>NC_035107.1:99809416-101009416 GCF_002204515.2 Aedes aegypti
TTCTAAGAATGTCCTTGCTACATACCTAACTAAAAAATCTTTCAATCTGCGAAAATTTTCAAAAAGTTTAATTTTGTTTTGTATACGTGTTTATATTAGAATAATGATTACACTCCAATTGTTGATAACAATTTTCACCGGGTTAGAAAATCAAAGACCCTGATCATGGGTTTTGGAGCGACCGAATAATTTATTAATCACCAATTGGGAACTGTATCAAATTGAGATAAATTTTCTGTGTCCTATGTCCTTATATTTAAGTGAACTCCAGCCCATGACCAGGTATACGCCGCATTTTATATTCAAAAAACTTAACTTTTCAAGTTTAGAACTGCTAGTTATTTAATACGGAAAACGCTTGTATTATGCATGAACAATTTTTCTATAAGTTGGATATACAGTCGACTCTCCACCATCTTTAAATGATTGAAGTAGACCCTATCGAAGATACGAGATAGATATAAGAAAACTGTGAACTATTTGTTAATAACGATGCCCACAATAGACTGGTCCACATTATATTAGGAATGAGAATCGATAACAATGAATAAATATTAGAGTTCGTATGTTTCACTTTGTGTGTCGGTGGCTCAAATTATGCTCAAAGTGAACCATGTGTGGAAGGAAGACAAACATATTTTCAAAATTTTTATTTTACCGCGAGCTCTTTTCTTGACTATCACTTTTAGTGAATAATGATGGAGGTACATGTAAGTTCTATAATTACCCGTGATAATATAGAATATCATTAACTAATTTAATATTGCAAATATATTTCAAGGGGCATACGCACTTTGCGTGTAATCATCGATGCCATAGTGTAATACGGATCGTACCGTCCGTAGTAATTCCGTTTTGAATGGAAAACCGCCGTTCGCGCGGAAAAATAAAGTTTGGAGCAGAATCAACGATGATTATTGCGGCACTTTCCGCGTCCACAAGATGGAAAACGCTACGAAGCCAAGGAACTAAATGCCTCTGCGAGAAAGGTCGTTTCTATTTGTCCGGCTTCCAGTAAACGCCAATCAACTCCGCGGTCACGTGGTGGATACGCAATTCAGTATACCAAGTTTCGTGGTTAATACCGATGGCGTTTTGCGCCTGCGTTGCGACGGCTCCGGAGTGGGCTCGCGAAATGCGTAATGCTGCGAACTGTCGAAACACCTGTCCAAGGAGAAGTCTCTCCCAACTAAATTACACCCAGTGTACTGTTTGATATTCCTAATGCCAAGCGCTAACGTGCATCGAGAGCCCCTGGGATTGGTTACTATTTCCCTCCGACGTACTTCATCCGTCGTACATAGTCGCCTTTGCGATCCCATGGTTATCTCATACCTATTAGCGTTGTAGGCAGTGAGGCCATGCGTGGGTTGACACGGACCCTTATGGGGGCCGGGTACAGTGCCAGATCGGCGTAGATCGGGGATGCTACATCCGAACCTATGTACTCATCACGCTTGATGAACAGACGTCGAACGTACTTGAAGGCCTGCCACGGTTTTAACGGGACGGGGGCAACCGCACTATTGGCCCACCCGCCGTTTCAGGGAAGTGTCACCCATCCTTACTAAGGGAGTAGAATAGTGCGGCTGTCAGCTCTGTAGCGTAGATATGTCGTGTTCCTTGTTCCAGTTCCTCAGTCCATGCCGCCAGTATGCCGTAATTAAGATCTTACTGGCGTCGATCCTAATGTGCCGGTTGGCACTCCAGATGATGGGCTAAGGCACTTTGAAAGCGGTACCAGGTCGCTTGTTCAGGGCTACTTGCAGATCTGTGGTTTTTTGTAGAGATTCACCAGAGCCCACTGATGAACCCCCGCCACATCCTAGGTAGACCATGCTTGAGCCCCTAGTCAGAAGGACCAGACGCTCGGCCACTTCCCAAGGGAAGTACTAAAGGTGGTATTCCATACGGCTGTATGTACTAGTTTCGCTTGGAAAAGGTAAGAATCCCAAGCTCCCACCTGGCACCCCCTCACTCTAGCTGATGTCAGAAGGACAACAGTGCCCAGGTTGCACTACCAGCTAAGTACGCAACCCTTAGCTGGCGGTCTTTGTCATCGTTAGACCCGTGGAAGCGTGAGGTAGGGGCTTGTGAGGACCAGAGCTATGTTGGTCGCTCCTTCCTAGTTGTCGACTCACCATTTTGCAACCCTGTGTGTTTTTTTTTTTTTTCATGCAACTAGGAGTTTAAAAATCTTCATAGACTGGCCTGTATATGTTCATGCTCATGCCAGTGTAATTTTTGGCGCGGTGTGGGATCCACTTAGTGCCTTCCCCACTAAAAACACTCTCCTAGGTTTAGTACCATCACCATCACCCTCCGGAACTACCTTCCGGTATTACTTCGAAGGGGAGGACAACGTGCTGAGCGCACCACTTCAATTTGTTATTCTACATGCTGAGCCCTTCGGCTCCTGAGCCCTTCGGCTCCTGAGCCCTTTGGCTCCTGAGCCCTTTGGCTCCTGAGCCCTTCGACTCCTGTTAGCAGTTTTAAAACCGTTCAACGACGTGCCTCATGCTGAGCCCTTCGGCTCCACTCGTTAGTAATTTGTTAATACCTATTTTCGCCCTTTGGCGACCCGTCAATTTGTTAGTACCTACATGCAACATTCTGAGCCCTTCGGCTCCAGTTTGTGCACCACTCTGAGCTCATACAAAGCCCGCACTCGTACGGTTACGACGACCATCTCCTTTCCATAGTTCAGCTGGTAAAATGCCGAGATCGGTCCAACGATTCCGGTTGAGCATAACTTCCGGTTCGTAGGCGCCCCGACTATTCAATACCAGCGTTCCGAAGTATTCTACTCGACCAGTCCCCGACGGTGGACCTAATCTACACCGACGGAGAGTTCCCCGGCGGTGGAATTTCTCCCGACACCGATTCTTCTACTTCTACGATACGAGCCGACCGGAGGGGTGCCGAAGTCAGTCCAGCGATTCCGGTGGAGCCTAGCTTCCCTGTGTGTGTGTGTGTGTGTGTGTGTGTGTGTGTGTGTGTGTGTGTGTGTGTGTGTGTGTGTGTGTGTGTGTGTGTGTGTGTGTGTGTGTGTGTGTGTGTGTGTGTGTGTGTGTGTGTGTTTTTTTTTTTTTTTTTTTTTTTTTTTTTTTTTTTTTTTTTTCATGCATCTCTAGGAGTTAAAAAAAATCTTCTCAAGACTGGCCTGTATTTGTTCATGCTCATGCCACAGTGTATGGTTTGGCACTGTGTGGGATTCGCAATGGGGCGCCTACCCACTAAAAAACAGTCTCCTAGGTACACCGTCACCGTAAAGAATTCTTCTCCGGCACCACCTTGCGGTATTACTTCGAAGAAGAGGCGACACATGCTACGCGCACCCTTCATTAAGCCCTTCGGCTCCATCATTAATTTGTTAGTTCCTAATCCATGCCATGCTGAGCCCTTCGGCTCCCATTAATAATTTGTTAGTATTCCTAGTTTGTGATCTAAACATGCCATATTCAGCCATTCGGCTCACGATACCATGGGTGCCAGAAACTCCCTGACGAAGGAAGTTCTCTCGGTGCTGGACGCATGCCATTTAGCACTCCAGGTTCTCGCGCACTATTAGGATAGTCCCCGGCGGTGAATCTACCCTACCCCGACGAAGACTTCCCCGGAGGTGGAAGTTCTTCCGGTACCGATGCTGCCCGGATAGGTGCCAAGGTCGATCCTGCGATTCCGGTTGGTGGATGACTTCCGGTTCACAGGTGCCCGGACGACCAATTTGGCAAGACAATTTACACCGTCTTCAGCTCAAGGCTGCACAGACTGAGCAATCACAAACATTAGGCAACGGACAACACGAAACACCCAGTAGCCCAATGATGAATTTTTCGTTTGACGAAAAGTTTCCACCGACTGGAGTGGGAATCGAACCCACACTTCATGACACAATATGCCTAAACGACTGACGCCGCTAACCGCACGGCCACGAAGCCTACAATTTCCGGGGCTTTTCCACGATCTACTCGGTCTTGTCCCCGACGGTGGATCAAGCTTACCTACCGGTTGGGTGCCGAGGTCGGTTCGGCGATTCCGGTTAGAGACTGACTTCCGGTTCACCGGCTTGTTCCTCCCTCCACTTCCGCTGAAGCAATGACATTATTTTCGTCACCGCCATGTTCACCGCGTTCCACATCACCTCATCGCTACACATTCTATCCACTACGTTGTCTACGGTTACGTCAGCACCGCAGACCGCTGTCATCTCGCTACGTTCCGCAGCAAAACGTGGACACTCGAAAATGACGTGTTCCGGCGACTCCTCTACGACTGGGCACTCAGCGCAGAGCGGCGACTCTGCGTGGCCGAACCTGTGCAGATATTTCTTGAAGCAGCCGTGACCTGACAAGAACTGCGTCAAGTGGAAGTTGACTTCTCCATGGGATCTGCTCACCCATTTCGCCAGATTTGGAATAAGGCGATAAGTCCACCTTCCCTTCTCAGCGGTATCCCACTCGCGTTGCCATTTCACCATCGTGTCGGCTCGGGCAATCTTCCGGGCTCCTCTAGTACTACTAGCTTCGTAGCACTCCTTATCCTCTTCCAAAACGTAGCCGATAGGGACCATTCCGGCAATCACGCATACTGCCTCCGAAGATATGGTTCGGTAGGCACTCGCTACCCGCATGGCCATCAGCCTATACGTGCTGCTAAGCTTGACTCGGTTCCTCTTCGTCTTCATTGCGGTTCCCCACGCCGGGCTGGCGTACCTCAGGATCGACGTAGCCACGCTAGACAATAGCCTCCGCTTACTGCTGCAAATCGCCGAGTTATTCGGCATGATCCTGGACAGCGCTGTGACTGCCCTTGCTGCTTTCTCGCACGCGTAATCGACATGGCAGTTGAAGTTCAGCCGATCGTCGATCATTACGCCGAGGTGTTTTAGCTCCCGCTTTGAGGCTATGGTGTGTTCTCCCACTGTAATCTCAGCCTTCTGCACCACTTTTCGATTGCTGATAAGCAACAGCTCCGTTTTTTGGTGGGCTATCACCAGTTTCTTCTCGTACATCCAGTTTTCGACTGCGTCCACTGCTTCTGTAGCGAGAACCTCCACCCTTTCCAGTGAGTCACCAATGACCACAAGCGTGATGTCGTCTGCAAATCCAACGATTTTGACGCCTGTTGGCAGCCTAAGCGTTAGCACTCCGTCGTACATAGCATTCCACAACGTTGGACCCAGGATAGAGCCCTGTGGAACTCCCGCATTTACCGACCTCGTCTTCTGTCCTTCGCTAGTGCTGTAACTCAAGACCCGGTTTTCAAAGTAGCTTCCTAGTATCTTGCACAGATAATCCGGAACCTTCATTTTATGTAACGCCACAGCAATGGCTTCCCAGCTTGCACTGTTAAAGGCGTTTCTCACATCTATCGTCACGACAGCACAGTAACGGTTACCTCTACGTTTTTTTGTCCTTGCTTTGTCGGCTGTGTCAATCACTGTTTTGATGGCATCTACCGTTGACTTTCCTTTCCGGAATCCATACTGCCACTCCGACAGTCCACGCTCTCCCTCAGTGAACGCCATCAGTCTATTGAGGATGATCCTCTCCAACAGCTTTCCGAGTGTGTCAAGCAAACATATCGGCCGAAACGAGCCTGGTTCACCGGGGGGCTTACCCGGTTTCGGTAGCAGAACCAGTTTTTGCCTTTTCCACTGTGCTGGGAAATGTCCCTCATCTAAGCAGATCTGGAGTGATGTCCGGAACATATCTGGGTTGGCCGTGATAGCTGCTTTCAACGCTACGTTGGGGATACCATCAGGGCCAGGCGCTTTCTTCGGCTTCATTTTCTTGGCCGCCTCTATGAGCTCCTCATTGGTAATGATTGCTCTTTCTTCACCTTCCTGGCCATACGGTGTCGGTGGCCAGACCGTTGGCGCGTGTTGTGGGAACAACCCGTCGACGATAATCTGCAACTTCTCTGGGCATGTTTCAGCGGGTACGGCTGGACCACTGATCTTGGCCATCGCCACCCTGTATGCATCTCCCCACGGATTTGCATTGGCATCGCGACACAACTCCTTGAAGCACGTTCTCTTGCTCAGCGAAATTTCTCTTTTCAGATCGGCTTTCGCCGCCCTCAATGTTACTCTTCGCTCTTCCCTCTCACCATCGGTTTTGGCTCTTTGCATCCGTCTCCTGGCTTGGAGGCATCTTTTGCGGAGGTTGCCAAGTGTCTCATTCCACCAGTATACCGGACGACGTCTGTATTTCGGCTCGACCTTCCGTGGCATGGCAATGTCGCATGCTCGTACCATCGCAGCCGTTAACTCCTCCGATCTCAAGTTCAGAACCTGCTCTTCTCTTCTGAGGGCTTCCACGAAAAGCTCTTCGTTAAAACGTTTCGTTTTCCACATCTGCTCATGAGGTGTACTCGCTCTCTGTGAGCATTGTGTTCTTCCACCAATTCTATACCGGACCTCCTGGTGATCGCTATGAGTGTACCCATCGCAGACTCTCCAGTTCAGGCCTCCCGTCAACACAGGACTACAGAAAGTGATGTCGATTATTGATTCCCGGCCATCTCTACGGTAGGTGCTGGTTGTTCCTTCGTTACCCAAGTCTACGTCCAGCCTTGCCAGCGCTTCTAGTAGACTACGCCCTCTTGGGTTGGTGAGACGGCTGCCCCACTCAACTGCCCAAGCATTGAAGTCGCCAGCGATGACGACTGGTCTCCGGTCGGCTAGCTTATCGGTTAGCTCGTCCAGCATCTCGTTGAACTGGTCCAATGTCCAGCGGGGGGGTGCGTAGCAGCTACACACGTACACATCGTTAAGCTTTGCAATAACGAAGCCTTCGTCCGCCTGGAACGTGTGTGTGTGTGTGTGTGTGTGTGTGTGTGTGTGTGTGTGTGTGTGTGTGTGTGTGTGTGTGTGTGTGTGTGTGTGTGTGTGTGTGTGTGTGTGTGTGTGTGTGTGTGTGTGTGTGTGTGTGTGTGTGTGTGTGTGTGTGTGATACAATCCACCTCCCACTGGCCGGCAGTGCTTTTATGGAAGAAAATTGTATGCATGTATTTAATGATACCCTTCGATATATTAATATCTGCAGCCCAGGAGATGAAAGGTGATAGCTCTACTGAAATTCCAACGACCCATTTCAAGAATGGCAGTAAATACACACACATTCTGAGGTCATTTTCATTTACAGTAAGCCCCGCATAAAAACATCCAGATATCAAATGGATATATGCAATGTTTTTACACTTCCCGAATCGAAAATTATATTTTCGACCCTGGCACGTATTTAGTTTGAATTGGTAATAAGTGAGTAAAGTAAACAATAATAAAGAACAATTTTACCAGGATGTGAAGCAGTTTTTCTCCGTCGCCGCACTGGGGTTTCCGTAAAATACGCTTTTTCACTGCACTCCACGCGTAACACGTTCGATCCTGACCGCATCACCCGCCCCGCAGGAGCAAGCGTCACAGTCAAAGGATCACACACTACTCATCACAATTGTAACTCAAACTCATGAACTGATATTATAATTATAACAATCGTTGACAAAATTTAATCCAAAATAACATAAACTAAACTATGACACGGTAAATGGCTGGGCATGGCGTACCATTGGTACATCGCTTACCTGCAGGAATAAAATAGCCCCTTTGTGCGGTTCTTAGCCCCTTGCTCAGCAACTCCTATCCCTACCTCCTCATGGTACTGGCTGGGGTACGAGTAACCTCAGAGAAGATCCCCGGTGGGTATTTTGGTCGTATGCTGACAAGGAAGGGGTTGCTTTAGCTTTTGCTTATGCAAACCTGGAGCGTCTGTACTCCATGTTAGGAGCGGCTCACAGCAGCATCTGTTCCCCTTGTCAGGGGCGGATGATCATCGACCAAGCGCCAGACAAGGACTCTAAGCTAAACTGTGCACTATGGTCCTCCGAACATTTAGGGGGAATGGTCCTCCGGAAATCTAGGGGGTTGGTGTCAGGCCCTGCAAGCAAGCCGTAAAAACATCAAGCAACGCATAATCAACGAGAAAATACTAACCGGGACAATCGGCGAAGACCACAGCGACGTAAAGGGACTAGCAATTGGATTCTTGGTAGGGTAGATGTACCAATAGTGGAGGTACTAAGCACGATTGAACTTCATTTGGACGTCTAAATTCAAGAAGCGCAATTAATGTCCATGTTGATGTTGTAACGGGAAGTAACGACCATTGACTTAATGAGAAACATGATTTCATCGCAGTAATCCACGGCATGTCAGTGAAAAATAATACCTCCACTATTGGTACACTGTTCCTTTAGTTGCGGTATATTTTTAATTTGTGTTCCTATAGTTGCGGTATCCGTTGGTTTCTTATGGGATCCTCCACTATAGGAACACTTTACCGCAACTATTGGTACAAGTAAGAAAAGTTTTAACAATTTCAGTGCTATTTCTTCAGTTTAAAAGCAATTTGAACGCTCTTTTCAATTATTCCGTGTGTCCACAAGCCAAAACGTCGGTTGTCACTGTCGGTACTGTGTCTAATGTAATAAAAACAGTGGAAACGGCAATACCGCAACTATAGGAACACCCACAACTAAGGGAACACTTACCCTACGTGGAACTGTAAATCTCTCAACTTCATCGGGAGCACACGCATACTCGCCGACGTGCTGAAGGACCGCGGAATCGGCATCGTAGCGTTGCAGGAAGTGTGTTGGAAGGAATCAATGGTGCGAACGTTTAGAGGTAACCATACCATCTACCAGAGCTGCGGCAATACACATGAGCTGGGAACACTATAAAAGATAGGTGATATGCAGAGGCGCGTGATCGGGTGGTGGCCGATCAATGAGAGAATGTGCAAGTTGAGGATCAAAGGCCGGTCCTTCAACTTCAGCATAATAAACGTGCACAGCCCTCACTCCGGAAGCACTGATGATGATAAAGACGCTTTTTACGCGCAGCTCGAACACGAGTACGACAGCTGCCCAAGCCACGACGTCAAAATCATCATATGAGATCTACGTAACGCTCAGGTTGGCCAGGAGGAGGAATTCAGACCGACTATTGGAAAGTTCAGCGCCCACCAGCTGACGAACGAAAACGGCTTACGACTAATTGATTTCGCCGCCTCCAAGAATATGGCCAATAGTAGCACCTACTTCCAGCACAGCCTGCCATACCGATACACCAGGAGATCACCACAGCAGACAGAATCACAAATCGACCACGTTCTGATTGATGGACGGCACTTCTCCGACATTATCGACGTCAGAACATATCGTTGCACTAACATCGACGCTGACCACTATCTGGTGATGATTAAACTGCGCCCAAAACTCTCCGTCGTTAACAACGTACGGTACCGACGGGCGCCCCGTTGTTTGATCAAGAGCGGCTCAAGCAACCGGATATCGCAGCTCCATACGCGCAGTACCTTGAGGCTGCATTACCGGAAGAGGGAGAGCTGGATGAAGCCCCTCTTGAGGACTGCTGGAGAACAGTGAAAGCAGCCATCAACGATGCAGCTGAGAGCAACGTCGGGTGAGTGGGACGGAGTCGACGGAACGACTGGGTTGACGAGGAATGTAGGCAGATTCTGGAGAAGAAGAATGCAGCGCGGGCGGTCATGATGCACCAAGGGACCCAGCAGAACGTTGAGTGTTATGGACAAAAACGGCAACAGCAGACCCGTTTATTTCTGGAGAAAAAACGCCGTCTGGAGGAGACGGAGTGCGAGGAGATGGAACAGGTGTGCCAGTCTCAAGAAACACGTAAGTTCTATCAGAAGCTAAACGCTCCCCGCAACGGGTTCGTGCCGCGAATCGAGATGGGAGCATTCTGACGAACGAGCGTGAGGTGATCGAAAGGTGGAAGCAGCACTTCGATGAACACCTGAATGGCGCTGACAGCACAGGCAATGAAGGACGGGACAACAGAGTCAATACCTTTGTCAGTACTGCGAAGGATGAAAAACAACCAGCCCCCACTTTGAGGATGCCATTCACCAGCTCAAGAACAATAAAGCTGCTGGTAAGGATGGTATCGGAGCTGAACTCATAAAGATAAGCCCAGAGAGGCTGGCCGTTTGTCTGTACCGGCTGATATGCACAATCTGGGAAACAGAACAGCTTCTGGAAGGAAGGGGTAATATGCCCCATCTACTAGAAAGGCGACAAGTTAGATTGTGAGAACTATCGAAGGATCACCATTCTAGATGCGGCTTTCAATGTATTATCACGGATCATTTTCCGTCGTCTGTCACTTGTAGTAAACGAGTTCATGGGATGTTATCAAGCTGGCTTCTTTGGCGGCCGATCGACAACGGGCCAGATCTTTACTGTACGGCAAATCTTCCAAAATTTCGTGAATACCAGATCCCAACGCATCACCTTTTCATCAATTTCAAGGCGACATACGATAGTATTGACCGCATAAAGTAATGGAAAATCATGGACGAGAACAGGTTTCCCGGGAAGCTCACGAGACTGATAAGAGCGACGATGGAAGGTGCGCAAAATTGTGTGAAGGTTTCAGGCGAACACTCCAGTTCGTTTAGACTCCGCCGGGGACTACGACAAGGTGATGGACTTTCGTGCCTGTTGTTCAATATTGCGCTAGAAGGTGTTATGCGGAGAGCCGGACTTAACGGCCGGGGTACGATTTTTACGAGATGCAGTCAATTGGTTTGCTTCGCAGATGATATGGACATTGTCGGTCGAACATTTGAGAAGGTGGCAGACCTGTACACCCACCTGAAACACGAGGCAGCAAACTTGGACTGGTGGTGCATGCGGCCATGACAAAGTACATGCTAGCTGGTGGGGCCGAGCGCGACAGGGCTTGCCTAGGTAGCAGTGTCACGGTAGACCGAGGTGTTCGATGAGTTCGTCTACCTTGGATCCTTGCTGACGGCTGACAATAACGTTAGCCGTGAAATACGGAGGCGCATCAGTAGTGGAAGTCAGACCTACTATGGTCTCCACAAGAAGCAGAGGTCAAAAAATATTCGCGCCCGCACCAAATGTACCATGTACAAAACGCTCATAAGGTCAGTAGTCTTCTACGGGCATGAAACGTGGACGATGCTCGAGGAGGACTTGCAAGCACTTGGAGTCTTTGATCGTCGTTCGCTTAGGACGATCTTGGTCGGTGAGCAGGAAAACGGTGTGTGGCGGCGAAGGATTAACCAAGAGCTCGCCCAACTATACGGCGAACCCAGTATCCAGAAGGTCGCCAAACATGGAAGGATACGATGGGCAGGGCATGTTGCAAGAATGCCGGACAGCAACCCTGCAAAGATGGTGTTCGCTTTGGATCTGTGTGGTACAAGAAGGCTTGGAGCGCAGCGAGCTAGGTGGGCGGATCAAGTGCGTATCGATTTGGCGAGCGTGGGGCAGGACCGAGAATGGAGAGATGCGGCACGAATCGAGTATTGTGGCGTGATTTTTTTTTGTAACTGAATAAATGAAAAAAAAAATGCTTATCGCTAACTAAAACCAAATTGTTTGGAATATATATTATTTAACTCGACCCAGTTATCAAAATCCAACAAAAATCAAACATGAAAAGACAGCGATTAAGAAAGGCCTATTATGTTTCAAGTGAGTGTATGAGTTCTCCAGGAATTCTAAGTCTAGAAGCAGGCTCTATGCACTGGGGAATGTAATGTTAAAAATTGAACGACATTTTCGCTAGGTGGTACACCAATTATGTGACGGTTTATATGGAGAGATCAAAAAGTTATGCTTGTGCAGAAGATTTCGGATTTCTGTAGGTAGGTACTGTAAAACGGGGTATCTTTGATAATTCGGGTAACTTTGATAGTGCGAGACCCACCACATACTAATCCAAATATTATAATTTCTGTTTATCGGTTGAGTAAAACGAATGCAAAACTAAAGAGTATTAGTATGACACTTCATGTAACAGCTGTTTTCATTTGAATTGAGAACATTTGAGGCTTGATATAAGAATTTTAAAAATTGACACGATTTTAGCATTTTCGGAACGCTTACCAACAATCTGTTCTACGACCACTATATGATGAAGTTTTGAATAGTTGGTCACTTATCTTTGACAGCCTAGTTATCATAGAACTTGAATATGGTCTCAAATCTCTTAGCGAATATCATTTTCACAAACTGGAACCATTTTTGTAATCTAAGTCAGAAATTTCCATATAACGTTAAACGCCTAGAGGTATGTAATGCCCTATAAATGTTCCGGAATTCATTCAATTTTGTTCGATCTATACTCCATTATCAAAGTTACCCCAAAACAGAAAGCCGACTTTCGATTATATGAAAAATTATATATCCATTCAAAATAAATCTTTTGGCAATCTTTCAACTGCAATCGATAGCTAGGATGCCAGTACTTGTTTTAAAAATATAAACTATAATTCTTTGAAACAGTATGCATAAATATTCAAGTATTCTTCTAAAAAAATTATCAAAGTTACCCCGTTTTACGGTACTAATGTAATTTTGTTCAATATTGTGAAGCTCACCTAAGCGCTTGGAAACCAATCAAACATCCCACCAAACGACAAGCTCGGGTTCGGGTTGAAGAACGAATGACTTGACGGTAAATGGGCGGCATACGTTTACTTCATGTCACCGAAAACCACCATCGAATCCATTATTAAAGCTCTATTTGTCTTTCTACATTATTTAATGACCCGTACAAATGAAAAGCATCCCTTCGGTTTCTCTCAACTCTCCCCCCGATTCTCAGGAAAATGGTGGTTTGCTTTTCCGGTGAGTCTTCACCTCCCGTTCCCTCACGAAAAGGGATGTGTCTTTTTCTGGACAAAGGAGCACCGTCCGAACTGGCAAACATACAGTATTGGACCTAGAATTTGGAACTTTTCAATTTTGCAAATTGATAAACTTTGGCTAGATCGAAGTTGCAAATGGACCGATTTAAATGGAAATTTCACAGAACATATGTCATATCTTGAATATTTTTGAGCAATTCTCCAATTACAAGCTCAATAGTATAAACAATTTGATGAAAGAGAAACTTGTAAACGATTTATCTGAAAATATATACGAAAGGCCTAAACAGAAGTACCGTTTTGACTCATATTACAAACACTTAAGGCCAACAGTGACTTCAAAAGCATCTGATAGGCATAAATTAGCTGATATAGGTGAAAATTTTAATTTCTTCGCAAAGTCTAACCGTTAGGTGTAGGGTGTACTGATAAAAATGTTTATTTAAACTTGTTTAGTATTGTTTTTACGTAAAAGTTTGGAACAACATTTTGACTCAAATGCCGAACACTGCGTTCATTCTGTCTCATATTCCGAACACCTTGATTCAAATTCCGAACAGCACGAATAAATCGTATTCAAATGAATAATTTCGAGAATAAAGTTATCTGAGCTAGTTTATGTGGTCTTGAGCTAGAGAACCATCACTACTCCCGAGGTATAAAATTGATTTGAAGACGGTAAAATTGAATTCCAATTGACTGCCATTTCCTGGTAATTTGTTGACATATTTCAGCGAAACATTTCAACCAAATCGCCATACAAAAACCGAGTGTTCGGAATATGAGTCTGTTCGGAATTTGAGACAAAACGGTATCTGGCAAACTTGTCTATCTCATTAAAATCTATAATGTTGCTACCATGAAGCTGTCTCTCCAATATTTTGAGCTGTTTAAATTATTATTAAAGTAGATATTTGAACTCGATCAGAGTGCTTTATTTTTAATTTTCTATACTTCTTTTCTTTTTCTACTATCCATTTGTATTAACTTTCACCTACAGGTGTCCCACCCATCTTCAACTTATAAACAAGCTTGCTTGCTAAGCGTTATACACAAATATAAAGATAGACTATGGTGTTTTTGTAGTAATTGTTGAAAAGTTCATTTTATTTAAACCGTTATTGTTTCTGGATTGGAAAAATCAGTCAAAAATATAGGTTGAAACTCATGTTAAAGTCTGAAGAACACTGAAAATTCTATTCAAATCTGTTTATAAATAACTCAGATTTAATTATTCTAAAGTTAATCATTTTGTATGGAGTATCGAAAATTTTGCAAATTTTTTGTCCAACACTGTAGCATCCCAGTCCATGTAAAGGTAGCTCCAAGGTTGATTCTGAGAAGAATACCCGAACACAAAGAAATGATCCCAATTCGATACGTCACCCTTGATGCTCGAATGGACGTCTAACAATTGTGGAAAGTGGTGGAGAACCGCACCGAAGAGCTTCGAGGTGAATCGAAACTTTTTACAGAGTATAGAGGAAGCGCCAGGCTGCTGAACTGGGAGAAGCAGCAGACCTATGGCTGTAGAGAGAAAAATCAAGAATCCATAGTCCAGGAGCTCCGATCTCCGACAGAGGTTGGGGGATCCGAGTGAGGTGAAATCATAAATGCTTGACTTAATTTTTAATTAATTTGAACGTTAATGGTAGATGACAGACCCGGGTCGATGGGAGTTTGTCGAAGGATAAGGGGTGAGAGGTTGTAATGTGGAAGAACGATATCTCTTGGAAGGGTCGAGAAGGATTAAACGCCGTATTCGTCGTTGGTTTGGTTTCGGAGAAGTTAACCGTAACCCAGAAATCCCATTTGGGACGGAGGAAAGTTTGCTAGTCTAGCTAATTTTCGGGTGGGTTGTACGGTTTGCAGAGCAGGTTTAATTGAATACTGATAACCTTTGATTACTGAACGATTCATCTGGAGTGAACGATATCAATCGCCAGATAGCTCACAGGACTTTATTGAATGTTTAGATACTTCACAACTAATTTACTGTTTGAGTTTATATTCTTATATATAAAACTCTACTGTTAACAACTTGAATCTATTGAAAATGACAATAATGTTGAGCTTATAACAGCCAACACACATGAGCCAACAGATGAGTTAGAGACGTTTAGTTCATTGTCCAAATATTTCGCTAAGAATAAATCAATCAATTGGATCAATACATAACATGTATTTCAGTTATGACAACTTATGTGTTCTGTTGAACGAATACATGGCATTGGCTCATTACTATACCCGACCAGTGGATTCTAACTAAGTTGCAACAGATTTTGTTACTGAGTTAGCGCGTTTTTGTGTTCACATGATAGAGCTACATTCATTCACTCGTTCGAGTTTGTTCAAAACGTAAGAAAAATAATTTATATCCCTTATAATTTTAACTTCTGTACTTTATTTGGTCACTCTCATAAAAAATTGATATGATTGACCAATTAAGGAGAAAAACTAAATCTCTGATCGAAATTATTGTGTTGACCAACAAGATTTTCAAATCGAAAAAAAAAAAATGTTTCGTGGGCTTCCCATTTCTAGTTGTCGCAAAAGAAAAACATAATTCAAAAGATGACAAAGACCGCCAGCTAAGAGTTGCGTAAATACTTAGCTGGTAGTGCTATATGGGCACTGATGTCCTTCTGACTATACATTCTTTATTCTTTATTCAAAGACTATAGATAGAATGAGTGCGTTCTTTGCGTCTATCCATCAAGAGATGCAGTGGCTTGGATCTCAATTTCTTTTATTTAGTCACCATCTAAACAGATAACACTGAACCAACAATTTCACGCCACAATACTTGTTTGGTAATCGCATCTCTCCATCCTCCGTTCTGCCCCACGCTCGCTAATTCGATGGGCACTTGATCCGCCCACCTAGCTCGCTGCGGTCTACGTCTTCTTGTACCAACCGGATCCGAAGCGAACACGATCTTTGCAGCATTTAGAATGGTGATCGCTCGAAAGTTCTCACAATCTAACTTGTCGTCTTTCTTGTAGATGAGACATATCACCCCTTCCTTCCACTCCTGGTAGCTGTTCTGTTTCCCAGATTGTGCCTATCAGCCGGTACAATCAAATGGCCAGCATCTCCGGGCTCATCTTTATGAGTTCAGCTCCGATACCATCATTACCAGCAGCTTTATTGTTCTTGTGCTGGTGAATGGCATCCGTAACCTCCCTCAAAAGCTGGTTGGTTTCCATCGTCCGCAGTACTGACGAAGGCATTTCCTCCGTTGTCCCGTCCTTCATTGCCTGTGCTGTCAGCGCCATTCAGGTGTTCGTCGAAGTGCTGCTTCCACCTTTCGATGTGTTGAGCTTCTGATAGAACTTACGCGTTTCTTAAGACCGGCACAGCTGTTCCATCTACTCGCACTGCGTCTCCTCCAGACGGCGTTTTTTCTCCCGAAAGAGGCGGGTCTGCTGTTGCCGTTTCCGTCTACAACGTTCCACGTTCTGTCGGGTCCCTTGATGCAGCATAACCGCCCGCACTGCATTCTATACCTCCAGAAGCTGCCTACATTCCTCGTCGAACCAATCGTTCTGTCGACTCCGTCCCACGTTGCTCTCAGCTGCATTGTTGATGGCTGCTTTTACTATTCTCCAGCTCTCCAGAGGGGCTTCATCCAGCTCTCCCTCTTCCGGTAATGCAGCCTTGAGGTGCTGCGCGTACGCAGTGGCGACATCCGGTAGCTAAAGCCGCTCTAGGTCATACTGGGCGGCCATCGGAACCGTACGTTGTTAACGACGGAGAGTTTTGGGCGCAGTTTAACCATCACCAGATAGTGGTCAGAGTCGATGTTAGCGCCACGATAGGTCCTGACGTCGATAATGTCGGAGAAGTGCCGTCCATCAATCAGCACGTGGTCGTGTGATTCTGTCTGCTGTGGTGATCTTCAGGTGTATCGATACGGGAGACTGGAAGTAGGTGCTACAAATGGCCATATTCTTGGAGGCGGCGAAATCAATCAGTCATAGTTGTTCTCGTTCGTCAGCCGGCGAGCGCTGAACTTTCCAATAGTCGGTCTGAACTCTTCCT
This sequence comes from Aedes aegypti, assembly GCF_002204515.2. Classification (NCBI taxonomy): domain Eukaryota; kingdom Metazoa; phylum Arthropoda; class Insecta; order Diptera; family Culicidae; genus Aedes; species Aedes aegypti. The sequence goes on from NC_035107.1 coordinate 99,826,189, forward strand.
CCTAGCCAGCCTGAGCGTTTAGATCTTCTATGATGATTTTGACGCCCTGGCTTGGGCAGCTTCGAGCTGCGCGTAAAAAGCGTCTTTATCATCATCAGCACTTCCGGAGTGAGGGCTGTGCACGTTTATGATGCTGAAGATGAAGAACCGGCTTTTGAGCCTTAACTTGCACATTCTTTCGTTGATCGGCCACCACCCGATCACGCGCCTTTGCATATCACCCATCACTAAAAAAGGTGTTCCCAGCTCACGTGTGTTGCCGCAGCTCTGGTAAATGGTATGATTACCTCTAAACGTTCACACCATCGAACCTGTCCAGCACACCTCCTGCAGCGCTACGATGCCGAAACCGCGGATCTTCAATACATCAGATAGTATGCGTGTGCTTCCGATGAAGTTGAGAGATTTACAGTTCCAAGTATCGAGCTTCCAATCGCTAGGCCCCTCACATTACTGTGGTCTTCCCCGATTGTCCCGGTTCGTATTCTCTCGTTGATTATTCAATGCTTGTTTATTACGGCTTATTCCTAAATGTTGGGAGGGTCATAGTGCACAGTTAAGCTAAGAGTCTTGCTCTGGCACTCGGACGATGATCAGCCGCCCTTGACATGGGGAACAGACGTTGTTGGGAGCCGCTCCTAACATGGAGTACAGACGCTCCAAGTTTGCAGAAGCAAACACCGCCTTCCCTGTCAGCGTACGACCAGAGTTCCCACCGGGGTTGATTACCCGATCTTCCCTAAGGTGTCTCGTACCTCGGCCAGTACCACGAGGAGGTAGGGATAGAAGCTACTGGGCAGGAGGCTCAGGACCACACAAAGAGGTCTATTTTATTCCTTCAGGTATGCGAGGTACCTACCAATGGTACGCCATGCCCAGCCACTTACCAACCACTTACAATCCTAATTGTATTGATTGGGATTGAAACTTGAATGAATATTTAAATTAACAATCCCTTAAAGTTTGCTTCAGCAATCTCTTGAAGTATTAAGAGTTCCTAAGAAATTCCTCTAAAAATTTGTACAGGATTTTTTCTAAGGTTCTTTTCGCACAATCCCTGCCAAACTCTTAACAGATTTTTCTCCACAAGTTGTTTCAAGAATGCTTCCATTCAATGCATTCCTTTGATTTTTCTTTAGAAATTTCTAAAGCATTTTTTACAGAATTTATTACAGAAATTCCTCAGATAATTCATCCAAAGATCTTCCATCTCTATGAAATTTGCTTCAGTAGTTTAAATCCTAGGCTTCCTCAATCATTTCATTCACAGTTTTGTTTTTAATACTTCTGAGGTCTTCGGATTCCTTTTTCAAAATTCTTTTCAGAAATTTTAGCAGGAATCCCCTGAAGTATTCAGTATTTCCTACAAAGGTTTCCATAATAAAATCTTCAAAAACTTCCTAGAATTCCTCTTCTTATATTACCTATATCCAAAAATTTCTCCAGAAATGTCTTTATAAATCGCTGAAAGAATTCCTTCAAGAATTCCTACGGGAGTTTCTTCGGGATTTTCTTGAGGAATATTTAGAGGAGTTCCTGAAGAAACTCCTACAAGAATTACTGAAGGAAGTCCAGGAGAAATTCATGACGAAACTCTTAGAGAAATTCTTGATGGAATTTCTGAGAGGACTCCTGGAGGACTTCCTGAAACAACTCTTTGAGGAATTCCTAATGGATCGCCTGGAGAAATTCCTGGATGAATTCCTCCAGAAGTTCTTTGAGGAATTCCTCGAAGAGTTTCTTGAGAAATTCCTCCATAATGTCTTGAGGAACTCCTCCAGGAGTTCCTTCAATAATTCCCCCACGAGTTCCTTCAAAGATTTTTCCTAGAATAATTCCTGATGAATATCCAGGAGAAATTCCTGAAGAAACTCCTGACGCAATTTTTGAACGATATCCTGGAGGAATTCCTGAAGAAACTCCTGGAGGAATTCCTAAAGAAACTCCTGGAAGTATTCTTGAAGGAACTTCTGGAGGAATTCCTGATGGAATGCCTGGAGAAATCCCTGCAAGAATTCCTCCAGAAGCTCCTTCAGGAATTCCTTCCTGTGTTTTTTCAGAGATTCTTCCTGGAGGAATTCCTGAAGGACCTCCTGGAGATATTCCTGAAGAAACCCCTGAAGAAATCGCTGAAAGAACTCGTGGAGAAATTCTAAAAGGAAGTCCTGGAGGATTTCCTTCCGAAACTCCAGAAGGAATTCTTGAAGGAACTCTTGGAGGAATTCCTGAACAAACTCCTGAAGGGATTCCTGAAGAAGCTCCTGAACGAATTCCTGAAGAATCTCGTGGAGGAATACCTGAAGAAACTCCAGGAAGAATTCCTGAAGAAATTCCTGTAGGAACTCCTGAAGGAATTCCTGAACGAAATCTTGGAGGAATCCCTAAAGGAACTCCTGGAGAAATTCCTGAAGGAATTCCTGTATGAATTTCTCCAGAAGATCCTTCAGGGATTCCTCCAAGAGTTCTGTAAGGAATTCATACAGGAGTTCTTCCATGAATTTCTCCAGAAGTGCCTTCAGGTATTTCTCCAGAAGAGCCTTCAGGTATTTCTCCGGGAGATCCTTTATCAATTCTTCCAGGAGTTCGTTCAGAGATTTATCGAAAACTTCCTTCAGGAATGACTCCAGGAAGTTCAAAAGTGATTCCTTTATGGATTCTTCTAGGAGTTATTCCTAGGAGGATTCCTAAAATATTTCTTCTCGACTTCTCCCGGAAGTTCCTTCAAGAAAACCTCCAGGAATTCCTTCAGCAATTCCCCCAGGAGTTCCATCAGAAATTCCTCTAGGAGTTCCTTGACGATTTTTCCAGGAGTTTCTTCAGGAATTCTTGCAGGAGTTTCTTCAGAAATTCCTACACGAGTTTCTTCAGGAATTCCTCCATAAATTTCACCAGGATTTTTTCCAGGAGTTCCTTCCAAGATTTCCTTCAGTGATTCCTTCAAGAACTTCTTTAGGAATTCCTCCAGGACTTCATTCAGGAAGTCCTCCAGGAATTCCTCCAGGATTTTTTTTTCAGAAACACTTTCAGGTGTTCATTCAGGGATTGCCCCAGGAATTCCTTCAGCAATTCCTCCTGGAGTTTCTTCAGAAATTTTTCCAAGAGTTCCCTTCAGGGATTCCTCCTTGATGGAAAAATTCCCTTCATGGGGAATCCTGGAGTTCCTCCATGTATTCCTCTTAATATATTTCACCAGAAATACCTCGAAGAGTTCGTACATGAATTCCTCCAGAAGTTCTTCCAGGGATACTACTAGGAGTTCCTCCAGGATTTCCCCTAGGAATTCCTCCAGAAGTTCCTGGAATTCTGGAAGAGGATCAACCCCTGGTAGAATACCTGTAGAGAGAATTCTTGGAGGTATCCCCAGAGAAATTTTTAGATGTATCACTGCAGGAATTTTCCGAAAGAATCTCCTTGTTTTTGTAGCAATCCTGAAAAAATCGTGTAGTTATCTTTGAAGGATTACCGTGGTAATCTTTGAAGTAAATCTCGTAAAATTTCCGGCTAAAAATCCCGGAGGAATCCACCAAGAAAAGTCAAAATATATCCATTAGAGTGATGCAAATTTCGAAATTTTTGCTCCCCTATGCTTAAACCATTTAAACTATAGTAAAAAGCATCCTCCCAAAATTTGAAATGATTTGGAAGAAATTTGACTGTGCACACGCCATTTGAAATTTATATGGAGATTACTATGGAAAACGCCATCCTTTTGTGTTCAGCCCTATATCTCTTCGTTATAATATTTTATGGAAAAGTGAACACAGTCTTCTCATGTGAAATTCTTCCAGCTACAACTTTGCCGAAGACCAAATTTTGATTGGACGTCAAGAAAAATTGTTATTCATCATCATAAAGTGGGTTTGCCTTCAGTTAGCTTTACCAACTATTCGGCAGGCAACAGTGGTACTCCTGGCGGGAAGAATAGATCAAAGTAATCCAGGCTACTATGTTCTACAGCAAGAAAGCAGTGTTGCTCTGAAAGTAATTGAATGTTCATCTCAGCATGGTTTAGACTTTGGAATCAAGAATAATAAATTATCCTTACGTCCCAACAAAATATGGTCTTCGGCAAAGTTGTAACTGGGAAGATTTTACATGGGAAGAGTGTGTTCGCTTTTTCATATATTATTATGGCGAGCAGATAGAGGACTGAACACAAAAGATTTGGCTTTTCCATAGTAATTTCCATATAAACTTCAAATGGCGTGTGCACAACCAAATTTCTTCCAAATCACTTCAAATTTTGGGAGAATGATTTTCATCATAATTGACACCGTTTAAGCATAGAGGAGCAAAAACTTCAAAATTTGCATCAGTCTAATATCCATGGAGATATTGATTCTAGACACCCTAGAAGCATAATTATAGAATTTCCCATAAGATTTTTTGTAGGATTCTCTAAATCATCTTCCATTCCTATTTTTTTCCAAGAAATTTCATAACTATTTATAACAAAACTTTAAAAAGGCTAAAAAATGTCTGTGTTCCAGATATTTTGTCAAAATATTTCTTTCAACATAATCTGAGATTTTGACCAGACCTCTACAATTATTCTGGGAATTCTATATGGATTAGTTCAAGTATTCCGCCAAGTAATTTATTTAAGTTTTGTCCTGAATAGCCCCAAGAAATCAGTTTGAGAATTAATTTTAGAGTGTGTCCACTTCATATTTTTCAAGGTATTATCCATGAATTCTTACAAAAAATCTTCCATAACTGTATTCATTTTTTTTTTTCAAAATTGATCCTTCTAAACATTACACCATACAAACATTCATAAATTATTCCAGGTATTCCTTCACAAGTTCATCCACTACAGGCTCTAAACCAAAAATGACTGTACAAATATTCATAATCTCCTGGCTTCTCAAGAATGATTTTAGAGTTTTTCCCCAAAATTATCCAGAAATTTTTATGGTTCCTTGCAAAACTCAGGCATCAAATATGCATATCTTCATGAATGCTTACTGAAATTTTATCATGGATCAATATAGTAGGATGATAGTATGAGCATTGCAATACATTATTCCATACATACGATGAGTGACATTTATACAGATATTTGTCTTTGCGTATGTACAAGAATTTTTCCAAAATTCTTTCAGGAGTTCATTCAAAAAAAAATATTCAGAAAGATTCCAATAATCACTCCAGGAATACCATAAAATTTCTTCTAGTGGAAAAGTGTCATTATTGTTTAAAGATATGCCTTCCAATGTTTCTATAAGCATTAAATATAATATTCTTTGGATAATCACTTCATAAGTTACTACAAAAATTTCACTAGAAATTTCTCAGATTTTTTTTATACATACTTGATACATAGTTAAAAAATCAAGTTATTCAAATAACAGGGAGATTTTTTGAAGGGTTCTTAACATCTCTACTTGGAAAGCTTCCTTGAAGCTTTTAAGAAAGAATTTTGAAGAAACTCGAAGAATCGTCTGAAATGTAATTTTGGGGAGGTTGATTTTATATATATATATATATATATATATATATATATATATATATATATATATATATATATTATATGGACCTCTAGAGAAATTCCCAGTGAACCACGTATCGTATAAGAATGTGTATCCAAAATCACATATTCGTCCGTCAAAAATCAGAATCGCACAAGATGCTATATTAAGCGCTATCAATGTCAACACAAGTTGTATATAAATCCCCAATACGATTCATATTCGACAATCTGTGTTGACAACAAAACATGTCGTAAATAGTGCAACATAGAATCGCGTTGAGTTGTATAAACTGACAGATCATATATCAATCCAGAAAGCATCGTATGAAATCGCAATAACTTATCAAAAATTGCCACCCAAACTTGATATCTGCTGACGATGGGCCTCCAAGAACAACACAGTACGTGTCGCTGCACATGAAACATGTATTAATATTAGCAAATAATGACTCATCTATCATGAAACCCTTGGTGGTACAGTGGTAAGGTATCCGATTCCTGATTCGAAGGTCCTGCGTTCGAGACTTGCTGGAGACTTTTATTTTTATTTTCATCCAAGTCTGTTGGCATCGTATATCTGATCGTAAAAAGTCTGAAAATGTCGTGCGAAGTACGTATATAGCCTCCACTTTGGTATGTATATAGCCTTTTCGTGCATTCTATACGATTGAATTGATTCGTATAGAATGATGTATAACAAAAGTTATACCAACCAAAATGTTGACTGGGTTCATGGCTGTGTCGTTTGTGGTATTGTTGTATAAATGCCTGAAGAACCCTCTAAAGTTTGCTTTGAGAAAACCTTTGATTTGTTCATGATGGGATCATTGTAAGAATTACTGGATCATTATAGAGTATTGAAGAGTGAGAATTTTAAAGTATATTTGTATGAGAATTTCAAGTAATTTCTCAAGGAATTCCTAAAAGAGAAAAGGTTACTGTAGAAATGCCTAGAAGTATTACTAGGATATTATATACTGATACGTCAAAAAATATATTGGAATAATTCCCACAAAGTTTCTTGGAACAATCCCCCAAAATACGCCTAATTATTTTTATAAAGAAACGCTGATATTTATGGAAAAAAAAAATCTAAAGATTCACTCCAGCAAAAAAAGTTAAGTTGTATGCCCTTCTTATATGATCCAGTAGTTGCTAACTAGAGGGAAATCAGATTGATCCTGGATTACCCACTAACCTAGGCATAAACCGCTACTAACTTGTAGATTTTGTTTTCGTAATAAATTTGTTATAATTTTTTTAGGTCGACCTCCACAACCATCCAATAGCTACGTATTTTTTTGCCAAATTGCAGTACATTGCCAAATACCTAACAAGAATTCCAGTGCGCCAGATATGCAAAAACATGCACCGAAAATCTTATATAAATCCTTTTATCCTTTTATTTGATTATTTTATCTCTGAATTTCTACAGTAGCATACATTTTAGCACGTAATCATCAATCTCAATCTGCAAAAACAGATTTGACAGTTTCGTCGAAGTGTGAGTGCAATGTCGCATCATGAAAATGCGATACACGCCCGGTAAGCACGGTCACAGTGTGAACTGAGCGCAAAAGCCCCGTCGCGAAATGCAAACTTCCCGGTCCCGGTCCCGGTCCGGCACGGCGCAATGAGAATGGCCCATAAGCAAAGGACGGAATAAGTACGACGCGTCGCGGTACAGACAGCTAGCGGACTTCTGGAGAGGTCGGCGACAAAGGTTGCAGTGTTGGACGTCGGTGCAAAGAAGGTAAGCCACTTGAACAATAGTGACGTACCGAGGGGGAGTGTCGCAACCCTACGAGATGCCACGCACCTTGCATCCACATAAATCTTGCATTCGGACTACAACTAGCTCCGACCCTGGCTGGTGAACTGTAAGCTGTCAACCGACTGACGGGTGACTGACGGATGGATGACGTGAGTAGTGAAAAGTATAAAAAAGAATGTCAAGTGACTGAACAGATTAGCGTACAGGTGAAATGATAAAAAAAAGTTTTTAGAACTGATTATTTGATCATTGTTTCCTTAAATTTAGTGTTAAAACTGTTCGGCAAGGACAGTATACATTGAAATAATGAATTTACTTAGAACTATACATGCACAACAGGTAAATATTAGAGGAGTTAAAATCCATGTTCAGTTTAACCTAAAACACACTTTTTACAGCAACAGTGCGGTCAGAAATTGCACGGGAAGTTGTCAGTACATACGAAATCCCAAGCAACTAAGAATACTAAACGTAAGTAGTTTGTACTTAGGCATACTTGAAATGAGTTTAAAATGATATTTTTGCAATTTGGTTGTATATCAGTCTACTTTTAACAAGAAATTGATCAACATAATTGCCTACTTTTCCTACCAGAAGAAGCAGTGCTGAAAAGTGCAATTTTTCAGCACTAGTTTGGGAGTTGTCTAATTGTCAATTAGTAATTGATGTCTGGTTGCCACTATGGGTCATTTATCAAATTGCTCTGAATATCTAAATAACTTAGACAACTAGGTTCTAGTTCTACATCCGTTTGAAGACCCGAATTGAGACGGATTCGGATCGTCCAACGGATATAGAGTTAGGAACTAGTTGAATGTGATGGATTTTAAGTCGTCGTATTTGTACGACTCGTACTGAAAAAAACATAATTTTGCAACTTGTTGCATAAATAACTGTCTTAAACCCTGAAATTGAAACACAAACAAGACATGGTAGATAGCCACACCAATAAAAAAATCCTCTCAATGGATTTTATTAGCTACTCTATTCAATCAGCAATGAATGGTTATTAAACTGGAAAAGTTCTTTAAATTTTTAATTGGCACGAATGCATTATGTATTAAAGTTAAGTAAGTCTAAGTTAATTAAAAGTGTTTTTTTTCTCTAATAAGCTGGTGGAATCAACTCACTTGTAAAAAATTTAAACCGCTACGGCAAATGAAATGCCATATATCATACTGTCATTTAAGTTTTACTAAATAATAATGAAATGCTTTACACAGAATACTTAGATATAAGAAACAAATGTAATGTTTAAAACGATACTGATAAAGAAACTAAAAATAATAAGGTGTATATTTTGAGTTGAGTTATACTTCACTGAAGTCTTAAGAGTCCTTAATATAAAACAAAACGATAAGTGATTGCAACATGCAGTAACTCTCAAACCTAAGCGTGACATACGTACTCCAAAATCATTTGGTCTGGCACTGAATGCAAACATTCGCCGTAGAAGTCCATCCATATCATTTCCCGCTCATAACCCTAAAAAGAAAGAATCATTCGAACACACCGCACCCGAGCAGAAATTGGGAACGTGACCACGAATTTAAATCCGAAAATTACCTCTCCTAAACCGCATGAGCGGATGTGTGACTTTTTTTCTTCAGGATGAAGTGTCCCCATGGGCTGTCATGTGGGTGTGCTAAGGTTCGGTCCAAATAGCCTTCGATTCCGTTAAGGTTGCTTCCGGTGGATGGACTCTCATGACGGCTGCTGGTTCGGTACGTTTGCTGTTTTACGACTCTATACCGCAAAGGGAAAGGACACATCAAAGTTGATAAGACGCGAGATTCATGAAGTGGCTGGATGGTTTGAGTCATCTTTGGTTTAGGATTTTTTCTCGGAATAGGGCTATTTAGGGACGTGTGTGTGATTGTTTTCCGTTCAGCTCGATGAAATTCAATCAACGTGCAAAGCAGGAAGGTTCAGAACAAACATTGAATTTCAATTTGTGGGTTTTGCCAATCTGTTCCCCTCCATAAAAATCAGTGTGCTTAGATTTTATGAATACGATTGACTTGACGATTGAATGGTCCAAGTGTTCTTGGAAAGACCTCCAAACAATGACGGGTCCAAACCGCTGCTCTTGGATTGCTTTCACCATTTCGTCACTCAATTTAATCTCGTGAATTGGGCCGCGCAAAATAATTTACCTTCAATTTGAATCCACTTTCTAGAGAGCTGCTTCCCATTCTACCTCATGACGTTGAGAACTTTTCGGAAGAAAAAAAAAACTTTATAATTCTTTGATCCAACTTTGCAAACATCGACAACGGCGACGACGCCAAAGACGTCTCCGGTAAAAGTTTTCATCCATTTTCTGCCAACATTCATCCCCGAAAGGCTTTTTCCCCGACCACACGGGATCAATGCCTAGGCACTGCCATGATTAAAGAAATCAAACAGCGTTCTCAGGCAGGGGTTCCCACTATTCTTCCATCTGGTTCCATTCCATCCATAATTAGCAATTGAGTGGTTACTTGTTTGTTCAATAGCTTGAGATATAACCTTTTGATCATTTTCAAATTGGAACTTTGAAATCTATTTGGGCATTTCTGATTTGTTTATAGTTAAAGATAAGTTTCAAAAATAATTTTCAAATTTATTTTGTGAAATATTGTGTCGTTTCATTCGTTACACGTTTTAAACTAAAAACGTGAAACTCGACATAATTTCTCAGATAAGATCTCGTGTAACTTTACAAAAGGACCTATCTACCATTCAGAGACTTTTTTTGTTGACTTTATCTATAATCAACAACTGAGCCACATTTACCTCTTCTGCTGCGTTTTTTTTTGTATTAAACGCTAGCCAAGAACATTGTCTTTCGATCTGTAGTGAAAAACTTTCCAAAATCTTTAATATCGAAAGAGTGCGAGAGAGGAGAGAACCTCTCATTGTTATATGCTGCCCATAACTGCATATTTATAACATTCGGCATTTTTGAAAATATCGAGTTAATACCGTGAAAAGTTATCAAATAATAATCATTTTCGATGAGCCAAGTGATGTAGTAACAATGAAATTTCTATCAGAATTATTTTTTGTCTATTCACCCAATATGCAGAATCAGTTGTACACAATTTCACCCTCAAATAAGCAGTTTGGAGTTTCTGGTAATTTTTAGAAATTCTATTTTCTTCCCATGCTGGCATAAAATGCACACTTCCATTTACTCATTGCCTACTTTTGTCGAATGTTACAAATATGAAATTATGGGCAGCATAGGTCGTTTGAAAAGCTACGCGAGAAATCATAAATTTTGAACGTGCAACTTTGAACATGTATATCTCTGTCATTTTCGTAGTGATTTTCAAAAAAAAATCAGCAATGGAACCGGACACTATTCAAGATTGATATTCATTTTTTTGTTTTTGAAATAGATGCGTCTACCCAAAGTTATAAGGCAAAAGGCACTTCCTAGTTTTTTGAAAAGCGCATTTTTTCAAATTCAACAATAAAACATGTAGTTTTTTCGACATTAATTTGCATAATTGGCGATGACACATAGTTTTTTCGACATTGAGTTGTGAAAGTCAAGTGAGCATGTTTGAGTAAAAATAATTTCCGATAACACTTAAAATTTATTTTACCCAGAAATCCACACGAAAAACGTATTTCTAGAGCTTTTTGTCTGTAAATTAAAATTGATGGCAATGACATGTAGTAGTAGAAGTCAAGGGAATATGTTTGAGCAGAAAATGAAATTTTTGATTACACTAAAAATTTCTTTTAAGCTGAAATATTACGAAAAACCCTGGAACTCAAAATTCAAAGCAATGACATATAGTTTTTTTTGAAATGAAATAGATTGTGAAAGTCAAGTGAAAATTTTTTAGTAAAAATTAATATCCGATAACACTCAAAATTTATTTTACCCAGAAAACCACACAAAAACGTAATTCCTGAGGATTATTGTCTGTAATTCAAAACTGAAGACTATGATATGTAGTTTTCTCGGCATAAATCTACTTGTAAAGTCAAGTGAATGTATTTAAGTAGAAAAAAATTGACTATTCTCAAAATTGTTTTTAACTTAGAAAACAACACAAAAAACTTATGACCTGATTTTGTGTGTCTGTTATTAAAAGCCTAAGGCCTTGACGTGAAGTTTTTTTCGGCAAGCAATATCTTTTAGAAGTCACGTAAACATGTTTGAGCATAAATTGAAGTTTTTGATTGAACTTAAAATTTCCTTCAATGTTGATTTACAAACAATCTAGCTCTGGGAATACGTTTATGTGAAGTTTTCTAGGTGAAATTCTAGGAGACAAACTGGCGGGAAGACTAGAAGACTAAAAGACTAGAAGACTACAAGACTAGGATATGAGAAGGCAAGAAAGATAAACAAATAGTAAACTAGCAGTCAAGAAGATTAGAAGGCTGGAAGACGAGGAAACTATTAGACTTTACGATTAGGATACACCCGATTCTGTTTTTGCACGGATTTTTTTTACACGGCCGTGCAAAAAAAGTTTCCATGCATTTTTTTTCACCAAAACCTTATTTTTGCATGGAACGTCGAGAAATGGTGTTACTTTTTTTGCACGGTTTTTGAAATTTTGAACTGAAAACTTTTTTTGCACGGTACGCATCCCCCGTGCAAAAACAGATGAAGATAATACCACAGAGAAACAGACGTAACACGCGATCAAAATCATAGTCGAGAAAACATGTACGTAAAATCGTTGTGTTTGGCCGATGGACCAACAGATGGCGGTAGCGCGTAAATGTCAAACGCGAACAAAAACAATGCGAGCGCTGCGGTTGGTGGATTGACCACCTTCAATATATTTGAATCGACCGTTGAAAAGGTGGTCGATGGACAATGATGAGAGTGTGACGTCTGTTTGTCTGTGATAATACACACTCAGTTTGACTCGGGTTATTTTCATTATTTCGCTAGATCCACACAGCCGAGCAGCGTGCAACTGAATTGTCAGTGATATGTCAGCAGACATCAAGGTCGTTCACAGTAGCACCTTTGGGTGCCACTGACATCAAACGTAGTTTTTGTGGAGTTAGTAGCAAACAAATTTTAATCGAGATTTGCACAACTGAGATCGGTATTCTAGTTTATGTGAGTAAGATGAGAAGATATGAAGACAAGAAGACGTTTAGACGAGAATATCACAAAGGGAGAAAACCAAAAGTTGAGGTGAGGGGAAGACGAGAAGACGAGAAGACGAGAAGACGAGAAGACGAGAAGACGAGAAGATGAGAAGACGAGAAGACGAGAAGACGAGAAGACGAGAAGACGAGAAGACGAGAAGATGAAAAGACGAGAAGACGAGAAGACGAGAAGACGAGAAGACGAGAAGACGAGAAGACGAGAAGACGAGAAGACGAGAAGACGATAAGAAGAGAAGACGAGAAGACGAGAAGACGAGAAGACGAGAAGACGAGAAGACGAGAAGAAGAGAAGAAGATAAGCTGAGAAGGCCAGAAGACCAGAAGCCGAGAAGACGAGAAGACGAGGAGACGAGAAGACGAGAAGACTAGAATATGAGAATACTGTAAGATTAGGAGAAAATGAGAAGACGATCAGACGAGAAGAAGATGAGAAGACGAGAATAATAAGAGAAGATGAGAAAAAAGCTGAGAAGATGAGCAAACAAGAAGACGAGAAGATGAGAAGACAAAAAGATGAGAAGATGTGGAGACAAGAAGATGAGGAGATGAGATGAAGAGAGGGTGAGAAGACGAGAAGACGAGAAGACGAGAAGACGAGAAGATGAGAAGACAAGAAAACGAGAAGAAGAGAAGACGCGAAGCTGAGAAGCCGAGAAGACGAGAAGACGAGAATACGAGAAGAAGAATATGAGAATACTGTATGATGAGGAGAAAATGAGAAAAGGAGAAGACGATCAGACGAAAAGAAGATGAGAAGACGAGAATAAGACGAGAAGACGAGAAGACGAGAAGACGAGAAGACGAGAAGAAGAGAAGAAGAGAAGAAGCGAAGCTGAGAAGACGAGAAGCCGAGAAGACGAGAAGACGAGAATACGAGAAGAAGAATATGAGAATACTGTATGATGAGGAGAAAATGAGAAAAGGAGAAGACGATCAGACGAAAAGAAGATGAGAAGACGAGAATAAGACGAGAAGACGAGAAGACGAGAAGAAGAGAAGAAGAGAAGCTGAGAAGACGAGAAGCCGAGAAGACGAGAAAACGAGAAGAAGAGAAGACGAGGAGACGAGAAGACGAGAAGACTAGAATATGAGAATACTGTAAGATTAGGAGAAAATGAGAAAAGGAGAAGACGATCAGACGAGAAGAAGATGAGAAGACGAGAATAATACGAGAAGATGAGAAAAAAGAAGCTGAGAAGATGAGAAGACGAGAAGATGAGAAGACAAGAAGATGAGAAGATGTGGAGACACGAAGATGAGGAGATGAGATGAAGAGAAGGCGAGAAGACGAGAAAACGAGAAGACGAGAAGAAGAGAAGCTGAGAAGACGAGAAGACGAGAAGACGAGAAGACAAGAAGATGAGAAGACGAGAAGGCGAGAGGATGAGAAAAGGTGAAGACAAGAACCAAGCAAACGTAGCCTATGATGTAAGTGGCACTTAAAGGTGAACAAACATGTTTACTATAATATAATTTGCAATTCAACTGCTGATCACTGGACTGTAGAACTTCGGTAAAAATGTAAATTGTCAAGCTTACCGAGAAGAAGAGTTAAACTAAGTGCGTAGAAGACGAGAAGACGAGAATACGATAATCAAGCAAACGTGACGTTGGATGTTAGCACAACCCTGAGGTAAACAATTCAATTCGATTTTTTTACTACCGTATCAGTTGCAGACCACCCGGCTGTACTGATTACAGTAGAAATGGAAATTGCCAAGCTAAAATAAGTTTGTAGAAGAGGGGGCCCAGATAGCCGTAGCGGTAAACGCGCAGCTATTCAGCAAGACCAAGCTGTGGATCGTGGGTTCGAATCCCACCGGTCGAGGATCTTTTCGGGTTGGAAATTTTCTCGACTTCCCCGGGCATAGAGTATCCTCGTACCTGCCACACGATATACACATGGCACAGTAAGCTCTCTCAGTGAATAACTGTGGAAGTGCTCATAAGAACACTAAGCTGAGAAACAGGCTCTGTCCCAGTGAGGACGTAACGCCAGAAAGAAGAAGAAGACGAGAAGACAAGAATACGAGATGAGAAGCATAAACAATAAGAATAATAGAAGACTGGAGAAGTAGATAACAAGATGATAAAATACTGGAAGACGAGAATATTACTGGACTGGAAGAGTCGAAAAAAAAAAGACGTAAGACCAGAAAATAATAATACGAGAATTTAGAATACAAGGAATATCAAAAACTGGATTACTAAAACACGTAAAGTTTAGTAGACGAGGGCTAGAAAATTTGAAAGCATGGAGAATAAAAGATGGAGAGACTAAACAACTAAGAGACAAGAACAATAGAAGCCTAGTTGACTATAAGGCTAAAAGAATTGAAGATTAGAAGATGAAATTATAATAGGACGAGAAGAGAAGAAATCGAGAAGAAGATTAAGAGATTACAAGTTTAGAAAATATGATGTTTGTATGAATAGAAGATTAGATGAATACTAAAAGAGTATGAAATTAAATCCTAATGTAAGGCAAGATCAGGGGCCCAGATAGCCGTAGCGATAAACGCGCAGCTATTCAGCATGACCATGCTGAGGGACGTGGGTTCGAATCCCGCTGGTCGAGGATTTTTTCGTAAAGGAAATTTTCTCGATTCCCAGGGCATAGAGTATCTTCGTACCTGCCACACGATATACACATGCAAAAATGGTCAATCGGCAAAGAAAGCTCTCAGTTAATAACTGTGGAAGTGCTCATAAGAACACTAATCTGAGAAGCAGGCTTTGTCCCAGTTGGGACGTAACGCCACAAAGAAGAAGAAGTAAGGCAAGATCAAGAGAAGACGTGATGACTTGGAGAGTAGAACATGAGAAGACTTAACTGTCGCCTGAAGCTTTATCATCAGAATAGAGAGCGTTTTCAGTGGTACTATCATGCCAGGGAAAAAACGCGTGATACTCGCACCTCTTCCACTTTTGAATTTAGCTATTTATTGCACTAGATTCTGTTTGCCAAAAATATTTAGATTTAGAGCCGAGTGGTTAGAGTTCGCGGCTACAAAACAAAGCCATGCTGAAGTTGGATTCCCAGTCAGTGAAGGATCTTTTCGTAATGGAATTTGGCTTGACTTCCCTGGGCAAAGAGTATCATCGTACTTGCCACACGGTACACGAATGCGAAAATGGCAACATTGGCAAAGAAAACTCTCAGTTAATAACTGTTGAAGTGCATATAAGAACACTAAGCTGAGAAACAGGCTCTGTCGTAGTGAGGACGTAATGCCAAAAAGAAGAAGCTGTTTTGCACTCGCTAATCGAAGGCTGCGATCTGCTCATGAAAATTTGGCATTGAGCCTCACAGAACCCAACTTTCGCCGTAACAATATGTAAGAAATGAGGAATGAGAAATGAGAGATGCGGCATGAGGAGTCAAGAATGAGAGATGGGGCATAAGCAGTGAAGAATGTGAAATGAGATGTGAAGAGTGAGGAATGAGGAATAGGGAATGAGGAGAAATGAATGAGTAATAAAGAATGAGGCGTACATAAGTTATGATGAATGAGGAATGAGGAGTAAGATATGCTGAGTGCGAAGTGAAAAATGAGGAATGAGGGGTTAGGAATAAGAAATTAGCAGTAAGGAAAGAGGAATGAGAAATGAGAGATGAAGAAGGAGGAGTGAGGAGTGAGGAGTGAGGTGTGAAGAGTGAGAATTGATGAATAAGTAATGAGGTTATGTAATGAGGAATGAGGAGTTTCAGCAACCAAGGATGTTGCCGCGGGTACCTGCCGGATGACGGACCAAATATCGCAACCAGGATCGTAGGATTTTTCTATTATGGTTTCGAGGCTTGAATTCTACTTAGATTTTTGATGAAGGCTTAAAGTATATAATTTCGTTTGAATTAAATAAGTTTGAAATAAGTTTGATACTTATTGCGTAAGAGTATGACTAACAATGACAAGTTGTTTTTTTTTTCACTCTGTTCCAGGACCACCTACGTTGAATTGTTGTCCTTGATCACAACCTCGTTGCTATCGGTAACAAGAAGCGAGGAACGAGAAATAAGGAATGAAGATTGAGGAGTGAAGAATGAAGAATGAGGAGTGACAAGTGAGGAATGAAAAATGAGAAGTGAGGAGTTAGAAATAAGGAATAAGGAGTAAGGAGTGAAGTATGAGTGAATATGAATTTGTTTCTTCATTGAAAGATAATAGAAGAAACGATCTTATCATTATAAGAGTAGATCAGGAGGAAAATGAAGAAGATATAAACTAAGCATAAGGGCATATAGTTTCAGTTACAATGAAAAACTATGCAAACGGAAAGAGACGAATAACACGTCAGTCTTGTAAAGTGTTTCAGGAGATGAAGTTGCGCTTTAATTGCTCCTGTAGCAATTCGGCTGATCGAGCCATTAGTTTTGAATGTGCTGGTTCCTCCCTCCGGACACTACAGGGTAATTCTGGGTTTCATCAGGCTATTTATTTCAGATTCCTCCCAAAATTTATTAAGGTATTCTACCAGAATTTTCTACCAGGAGATTTCTCCCGGAATGAATCAAGGGATGCCTCCCGAAATTCCTTGATGAATAATCCTCCCGAAATATCTCCAAGAATTCTCGAGGGTTATCAGGAATTCCTCCAGTGATTTTACCAGATATTTATTCTAAGGATTTCATCACCCGGATATTTCAAGAGATTCCTTTCGGTATTTCTCAAAGGATTCTCCGCAGAATTAATCAAGAAATTCCTCCCAGAATTTCTCAAGGAATCAATTCCATAAATCCTTAAGGCATTCATCCGGATGTTTTCAAGGAATTTCTCGCAGAATAACTCCAGGGAATCTTGAGGGTTTTCAGGAATTCTTCCAGCGCTTTTACTAGTAATTTCTTAAAAGTATTTCAGTATTATAGAAATTCGCCGGTGTATCATCCGTTGAGTCTATCAGGAGTTCCTCCTTGGATTCAAAATACGATTTGCGTCAGGAATCTCTGAAGGAATTCATAAAAGATTCTAAGAGATAATTTCTGGTGGATTCCTTGGAAAAAAATCCCTCAAAAAATACTGAAAGGAATTGATGGATAAATTCTTTTAAGAATCCTCGGAGATATTGCTGGTAGATTCTTAAAGTAATTCCTGCAGAAATCTCAGAACAAATGCCTCGTAGAGTCTCTTCAGAGATAGATGGAATAATCTTTGAAGGAAACACTGGTGGAATTCATAAAATAATTTATTGAAGACTCCCTAAAAGAATACCGGAGGCAGGCCTGGATTTGGGGGGGTGCCAAGGGGACTAATGCCCGGGCCCCCTGATTAGACGGGCCCCCTGAGAAACCAAAATTAAGAACAAAAAAGCATTTTGAAATACCTTCCAATTCGAGTATTTTAGTAGATTTTTTTATTTTCCAAATATCATAATCCCACAAGTTCAATTATTTTTCTTCAACATATTACATAAAATCACGAATTTTAGGCCAAACCATCAAAACTCTTTTCGAAATATTAGAATTTAAAATGTGCTTAAATTTTTGTAGGATCCTCAAAATACGCTTAAACCTGTAACGTAGTGCTGAATTCAAAGAGTTTATTGGTTTGCTAGCAGAACTCTTAAATTCAAACCTATTTGTTATGCTATCTGAAACTTGAAGTGTAGGGGAACTAATTTTGTGTAGTCATTACTTTTCAGTACTTTTCTATTCTGTATGCCGCAGATGATGAAGTTTTCTTTGAATTAAGTTAACTTTGAATGTCGTCTTCAGAAAGTAATGTGATTCTAATAGAAAATATTATGTTTTATGTTTGAAAAAAAAATGCAGTAACTGGAAACTTGTACTAAATAGAATCAATCGACTGTAATAGAAAATTTAAACCTTTTTTAATTATGAATAGATTAATATAACAGTCCAATGGCCACAAACGTTCAGAAAAAGAATGAAAAAATGGAAAAAAGAGGTAAATTTGTTCAATTTAAACTAAAAAATATAAGCTAAAGTTGCCGAGAACAGAACAACTTGATAGAATTCTATCAATTTCAAAAGGATTCATAACAGATAATTTACTTTTTTAATGTGAAAAGCCAGAAATTTTTTTGGATATGGGGTGTGCAAAAAAGAAGAGGGCGTTTTTTGGCAGTGGCGCTTCGGGAAAAGTAGCATTATTCTGTATGAGATAAAACTGTTGAATTCTTGATGTTTTTGCTCTCGTCATTCAAAGTTTCAATGGAAATGATATATGAGGGATGTCTCAGCTATGGAGAAAAACGGTTTTCAAATTTTTCAGCAATTCATCACACCATGCAAACTCCACACAGAAGCCATAAAACGAGCCACGAATTATTAATTTCTTCCCATTGGACGGAAAAATCACCCAAAAATACTAAAGCATGTAAAAAATAGAATTTTTCAATGTTACAATAGCTCACAACTGACCAAAATGTCACATTTGGGGATTTTTCTTTATTTCCGTACGGGTTTTGGCCGAAAGGTCTCAGATTTTTATGAAACTGTTTCCACAGGCAGGGCTCATCAATATATGAATACAAAAAATTGAGAAAAATTCAGGGTCGCCTATTTTCCCGGAAAACTCAGTTGGAAATATTTTGTTTTCCCCTGACACTACTTATTTTGAAAAACCATAAGTCAAGAACGAATCATCGTAGAAACAAAGTTTTTTTTATGAAAATGAAAGCAACATTTCCCAGGAATAACAAAAAATATTAACTGGAAAAAGTTTACCACAAAATTTTGCACAGTTGAGAAAATTCGTAAAGAAAAGCCGGAAAAACTATGCTCCAACTAGTGGAAAATTTTCATTTGAGCCTCTCATATCTTTGGCTCCGCTCATTTCATTTAACACTAAAATTCAGTACGTAAGATTGTGGAATCCCAAAACATGCTGTACTTTGTATTAGAGCCCCCTTCACCAGATTTGACCCGGGCCCCCCGAAGCCCAAATCCGGCACTGACCGGAGGATAACCTGGGGGAAACTCTCAAAAAAATGCAAGCGGAATCTCTGAAGAAAGTCTTGGTGATATCCCGTGTAGGAAGTTTCCATTATACTTTTTTTTGGGTGTTTCTCGTGGAATCCTTGGAAGAACTCCTTGATGATTGCAAAAATTTTGGATATAATAGTAAAATCACTGGAAGATTTTTGATAGGAACAATTCCAAGTGGAAATTTTTGGTGGATAATTTTTATGGAATTCTGTATTAAATTCTTGGCAGCGATTTCTTGAACAATCTTTTTAAGAATTTCTAGAGTAATTCCTGGTGGGAACACAGGAAAAAAATCCTGATAGAATCTGTTAAGAAATTCCTGACGTTTCGCAGGAGGAATTCTTAAATAAAACTTTGGAGGATTTTTTGGTGGAATTCTTGTTGGAAGCATTGGATGAATCACTGAAGAAATTCCTTCGGGAAGTTATTGTATAAATCTGTACAAAAAATACTAGAAAGAGTCAATGAAGAAATTCCTGGTGCAATTTCTTAAACAACTAATTAAAGGAGGAATCCTAGGAGGAAGCCCAGAAAAAAGTCCTGGTGAAATTCATGGGATATTTCTGGTGATGATTTTCTTGAGGAATTCCTTGATAAGCATCTGAAAAAAATCGTGTAAGAATTGTAAATTTATTCTGGCAACGGGAAGAGTTTGTCAAGTCGAACAATTAATTACCCGTGACCCATAATTTGAGAATCCCTCTCGCGCCACCATTCACAATTTACCTATAGGCAAAGTTAATCAGCGTGCCTCTATGTGCGCCTCAAATATTTGCATTTTTAATTCTGGAACCACGTAATGTCAGGTTTTTCCTTTCATCGTCGAAGCCGAAAGTTCATCTTTCAAGCTCGAAGTCCAAGACGTTGGTATGGGGTCGAGGTGTAGCTCTAATGGCAGAACCGTACCGTATCGAGACGGTGTAGAGGAGGTAAGAAAAATGACAAACAAGTCATTAAAACGCGATAATAAACGGAATAATTTATTAGCTCGCTCGGGATAGCGGAAAGCTGCGGTTTGTTCGCGATTTTTCCATTTCAGTCAGAGGAACTGGATTGCGATGATGGGAGGGAGTGAGAGTTTTTAAAAGATTGTTATCGCGCACCTTCAAATCTGTCAGCAGACAGCTCAGCTAGGCAGTGAATTTGGAGGAAAACGTCTGCTCTTTGAGTTCTTGGGTGATTGTTTGTAATATGTCGGGGGTAGCAAATTTATGCAAATCTATTTGATTTTTCTTCACGGCATGGTAGATTCTACTTAAGATTTCGTCAAACCAGAAGTTGAATGTTGGTGGGGAGGCGTAATTGAGTGGTTACGTTTAATAATTAATCAGAACAACTCTCCCTGGAGGTGGAAATCAAGGAATGGTTATTACCTAGGATTCGCATTTTTCAAATACATAGTATTTGTTTCTTCGAGGAAGTATTCTGGAGCATCTAAAATAGATGAAGTCAAACAAAAAAGAACAAACTTGTTTTAATTTCAGCTTTTATATCAATTGTCTCCCAACCTATAACCTTTCCAGACAAGGTATTCAAATTTATTTTGCAGCAAATTAACATCCTTGGCCACCCAAAGAAAGCAAACTTTTCTCATAATTGAATCGGGTCCCTTCCTTAGCGGCAACCGTAAACTAAAGAAACAATATCTTTCGAAAAGGGTGTGTTGATGTGGTTAGTCTTGACTTTAAACCCCGTACCGACTGTTGCCCGAGTTCGTTAAGGAAACGACACTCCGTATGATCTCGAGAATGTTCAATTTTAGCACTGGACAAGGGTCAAACTAATTAAAAGACGTTGACATCGATATGCGTCCGTCTTTTGCAAAGTCCCGTTGGTCAACCTGTGGTGAGATAAAGAAGGCGGCCGAACCCTAATCAAACAATCTAAAGAAGCAAACATTTTCTTTGAGGGATGAATGGATGTTTTGCCCGTTTTACTTTGTTGGCGGTCCAACCCCTAAGGTTGTGTCAAATTTGATGTTGCACAACTTGTTGTATGTACATCACTTGCTGATAAACTTGTAATCTTACACCTGATGAGTAGATTCATGAAGAGCTCTTCTAAAATATTCAATACTTAAGCGGTGGTAATAATTCTTGAACACCGTCTTAGGAAAAAAAAACTTCCTAAAGGGTTACTATGATAAATTCACTAAATACGGTTGCTGCCACGAAAGAAAGGAACGGTGAATCTCTGAGTACATGATTTCCTTCCAAAAATGTGGGTTTAAAAACTGTCACTAAACGGGGCAAAAATGTAATAAGGGGCGCTTTCTTCCGAGGGTGAAATGGTTAATGTTGATAATTGAATCGAATTGATGCTTTCGACAAATTTTCCGAACATCACATCAAAGCAGCCTCTAGCTCAGGCTCATTGATTCAAGTGAGGAAGCAAAGAGTGCCTCCTATTGTGGTCAGTTGTTCCGAATTTGGCGGATTTAGGCAGGAGATCTTGAACTCCTTTAGGGGAATCAAGATTTCCTTCCCAATTGTAGAGGAAGGAGACTTGAAATTCTTAAAGATCGTGAACTTCTTCTCAAACATCTTGAAGAGAAGTAGCATACAATACTGAATATTTGTTCCAAGTCGTCTTAAAAGGTCTCTCAAGTGACAATAAGTCACATGAAGAGATCAAAAATGGAATAAATGATTTACTTAGATTTTTCCAAGTTCTAGTAATCATAATGGAAATGAGAACCTATTCTAGCAGTCGTTGGAAAAGCATTGAAAGAAGCAAAACCTGGAGGATATTCCAAGAACCCCCCTTAGTGCCTCGGTGCCAAAAGTGGGGTTGTGGCACCAAACATTGCCGCATGGATGCTAAATGCATCATTTACGGAGGATTTTCTCACGCTAAGGACGTCTTTCATGTGACAGAAGATACCAAAAAGTTTGTACGCGCAAATTGCGGGGGCAATCATAAGTATAACGAATCGTACCAGCTAGATATCCCGAGCAAAGTTGGGTAACAAAATGATAACAAGTTATGTTATCCGATAACAAGCATTTGAAAACAAAAATTGTTATCATTTTGATTGAATAAGCAGGCAACATAACAAACGTGATAACAAAAGTTTATACTAAAGATATCATATAAATAGCTAATTGTGTTATCATTCGAAACGCATTGATAACAAGTTTTGTTATCCAGCCAATTTCCCTCATTGATATCTCATTATGTTATCAATTAGTTATAAAGATCGAATTATGATGACAAACATTTGACGTCATTCACCCGTCGTTGGCATCCTCGATCTGACAGCTTAAAATTCGTTGATAACAAGAGTCTTCGTATTGATAACAAAAAATAACAAAATGAAATCATGATGAGCATCTTGTTTTCATTATGTTATCCGGTTGTTATTCGACTTTGCTCGGGTAAAGGGCAACATTTTTCGTAGCCGGAATTCCCCAGGCAGAATCTCAAACAATTCTAATTTTTCAGTTAACGGTCGCTTGCTCAATGATCATACCACCATCAGGTACATTCAGGACAAACCAAATATAATTGTTCAAGCTAATTTTCCTCCATCGGGTAACCGTTCGAAAGGAAATACCCAAGGTAATTCCTATGTTAATATAGCTAATTTAAACTTCTCCCTTCTCAAATTTTATTTGTACGAGTATGTTTTGATTTTGATTTTTTAACTGAACAATTAAATCAAATGATTGATGCAATTTTCAAAACCACCACTATGACTGAAGCAGCCCAAGTTGGTGTAAATTTACTAATTAGAGTGTTATTGGATTACGTTTCTTTAAGGGATCCATTTTTTTGTTAATATTTTGAATTGGAATGCTCGTTCTTTGAATGGTAATTTCTCACTCCTCATTCCACATTCCTCTCTCTTCATTCCTCATTCATCACTATCACTTCTTACTCCTCACCTCACTCCTTATTCCTCATTCCTCACTCTCACTCCTCACTCCTCATTCCTCACTCCTCACTCCGCATTCCCCAATTCTCGCTCCCCACTCCTCATCCCTCATTTCTCATTTTTCATTCCTTACTCCTTATTGCCCATTCCTCTCTCATTATTCTTCCTTCTTCATTCCTCACCCCTCATTACTCGTTCTTCACTCTTCACTCCCCCTCCTCATATCTCACTTTTCACTCCCCAATCCTCACTCTGCATTCCTCACTTCTCGCTCCTCACTCTTCATTCATCATTTCTAATTCCTCAATCCTCACTCATTATTCCTCATTCCTCACACTTCACTCCTCACTCTTCAATCCTTATTCCTCATTTCATTTCTTACTACAGTCGACTCTCCACATCTCGATACACGCTATGTCTGAACCAGACGATTATGCAAATCGAATGTATCTTGGATTTTTTTTCGCTAGAGTTCAGTATTTGGTCTATAATTTCATAATCGGAAGGTTAAAAAATATTTTTATCGATGAAATGTTTTCCATACATTTTATATGGGCAGAAATTCGTCGAAAACGGGGTTTTCATGGGTTTTAGTATGCAATATAGCTAAAAAATGGAAAAAATCAAAATTTCACCGATGGAATATTTTAAAACCTTCCGATTATGAAAATATAACCCAAATACTCAACACTAGCGAGAAGAAACCCAATATACATTCGATTTTTATAATCGTCTGGTTCAGACATAGCGTGCGATGATTTTTTCGGTCCCTTCATTCTGCATACATTTTCACTCTCCATATCTCGATATCCTCCTTATCTCGATATCTCCCTATCTCGATGTGATTGTCGTTCCCAATTTTCTCTCCGTATGTCGATATGCCCATTAGCAAAGGTAACTAGACTAGATTTTAGAGATTCAAAACAATTTGCAAAGACGAAATAAAAAATGTTTGTTATAGATTTTCCTGGCGACGGAGTGATTTTCAATCTAGTATTCGTTAAAATTTTGTTCTGTCTCGATCTCTCCCTATCTCGATGGTCCCTTCGATATCGAGATGTAGAGAAGCGACTGTATTCACTCCATATTCTTCTCACTTTATTCCTAATTCGTCATCCCTCACCCGTCATTCCTCAATTCTCATACTTCATTTCTCACTCCTCAATCCTCACTCTTCATTTCTCATTCCTCACTCCTCACTTTTTATTCTGCCCTTCTCACTCCTAAATCCTCATTTCTCACTCCTTATTCTTCACTGCTCACTTCTCATTCCGCACTTCTCATTCTTCATTCTACACTCCTGACTCCTTATTTCTCATTCCTCACTTCTCCCTCCTCATTCCTTATTATTTACTCCATATTCATCATTCCATTTCCTTACTCCTCATTCCCCATTATTTACTTCTCAGTCGTCATTCCTCATTATTCATTCCTCATTCCTCAATCCTCATTCTTCATTCCTCTCTCCTCATTCCTCACTACTTACTCTTTATTTCTCTCTTCTCACTCCTCATTCCTTGTTCCACATACCTCATTTCTCTTTCCTAATTCCTCATTCCTCATTCTTTACTCCTCACTCCTCCTCCATTCTTCACTCTTCACTCCTCACTCCTCACTCCTCACTCATCACTCCTCACTCCTCACTCCTCACTCCTCACTCCTCACTCCTCACTCCTCACTCCTCACTCCTCACTCATCATTTCTCATTCCTCTCTCCTCCTCATTCCTCGCTTCTCATTCCTTATCCCTCATTTCTAACTCCTAACTTCTTATTCCTCACTCCTCACTGCTCACTCCTCATTCTTCTTGCAATCCCTACATTTACCAAGGATTAACCAAAAGACTTTCAAGGATTTCCAAAATTTCTCAATTAGTTATTTTTAGTTTCTTTGCGCTTCCAAACTGCTTCTAGAAAATTCCACGCGATCCATAGAGATACCAGTCAATTTCTAAGGTTCTAATTTCAAAAGGAATTAGACAGATACCTATTATGACCCAGGAAAAAACAAAAAAATCGAAATTTCCTCCTAGATTCTCGTTCCGAACTTTTCCTTGAACATAACAAGTGTCTTCCATTTTTCTTGAAATTCCATGCATTCCTCCAGGAATCGCTCCAGACATCCATCTAGAAATTTCTTCAGGAATTCGTTTAATGTTTCATCATGGATTTTCTCAGGGTTTGCTCTAAGAATTTCTGCATGAACTCTTTTCAGAACTCAAACAGTAGTTTCCGTATGAAACTTCAGAAACATAGAGAGAGATTCCTCCTCGTCTAGAAATTCCTTAATGAAGTTCTCATTTTTCTCATTATTCTTGGTTATGAAATTTTATGCTCAAAACGTATTTTTATCCTCATCTGTAGAGTCTATTACACACTGCTTCCATTATTCAGGAATATTGTGGTATGACTCTTCTTCTTCTTCTTCTTTCTGGCGTTACGTCCCAACTGGGATAAAGCCTGCTTCTCAGATGATCACTTCCACAGTTATTAACTGAGAGCTTTCTTTGCCGATTGACCATTTTTGCATGTGTATATCGTGTGGCAGGTACGAAGATACTCTATGCCCTGGGAATCGAGAAAATTTCCTTTACGAAAAGTCCCTAGACCAGTGGGATTCGAACCCACAACCCTCAGCATGGTCATACTGAATAGCTGCGCGTTTACCGCTACGGCTATCTGGGCCTCCGACCCATATTATATTTTATTTTATAGTAAAATTGGAACAAAAACGGATAACTTTAGCATCGGACGCATTGAACGTGCCTTTCGCATGAAATCAAATAAAAAATGTTTCCGTTGTTAACCTTTGAAAATCATGGACGACTTTTCATCTCTCTTTTGCTCATATCTTTTGATACAATTGTTCAATTTTCCAAAAAAAAAAATCAGTTTAGTGCGGGGATGATTTGCATCTGCAATTGTTTCCACAAAAAATTTGGATACCTGTGGCCAATCCGGATACACGGCTGTAAATGTAGTGTACACCTCTAAATCCACCAGTGATTCTTGATGAATATATTTATGTCAAAAAATAAAGTAAATATCAAGTCTTGTCATCTCATGTGAAATATTTTTGAACCACAATAACCACTTCACCAATGACATATTCATATACAGGAGACTAAAAGTCTTAGTAAGCGATCCAGGTGAACCAACCCAAATTAAATGTTGACAGCAACTGCAACAACTGTATACAGTGTCATATAGAATCATATTTACACGACAAATGATGACCATCGGAAAGAAAGGCTTCCGGTCCTTTTAAATACAGGTGATTATTTCAGGTCTTATTTCAGAACCATGTTTTTGGCTCCAAGATGAGAATACTCTTTGGGTTCGAATCACAATCCACTCAGGATTCTCATCAGAAGCCTCTCAGGACTCTCATCAAACCCTCTCAAGATACTCGTCAAAATCATCTCATAATTCTCATTAGAATCCTCTCGAGATTCTCATCAGAATTCTCTCAGAATTCTCATCAGAAGCCTTCCAGGATTTTCATCAGAATCCTCTCAGAATACTCATGAAAATCCTTTCAGGATCCTCATCAGAATCCTCTCTGGATGTTCATGAAACTCCTCTCAGAATACCAATCAGAATCCTCTCAAAATCCACTCAGGAATCTCATAAGAATGCTCTCAGGATGCACAATCCTCTTAGAATTCTAGTCAGAATCAAAACTCACTCAGGATTCTTATCAGAATCCTCTCGGGATTCTCATCAGAATACTCTCCGAACTCTCATCCTCTTGAGGTTTTTGTAAGAAACCACGTAGGATTTCAAAATTATCATTATGATCCTTGCAGGATATCATCAGCATCGTTGCCAAATTATCAGAATCGATCAGGAAATCTAATCAGAATCATTCCAGGATTCTCATCAGAATCCACTCACGAATCTCATCAAAATCCTCTCAAGATTCTAATCAGAATCCTCTTAAGATTCTCAACACAATCCTCTCAAGATTCTCATCAGAATTCTCTCAGTATTCTTATCGGAATCCTCATCAAAATACTATCAAGAGTCTGATCAGAATGCTCTCCAGATTTCATCAGAATATTCTCAGGATGTTCATCAGAATCCTCTCAGGAATTTTATCAGAATCCTCTCTGGATGTTCATGAAACTCCTCTCAAAATACCAATCAGAATCCTCTCAAAATCCACTAAGGAATCTCATACGAATGCTCTCAGGATGTTCATCATACTCCACTCAGAATTCTCATCACCACTCAGATTTTACATCGCAATCCTTTAAGAATTCTAGTCAGAATCAAAACTCTCTCAGGATTCTTATCAGAATCCTCTCGGGATTCTCATCAGAATCCTCTCGGGATTCTCATCAGAATTCTCTCGGGAT
The DNA here is from genome assembly GCF_002204515.2 of Aedes aegypti. Lineage (NCBI taxonomy): Eukaryota > Metazoa > Arthropoda > Insecta > Diptera > Culicidae > Aedes > Aedes aegypti. Next base: position 99,853,757 of record NC_035107.1, read on the forward strand.
TCTCATCAGAATCTTCTCGGGATTCTCATCAGAATACTCTCAGAACTCTTATCCTCTTGAGACACTTGTAAGAAACCACGTAGGATTTCAAAATTATCATTATGATCCTTGCAGGATATCATCAGCATCGTTGTCAAATTATCAGAATCGATCAGGAAATCTAATTAGAATCATTCCAGGATTCTCATCAGAATCCACTCAGGAATCTCATCAAAATCCTCTTAGGATTCTCAACAGAATCCTCTCAAGATTCTCATCAGAATTCTCTCAGTATTCTTATCAGACTCCTCTCAGAATTCGCATCAGAATCCTTTCAGGATTCTCATCATAATCCACTCAGGTTTCACATCACAATTCTCTCAGAATTCTCATCAAAATCTTCTAAGGAATCTCATCAGAATCTTCTCAGGAATCTAATCAGAATCTTCTCTGGAATCTCATCAGAATCCTCTAAGGATTCTCATCAAAACTCTCTTAGGATTCTCATTAAAATCCTCTCATGATTCTAATTAGAATCCTCTCAGGATTCTCATTAGAATCCTCTCAGGATTCTCATTAGAATCCTCTCAGGATTCTCATTAGAATCCTCTCAGGATTCTCATTAGAATCCTCTCAGGATTCTCATCAGAAGCCCCTCAGAATACTCATCAGATTCCTTTCAGGATCCGCATCAGAATCCTCTTAGGAATCTCATCAGAATCCTCTCAGAATCGTCTCAGGAATCTCATTAGAATGCTCTCAGGATTTTCATCAGACTCCTCTCATGATTCTCATCACCACTCAGATTTTACATCACAATCCTCTTAGAATTCTAATCAGAATCAAAACTCTCTTAGGATTTTTATCAGAATCCTCTCGGGATTCTCATCAGAATCCTCTCAGGATACCCATGAGGATCCTTTCTGGATTCTCATCAGAATCCTCTCAGAACTCTCATCCTCTTAAGACGCTTGTCAAAAACCACGTAGGATTTCAAAATTCTCATTATGATCCTTGCAGGATATCATCAGCATCGTTGCCGGATAATTACCAGAATCGATCTTATTAGAATCATTGCAGGATTCTCATCAGAATCCTCTCAGGAATCTCATTAAAATCATCTCAGGATTCAAATCAGAATCCTCTCAGGCTACCCATCGGAATCCTCTTAGGATACTCATCAGAATCCTATCGGGATTTCCATCAGAATCTTCTCAGAATTATCATCTAAATAATTTCAAGAATCTCTTCAGAATCCTTTCCAGATTCTCATTAGAATCTTCGGAGGATGTTCAAGAAACTCCTCTCAGAATCTTCTCAGGAATTTCATTAAAATGCTCTAAAGCTGTTCATCCGACTTCTCTCAGAATTCTCATAAGAATTCTTTCAGGATTCTCATCACAATCCACTTAGGTTTTACATCACAATCCTGTAAGAACTCTCATCAGAATCTTCTAAAGTAATCTCCTCAGAATCCTCTCAAGACTATCACCAAAACTCTCTCAGTAATCTCATCAGATTCCTCTCAGGATACTTTTAAAAATCTTTTCAGGATTCTCATCAGAATGCTCTTAGGATGTTCATCAGACTTCTCTCAGAATTCTCATCAGAATCAGGATTCCCATCACAATCCACTCAAGTTTCACATCACTTCTTCTTCTTCTTTCTGGCGTTACGTCCCAACTGGGACAAAGCCTGCTTCTCAGATTAGTGTTCTTATGAGCACTTCCACAGTTATTAACTGAGAGCTTTCTTTGCCGATTGACCATTTTTGCATGTGTATATCGTGTGGCAGGTACGAAGATACTCTATGCCCTGGGAATCGAGAAAATTTCCTTTACGAAAAGATCCTCGACCAGCGGGATTCGAACCCACGACCCTCAGCATGGTCATGCTGAATAGCTGCGCGTTTACCGCTACGGCTATCTGGGCCCCATGTTTCACATCACATTCCTCTCAAAATTCTCATCAGAACCTTCTCGAGAAATCTCATCAGAATCCTCTCAGGAATTCACATTCTCTTCACATTCTCTTCACAATCCTCTTAGAATTCTCATCAGAACCCACTCGGGATTATCATCAGATTCATTAGGATTCTCATCATAAGCCTCTCAGGAATGGATCACTTGAGTCAAAAGATATGAGCAAAAAGTGCAGAAAAAACGTCCACGCCTTTAAAGAATTAATTCTCTAAGGAAGGCACAACAACTTTGTCCAAAAACTCGGATGAAAACGTGGAATCCGATTTTGAGCATAACAGATTGGATAACCTGGAACATAATCATCACAGTCGTTTCTTCGAGCAAGTTATCATGAGGATTGCCCTGAAATTCTTCCAGGGTTTTCTGTGAGCTTCTTTGGAAAATTTTCCAACAATTTATTGTGGAAACTTCTGAAGACTACCGAGTGGTATCTCATCATCAAACGAAACTCCCATGTGATGATGAGAATTGTTGGAGAAATACTCACTGAGCTCTAGATAGGACCACTGAAGAAAATTTTGGGCCGTTTGAAAAGTCTTGGGGTATTGCTCAGACAAATAGCTTTAATAATTATTGAAAAAAATACCGAGAGAGGAATCTGAATCATTCATTCCTAGGAATACTTTTGTGAAAAATCTCTGGAGAAATTTGTATATACTGGAGGAATTAGTTTGTTGCATTTGTAAGGAAAACGAACTATTTGAAGAATCTATGAAATATTTACTTGTGATATAGTCGAGAAATCTGTGAAAAAGTCTTTTACAGTAATGCTGAGGAAATTCCTAGAGAAAGCCCTCGAGGATTTCAATAACCAAATCCTGAATGTATTGTTGAAAAATGCTGGAGAAGTGTAAAGAAGAATCCCTGGAGTAGTTACTTAACGAATTGGTTTCAAATTCCAGGAAGCTCCTGAGTTCATTTTTGAAACAATTCCTTAAATAATAAGTGAAAAACTAACGAAATACTCCCTATAATAGTGGCTTGAAAAAATACTGATATCTTTGGAACATCTTCTATGGTAACAACTAGAGTAGAGGATACAAGAATTGTCTAAAAATAATCCCTGGAACAATTTTCGGAGCTTTCATTTGTAAGGTAGTTTAAAAACATGTCAATGTTCTAGGGATTGGACAAAAAAAAAATCATTGTCAAAAATCATTGCTATGCGTTCATCACTACGGCTAATTGATTTCATTTTTCAAATAGCATACATTAAATCTGTTATATATAGAACTCCACCATAAATTTGTTTATTTAGAACCTAGGAGGAAAAGGCTAAATTATTCGCGAATTCTTAACGTGTACCCGAGACCACCTACTTTCAGCGCAACCCGATTTATCTAACCTGTCCAGAAAAACTAGATCAAGATCGACAGCAACGCAAGCACATCGACACTAATCTGCTCGGTGAAAAATCGGTGAAACGAATTTCCTTGATGTTATGCGAAGATTGCAACGAATTAATCTATCCGACAGCTACCAGCAAAACTGTCGCCGCGCTCAGGGCGGTCTACGGCGGCGGCGGCGTCTCGTTTGGCATCCCGACACCCGACTCGCAGATTCCTGTTTGGTCTAGTTAGAATATTGGCGCGCTGTACCTTTGGGTAGTTATCATCGTAGCACACCTCAACGGCTGCTGGCTGCGGCGTGACCTGACACCAGTCAGTAGCCGAGAGGAGAAAGATTCATAGCCTCAACACACTGTCACCCGGTCATAGCATAGCGCTAGCGCTTGTCTTAAATTTGCGGTGACATATTTCTCTATGCCCGACTTGACCGAACGTTGCGCCCTCGTTCTTCCTGCTGGCCGCCCGCGGCAATGTTGTCTACATTCGAAGTAGAGGAAGGTGGTTCAGAATGTCAGCTGAAGATCAATCGCATTTTAAGAAAAGTAACAGAGTTTTGCAAGAAACTTGTAATTACAGAAGTTTATCCTTTTTACCAAAAGATTCATATAAAATCCTGACCAAATACCTCACAGATTCCAGAAAGGATTTTAGAATAAAGATTCTGAGGGTATTCTACAATTCTCATATAAACCTTCGTTGGATTTTTGCAAAATGTTATACTAGATTCTCACATAAGCCTAGGCAAGAATTTCAATTAATTATGAGTAGGTTTGTGGAAAATGTCTAAGCATGACTTTTATAGCATCTTTGATATGCTTCTAATATGAGTTAAGAGCAGAATATTCAACGACGCCTGAACTAAATTCTAGCATACTCTTGAACACAACTCCTTCGCAAGAACATTATAAAATCCTGAGTTGGATTCGAACTAAACTCTAGGATGTAGGATGTTCAAAAACATTTATCTCGAATAAGAACAACAAAAAGAATTTTGGTTGTTCTTATTCGGTTAAAAATGTTGGAAATAGTTTAATCCGGCGCGAAATATTATTTATATATGGCCCTCGATTGAAAAAAGTTGGGCAGGCCTGTTGCAGACCTTCATATTACATAGGATTACAAACTATGCGATTTTACACCATGAATTTCAAACCATCTTCCCCTGAGTGCATCCGACTGGCCGGTTGAACGGTAGATTTGCGAAAAACGAGCGAAGGTTCACCGTCACAGCTCATATTTCACCGGGTGCTAACAAGATTGCTCAATTTAAGTCATAGGCGCTGGGGCAGTTACTTAGAGCATAGTCTCATCCCGATTCGGCTGCTCTGCTTTGCCGATTACACTATTGAAGCGCGAAGAGCATTTTATCTAGACCTTGACTTTGGAGTTGGCGACCGAACTGCACGCACATTGTTGATGAACAGTCGCATGAAATCAATTCTCTTCTGGTGCTCATGTCGAACAATCGGTGGGAAAAAAGCGTGCCATTTGCTCATATGGAAACGCACAAATCCCGAAACGACACGAAAATCCCCTAGTAATCTGCCCACGACGATAAATGGTCAACAATATTCGATGGAACGAGACTCGAATCGAAACCGACTAACATGCCCTAGCCAGAAACCGCCCGGATTGCGAAATGTGTTAAAAATGCTAAAACAATTATCACTTTTTGTCGAAGTATTTATGACAACCGTATGGTGTCCACCGCGGATGAGGGATTACGCTCTTCTGGGCAGTATTTTTTGACTACTCCAAACCACGCTTCAGAATTCGATTGTTGCTCATGGACGCTCTCGTTTTTTTTCTGCTCTTGATCGTCATGGAGCGATTCGATTTGCAACTGTACTGGACTCTACAGTTGGGAAGTGGGTGGATTGACAACCGCTCCAAATGACTCACACTTACATGGGTCAAGTTCAAACCTTGGCAACCTAACGGTAGTCCGTACGCAATCTGTTCTGATTTGGTTTGCAAATTTATTACACCGGCGTGGTAAGGTTTATGTAGAAAGCAGCAAAGTATAAGTGGAAGAGTATAAGATCAGCTATATATTCCATGAAAAACCGATCTAGTGGGTCTCCGAATTCCGTGCAAATTTGCTATTTTGTTCCTTATCCGAAATAAGGATACACGTGTTTTTGGATTTTTTGATTAGGGTGACCATTTCCGAAATAGGGTGACCAGAAAAATCGCGATTTTGCAAAATTTTTATTTTTAAAAAAATTATAACTTTTGAACCGTTTGACCGATTTTTAACATTTTTGGACGAAATGAAGGCTTAAAATTTTGACTTTTCGGGAAAAATATAAAATTTCACAAAAATTGTGTTTTTTACATGAAAAAACTCAATAGTTTCCGTTTTATCGTGTTTTGAAGGCCTCGGGACCAAAGGGGCTATTGCTGCTCTCATTTTTTCTTGAAAGTTCAGAAAATTTTACGTAAACTGTCAAATTTTCAGCGATGTATGTTTTTTAGTTTTTGAGATAATTTTTTTTGAAAATAAAAAATCAATCATTTTTCATCGGCACACACTGTAGATCTCAGCGCATTAGATTTGTAATGTTTAAAAAAATCATAACTTTTGAACAGCTCAACCGATTTCCAATCTTTTTTATGGAATGAAAGCTTAAGGTCTCAAATTTTCAGAAAAAAATAGAAAAAAATAGAAAACTTTGAAATAAAAATTTGAAATTTTTTATATTTTTTCACGTTTAAACATATTTTTATCAGATTTTTCAATTTTGTCTGAATAGTTGAAATTTTAAGCTTTCATTCCATACAAAAAGATTGAAAATCGGTTAAGCTGTTCAAAACTTATATTTTTTTTTAAACATTACAAATCTAATGCGCTGAGATCTACAGTGTGTGCCGATGAAAAATGACTGATTTTTTATTTTCAAAAACATATACAGTGAAACCTCCATGAGTCGATATTGAAGGGACCATCGACTCATGGAAATATCGAGTCATGGAACAGCAATCCTTTGGAAAGCTGTTTGAAGGGACCATCATAGTAACCATGAAATTTTGTTTCCAGTATGGTTCCATGAGTCGATATCGAGTCATGGAACATCGACTCATGGAGGGATCACTGTATCTCAAAAACTGAAATTTTGACAGTATAGGAAAAATTTTCTGAACTTTCAAGAAAAATGAGAACAGCGATAGCCCCTTTGGTCCCGAGGCCTTCAAAACACGAAAAAACGGAAACTATTGAGTTTTTTCATGTAAAAAACACATTTTTTGTGAAATTTTATATTTTTCCTGAAAAGTCAAAATCTTTAGCCTTCATTTTGTCCAAAAAGATTGAAAATCGGTTGAACAGTTCAAAAGTTATATTTTTTTTTTATAAAATAAAAATTTTGCAATATCGCGATTTTTCTGGTCACCGTATTTCGGAAATGGTCACCCTTATCAAAAAATCCAAAAACACGTGTATCCTTATTTCGGATAAGGAACAAAATAGCAAATTTTCACGGAGTTCGGTGACCTACTAGATCGATTTTTCATGGAATGGCTGTATATATCAATTAAATCAAATAAAGATTCAATATGATCTATCATATTGGGGCCTTCCTTAGCCGAGGTGGATAGAGTTCGCGGCTACAAAGCAACGCACACTAGGGCAGAATCGAAAAAACGCGGAAACAACCTGTAATTCTTCGGAATGAAGAGATAGACGTTTGGTGTCTTCAGCGAAAATGGTCCTTTTAATGAGACCGATGTTTTGAGATAGTCATATATTTTTGTATTATTCGCATAAATGGCTCATATGCCATTTCGGTCAAATGGCATTTTAGGTGTATGGTTTCTTTGGCAAAGTTGTTCATTATTTTATGCTGAAAATTATTGCTAAAGACGTCAAATTTCCAAGGCCTACTATTTTTAAAATATAGACAATTTTCGAGAAAATGGCGCTACAAACCGTAATATTTGAGTTTTGCTTGTATTTTTTCAATTAAAATGCCATATATCGCCTATGACTATGACATTTATTGGCATACAGCAGGTCTGGTTCAAATTTGATAGTAAAAATAAAATTATGTTCGATTTTTTAAAGAATATTTCCAAAAAACAGAGATATTGCGAATAGGCCATTCTTACGAAAGGTCAGAGCATTTTTGTCTATCATTTTCTAGGATGTGATATTCGATATATTTGTTCTATGCGATCGGGAAGTATGCTAAGCTTATAAAAAGGTTAAAAATTATTATAGCAGTTTTTCAATAAAAAAAAGTTCAGAATAATAATTAACGTCATTGCGGTTTACTGGTGGATAGCTATATAATTTCTTCTGAAAAATTGATCGTTATTTTATCCTGAATATAATTGCTAAAGATGTCAAATTTCCGAAGCCTTTTGATAGACAAAATTTTAAGCAATTTTGTTCAAAATATTTATTGTTATATGTTTTGCTTGTAATTTTTTAGTTTTAATACTATATATCGCCTAGGCCTATGTCTCCTGAAAGTAGTCAGGATGAGATTATTAAAAAGAAACATGAATGTTGCTAGTATCCAATCTACGAAATATACCGTAACTACGCTAACGCTATATATCGCCTAGGTCTATGTCATTTCTTGGCATGAAACAGAGCTGTTTGTTTGTTTGTTTGTTTGATTATTTTACGACAGTTTCAATAAAAACAGGGCCATTGTGTATAGGCTATTCTTGTGATCAGTCAAGTTCGGGCAGGTGTTTTTATCGCTATCCACTTATAAACGGCCAAGGCTTTAATGTCCATGTTTTCCAAGGGCATAATGTTCAATATATTTTTTCAATGCTATCTTAAAGTTGACTAAGCTATAAACAGGCTTGAAGTAGAAGTTTTCGAATTAAAAAATGTTCCAAATAATGATGAATATTCTTGTGGTTAACTATGTCAAACCTTGTACAGCTTTCCTATGTTGGACAGTTATATATACAGCGTGCATGAAGTACTCGTAGCATATTGGATTTCAGCAAATGATTCCAAAACGCAAACTTATCGAAATGCACAGATGTATTCACTCTATTAAAAGACGAAATAAAGCCGATAATTTCTCTTGCATTTGCCTAAAATTTGATGACAGGTTAGGTAATATACAAACTTATAAAGTACTGAGAGTGTAACAAACAAACGAGTGCAAGTGTAACACAAGTTTGCCAAACTTCGGTACTTAGCGTAGTACGGATAAATCTAATATAGTACTGAAAACAATTTTATCAGTTTTCAAAAATCGTGGGCTTTGGAAATTTGACATCTTTAGCAATTAATGTCAGCATAAAATAACGATCAAATTTGCCGAAGAAATCATATACATACCTAAATTGTCATTCGACCGAAATGGTTTGATACAATGAGTCTGGCGCTTACGCCATTTTTGCGAATAGAGCAATGTATAGGCAATGTATATAACACATATTTGGGTAAATGTAGCTACCAATGAACTGCAAGAATATTCATTATTATTTTGAACTTTTGTTTTCATTGGAAAACTGTTTCATTGTGATGTAGAATAAATTTTAACCTTTTTATAAGCTTAGCATACTTCCAGACCGCATAGAAAAAATATATTAAATATCATATCCTAGAAATTAAAAGGCAATAATGCTCTGACCTTTCGTAAGTGGATGGCGATGAAAACACCTGCCCGAACTTGCCCGATCGCAAGAATGACCTATACGCAATATCCCTGTTGTTTGGAAATATTCTTTAAAAAATCCAACAAAATTTTATTTTTACCGTCCAATTTTTACCTGACCTGCTTTATGCCAAAAAATGACATAGTCATAGGCGATATATGGCATTTTAATTGAAAAAATACGAGCAAAACTCGAATATTACGGTTTTAGCACCCTTTATGTCGAAAATTGTCTATATTTTAAAAACAGTAGGCCTTGGAACATTGACGTCTTCAGCAATAATTTTCAGCATAAAATAATGAACAACTTTGCCAAAGAAAACATACACCTAAAATGCCATTTGACCGAAATGGCATATGAGCCATTTATGCGAATAATACAAAAATATATGAATATCTCAAAACATCGGGCTCATTGAAAGGACCATTTTCGCTGAAGACACCAAACGTCTATCTCTTCATTCCGAAGAATTACAGGTTGTTTCCGCGTTTTTTCGATTCTTCCCCAGTGTGCAACGTCATGCTGAAGGTGTCTGGGTTCGAATCCCTGTCGGTCCAGGATCTTTTCGTAATGGAAATTTCCTTGAGTTCCCTAGGAATAGAGTATAATCGTACCTGCCGCATGATATACGAATGCGAAAATGGCAACTTTGGCAAAGAATGTGCTTAGTTAATAACTGTGGAAGTGCTCATAAGAACACTAAGCTGAGTATCAGGCTCTGTCCTAGTGCGGACGTTAATGCCAAGAAGAAGAAGATGATCTATCATATGATGCTTCATTTAATCATCCTTGTGCATTGGGGTCATTTTTGGGCAATAGGCGCGGTAAAGGAGCTGTATTTTGTAGATAAAAGAGACGCAACTCGGAAATTCTCGGACTTTTCCAAACTTTTGAAAAACGAACATTTTCGTGCTAAGAGAAGCTTTCAGCGACCTCTAGGAGAGGTGCCTCAAAAAAGTTACACATTATACATTAAGGCAATTAAGGGTCAAAAATGACCCATAACTTTGAAACGCTTTCAAAAATCGGTCTTTCTTGGCACAATGGCATAAGGATACATGGAACATGTTTCAGTAGGAGCTGGAACATATCATATCCAATATTTTATATGCATCTATGGTACGACGCTTCCTGGTTTTTCATTCCGATTTACAAGAGCTTCAATTGGACCAACAACGAGATTTGGCTGGATTCGGTCGGAGTATTCTGGTAGGGTATGTGATGATTTTCAGACCATCATATAGTTCCATCATGCAACAGATTCATGGTTTTTCATCGACATTCAATACTACATGTTTTCTACTTATAAATAAAACGTCGCTGATGAATTATAACCTTTGACATAAATCGAAATTTTGGGATCAGTTCAAATCCTCCAGGAAAACTTTCAGATATTCCTTCAAAAATTCCGCTAGAAATATTTCCACAGAATCTTCCAGAAATTTCTTCTGGAACTCTTTCGAAGATTCCACCAGGGAATTTACCTAGAAAATAATCTCTACCGTAATCCCTACAGTGATTTCTCTAGCTACCAGATTTGCTAAACCGATTTCTACTAGATTTTCTGAGCCGTTTCCGATAGGGCTTCAAAAATACCTTCAATAATTCGTTCATGGATATCACCAGGAGTTCCTCCTGGGATTCTTCCAAAAACTATTCCAGGAATTTTTAAAGGAACATTTCTACAGGGATTTCTATAGTGATTTCGCCAGAAGTTTCTGAAGAAGTTTCTACAGAAATGCCACCAGTGATTCTACGATACATTCCTCCAGTGATATCTTTACAGAGATTTCTGCATGAGTTTCTTCATGGATTTCTCAGGAAACTATTCCAGAAATTATTACTCTTTCAGAATTTCTTCTAAAGATTTTTCAAGCAATTTCTCCTGGTACTCATCCAAAAACCCTTCCAGAAACACCTAAGGCTTTCTCCAGGTTACACTACGAAATCCTTCACTAAACTGATTTCTCGACCACGTGGAGAAGTTCAAACCAGTTTTCGCGCTTATTTTCTTCCGAACTGTTCATTAAGAGCACGCTCAAGAGATTCTAACTAAGTCAAATACATTGTACACTGACAAACAAATCATGAACACTGAAACAAATGCATGAAATAATAATAATAATGTAAAATCTTAATTTACACATTATTTTCAACAAAATAACTCTTGCTACCCCAGATTGCTGGAACAAAAAAGTATGCTTTTCGGCTACGCAGTCTTTATGTTTTCAAATACTTTTTTTATAATAAAGACTGCGTAGACGAAGATCATATTGCATTGAAATATACAGTCGATTTTCTTTCAGTTCATCGCTGGAACAAATCCTAGAGAAAACCATTAAAAACTTTCTGGAGCAATTCTTGAAGAAACTCTTGAAGAAAAAGCTGGAGAAATCTCTGCGGGAATCCCTGTGAAGGTTTTCCTAGAATAACCCCTGGAGGAGTCTCTGGAAAAACTTCCGTAGGAAGGATTCTTTGCGTTAATTACTGAAGGACTGCTTGAGGCATCTCTCGAGGGATCCCTGGAGAAACCTTGGAGGTACCCCAGGAAGAACCACTGTAGAGATTTGGCTTGTGTAATCCCTAGAAAATCCTCTGAAAAATCCCAAGAAAAATGTCTGGATAGGGATACCATCCGTCCTGATTTAGCAGGACATATCCTGATTTTGAGCTTCTTTTGAGGTGCACTGATTTATTTTTCATATTTTAAGTTTTGTCCTGCTTTTTTCCTGTTTGGTGAACACAGCAGTGGAATGTCATAGATATTTTGAATTAAGAAAGCTAATCCTAATACCAAAAACAGGAAGAATGTACAAATGGCATTAATACCTTGAAATCCATGTTGAGTTTTGAGATTCTGAAATATCAAATGATTCAAATAATCAATTTTCGTGAATGATCCTTGACAAATCTCCGAAAAGACTTCGAGCGCATTTTTTTTTTTTTTTTGATCTATGAAATAAAATTTAGACATTCTCAGGCAGTTATTTGTTTGTAATTTCCTAGTGAGATCTTGATCAGACACTAAGCAGATTTCTCTTAAAAACATCGGTAACAAGATTGTTTCAGGATTTCCTGAACTGGATGTTTTGGGACCCTCGATAGATTCTCAAAGGATTCCTGTAGATTCTTGACGGGATGCTTGATGTAATTTTAAGCGATAGTCTTGCAAAGAGGATTCCTACTGTGAACTTTGGCATTGAAGTTAACCTTGAGATAATACTTGTTAGATACCTAGCAAAATCAAAAGTCAAAACACTATAGTATCTTCTGAAAAGTGATAGACTGTCTTTGCGAAAGGCTAGTTATATTTAAGAATTTATACTTAGGGTCACACTCGCTAATTGTAAGTTTCTCGAGATCGTACATTTCAAGTCCTCAACAATGAAAATTGAAAAAAAAATCTTTGTTATCGCTGCTGTTAGGAATACGAATCATGTTCAAAATTCAAGACAAAATGGAATTTTTACAAAAAAAAAACTGTGAAAATTGCAAAATGTCCTGATTTTGAACCTCCAGGAAATGGTCACCCCATGTATGGAGAAATCCATGAAGACATTTTCCAAATATAATTATTGTAGCGATTTCACAGCAATTGTTTTTGTAGACATTTTTCTAATGTTCCCTGGAAAATTGTTAGGAAAATTTCTGATGAAAATCCTGCATGTGAGAATTTCTGGAAAAATGCCAAGAGGTACACTTAGAGGAATCACTGGGGAATCCCTGTAGGACCCAGAACGAATTTCTTAAGAAATCCCTGGGGAATCCTTGTAGAAATATTTGGAGAGTCCTTGGAGTAAGTCATATAGCGATTTTCCAGGTGGTTACTCTGGGAGAATTTCTGAATAAAATTCTTAAGGAATCCCTTGAGAAATTCATAAGTTGTAGAACACCTGAATCCCTGGAGCGAGTCGTGGAAGAATCCCGGAAAAAATCTCCGGAAAAATTCCTGGACGAATCTCGAGAGGATTACTTTGGGATATCTTTGTATGTACCCATGGAGGAATCCTCGGAGGAATTACTATGGAAAAAAAATTGAAAAATCCTTGAAGAGATTGTTCTAGTGTAACTTCTGAAACATTTCCTGGAGAAATCCTTGAAGGTTGCTCTGTAAGAATCTTTGCAGAGATTTTCTTAAATGATTCTCTGAAGGAATACCAGAAAAAATTGCCTGAAAAATCTATGGAGAAATCTCCGTAAAAATTCCGGAGTATTCATGGAGAAATTCCTGTGAAAACCCAAGTAAAGATTTTACAGGAGGATCTACGAAGGAATCACTGGAGACATTCCTGCTGGAAATCATTGCGTAATCTCTCAATAAAGGAATCCCTGTAGAAAAATTCCTGCAAAAAGTCTGGAGCTATCCTTGGAAATATTGCTGGACGAACTCCTGGAGGAATTGCTGAAGGTTATCCTGGAGCCCTATCAGAATCGGTCTAAGATGTCTCATGCCGAACAAAAGTTCTTGCTGGAGAAATCTCTAGCAAAAGCCCTGGTGGAATCCCTGGAGACATCGTTGTAGGGATTACGAGAATATCTTGGAGGATTATCTGGTACGAATCTATGACAAAAGGTCGAAAGACAAAAGGTCGAAAGGACAGAAGGTCGAAAGACAAAAGGTCGAAAGGACAAAAGGTCGAAGAACAAAAAAGGAGGAACAAAAGGTCGAAAATATTTTTTCAAAGAAGGAAAAATTTCCCACCAAGCAAATCATTTTCGACCTTTTGTCCTTTCGACCTTTTGTCTTTCGAGCTTTTGTCCTTTCGACCTTTTGTCTTTCGACCTTTTGTCCATAAACCATCTGGTACACTCCCTGGAGGAATCTCCCAATGAATTCCTGGAAAAATCTCTTGAAGAGTCTCTGGTGATATTTCGAGTGTAATCATTCAAAACCCACACTGAAAAAAGTGTCCAATATTTATTATGGACGAGCTTTATTCGTACACAAATCTAGTTTCTAAAAGTGGCCACAGGAACTGAGTAATGTACCAGTGGCCGGAGATATTTCGGTGAACTGTGTCGAAGATCGTCTTGAAACAAGTCGTGAAGAGGGTGTAAAACCACTCAATCGCATTGGGCTGAATTGATGCGTGGCCATGGTCGAGGAACCATCTGCGGCCCACTGTACCTCGAGAATCAAATGTACTTCGAAGCAGCACATGGAGAGAAGGCCGCAAATAAAAGTGCAATCGACTGACTGTGTACCTATCTATTGATGGTATTTGTGCACCCTAACTGTAAGTTAGGTCATGTTCTAAGAGCAGAGTAAGGAATGAGGAAAGAAGTGAGAAGATAGGCAGTGGTATATAGAGGATAAGGAAATATGAACAAAATTGGACAAAAAACATGTATAAGTACGATTCATCGTCTTATTTTTGCAGGATTGTTGTGTTCTGGCATTCTCACAACGTGCCCCACCCATCGAACCCTTCCAGCTTTGGCCAATTTTCGGAAACTGGGTTCGCCGTATAGTTGCACAAGCTCTTCTCTTTCATACACTTTCACATACTCCAGCAAAGATCGCCCAAAGCACACGTCGTTCAAAAACTCCTAGCGCTTTCAGATACTCTTCGAGTATCGTCCACGTTTCATGCCCGAAAGAACTACCGGTCGTATCAGATTATTCTACATGATATACTTAGTTCGGATGTGAAGTTGACCAGACCGCAAGGTCTTGCGGAGTCCGTAGTAAGACTTCCGGCAATGATACGTCTTCGAATTTCTCTGCTGAAGTTGTTATTCAAGGTTATCAATGATCCAAGATACTTGGACTCATCCACCATCTCGAACTCATGTCCGTATATCGTCAAACGTCTGCAAATGCGAGCTCTGTCACACTCGGTTCCTCCAGCCAGCAGATACTTCCTGTTCAACGTATTTATCTTCAATCCAGCCTTTTCTCCTTCACGTTTCAGCATAGTATACTACTTAGCAACGTGTTTCGCAACGGGTCTGATAACGCACTCGATATCTTTTCATAGTAGTGTGCACTATCCATCATCTTGATCAGTCTAGTCGGTTTCCCGGGAAAACCATAATTTTCCGTAGCACTTCGCGGTCAATGGTACCACAGGCCGCTTTGAAATCGATCGTGTGTAGGAATTTGATATTCGCAACACTTTTGTAGGATCTGGCATGGTAAATGGTTGGGCATGGCGTACCATTGGTACCTCGCGAACCTGCAGGAATAAAATAGACCCCTTTGTGTGATCCTTAGCCTCTTGCCCAGCAACCCCTATCTCTACCTCCTCGTGGTACTGGCCGGGGTACGAGTAACCTTAGGTAACCAACCCCGGTGGGAATTTTGGTCGTAAGCTGACAGGGAAGGAGGGGTTTGCTTTAGCTTTTACTTCAGCAAACCTGGAGCGTCTGTACTCCATGTTAGGAGCGGTTCACAACAGTGTCTGTTCCCCATGCCAGGGGCGGCTGATCATCGTCCGAGTGCCAGAGAAGGACCCTAAGCTTAACTGCGCACTATGGTCCTCCAAACATTTAGGGGGAATGGTCCTCCGAAAATTTAGGGGGTTGGTGTCAGGCCCTGCAAGCCAGCCGTAAAAATCAAGCAACGAATAATCAACGAGAGAATGCGAACCGGGACAATCGGTGAAGACCACAGCGACGTAAAGGGACTAGCGTCGGTACGTGAAACTGTAAATCGCTTTTTCAACTGTTAATCAACTTCATCGGGAGCAAACGCATACTCGCCGACGTGCTGAAGGACCGTGGAGTCGGCATCGTAGCGTTGCAGGAAGTGCGTTGGAAGGGATCAATGTTGCGAAAGTTTAGAGGTAACCATACCATCTACCAGAGCTGCGGCAACACATATGAGCTGGGAACAGCTTTTATAGTAATGGGTGATAAAAGGCCGGTTCTTCAATTTTAGCATAATAAACGTGCACAGCCCTCACTCCGGAAGCACTGATGATCATAAAGACGCTTTTTACGCGCAGCTCGAACGCGAGTACGACAGCTGCCCAAGCCATGACGTCATAATCATCATAGGAGATTTGAACGCTCAGGTTGACCAGGAGGAGGAGTTAAAACCGACTATTGGAAAGTTCACGAAAACGGCTTACGACTAATTGATTTCACCACCTCCAAGAATATCTCCATTCGTAGCACCTACTTCCAGCACAGCCATCCATACCGATACACCTGAAGATCACCACAGCAGACAGATTCACAAATCGACCACGTTCTGATTAATGGACGGCACTTCTCCGACATTATCGACGTCAGGACCTATCGTGGCACTAACATCGACTCTGACCACTATCTGGTGATGGTTAAACTGCGTCCAAAACTCTTCGTCGTCAACAACGTACGGTACCGAAGGCTGCCCCGGTATGACCTAGAGCGGCTCAAGCAACCGTATGTCACAGTGGCATACGCGCAGCACCTCGAGGCTGCATTACCGGAAGAGGGTGAGCTGGATGAAGCCTTTCTTGAGGACTGCTGGAGAACAGTGAAGGCAGCCATCATTAATGCAGCTGAGAGCAACGTCGTCGACTACGTGGGACGGAGTCGACGGAACGATTGCTACGACGAGGAATGTAGGCAGATTCTGGAGGAGAAGAACGCAGCGCGGGCGGTTATGCTACAGCAAGGGACCCGGCAGAACGTGGAACGTTAAAGACGGAAACGGCAACAGCAGACCTGCCTTTTTCGTGACAAAAAACGCCGCCTGGAGGAGACGGAGTGCGAGGGATGAAACAGCTGTACCGGTCTCAAGCAACACGCAAGTTCTATCAGAAGCTCATCGCATCTATCAACGGCTTCGTGCCGCGAGCCGAGATGTGCAGGCATAAGGATGGGAACATTTTGACGGACGAGCGTGAGGTGATCGAAAGGTGGAAGCAGCACTTTGACCAACATCTGAATGGCGCTGAGAGCACAGGCAATGGAGGTCAGGACAACGGAGGAAATGCCTTCGTCGATACTGCGGAGGATGGAAACCAACCAGCCCCCACTGTTAGGGATGTTAAGGATGCCATTCATCAGCTCAAGAATAATAAAATTGCTGGTAAGAATGGTATCGGAGCTGAATTTATAGAGATGGACCGGAGAGGCTGGCCATTTGCCTGCACCGGCTGATAGGCACAATCTGGGAAACGGAACAGCTACCGAATGAGTGGAAGGAAGGGGTAATATACCCCATCTACAAGAAAGGCGACAAGTTAGATTGTGAGAACTTTCGAGCGATCACCATTCCAAACGCGGCCTACAAAGTATTATCCCAGATCATCTTCCGTCGTCTGTCACTTGCAGTAAACAAGTTCGTGGGAAGTTATCAAGCCGGCTTTGTTGACGGCCGATCGACAAGGGACCAGATCATTACCGTAAGGCAAATCCTCCAAAAATGTCGTGAATACCAGGTCCCAACGCATCACCTTTTCATCGAATTTAATACGGCATACGATAGTATCGACCGTGTAGAGCTATGGAAAATCATGGACGAGAACAGCTTTCCCGAGAAGCTCACGAGATTGATAAGAGCGACGATGGAAGGTGTGCAAAATTGTGTGAAGGTTTCAGACGAACACTCCAGTTCGTTTGGATCCCGCCGGGGACTACGACAAGGTGATGGGCTTTCGTGCCTGTTGTTCAATATTCATTGGGATCGCAGTAGCCGTAACGATCGGACGTGCGCTTACTCGCTCTGGCAGTGATTTGACAGCAGATTTTTTCGTGGTAAAGAAAATTGCCGTGTCGTGCAGGAAAAAAAGTGGTGGCAGCTGGAATTGTAGGAATTTTCAAGTCGTCGGTTTGCTGGCTGGCACATCTTTCATTGTTCAATAGCAGATAAGTGTTTTTCATTGTTCCTTTTATTATTAGCGGTATCTAAAAGCCTTAAACTCCACCCTTATTGTTTTATCCATTATATTGTTATTATTTTTTCTTTCATTAGTTTCTGTTTTACCATTTCGTTTTATTCAAAGTTTTTTTTAAACTCTTTTCAATAAAGTCAGAAGGGATGTTTTCGTCGAGAGACGGTAACATCCCTACTGACACATTTCCGCAGCAAGAAATTGCCTGCGGTAATGTTGATATGGACTCTCATACTGCAACTATATCTAAACACGGATCAAGCCTAACACAACCATCTAAGGAAACATCCATTCAACAGTCTCATTCTAAACAGTGTGATGTTGAGAATGAGAACGTTCATTTTTCACAACAACCGAGAATACGACAATATGTAGATGATCCGAACCGCGAACGTTGGGTGGTTTTCATTCGGCGTGTTAACAAAAAGATAAGAGTGAAACAAGTTACCAGTGATCTGATTAAACATTATCCTTCAGTGATTTTTATTACTGAAGTCAATCGTGATAAACTTAGGGTGGTTTTCACAAACTATAAAGAGGCCAATGCTGTTGTCAATGATGATCGCTTTCGTCTAGAATACCGTGTATATGTTCCAGCAAAAGTTGTAGAAATCGATGGTGTAGTTACCAGTGACAGTGACCTGTCTCCAAATGATTTTAAGGAAGCTGTGGGTGTGTTCAAAAACCCAAATATACCCCCAGTAAAAATTATAGATTGTCAACAACTGAAGAAGGTAATTAAAAATGGATCTAACTCACAGTATGTACCATCAGGATCATTTCGAATTACTTTTGAAGGTTCTGCACTTCCACACTATGTTACCATGAACAAAATCTTACGTTTACGTGTTCGATTGTATGTTCCAAAGGTTATGAGTTGCACAAATTGTAAACAGCTTGGACATACAAAAAGCTTTTGTTCAAATAAAGCAAAATGTCTCAAGTGTGAGGGCCAACATGAAGAAGATGCTTGCCAGAAAAATGTAGAGAAATGTGTTTTGTGCGGTCTAGATCCTCATGATAAAAAGGATTGCCCTAAATTTCAAAATTACTCATCAAAGCTAAAGTACTCTGTCAAGGAACGTTCTAAGCGATCCTATGCGGAATTGGTAAAAAAAAACTTAGTTTCAAATATGTTTTTGGAACTATCAGATTCTGATGATGACTCTGATTCAGATACTGAATATGATTCCTTACCATCGCAGAAGGGTAAAAGAGGTAGAAAGCATATTCCCTCCTCTGTTATGTCAAAGAACAAGCAAAAAGTAGCTAGGATTGAGAAAGTTCATGCTCCAGAAAAATACAATCTTGTTCCTCGAGATTCTGTTGAATTCAACAGAAGCTTCCCATTACTTTCTGGTAATGCTCATCGTGATACATCCTCAACTGAACCAAAATTTCAATCACAGAAAGAAAATACTATGTTCACTGGTTTTTTGAAACTTTCAACTATTATTCAGTGGGTTTTGGATATTTTAAAAGCACCAAAACCTATTCAAGATTTATTGTTTGGATGTATACCGATGATAGCTAACTTTGGTAAACAGATGACTATTCAGTGGCCCATTTTATCATTAATTGATTTCGATGGCTAGATACGCAAATCAATTGACTGATCACGTTTCAGTATTACAATGGAATTGTAGGAGTGTTATGGCTAATATCAACTCATTGAATTTATTAATATCAGAAACTAACTGTGATATTTTTGCGTTATGTGAAACATGGTTGACTCCTGAATTGACGATTGATTTGATTGATTTCAATATTATTAGACTGGACCGAAGCGATGGCTACGGAGGGGTTTTAATTGGTATTAAGAAATGTCATTCCTTTTATAGAATTGGTGTTTCTAATAAATCCAAAATAGAAGTTATAGCATGTCATGTGAATATGAAAGGTAAGGACTTTTCTCTAGTTTCCTTTTATATACCTCCAAAAGTAACTTTTAGCTACAATGCACAGTGGTCCAGGAATCAGTTTTACGCGGAAAGATGCATTTTGAGCTTTAGAATGAAACATTAGACAAAAACGGTCTTCTACAAAGTTGTTTGTATTAGTTAAGCCCTTTGTTTGGTGTTATTGAAAATCAAGGTGGACCACATTTTCATAGAAATTGTGTAACTAACTTTCTTATTTGTAGAAATTCTATCATACATGCTTCAGCAAAGTTATAGACCATTCAATTTCAAGCAACTTTGCCAAAAAAAGTTTTTTTGTATCTCTTAAATTGACCGATTTAGAGCTTTTTTCCTGTAGTGACATAGGGTGGTCCAAACAAAACTGGTTTTCTGGCTCTAGAGTTTTCAATTCAAATTTCTCATCAAAATAGTCTATAAAACACTTTTAGAGCTTTGAAAAATGCGTAATTTGGTGAGTGAAAAAACTCGCTATCTTCTTCCGTTTAGGAGTTATTGTTGTTTTTCTCTCGAAAACATGCCTACTTTGATTGTGAATATCTCTGATTGGGGCAAACATAAAAAATATCTTTTTACGGCATTCAAAAGGCAAAATAAAATTGTATATTATATCAAAAAATTACAGATGTGTTATTTTTGTAACTCTAATAAAATGCCTTGAAAAACAAAGGATTTTAAGCAGAAAAACTTTAATAACTTTTGAACTAAAATAGATATCATCAATATTTTTGCATGAAAATTTGCGTTTTGTTAAGTTCTAAAAGTCGTTCATAGACCGCTTTGACGAGAAATCTGAAATAAGAAAGATAGGGCTTTAAAACTATTTTGAAGATTTTCATTGTATGTATTTCTTTATTATTTTGCATTTTGAGCATGAAAATGAAATTTTAGACAAAAATGATCTTCTACAAAATTGTTTCTCAAAATGTAAGCTTTCATACTGTGTCATTTGAAACTAGGGTGGTCCACAATATCACACATATCATATAATCAACTTTTTTATTTGCAAAAATACTGGTATATGCTCTTAGACAAAGCGGTAGAACTTGAAATTTTGATCAACTTCGCCAAAAAAAGTTTTTCTGTAGCTCAAAATTTGACCAATCTAGAGCATTTTTTCCTAATCATCGCAGGGTGGTCCAACAAAAATAAGTTTTTCGACTCTTGTTTTTTTAATATTAATTTCTCGTCAAAGTCGTCTATGAACGACTTTTAGAACTTAACAAAACGCATATTTTCATGCAAAAAGATTGCTGATATCTATTTTAGTTCAAAAGTTATTAAAGTTTTTGTGCTAAAAAATATTTGACTTTCAAGTCGTTTTATTAAAGTTACAAAAATAACACATCTGTAATTTTTTGATATAATATTCAATTTTATTTTGTCTTTCGAACGCTGTCAAAAGATATTATTTATGTTTGCCCCAATCAGAGATATTCACAATCAAAGTAGGCATGTTTTTGAGAGAAAAACAACAATAACTCCTAAACGAAAGGAGATAGCGAGTTTCTTCACTCACCAAATTACGCATTTTTCAAAGCTCTAAAAGTGTTTCATAGACTACTTTGATGAGAAATTTGAATTGAAAACTCTAGAGCCAGAAAACCAGTTTTGTTCGGACCACCCTATGTCACCGTAGGAAAAAAGCTCTAAATCGGTCAATTTAAGAGATACAAAAATACTTTTTTTGGCAAAGTTGCTTGAAATTGAATGGTCTACAACTTTGCTGAAGCATGTATAATATGATTTCTACAAATAAGAAAGTTAGTCACACAATTTCTATGAAAGTGTGGTCCACCCTAATTTTCAATAACACCAAACAAAGGGCTTAACTAATACAAACAACTTTGTAGAAGACCGTTTTTGTCTAATGTTTCATTCTAAAGCTCAAAATTCATCTTTCCGCGTAAAACTGATTCCTGGACCATAGTGCAATGATCTTGAAACAATACTTGATACCATTCCTGCGCCTTGGGTAATCGTTGGTGATTTTAATTGTCATAGTACTGCATGGGGTTCTGACCACGATGAGAAAAGAGCGATGCCAATCCATGATATGTTAGATTGTTACAATTTATGTATTCTGAATACAGGAAATGTAACAAGAATTGCAGGTCCACAAAAAAAGGATGCTGTATTAGATTTATCATTCTGTTCATCTTCAATGGTTTATGATTGTTCATGGAAAGTAATTGATAATCCGCATGGAAGTGATCATCTACCAATAGTTATTTCAATTCATAATGATAATCAAAGAATGAGGGAATATGTGAACATTGAATATGATTTAACTAAAAACATTGACTGGAAAAAATATAGTTCGATAATATCAGAGGCTCTTGAGAATCTGGTAGATTTATGTTTAGAGGATGAATATGATTTTATTGTGTATTTAATTATAGATAGTGCCATAAAAGCTCAAAATAAACCGATTCCAAATAAAAAAATAGTAAATCGCATACCAAATCCATGGTGGGATAAAGAATGCAATACTGTTGTAAAAGAAAAATCTGCTGCTTTTAAAGTTTATCGAAAAGTGCGTTCGAGACAATCTTATGAGAAATATATTTCACTTGAACGTAAGTTTAAAAATTTAGTGAGAGCAAAGAAAAAATCCTATTGGAGAAAGTTTGTCGGAGAATTATCACATGAGACCTCTATGACTGCTCTTTGGAAAGCTGCTAAAAATATGAGAAATAAATCTTCAGTTAATGAAGATAAAGAGTATTCACATGAATGGATCAAAAAGTTTGCTAAAAAAATTTGCCCGGATATTGTTTCAGAAAACCAAATTTGTTTT
Source organism: Aedes aegypti (assembly GCF_002204515.2). NCBI lineage: Eukaryota > Metazoa > Arthropoda > Insecta > Diptera > Culicidae > Aedes > Aedes aegypti. The sequence continues at coordinate 99,876,242 of NC_035107.1, forward strand.
GATACTTCTGAGGATAGTGTACCAATGTTCACAATGATTGAGTTTTCATTAGCTCTTCTATCAGGAAGGAACAATTCTCCAGGGAAAGATGGTATAAAATTTGATCTATTAAAACATCTTCCAGATGTAGCTAAAAAAGATTATTGAATTTATTTAATTGGTTCCTAGACCATAATGTTATTCCAAATGATTGGAGAAAAGTCAAGGTAATTGCGGTCCAAAAGCCGGGTAAGCCACCTTCTGATCACAACTCTTATCGTCCCATTTCTATGTTGTCATGTATACGAAAATTAATGGAAAAAATGATTCTGAACCGTTTAGACAATTGGGCTGAATCAAATAAGTTGATTTCAGAAACACAATTTGGTTTTCGTAAAGGAAAAGGGACTACCGATTGTCTTGGTTTGTTGACAACTGAAATTGATATAGCGTTTGGTAGTAAACAACAAATGACCTCTGTATTTCTAGATATAAAAGGGGCCTTTGATTCAGTTTCCCTTGATATTCTTACTAAAAAATTGCATAGGAAAGGACTTTCTCCAAAACTCAATAATTTTGTGAATAATTTATTAAGGGAAAAGCACATGTATTTTTCTAGTGGCTCAATCTCAGAATACCGAGTAAGTTATATGGGTTTGCCTCAGGGCTCTTGCCTGAGTCCACTTCTGTATAACATATATGTGAGTGAGATTGATAATTGCTTGGCTGAAGGATGTACTCTCAGACAATTAGCTGATGATTGTGTTATTTCTGTAATAGGTAAAGATAGAGAAGATATGCAAGCTCCGCTTCAAACTACATTAGATAGTTTGTCTTCATGGGCAACTGATTTAGGAATCGAATTTTCACCAGAAAAGACTGAAATGGTTGTTTTTTCTAAAAAACATCATCCAGCAAAATTTGAACTAAAGCTATCAGGGAAAAAAATTAATCAATCTTTATCCTACAAATACTTGGGTATTTGGTTAGATTCCAAGTGTACATGGAAAAAACATGTTCAATATATAAAATCTAAGTGTGAGCAAAGAATAAATTTTATCAGGTCCATTACTGGAAGTTGGTGGGGAGCTCATCCAGAAGATTTAATTAGGTTGTACAAGACAACGGTACGATCTGTGATAGAGTATGGAAGTTTTTGCTTTTATCCAGCTGCACGTACACATATCCTTGTTTTAGAAAGGATTCAGTATCGATGTCTTCGTTTAGCATTGGGATCTATGAATTCTACTCATACTAAAAGTTTGGAAGTCCTAGCGGGTGTTCCTCCTTTAATGATTAGGTTCTATGAGCTTGGGAGTCGGTTTCTAATTCGCAGTGAAATCATGAATCCTATTATCATTGCAAACTTTGAAAAACTTCTGCAATTAATGGTACAGTCCAGACGAATGCCACTTTATTATTGGCACATGTCTGAAGATATTTCACCTGATATAATCGATTCTGAACAGCTCAATATGAATTTCCTTCAGTTAAACAACGATAAAGTTACATATGACATTTCTATGAAACAAGAAATAAATAATATTCCAGATTACTTGAGATCCAAAATAATACCTTTAATATTTTCATCGAAATATGGAAGACTTTCTTCTGACAAATGTTTTTACACTGATGGCTCTAGCATAGATAATAGTGTAGGTTACGGTGTTTTCAATGAAAACGTTTCTACATATCATCAGCTTAAGAATCCATGTTCAGTATTTGTTGCGGAGTTGGCAGCGATATATAATGCTTTAATTATCATCCTTAATTTATCGGTTGGCAGCTATTACATATTTTCCGACAGTCTTAGCTCTATTGAAGCTTTAAAATCAATAAAACCACAAAATGCAACATATTTTATTATTGAAATAAGAAAACTATTGAATACATTAACAATGCGCTCTTTCAGCATCACTTTCATATGGATACCATCGCATTGCCTCATCAATGGTAATGAAAAGGCAGATATTTTAGCCAAAAAAGGTGCCATAGTAGGTGAAATTTTTGAAAGAAAAATTGATTTTAGGGAGTTTTTTCAAACATGTCGTCGAAAAGCAATTGCTGAATGGCAAAGATCTTGGGATGAAGGATCTATGGGACGTTACTTATACGGTCTTGCACCAAAAATATCAAAAAAATCATGGTTTAAAGATTATAATCTGACTAGGGACTTTATTAAGGTTATTTCTAGACTAATGTCGAATCATTATAGATCTAAGGCTCACCTTAAGCGTATTGGTTTAAGTGATACTAATCATTGTGACTGTGGTGAAGGATTTGAAGATATAGAACACGTTGTTTGGGTTTGTTCTAAATATGAAGTAAAAAGACAAGAATTGATTGATTCCCTTCCTGTTTTATGGAAACCACCCAACGCAACAGTCCGCGATGCTCTGTTTTCTCGCAATCCCAATTTCCTAAATCCTATATATAAATTTCTAAAAGCTATTGACTTTCCTATCTAATTATTGTCTTTAACAGTGAATTACTATTACCTGCGACTTGAGTGATTGACGGATGTCTTAAGCCACATATCAAACCGATTCCGTTTCCTCAAATTTTCCTCAAGCCACCATTTTGAACTGCACGACGCCTCCAATAATACCATTGAGCTGATCATCACCATCTCATCTGAGCAACTTCACAAATCCATTGAGAAGATGGAGTGACAAGAGAACCGTCCTACGATGCATCCCAAGCCCCGAGTTTAGAACTTCTAACTTGTTGTGAAAGTATGACAAGATGTAGAAGCTAAACAAAATTATTACAAACATTGTATATAACGTTATTGAATCGGCCCCTAATACTTTATGGTAAGGGCCTAAATAAAGATAGGTTTGAGGGTTTTATGCCTATAGGAGAAGAGATTTTTTTTCACTCCTACAGGCTTTCCCTCATTCAAAAAAAAAAAAAAGAAGGTGTTATGCGGAGAGCCGGGCTCAACATGGTGATGATGATGGTGGCGGATGATATGGACATTGTCGGCCGAACATTTGAAAAGGTGGCAGATCTGTACACCCGCCTGAAACGCGACGCAGCAAAAGTTGGACTGGTGGTGAATGCGTCCAAGACAAAGTACATGCTAGCTGGTGGGGCCGAGCGCGACAGGGCTCGCCTAGGTAGTAGTGTTACGATAGACGGGGATACGTTCGAGGTGCTCGATGAGTTCGTCTACCTTGGATCCTTGCTGACGGCTGATAATAATGTTAGCCGTGAAGTACGGAGGCGCATCATCAGTGGAAGTCAGTCCTACTATGGCCTCCACAAGAAGCTGCGGTCAAAAAAGATTCACGCCCGCACCGAATGTACCACGTACAAAACGCTCATAAGGCCGGTAGTAATCTACGGGCATGAAACGTGGATGATGCTCGAGGAGGACATGCAAACACTTGAGTTTCGAATGTCGGGTGCTTGGGATGATCTTTGGTGGTGTGCAGGAAAACGGTGTTGCGGCGAAGGATGAACCACGAGCACACCCAACTCGCCCAACTCAGGTGGCCAAATCTGGAAAGATACGATGGACAGGGCATGTTGCAAGAATGCCGGACAGCAACCCTTCAAAAATGGTGTTCGCGTCGGGTCCGGTTGCTACAAGAAGGCGTGGAGCACAGTGAGCTAGGTGGGTGGATCAAGTGCGTATCGATTTGGCTAGCGTGGGGCAGAACCGAGGATGAAGAGATGCGGGCATGAACCGAGTAATGTGGCCACGGTGCTCCCCTGACCGTTATTATCAGAAAAAAAATCTCCATCAAATTTGTGCTCACCAGTCGTTTTCTATAGCCAAGCAGCATGTCTGGGCAAAATTTAAAAAAAAATCGTAGGGCCCGTTTTGAAGTTACGCCCTTTTGATTGTTTAGGCTTACAAATTCAATGGAAATCTGAGATATTTAAACGGATTTTTATTGGTCGCGAATATACCATCAAAATTTGGTTTAAACTATGTATTTCAAGTTATTTGTAAGTTATAAGTGGAGTTTTGAATTAGAAGATCAACAAAATATGGAGTTACGCCCTTTTGGAGGTCTAACCGTTACTAATTTACGACACTAATTTACAATATTTTAATTAGGCATTATAATAACGTCAGGCACGTTCAAATGTTTTCAATAACACATTGCAATTACATGTCGCAAAAGTCCCTCACAATTAACTGATTTTTCATAGGCTCAAGTGCTATAAGGCATTACGGAACCAATTTCATCATGTAACCAAATTAGTTTTCATACAACAATATTCTGGATAGTTTGGTGAACAATAAACTCACGGTTCAGATTATTTAACATGCAATTCATCATGTATATCGAAGCGTAAATTGACGTCAAAGAAGCGTAAATTGACGTCAATTTTAGATTATGGGTAGCAGGATATAGAATAAAATGAAATTAACAAAGTAGAAAGCAGCGATAAAAAATGGAAAAAAAATACAAAGTAAAGAACATCCGTGATCATTTTGTCAAATATAATTTGAAATTGTAGCACTTTCAGAGCCTAATTTTAAATATTTGTTTTTGTCACCTACCCTCGTTGGGGGTGAGAAAGGGTCTAAAAAGGATATGTACGAATTGTTTAACTACAATAAACTTCAAATTTGGTGTGTATGTAATTTTATTTTTTATTTTTATTTTTTTTTTCATCAACTGTCCAAAAAATTAAAGAAAAATATTTATCCACTACAGCATTACAAGCGAATGAAAAATTACCCAATTTCACTCCATAAACGGGGTGACCCTATCGTTCGTTCGTTGTTGGTTTAAAGAGCCTCCGCAAAAGCGGTCATTCGCCTCTCCAATGGGTGACACTGTAATTGAAATAACTTGTTTTTGAGGATATGATTTCGAAACCATTCACAGATGAAAAATATTGATGAAGTACGATGTAAACAAGATGAAATGACATTAAAGATGTTTCACAAGCATGACAAACCCTTTTAAAAGTATGATTGTACAAAAAAAAAGAATAGCTATGTAAATAGCATGTAAAACCAGCATTTATCTTCAAGCTTACATAATTTATCTTGTTGTTTTTGATCGAATTGTTTTTAAAACCTTATCTTCATTAAAATATAGTCTATTCAGTTTCCCCTAAAGTGCACTGAAAACGTGATTATTTTACACCTTCGGAAATTTGCGGAGCGACATTCCGCTATTAATAGATTTCAGGCAGTTTGCCAAGTTGTTGAAGTCATAATCCCGGTAATTTCGAGATCCATCAACTCACTTGTATTTCCGTGAGATGTTTCTATGAGATGGTATACTAATAATATTTTGAATCTGAAAAAAAAACTGTTTGATTATTGTGCGATGTTGCTCCACACGAAACACTGTTGCTGGTTTGTGAAGCTGTCCGAATTCTTTGCATTGTTGTTCAATGCACGTAATGGGGTCCTAAAGCCCTGTCTCAATTTTATTACCAAACGCTTAAGTTTAGGGCAGAAACACATGTTTACTCAATTTTTAAATGATTTTCATTGGTTTAAGTACAAAAAACATTTTTTTTATGATTTTTGAGATTTTGTCACACCCCTTGGTTTAAACTCGAATTTTGGGTATATTTTGTTTTCCGTGCCCCTTCCGAAATGTCAGATAGGAACAACCCCAGTGTTAAAACTATATGCCCTGTGGCATTTTTGTCGAAAAAGTGAATGTCAAACAAGATCACAAGTGTCAAGGTTGATATTTAGAACCATTTTTAAAATTGAAGTTAAAAAATGATAAAGCCGTTATTTGAGCGGGAAAACTTGCTAAAGTAGTTGCAAGAACATGCTCTTTCGTATTATTGAATAAAAACGAGAATTCATTAAACATTTTAGGACCCAATTCACAAGTAGACATGTTTGATTTTTCAGCAGAATGGGTTGATTGATTCATACAACTCTTTCACTATTGCATTTATCCAGGAATCTTACGTGTTTTCATGATCGAAAAGACCAGCAAGAGATAAAATTAAAGATTATCTGAATGTTGTAATGTATGCCACGCCCTTGCTAAAATACTCCATTTGGCCAACCGCGAACTAGGTGGCGGTAGTGAGCAAACGTCAAACTCGAACAAAAGCGATGCGAGCGCCAAGAGTAGCACGTCGGCCAGCTAAAAAATATTAAATTTGGGCACTATTCAACTGTACGATGAAAACAATAGAAGTGTTACGTCTGTTTGTCTGTGACTGAAGTATTGACAATCATCTTGAGTGTCATAGTTTGGCCTATACTGCATTAGGGTAAACAGGTATAATACGCCCCCCCTGACGAAAAATTGCTCTATCGCAGTGGAAAATGGATTACTTCTATTGTTATTGGTATCAAAGTGTTGTTTACTTAGTTGGTCATGCTCTGCATGCAACTTTCTCTTGTCAGGTATCTTCTAAAAAGAGTACAAGACGTTTTCTGTAAACGGTCCAAATCTTGACGTTTCAAAACAAACCGGGAGGGGCCCGTAGAAAAAGTTCCGCAGCGCTGTAGAAATGTTTTCAAGGAGAATTCCACCACTTGCTAAGCTTAAAAGGGTCTATTAGCAGTCTTCTTCCGGTAAAAGTTTTTGTAATAAGTACAATAGTAAAGTATGGGCTTCATTTCCAACGAGGCTTCCCTATCGGACCCAAAATTTTACTCCAAAAAGCTGATTTTCGATATTTTCGGTATTTCTATTGATTGTTCATACTTCTCAAAGATCTTATATGCGCAACATCAGTTTTTCGCGGATATTCAAGGTGTGTAATCATATTTACGTGTCAAATAAGCCTTAATCCCTAGAAAATGAAGTGGGGCGTATTGCCCGGTTGGGGCGCATTATACCAATTTACCCTACCCAGTAATTGAGGTATAAGTTCTGGGGCAGTTCAAATTTGGCCAGAATAGCCGGAGGCAGCTTATTGCAATATAACATTATTTAATGACTATCGATAACAATACAAAATTGGCTCCGTAATGCCTTGATCGCTTGAGCCTATGGAAAATCGATCAATTGTGAAAGAGTTTGACGGCATGTCATTGCAATGTGTCATTGAAAACATTTGAAAATGCTTGCCGGTAATAGAATGGCAAAATAATCTATTTAAAAATAGTGATTTTAATAGTTACACTTAAAAATGGGCGTAACTCAAAATTTCGACAACATTCTCATTCAAAACTCCGCTCAGAGGTTACAAACAACTAAAACACCTACTTCGAACAAAATTTTGATGGTTTAGTACTTCTGATAATCACGACCAATAAAAATCCGTTCAAATATCTTAGATTTTCTTTGAATTTGTGGACTTATACAATCAAAAGGGCGTAACTTCAAAACGGGCCCTACGATTTTTTTTTAAAGTTTGCCCAGACATGCAGCTTAGCTATAGAAAACGACTGGTGAGCACATATTTGATGGAGATTTTTTTTTCTGATAATAACGGTCAGGGGAGCACCGTGGTGGCGTGAAATAGTTGATTCAGTGTTATCTGTTTAGATGTTAACTAAATGATTGAATATCGAAACCACCCAGGGAAGTTAAGGAAATTTATACTACGAAAAGATCCTGGACCGACCGGGAATCGAACCCAGACAACTTCAGCATGGCATTTTTCCCAACGTGGTTCAGTTTAGCAGCTACGACTTGCTAGAAGCGACCACCACAAATCACTTATTCGCACTTGATCACTGCTTACGTGCTTATGTGATTCTGTTGATCGGTGTAGTTTGCTCGATCTTCGTTGGAGCATTGGAAGCGGGGGCATTTTTTTATCAATTTTATCTTCTAAGTAGTTTTATAGATTCGAGGGGCAAGCTAATAATTTTAAATAAGTCTTCGCTGCATGCCAATAACTGAGTGTGAAACATAAATAAATCTTCGACTGGTGGAATTCAAACCTGCCTCACTCGTCATGATCTTGCGCGTTTAACTCTAGGACTATTTGGGCCCCTTCTTCAATATTTCACGATCCTTCGAACGCCTTTGTGATTTTGTACCGATAAACCAGAAATGCGAAAAAAAAACCTACACGCGGCTTTTCGCGCGACCAGAACCAACGGTTGTGATGGATGCAACACACAGCGTTCATGGTGCGCGATTCCATCGATGAGGTGGTAAATCCTGGCTCAAGTTTTGACCAACGAAACGACGAAAAACTCCACTCCCAGCCAGTCAACCCCGGATTGTGTAGCTACGTGCTGCCACGTTTGCAGTTTCTCACTTTTTCCAGGCTCTATCGACATCTCGCGTGTGAGTTTCCAGTATGATGGATCCAACCCGAACGATGGGTCGTCGTCATCATCGCATCGGTGCGGTAGGTGTAGGTACCGTATTTTCGAGTGAAATTGGTCACCTTTTACAGTTTTCATGTATGTTTCCTATATTGTTAGCAATGCCTGCAAAACAAAAACCATGCACAAATTACGTCACGCTCCAAGGGGGGGGGGGGGGGGGTCGAGCCAATCGTGACAAGCCTTACAAAATTTTCGGAGGACTCATACAAAAAGTGTGACAAAGGGGGGGGGGGGTCGAAAAAGTTAAAATTTAGCGTGACATAATTTGTGTACCATCCCTATGGTGGTTACCCTATTGACCAGAAAATTTGGGTGCATTGGTGATCAATTCCTCTCAAATTTACGGTACCTACGTTACGTTCCATAGGAACCATTCGAAATTCGAAAACGATTGGATTGGCAGTTTTTTACGGTGGAAAATCCGCGTTCCACTGCTACCGTGATGCCGATGGGAAGCCAAGCTGTTGGCTTGTTGCAAACGAACGATTGAATTAATTGAATATTGTTCGTGTGTAACAACCGGCAGGCAAGTGATTCGGCTTCGAGAGGATCATCTCGCTCACCGCGCCTTTTTTTTTGGAGGTGTTTTGCACACTTGAACGTGTCGGAGGGAGGATTACTAATTGGATGAGCCACATTTTTTTTCTTGTTGGTTTTGGGGACGACTTGTGAGCACGCAGACGATAGTCGGCAACAGGTGTGATTGGTGGAAAAAAGATTGACTGTAAGCCAGTTAGCGATTGTTGATTCGATTTACCATCCGCAGCTGGGATTCAATCCGTTTCGATAGACGTCCTTTTCGAGGGAGCGTTCTGTATATTTCTAAATTTATTGATATTCCATCAGCTTTCTTAATGAAACCACACGGTCATAATATATTGTTCAACTATAGGAGATTGCCCTATGTATTGGATTAAATAGAAATTATCAAATGCGCATATAACATCGGAACAAGCAGACCGTAGTGTTAATTCAAAGCCAATTCCAATATATGACATTATGAGGCTATTTGTACTGATTGGTAAAAGGAAGTTAATATTAATGATTGACTCTTTGTATGCCCAACTGAATCTATGACAAAAGGTCGAATGACAAAAGGTCGAATGACAAAAGGTCGAATGACAAAAAGTCGAATGACAAAAGGTCGAATGGACAAAAGGTCGAATGGACAAAAGGTCGAATGGACAAAAGGTCAAATGGACAAAAATTTAGGAAGAACAAAAGGCTATACTCTTAAGATAAAAAATAAAACAAGTAATCACAAGCGCTACAGCTAAGATAGACGAGACGAAAACGCGCATATTTTCAGAAAGACCATACTGAGGGAGGTTCAATTTCAGCTGGTCAACGGTCTTATCGGTGTGAAATGTTGTTAGACTTTTCAGGTCGTAGTGCATCCAGAGTTACTGCTGTGTACGTGCTGTAGCCTTATGTTCTTCTTCTTTCTGGCGTTACGTACCCACTGGGACAGAGCCAGCTTCTCAGCTTAGTGTTCTTATGAGCACTTCCACAGTTATTAACTGAGAGCTTACTATGCCAATTACCATTTTTGCATGCGTATATCGTGCGGCAGGTACGAAGATACTCTATGCCCTGGGAAGTCGAGAAAATTTCCAACCCGAAAAGATCCTCGACCGGTGGGATTCGAACCCACGACCCTCAGCTTGGTCTTGCTGAATAGCTGCGCGTTTACCGCTACGGTTATCTGGGCCTTATGTGCAAGAGCCACATTCCTTTCATGCACACCCGTGCACCGTACATTTTTTTACGGTAATTTCTCAATGCGTCTCATGCGCTTCGTCACATGCGTTGTTCAAAAACAGCACAATAATTGATGTGAAGACAAAATTTTAAACACGAGAATCGAAATTGTAGCTTCCGGGTTGCGCGTCTTCGACCGTATCATGTAGACCATCTGGACACCTGCATGATAAGGTAAAAATAGCTGTAAAGACTCTTCGTTACTGAGCAGTTGTTTAACAACTTGGATACCGATGACGAGCGTAGCACCGAGCAGCGCATGTGTTGAATCTCCCCTAGCGCGTGTTTTCAGAATTTTCGTGAACCTAGCGCAGCACACTACGATTCTGATGCGTTGAAAGGCTGTTTGGTTGAAGGCTCGTTAGTTAATTTATGTTCTCCTGGCAACTCTAAGTGTATCGAGGTGCATGCCACTGTTGGGATGCCGAGTCCTGGAATGCAGTAACTGCGGCTGTCATTCAGATTATACTGGAATTATGGACCGATGCACGAGTTCACTAATTTGACGTTTGAGCGGAGCCGTATTCACTAGTTGCCATGGTCACATAAATAACACGGCACCGCTCAAAAGTCAAATAATGAAATCGTGCATTGGTCCATAGCACCTATATCGTGCCGCCATGAGTTGACTGCAGAGCAGAGGGTTCGCTCTGCTGAGGCTGGCTCCCTGTAATAATGTTCAAGGCGGCTAGGCTTTTTCTGCTGCATATGTTAAAGTGCTATACGAAATAGCCTCTCCTCGTAGTAAAACCATCAAGTAGTTCAGAAGAGAAATGAGTCTGAGTCCAAGAGTAATGTACCGTTTTGACTCATATTCCGAACACTTAAGGCCAACAGTGACTTCAAATGGATCTGAGAGGCATAAATTCGCTGATATTTTTGAAAATTTTATTTTCTTCGCAAAGCCTAACCGTTAGGTGTTGGATATGCCGAAAAATTTATTTATTCAAACTTGTTTAGTATTGTTTCTACAAAAAAGTATGGAACAACATTTTGATTCAAATGCCGAACACTGTGCTCATTCTGTCTCATATTCCGAACACCTTGATTCAAATTCCGAACAGCACGAATAAATCGTATTCAAATGAATAATTTCGCAAACAAATTTATCTGTGCTAGTTCTAGTGGCCTCGAGCTAGAGAATCATCACTACTCCCGAGGTATAAAATATATTGGAAGACGTTAAAATTGAATTGCAATTGACTGCCATTTCCTTGTAATCTGGTGACATATTTCAGCGAAATATTTCAACCTAGTCGCCATACAAAAATCGAGTGTTCGGAATATGAGTCTGTTCGGAATTTGAGACAAAACGGTATGTGTTTTCTGTAAACCTCCATTCAGAGTATGGGTAGATTTCAGGTCGTCGGTGGTGCGACATCACACCTGCATTCTTCGAATTATCTTCTAACGGTTCGGGTTGCCGATCATTTTCTAATAAAAAGCATGATGCGCAAATGCAAAAATAATCAAATTATCAGAAAAGCTCTCAGTAAATACTAGAGTAGCTGAGAAGCAGACTCTACCCTAGTTGGGACCTAATTCCAGAAATAGGATGATTATTTTTCCCTGATGCTAATTTAAACCAGCCGAAACCAACAGTCAGATAAAACTCTAATGCATAGGCCTAAAACAAAACATCAAAAGAAGGAAATCCTTTGTTAGAAATGCAATTGAAATGCCTATACAGCATGAAGAACAGCCTTTATTTATAAGAAGGCAAAATTTCAATTGAAAAAAAAAATTCAGCCTAGATGTAAAAGTGAAAACTATGAAGAACAGCCGATGTATAAAAGAAGGAATAATCGTCGATACAAGAGTCTACAACAGTATAAAATCACTATAATGTGTAACTCCAAAAGAACAGCCAATGTTTAAAAGAAGGACAAATCTCTATTGAAAATGTATCAAATAAAGATAATAATAATTACTCTATGCTTTGGAGTATTAAAATAATAACAGCTGACGTTCTGAAAATGAAACTTTTGTTTGGAAAATAATAGTCTTAATACCAATTATTGCTACAAACGGTAGTCATAAAGAACAGCAATCATTTAAAAGAAGGAAAAACTTCAGATGAGAAGGGAGGAATTTGGGGTCAAAATGTTAGCAACTGAGTGTACGACAATCTTTCCAACGGTACAATTTGGACCTTTCGTCCATTCGACCTTTTGTCCATTCGACCTTTTGTCCATTCGACCATCTGTCCCTTCGACCTTTTGTCCATTCGACCTTTTGTCCCTTCGACCTTTTGTCCATTCGACCTTTTGTCCATTCGACCTTTTGTCCATTCGACCTTCTATCCTTCGACCTTTTGTCCTACAACCTGCCCAACTAACCATCCCAAAGGAGGGTTCTGCCTATTTCTAAATTGTTTAAAATTCAGTCAGCTTCCCCGGTGAAAACCAGCAAAACCACACGGTCATAAAATCCGTTAATCACGTGCTCCCGAACCAATTGTTTCAGGTTATAAATTTCCTTGTGCCGCCGCCGTGTCAAGTTCTGACTTTCCGGTAGTCGGAAAATTACGCATGCAAGATGTGCACCGGCTGCGCTTTTCCCCGCCTTCCATCAAACGGTCCATAATGTTGCGGTGTGCAAAACCTGGGCAAGGTAAGAAAAAGCAGTCAGAAATCAGCACCCGGGGTTTTGAGTGTCTGTCTGACTGCGGGCTAGTTGGCTACAGAGAATACGGTCACGGCCATAAAAATACCGCAACATGTTCATTATAATTCCATCGGCACGTTTTCGACCCAACCGTTTGTCTCGGAGTGCGTCCCGAGGGTTCATGGAAAATGTATTTTCTTCTTGTGAGTCGCGTCTTGTTACCGGTAGACTTTCTTGTCGAGAGTATGCACCTTTAGAACGAACTCACTCGATTCCTCTGGACAATTTATGTCTTGTTGCTGTGCAATCTTCAGGTGTGGGAAGACATCGTTGAAATGTATTGAAATACTAGAAATACTTTTGCACTTTTTATTAAACTGTACATTCGTGGTGGTTCCGTTCCTTTTCGCTTTTCTCGGACACTATGATGTTAACTCCAAGTAGAGGTTTATTATGGTGGCTCGGAACGCCAATTCATAAACATCAAATAACCCAGCTCCACTGGTTGATGTTCACAGCTCTTCTAATCATCAACTAACTTCAACAATTTTAAAAGAATTATTAATTTTCTTTGCAAATTTACCATTTTTGCATATGTATATCGTGTGGCAGGTACGGAGATACTTTACGGCCTAGAAAGTCGATAAAACTTTCAATCTGGAAGGATCCTCGACCGGTGAGATACCACGACCCTCAGCGTGATCATGCTGAATAGCTGCGCGTTTACAACTCTTGCTATCTGGGCCCTGGAATCATTCTCCCATTATTGTAACTAAAATTTGGATGTGCTTATCCAGCGTCACAAGTTCCAGAAATAACAGAACGATGTCAGTGTGCATCGTACCTTCGTGCTGTGCGTACACGAATTCTCTCTACTCTTGAATGTTTTCTTAAAAACTTCCTAAAGCAATAAAACAGTACTTTTCAGTGCTAAAATTAAAAACGGTACTTTTCAGTGCTGCTAAAACAGTACTTTTCAGTACTATTTTTTCTACTTTTGATCCCTTTACGATCCTTGTTTGGACCCGTGCCTTCGATTTTTCGTTGGACCCGTTGGCGAAAGCTAGCGGTGGTAATCCTTCTTGGACACCGTCTTGGAAAAAAAACCTCTTAGGAGGTCACGTCTTCTTCCATTTATTAACTAAACTTGGTATCAACAATAAACAAAAGGAAGGGTGAATCTCTGAATTCACAACTTCCTTTCGAAAAAGTGGGTTTTAAAACTGTCACTACACGTGGCAAGAGTGAAAGAAAGGACGTTTCCCCGGAATGCGAACTTTCTTCCAAGGGTGAAATGAATAATTGTATCGAAATGAGCAATCAGTTAGATGCTCTAGATAAATTTTCCGAACACCAAATCGAAGTAGCCTCTAGCCCAGGCTCTTTGATTCAAGTGAGGAAGCAAAGAGTGCCGCCTATCGTGGTCAGTTGTTCCGAATTTGGGGGATTTAGGCAGGAGATCTTGAACTCCATTAGGGGAATCAAGGTTTCCTTCCAAATCGCAAAGAAAGGAGACTGTCGCGTTTTGCCGGAAACTCTTAAAGATCGCGAACTTCTTCTCAAACATCTTGAAGAGAAGAAGCACAATTTTTTTACTGAAACTGAACGTTTGTTCAAAGTTGTCTTGAAAGGTCTCTCAAGTGACTATAAGTCACCTGAAGAGATCAAAAATGGAATAAATGATTTACTTGGATTTTCCCCAGTCCAAGTAATCATTATGAAAAAGAGAACCCAATCTGGCATTGTTCGGAAAGGGCTTTCTCAAGAATATTATTTAGTTCACTTTAACAAAAAAGAACTAAATAATATTAAAGCTTTAGAAAAAGCTAAACTTTTGTTTGATGTCCGTGTGACATGGGAACATTTTCAGAAACCTGGAGGAAATTACCAGAACCCCACTCAGTGCCGTCGGTGCCAAAAGTGGGGTCATGGTACAAAAAAATGCCGAATGGATACTAAATGCATGATTTGCGGAGATTCTTCTCACGTTAAGGACGTCTGTCTAGTAAAGTAAGATACCACCAAGTTTCTGTGCTCGAATTGCGGGGCTAATCATAGGTCCAATTTTTGGGATTGCCCTTCACGCAAAAGAGTAATTGAGGCTCGTGCCAGGCAGATGAAAAAAAATATCCGTTACGATAACGGTCGTTTCCGGAATTTCCCTGGTAGAGTATCGAGCAATACTCATTTTTCAGTTAACGATCGCTCGATTAGGAATCATACCCATTAGGAAGATCATAATCATGCTCATTCACAAACTAATTTTAATCCGTCGGGTAGCCGTGTGAATCTTCCAATTTCGAATGTATCTACCCACGGAAAATCCTTTGCCGATATCGTAGCAGGAAATTTGAACTCCTGCCCTATTCGTGCTATGAGTATCCATTCTACTTGTTTCAAATCAAATGGAAAAAACCCTACCGCCACAGGTAACTCCTACTCCGCTTCTTCGTTTACCGAAAATTCTAATGGGAAATCATCAAATGTACCCACTTCAAGTGATATGTCTGCCTCTGATTTAAATTTTCTAACTGAACAATTGAATCTAATGATTGATGTAATGTTCAAAGCCACCACTATGACTGAAGCAGTCCAAGTTGGTGTAAAATTTACAAATCAAATTGTTATTGGATTACGTTTTTCTAATAGATCCAAATAAAAATTTATATATTTTAAATTGGAATGCTCGTTATCTGAATGCTAAAGGGGACAAGCTGTTTAATTTTCTTACAGTCAATAACGTGCATATAACAGTTATCACTGAAACGTTTTTTAAACCTGGATCTAAACTCTAAACTGGATCGACTTGATGGGGCATGTGGGGGAGTTGCAATCATCATTAATAGGCGTATAAAACATCAACTATTTTCTTCATTTCAAATTAAAGTTTTTGAAACTTTAGGTGTTTTCTGTTTTTTTTTTCAATTTTGGCGTTACGTAATCAATGGACGCTGCCTATCAAGTATCTCAAAAAAAAGACGTGCTATGATATTTTTCAAAACAGCTATGAATTTAGCAACCCTTAATAGTGGTATTTTGGTAAGATCAGGTATTGTAATAACTTAAAAATACATGATGAAATTTCACACCTAAGTATAATTTATCAATTGCAGTTCAATACCTCAAGCAGTACTCAATAACTTTCCGATACCTCAAAGAGGCATTTTCAAATTTTTCAAACAATATTTTCAATAACAAAGTAATACCAAATAGAGGTATTATCAGCTGGACAATACTTCATTTTTAAACAATTTTAAAATATGGTATGCGAGTTGTTTGATCATCCTTGAGAAAAGAGTAATTCATGAATAATATTGTAACTTCATAAGATAGCGTGATGATATGTTCAGCAAAAACACGGGTTTTCTATGACAAACAACTTTGTAGAACCATAAAAATGCTAAAAATCTTGGAAAAAACTTATTAAGAAAATATGATTTTCAGGGGCCATTCACATCCAAAAAATTTTGCATCAAAAGATGCGTTTCAATATAACAAGAAACTTCCCCGAACAAATTATATCGCTGAAATTAACGTTTGGGCACTATTTCAAAAAGCGCATGAAATTGAAAAAATCCAACACACTGCATTGTTAAAATAATCCAAAATAATCTGTCAAATCATACACTTCAGGTTAATTATTGGAACTGCACGTCTGAAAAATTTCCTGTAAGATACAGTTTTTAATTATTATTCGTGGTTTACGGCTAACAAGCCGAATAAAAGTTTTAATAACTACCGAAAAACTGAACATTACATATATTTTGCAATTGGATTCACATAAACTTGTCCATCTAATCAAATTATAAAGTATATGTAATGTTTAGTTTTTCGGTAGTTGTTAAACTTCCACTCGGCTTGTTAGCCGTAAACCACGAATCATAATCAAAAACAAGTATTTATCAAGCAACGGACTTATGTTCCGTAACCGGCCGTTACATTGCGACCTATTAGGAGCCCACACTAGGGAGTCGATGCCGGTTATGGACCCTTTACGTATTATTATTTCGTCTGCGACTTACAGACTTCTTCAGTGTCGAGTGCTCGACTTTGAAGAAGTCTGTAAGTCGCAGACGAAATAGGCCTATCTGTCAAGATAAGCAACACATATAAGAGTTTGAAGGTATTTGCTCGCCTTACAAGTGATTTTAATTTTTTTTTTTTTTTTGCTAAAAGTGAAGTGTTAAAGTTCAATTTGTAGTTTTAAACATACTCTAATAATCCCTCCCCTATATTTAATATAAAAAAGTGTAGTTCGATTGCATTGTTAGTCAGCAGTTTCAGGCAAAATACTTGGTATGAGATGCATAAATACAAATATTTGAACGGTTTTGTAAATCAAACCACACAAGATGGTCCATAATACGCATTTTAAGGTGGGTCCATAATAGGCTCGTCGGCAGCGAGCCGGATTATATGGGAATCAAATGGAGGGTCCATAATAGGAAACGTCAAATTTGTAAACATTCCTATTATGGTCCCCGGGAGGGTCCATAATAGGCATTCGGACAACAGTTTTTCAAATGCATATTTCGCTGGAAAAATCGTATGATTTTGTATGTTTCATAGGCGTACTATAAAGTAAAGACATTGAGTTTGTTGTTAGACTCCACAAAACGTATATGCGTCTATGATATCATTGCGGAAAAGCGTCGAGAATGAATTTCAGCTACTAAGGGGTCCATTACTAGCATTGAAACCCTATACAAATCTCAACCAGCACGTCGTTGGCGAGTAGTGTGTGGTATTTCAATACCAAATAAATAATGTGATCTCGGGCTAGGCATTGCATAAACAATAGAAAGCAAGGGCATCTAATTCTTCCGAAAGAAGGTGAAAGAGGTGCGCTTTGTGAAACGTGATTATAGAGTTGAAATCGAATTCAGGTTAACTTCTGAGTCCTCTCGTAGTGTAGGGGTGACGTGCCCTATCAAGTGAACAGGGAGTCAAATATCTTTGTTTGCGGATGTCACAGGCCTTTCCGCCAAAGGATGAAGAACCTGCATGCAGTGTTGGGAAAATAATCTGAAATTTATTCTACAGTAGCCAAACAAAGCCAGTCGCAGTCAGCGAAGCCAGTGAAATTCACGCCCATCGCTGCTGTAGGCAAAGAGCCTTGCAAAACGTTGCTAAGGGCAACCCAAAATTACTGTAGAAAAATGTTCTATGGACCAATGCACGAGTTCATTATTTGACGTTTGAGCGGTGCCGTGTTATTTACGTGACCATGGTAACAAATGAATTTGGCACTGCTCAAATGACAAAATAGTGAACTCGTACATTGGTCCATTTGCTGCTGCATTTCCTGCATTTGGAGCCTTCAATGACACTAACGATTCAGAAAATTCATGCACCCAACATGGGCTACTTGATGAGATTCACGATTTTGAACTACTGTACTGGGAAAGCCACGTGATTTTCGCGAAATTCTAGCCTACTAGTATTACCATTCCCAGCACTGCCTGCATGTCATCTGTAGCTGAGAGAGACTCGCGAAGAGGAAAAATATCAACGTCATATGCAGCCCAGATTCCCCTCTCACGAAACGTCAAATACAGCCCACCGTTTTTATGGCTGAGAAAGTGAAAAGTATTGTGTTCAAAGTAAACTGTTATTAAAAACCTCAGTCGACGGAGCAGTTTTTCCATAGTTGCTGATAAATCTAAGCAAAAATTTAATTATTTTTAATGTCTGCTACGTTTGCTGACATGAAATTTCACTCAAACTGATGCAAACTCAATCATTTTTTGCTGAGAGGTTCATGTGAGGATTTGAACAGCATGCGCATAATTGGTATAAACATGGGAGGGAGAAACCAATACAAAATTTCTGTAACATTGGACTAACATGGAAAAAGCGCGTAACTGATTAAAAGACATTTTCGCATTTCATCAAAAGTGACAAAAATCGAATGAAAATCAATTCATGCACACAATGCAAGTAATGTCACATGCGCACCTTTCAATCTGATTGAATATAAAGCATTGAAAAACGCATCATTTTAATATTTCCAATGAAAATGAATATTTAATGCATAGAAAACTGTGGCCCTTTTTCCATGTTTATCAGGAAAAATCGAAAGTACACAACAAAAGAAAACTAGCGATTTTCCCCAAGCCTGCCTTGATTGTTGTTGGCAAGCTGGAGTTATCTTGCAGTTCTAACAAACGTTGTTCTATATTTCATGTGTAGTATCGGTGCCTCCCTCCCAGGTATAAACACAAAGTGGAATAAGAAAAAAACTCAGCAATCACAGAAAAAGAAGACCGTCTTCGCGAGTCTCGTCTCAGATCTGTAGTAGACTGCAGAATATTTTTTCTTCAAATTTGCAAAAGAGGAAGATTTTTCAACCATAACCAAAAGCTCTTCAAATAGACATGTTGCCACGATGAGAGGGGTTCCAATAAATTCGTCAAATGAAGTTAAGTATCTTGAGCTTTAAAAAAATCCAAAAATCACATTGAGTGCATTCAAGTCAAATGTAACAAATGTGTTGAATATCTGTATCCAGTAATTAACACAAAACCCAATCTTTGTATTAAGTACAAGCTTTTGATTTTCAAACAAATTTTCAGGCTAGCCATGTTGTATGCTGTACCAATACTGACTAGCTGTTGTAATACCAGAAAGAAATCTCTGCAGTTGATTCAATATTTTGAAAATAAATCTGAAGCTTCCTCCCTGGTATAGTATTAATGAGTTACATAGAATATCCAATATTGAAACATTGGAACAAATGTCAAATAAAGTTATTGATAATTTTGGACAAAAAATCATGCAATCTTCTGTTGCCACGATAAATGCGTTATATATCTGGTTTAAGTTAATTGAAAGCGTTCTTTCTCCTATAAACAGGTGCAATCAACTCACTTGTAAAAATCTGAACCGCTACGCAAATTAAATTTAATATGTTGTTAACAAAATGCTAAAAAATTATCAACTTAGTTTTACTAAATTGTTTCCTAACACAGAACACCTAGATGTAGGAAATGAATGTAATGTCAGTCTACTGACAAACCTTACCCAACACATTTCGGGGTGCTTGAGGAATCGTTTTCAAACTTATAATATGATACTTAATAAATTAATTTGTAAGCTCTCATTTAAACATACAAATTTACTCTTATTAATATATTCGAATCCTCTGAGCAGAATCTCAATAGAGAAACTTAAAAGTAGATGAAGTAACGTGTACCTTTTAATTCCGCTCCTAAATGCTTATCTTTGAAAGATACGCGTATTTCGGCTACCACTTGCAGTCTTCTTCACTAATTTAATCTGCATGAATGCTAGGGATAAGCTTAGTACTTTAAACTATACTTATTTATTCAAGTAATAATGTAACCCATCAACTCTGCTCAGAAAACAGCAAACCATGAAACACTTACCTCGGAAATTAGGCCACACTCACGGAATGAGGGTGCCACAAACCTACCCAGAAAATGAAACTTAATCTCTTAACTACTTCGGTAGATGAAAGTAAAGGCACCTTTCCCATCCGTGTTTTTTTTTTGTTTTCCAGCCACGCAAATGGATTCAAATGTCTTTTTTTTTGCCGTTGCCTTATACTGCTCGAGTAAAGCCTTCAGCGCTCCAAATGTGCAGTTTTCCTTTCAATTCACGGAACCATACTCTTCTCAGATAAGAGACGAAACTTTTTTCCATCAAGTAATTTCTAAATGAAGCGTCGCTTTTGACACAACCAGGAGAACGCACTTTGAACCGGTCGCACAGAGGTCCTGTTCTCTCAAAAGCTGGCAAAACCTTATTTTATATGGTTCAGTTGCATCTACAATATCAGATAGTTGAGAACTCGTAGGTAAATGTCTAAATAACACGAGTTTTCTTCGTGTTTTAACCCTAAATAGATGCACATGTCAAAAAACAATGTTGCTTTTAAATTCTACTAATACAAAACGAATGCAAATTTAGTTTTAAGTTTAAGTTTTTGATCTTACTGAAATGCTTATTCATGTCCAAGAAATCAATTAAAGAAGAATCATATTGCTTAAGTTTGCCTGAACATTCGTTAGTTGTAAAATTTCAAATTTCGAAATTTTTGAAAAACAGCTATTTTATTTGAATTTTGTTCTATGAGAACATTGATTTGTGATTGTGATATGTCAAATAAAAAGAATGTGTAATTTTCACCATGATTTTTCAATCTGTACCACTGTGAGTCGCTAGCTGTTCCATCGTGGGGAAATGTTATGAGGAGGAAAAAAAAGGAAATTAGGTTAGTGCTTACCGCAATTTCATCAGAGTCGTTGGTACCGTCAAAATGCAAAGGAATGGTACGCGGTGGAAGTGAACGTTGAAGATAGATCCACCGGTAATGGCGGTTCGGTTAAACGGATTTTCCATTATTTATGGGTCGGCTCACGGGTGTGTTAGTTTTTTTTTGTGGTACATTTTTTTAACATTCGTGAAAACTTAACGTTAAAATGCTCACCAGACCAAAAAGGCGATTCTCAGGCAAACTTTTCCCAGTGATTGATATCCCGTAGCAAAGTTTATAAGCGTTTAGTTTGGTTAAAGAGAAAATCATCTTACTAGCAAATTGTGCGTGAAAAAATGTCCATAGAGTGTTGTTAATGCATTTGAGTATAAAAATAAACTTGACATTATCCAGAAAGAATTGTTTTTTCAACAGATAGGTTTATGGACCCCTTCTTGCCGAACCCTGTAGCCGCATGTCATAAATTGCTGAAATATCATCTCAAGATTTGTCAGAATTATATTAAAACTTCTCCCGGTTTTCTATCGGATAATTTATTAGGTAATCTATTAAAAATCGTAAACATAATTAAATTAATTAACTCATTACGCGTGGTAAACATGGATAAAATGAAAAATGAAAAAATCCACATGCTCGGGTGGGATTTGAACCCAGAACTCCTGTATGCTAGACGAGCAACTGGCTTACTTGGTGAAGCGCTCGTCTATCATGCTAGAGTCCTGGGTTCGAATTCCAGCCGAGCACATGGATTTTTGTTTCATAATTTCGTCCATAATTTATCCATCTTTACCACGCGTAATGTGTTAATTAATTTAATAATCATGCGGATTATTAAATTAATTAACTTTGGATTACCGAACAGCTCTATATATGCGTCAATTTATACGTAAACATAATGTTTGTCAGATTTTTGATTGTTAGTTATACCAAAATTATGTTGAATCCGAAGCACCAGGTCGAATGGCGGTTGATGCCTCTTCGTGTCACAATAGGTCCGAGAGTGTTCCACAATATAAGGTGAAACAATCCGCATTGTCCAATTCTTGGCTTCAATGATTACGAGTCAAGCGAGCTTCGTTGTGCCGCAGACGGAAGGCGAATAAGGTCCGCGATGTTTTCACCGGAAGAAATTGCCACAATTCTACACAAAAATAATCTTAGATTTACACATTTCGTAATTTAAGCTCCAATCATATCAAGACAGTTGTAATATATTATTCAACGATAAATCCTACAAACAGCTATCGTATCCATCATGACTGACAAAACCCTAAATATTGGAAGCAAAAAATGTTCAGCATATAATTGTGTAAATTGAGCATTGTCAATTGCAATTTCATCTTCAAGATGCAAGAAAGCATGCAACATTGGCGAACGTTGGATGCAAAATCATGAAATGTTTCAGTTTCACTCAAAGTTGCAAGAATTCCTGACTGCATTTAGGCTGTTTACATAACATATCTATTCAAAACACCGCAAACTAAAATGAAATTTCTTGATACACAACACATTGTAAATAAACTCCTACACTTCATATGCTGGACTACACTTTACAATATAAGAAACTGAATTAAACAGACTTGACCAGCACACCGCACCCAGTGTGCAACAAAATGCGCAAAGCTGCAACACGCCTAGCTGCCAAAGCGAAGCATAACAGCATAACAAAATGCAAATATTAGCATAAGAAATAAAGTTAGTTGAAGTTCTTTCTACCGTGTTTGAACGCAACGTTCCCGTTTTCGTTTTTTGTGGTGCCGTGTGATTAGTGCGATTTTGGAAATTGAAAGAAACGAGGTTTCTGCACTGGGAAGTATCCCACGATCTATTAGGAACAAGAGTGGTTAAGTGCTAAACATAATTTGGTCCTTCGAACTGGATTCTGGACCGCCGGTGTATTAAAAGTTGTCCACCGAAGTGTATGAAAAGGCTGTAATTTTCCACCGTGAAGAGGCAATACATTGCCAACAGTGTTGGAATTGATCGCCGTATCAGCTGGCTAAAAGTGCTAATTTGCAAATTATCACCTCGGAGAGGAAAAATAGTGCGTGAAAAATGATTCCCGGTAGCGTTCAAAGGCCAAGAACCGCCATCGTGAAGCCACCAGTGACCAACAAAGCGCTACCGGTGAAAAACAAAATGGCGGAAGAAGTGCAAATGATCGAAGAGTGGTAGCAGAAGAAGCAAAACGTGGTAGACTTATGTCGTTTTCGTTTTTAGGAACTGGGTCGGTGATCAACACATAAACAAACCAATGTCAAATGAATTGTAGTTCGGTCGAACCTGAATCGGGTTGGGGTTGAAACTGTGATTCAGAACGGGTTGCGCCAGTTCCAACCTAGGTTCAAAAACGACATTAGTAGCTTTGCTGGAGTACTACGTGAAGGATTTCGACAAAGAGGAGACCCGGAAAGAGCAGGCCGAGGCTTGGGCTGAGAAGCTCGAGCGTTTCTACTACGAATTTCATCAAATGGCTGTCAAGATGGAAACATTATCAACCGAGGAGAATCCCATCGATTTGAAAGGTGAGCGTCAGAAATTTGATAATCGTTATTACGTCCTGCGAGCGTTCTATTTGAAACAAATGGCAAAGACCACCAGTTCCTCTTCTTCCAACCATTCCCAACCTGCCAAGCCAATGAACATCCGGCTTCCTGAAATCAATCTGCCGAAATTCAGCGGTCCGTTGCAGGACTGGTGCGTCTTCCGCGATTCATTTCAATCTGCTGTTGGTTCCCGGAGTGATAACGGCTCCGTCGAGAAACTGCATTATCTGAAGGGTCTTGTTTAAGTTGAAGCTGCCAAGATTCTCGACCCGATTATGGTTAGCGAGCAGGGCTACAAGGACGCATGACGGACACTATCACTGCGTTTCGAGAATAAGCGGCAGCTCATCAAGTGTCACATCAAGACACTCTTAGATATTCCAGCGATGCGCAAGGAGTCATTCCAGGAGCTCCTGGCGTTGGTCGACCGTTTCGAGCAGCGAATCTCTGTGTTAAAGAGATTGGGAGAACCAGCGGACAAGTGGAGTTCTCTTCTGGTTTATCTCTTGACTATTCGCCTTGATCCATGCACGCTCCGGGAATGGGAGAGTTACTGCACTAGGCTCGACACATACAACATCGCTTCGGTTCTAGGAGGAACCGCTTCGACATCTAGCACTACCGTTGATGAATCAACTTCTATGCCGTCGTACGTCCAGATGGTGAACTTCCTCCAGAACTATTCACGTGTCTTGCATGCAGTCGCCCCAGCCACAGTTGATTCTCCTTTTCGTCACAAGCCCAAGCCTTCGACAAAATCAGCAGCCTTTCCAGTAGCATCATCGCTGAAAAATCCATCCAGTCCGTTACCAGCTAGTTCAAATTCTAGCATGACAGAGAAACCGTGCGAGAAGTGTGGTCAGGGCCTTTACCTGTACCACTGTCTGGAGTTTCAAAGGTTGGATATCGATCACCGGACCGAACTGGTTAGGCAGAAGAACATTTGCTTGAACTGTTTACGATTCTCCTTTCACTTTGCTTGAACGTGTTCGGGCACCCGCTGCCGAGTCTGCTCGAGAAAACACCACACGCTGCTTCATACGGATAGCAGCGATATCGACTCCAATCCAAGCCCTCAGTCTACTGATTCTACTTGCTGCGTAGCCCCCGATCAAGCCCATCCAAGTAACACGTCCGATTCACAAAATTTCCGACAGCAACCGTCAACTTCTGCTACTTCCGTTGATCATCACCTTCGTGTTCACGACACTTCCTGATATCCACAGTATGCTTTGGTCTCGGAATGCCAAGCCGCGATCCCCGGAACCATCTTCCTTCCAACTGCGCTCGTGAACATTCGAAGTAGGAGAGGACATATGATTACTGCTCGTTGGACTGTGCTTCCCAACGAAACTTCGTCTCCGTCGGACTGTGCGAAAAACTCTAGCTGCCTCGACTTCGACTACCCCAGCCTAACACTATAAGCGGAATCGGCAACACCAACACGCTCGTCGAACACGAAGCAAGCGTGACGGTTTTCTCCCGAATTTCATTTTTTTTTTTTCGTGAAAAGCTCGATGCTGATTCTTCTGTCGATCACCGTGAAGCTACCGCAGTTCTCCGTTGACGTTCATGAATGGTCTATACCAGAGCATATTGACCTCGCCGATCCGACGTTCGCTGTCACCATAGCATCGACATGATTTTGGGAGCGGCTCATTTCTTCCGTATTCTTCGTTGCGGTCGAATTTCTCTCGGCAACGATTTGCCTCTGCTCCAAAATACCGAATTTGGCTGGGTAGTTTCTGGGGAGTGTGCGCTGGAAAACCACGACCACAATGATCCCCGTCGGTGTCAATTCAGCAATCCCTGTATGACCAATGAGTTGGTTAATCGTTTCTGGCAGCTGGAAGAAGTGCAACAGTCAAAGGGCTGGTCTCCATCCGAGCGATACTGCGAAGAACATTTTCTCCAGAACGTCAAACGTAATTCCGAAGGCCGTTACATCGTACAACTTCCCAAGCGAGAAGAGCTGTTACCGCTGCTAGAGGACAACTGGTACAACGCTACGCGACGTTTCTACTCTTTGGAACGAACACTAGCCAAAGATCTAAATAAGAAGGCGATGTATCAGAAGTTCATTCGCGAATATCTTGCACTTGGACACATTCGAGAGATTGACCCCAATGAGCGGAATAAAAAACTACGTTACTAACTTCCTCACTGTGCAGTGATCAAGATGGAAAGCTCAACCACCAAGCTCCGTACAGTTTTTGATGCATCCTGCCAATCCAAATCTGGTTTGTCTCTCAACGATGTCCTTCTTGTCGGGCCTACTATCCAAGATACTCTGGTCACGATCGTCATTCGCTTCAGAATTTTCGAGTTTGTTGCCTCTGCGGATATTGAGAAAATGTATCGTCAGGTGCTTGTGGCAGACCAGGATCAGCCGCTCACTCGAATAGTTTGGCGCGATCATCCGGACCTCCCGATGAAGATCTACCAACTACTCACTGTCACGTATGGCACTAGCTGCGCTCCGTTTTTGGCAATCAGGATATTAAAGAAGCTAGCAGACGACGTAGAAGATCATTTCCCTCTGGCGGCACCAGTGCTCCGCCGCAATTTCTACGTCGATAATCGGTTGACGGGTGCCAATGATGCTTTATCTCTCGCTGCTACCTGCAAGCAGCTCATCGCGATGCTGGCTTCTGCAGGCCTTCCGCTTCGGCAATGGTCCTAGAATAATCAAACTGTGATAGACTCCATTCCGCTGGAGCTTCGGGAGACTGAGACGCTACTCGATTTATACCACGAAGCCTCTGTCACGACACTCGGATTACGACGGATTAGACCCTGCTCGCTCTGATTTATCAAGCACAACATGATTGCTTTGAAAAAGAACTTCGTCAGCTATTATCCACTGGGAAGGTGGATCGCAAATCCAAGCTCCGCTTCCTGTACCCACAGTTGGTCAACGGGGTTATTAGGCTTGGCGTCCGGCTACAGGCCGATGAAAAGCATCCGATTCTTCTTCCGGCCAAGCACCGCTTGACGGAACTTATCACTACGAGAGAACAGCAAAAAACACTCCACGCTGGTCCTGGTTTGCTGTCCCTCCGTCAGAAATTCTTTCCTCTGGGCGGCCGGAACCTAGTCCGGCAAGGTGCATAACGTGCACCCGTGCAAGGCCAACTCCGCTTGAGCAGCTTCCTCCGGTGAGAGTCATCCAAGTATACCCATTCGAGAACGTCGGCATAGACCTTGCTGGTCCCCATTCAGAGCAGAAGCTCTCCATTCACCAAGGCGTACATTGTGGTGTACGTCTGTCTTGTCACCAAAGCAGCCCATCTTGATCTTGTTTCCGACCTTAGCACTGAGGCATTTATTGCCAGCCTCCGACGATTCACTAGTCGCCGAGGCAAACCTGCGCGCATCTTTTGCGATAATGCAACCAACTTCGTTGGTGCTCGGAGAGAGCTAGAGGAGCTTCGAAAGCTCTTCCTGACGCAGCAGCATAAAGATTCGGTATCACAAGACTGCGCGGATGATTTTATTCAATTTTATTCCACCTCGATCTCCGTCCTTCGGCGGCATCTGTGAAGCCTGCGCAAAATCCGTCAAGATCCTGCTCCGCAATATCCTCGGCAATGCCCATCTCACGGAGCCCAAACTTCAAACAGCGCTGATCCAGGTTGAGGCAATGCTGAATTCTCGCCCCATCACACCACTACCAGTCGACCCGTTCGAAGCGCAAGTGCTTACTCCGAGGCATTTCTTGATCGGCAGACCGCTGAATGCGGTGTCCGATCCCAACTATCAGGAGGTACCCGAGAATCGACTCTCTCGGTTCAGAAGAGTCCAAAAACTCACTGGACATTTTGGTCTCGGTGACACAAGGAGTACCTGGCCACCCTGCAAACTCGATACCGCTTGAATCAAGCTCTCGACAACATTGCCATAGGATCTATCGTCGTTCTCAAAGAAGAAAAGGCCCCTCGGTCGCGTGATCAGCGTTCATCCTGGTTCCGACGAACGAGTACGTGTGGCCACGGTAAAAACCAGCATGGGTACTTCTCAGCATGTTATCTCATAGTTGTGCCTTCTTCCGATTGAAATTGATCCTGGTGCCGTTGCAATACCTGCAACAAACTCGCCAAAAGATGGCCCTCACTCAGGGAACAGAGCCTCCGGATGAGATCCCGGCCCCTACTCGGGGAAATGAGCCGCCAGACGAGTTCCTGGCCCATGCTCGGGTGAATCGAGCGGTTCCTGGTGCATCAATAACGAGTTAAGCCTTCCATGTAGGTTTGCCCCATGGACCGGACTTAACTTAAGTTAAGTACCACATTTTCTATTATTCGTATCCAACAATCTGGCCACAGATGTTCCGCTTTTCCAGCAATCATCCGCAACCATCCATCGTGATCCCAGAGCTGGGGAGTGGCCTGTGCCAGCGCATCGCGCTCGAACCCGACGCCCTTCCCAACCGAAGATGTTTCGCTTCAAGCAGAAGTTCATCCGCCGATGATTTATGAAATCGTGAAATTTCATTGGCGGCCAGAATGTTCAAAATTTGCGGTTTTAAAATGAAATTTCTTGATACACAACACATTGTAAATACACTCCTTCACTTCATATGCTGAACTACACTTTATAATATAAGAAACTAAATTAAATACACTTGACCCGCACACCGCACCCAGTGTGCAACAAAATGCGCAAAGCTGCAACACGCCTAGCTGTCGAAGCGAAGCATAACAAAATGCAATTAATAGCATAAGCAATAAAGTTAGTTGAATTCCGCTTTCCACCGTGTTTGAACGCAACGTTTCTGTTTTCGGTTTTTGTGGTGTCCGAAAGTACTAAACGCGAGTTCAATTTCCCTTCCTTATAGTGCCGTGTGATTAGTGCGATTTTCACAGCCAAATTGAGCTGGAAAGTGAAAGAAACGGGATTTCTGCGCTGGGAAGTATCCCACGATCTATTTTAGGAAGAAGAATGGTTAAGTGCTAAGCAACATCGTTGAATATTTATTAACTCGTTTTACATGGGCAATCAAAAAAGTTTACGTGCCATGTTAATTTGCTTTGCTGTTTAATATTTTACTGTTTATATAAATAACTCAACAACCCTAGTGAGTAAACGATTCGTTTCATTACACAACTCATTTTCCAATCACCATGAAAGCTTTTCATTCCCAGATAATGACACTCGCAACAGCTAGTATCCGCATTTCTTTCCCAATTAGATCCAATCGAACAACTTTTGACGAAACAAACGAGTATCCATGTCACTTTTAAACTGCAACAAATGGTGGTTTTACTTCATTCCTTTCGCAGAACTCACCGAATCCGAGCTCTGGCTAGCTGGTGACCGTCGTGCAAGGAATCTAAAACTTTTTCAATTCAGTTTTCAGTTGCAACTATCGCCATCATCATCATCATCGTTGCCACTTCTAGAGAAAGAACATTCGGTTTCACACAGTTGCTCCTGGAAATGGTGAAAATTGGTTTCCATTGCATTCGTTTCGTGCTGCTTCCGGTATTGCTTCGGCTACCTTCCTACACTTGTCGTGTATGGTTTGTCCTCCTCCCCTTCAATAGGACGAAAGACATTCGAATCCGACGACCAAAACGATGGAAGGATAGCAGCGAGTGAAAACTTTCTTGAGGAATTATAATTTACAATTTTCTTACTAAAGGCGAACACATTGGCCAGGGGACGTGTCCTTGGGTTCAGTTCCTGTTCGGGTGGCTGCCAGCGATGAGATGACGATGAGACGAGGTGTAGGCAAGTTGGCAAGTGCAATCGCAATGGGCTACTACCGAAGACGAATGCGAGTGAGAAAAGTGAGAACGTAGTTGCTGGTTAACCGCGTATCTTCTTCTCACTCGCAGGAGTTTCGGTTTCACTGACTGGGTTTTGCGGATTTACTTCTTCTGTCTTTTTCGCCAAGTGGGGACCCCAGAGCAGGGATGCCAGATGGGAAGACATTTTTTCTATTGAAAGACATTTTGAAAGTACTGAATTCTCTACAAATTTTACAAGAAAATCTGTTTCAGGAAAACTGCCTAGGATTTTCCAGGAATCACTGCAAGAAATGTTCCACGCCTAAAACTCATCAAGGAATTCCGTTTATGCCTCTACTGACAGCATCCATTAATGTTATCTTTTTCTTGCAATTAAATTTTGTAACTTTTCAAATATTTACTTTTCTGATTGATCAGAGAGTAGTGTTTTATCCGTGGATTTATGCTTCTGTAGGTCAAGCGACAGAATCATTTTAAATTAAACTTATATTATTATTTTATTATTATTATTATTATTATTATTATTATTAGGCCGAATCCTGCAAACAAACAACTCTTTGCCATATCCACATTTCCAGTGTTTTCTTGTGGAAGAGCAGAGAACTCAACGGCTTCCTTAAAACAAGAAACATGCCAACATTTCCTCAACCGCTCTTCATGCGGGTAGTCAATCATGCTCAGGCTTATCCTCATTTCCTCCATTTCTGATTGACGAGAATTGTAAACAAGTAAAATAATGAATATTCGAGCTGAGACTTGTTTTGAGATCAGTTACTTCTATAAATACAGCAAAGGTTTTAGACAAAATTGATGAATGGTTTTTTCGGCAAAGTTGTACAGAAGCTCAATGGCAGTCTATTGATAGATATTTTTATTCAGATTTCTTTCACTAGGTTTTTGAGTTGTTTTGTCAATAGCTCTTGTCGGCATCACCACGCTCGCCTCATGTAACATTAAGCGTGGTTTCCGAATCAGAGGTTCACGAATTGTAGAATGGATCCTGGATGACTGTGTGGATTCGGGGGTCTTAGTGTGAATTCTGAGATTTCAAAATGGATCCTAAGATTCCTATGTGGATGCTAGTATTACGCTGTAGATTCTTTGATTCCACTGTGGATCCTGCGATTGTAGATTTTCAGTGTAATCCCTGGTATTGCAGTGTTGATCGTAGAATTTCAGTGTCGATCCCGGGATTCCAGTGTGGGTTCTATAATTTCAGTGTAATTGAGTATTGTATGATTTCAATGTGGATCTTGGGAACCATGGTTGGTATACCAGTGTACATCACAGAACTCCAGTGCGGATGCTGATATTTCAGTGTGGATCCTTTTATTCCAGTGTGAAATCTGGGTTTGTAGTATAGATCGAAGGACTGTAACCTGGACTGTTGGATTTCGATGTGGATCTTGGGATTGCAATGTGTAACGCAGAATTTCAGTGGATTTCGGCAGGGATCCTAGGTTTCCAGTGAAGATCTTTTAATTCCCGTGGTGATCCTGGTATTCCAGTGTGAATGCAGGGATTCCAGTGTAGATATTTGGATTCTAGTGACGATATTCGTGTATAGATTATAAGATTTCAGTATGGATCCTAAGAACCCAGTGTAGATTCTGGGATTCCTCTGGGAGGTGGATGTTGGGATTCTAGTGTGGATGCTAAGATTCCGATTCCGGATTGGAGTTCCAATGTGAATTCTCCTGGGAATCCTTGTGAATTTCGGTATTTAGTTGTGAATCCAGGGTTTACAGGGTGAATATTGGGTTCACAGGGTGGATATTTGGATTCCAGTGCGGATTGCGTTACTTCATTGATTGAGTGCTCCTAATTTTGATATTGGGATTCCAATGAGGTTTGTTGCATTTCTGTGTGGATCCTGGGACTATAGTATGGATCGTATTGTATTATGGATCTTGGAATTCCAGTGTGAAACCTGAGTTTTCAGTGATGATCTTGAGATTCCAGTGTCGATCTTGGAATTTCAGTATGGATCTTATGATAACAGTGCGGATTCTGGGATTCAAACATGGATCCTTGATTTCTAAGGAGAATCCTGGGATTACGCTGTGAATATTTGGATTCCAGTGTAGATTCTGAGAATAAGGACTTGTTTCATTGCCATCCAATCTTTTGAAAGATATACCACGTGCCTAATTTGGCATGTAGGGTAGGTGTGCCAGTTTTGGCCACCCTAAGGAAAAATATTGTTTACACATAAATCAAAAGACCTTTGGTTACTGTCAATACATCAAACGAAAGCTTTCAATCCATGCTCAGCAGGGAAAATATAAAAAATAATCAGAAACTTTGTTTTTGTATTAAAAATGGTGGTGGCGAATACTGGACCTCTAGCACCAGTATTCGCCACGATTTTAATTTCGGTTCCTGAATTCGCCACTTACGTTGATTTCTTATGGAGGGTGGCGAATCAGGAACAGGTGGCGAAAAATAGGTACAAAGGAGTAAAAAGTTTAAGGAAAATGATTTTTTTCTATTATTTTCTGAGAAAATTTTGCGGTTTCCAAGAATGTTTCCGTATCATCTTAAAGCAATTTAGCGAACACTAAACAATTGGTAACCATATATGTCGTAAAATGGTATATAATCCGGGGTGGCGAATAACTGGTACATGGCAAATACCGGTACACCTTCCCTAGTTGTAAAAAAAAAGAAATTTTATGACGGTTTAAATTTGTCTCTTTCCTCCACAACTATATACATATTCTGTGGCCTAAGGATCAAGGGAGCAGGATTCAGCTCGGTTATAGCCTTTTTAACCGCTTCTAGAGTCGTCTGGTCCACAGCTCGATCGTTAACGTCAATGTTCATCCTGTTTCTCGCTATATTTTCATTTTCACCATTCAATATCTGCTGAGAGTGCTTCTTTCACCAGGCAGTCACCTCGGTTTTAACGAATAGCATATTCTCCTTTCAATCATCGCACATGGCGAGGTATTGTGCCAAGGCCGATGAACTGTTGATTCGCTATTCTGTCTTTCACTCTCTGGCACTCTTCATCGATCCACCTGTTATTCGTTCTTCGTTTATCAGTACCAATTACAGCTTGATCCGTTGTGGTTCCAGCATTGTGGATAAGGTCCCACAAGCTGTTGACATCTCCAGAAACGTTGATTCTTCTCAACTGTTCGTCCAGCTTCTGGTGGTACTGTGCAGCCACCCCTGTTTTGACAAAAGTTTAATATTAAAGCGCATCGTTCTGTTATTCCTGGAATTCGTGGCGCTGCATAACTGCATATATAAATAATGACCCATGTCGATAGTAAGCCACAAGCCAATCTAATGGCTGGATCAGCCGAATCACAGCTGGAGCAATTCCAGCACAACTTCATCGCTCGAAACTTTTACAAGACTGACCGGCCTGACGTGTCATTCGTCTCTTCTCATTTGCTTAGTTTTTCATTGGTACTGGAACTACCCTTCTGCTTATTTGATATCTTCTTTAGTACCCCTCTAAATCCCAACATACTTAAAGGTCCTTACATTTACAGGCATCGCCATTCTGGTGTGGCAAGGTGTGCTTGCGGATATGCTTACGTGGAAAGTGACTTCTTGTTTTTAGCACTCTCGGTAGACCTTATCTAGGCTCTCATAAAACTTACCCTTGATATCATCTGGCATATCGTTCATTGACGCATATGTGCTGGTCAGGCAGTTGAAGAACTTGCACTTAATTGAGCTCTCGCCGAGCGGTGTCACGAACACATGCGCAAATTTGCTGGTTGAAAATACTGCCATTTGATTTTGCTGGGAACAGCATATGTTTAAATTTTCCACCAGCAATTTTTAAGTAGTGTTGGTGACATGTAGCGTGTATGTACACGAGCGCAGAAACCACTATTCTCAACACACAGATTCGGACACATTTGGCGTCGAACCATTCAAAGGTTATTTTTAAAGTGATAAAAACAGGTAAAAGGAAGGGCTTTTGATGTTAATGCACAAGTTTCTATGTCGACACTTACAGTGATGAACTGTTCATATTTTGTGAATCAATTCTTTTAAGTAACATTCCCAGCGTTTTCATGATTAAATACGTATCATAATATATTGTAAATTTAAAATAAAAGCATGAAACTAGCTCACCAAATTGATCATCCATCCTTGATTGAGCTGCTGAAGCTACCACTTCGGCGACGCGACAACTTGACCTCGATTGCACTCAGAACGCGTGCAAACTAAAACGAGAAAAAAAAAACAACTCTGGTGACGTGACGACACGAAAAAAAAAACGATTTTTCTGGTGAAGGTGAAACGAAGCCAAAACTTAAACCCTCAAGAGCACAAATCTAGAGAATCACACAGCGGTTCAAGCTGAAAACCTGATCAATTGGTCACCACCAGCGAGTACCAATCGAACAAGCTCTCAACCAGATCCGCTGTCCGGATTTCTAGACCTACACTGTGTCCATTTAGCTTAAGACCACCTACATTTTAGAACAAATAAAACAAATTTTGTTGAACTTCAACCCATTTTATTGAGTACTTCAATTGTACAGTATTTTGTAATGATTAACTTACGACTAATGAATAAATCTAATTTTTTAGAGCAACTTTATTGATTTCTGCTGTCCATTTTATTTAGGACCATTTCATATATTGTTTGCTTTTACACAGTAAAAGCTATGTAAACAGTGAAATTAATGTGTCAATAATCGGTCACATTACCATTCCTGTTAATAACCTGGAACATTCGGTTCGGCATACTGTTAACCAAGTTTTCCAGTACAGTCTTCTCAATATTTCCCCATGCCTCCAAAATAGCTGATTTGAGCTCATCAACAGTGGCGTACTGCTTACCTTCAGCATAAATCCTGCGTACAAGGATTCCCCAGAGGTTTTCCACAGGATTTAGGTCTGGGGAGCGCGCTGGCCAGTCCAGCAGATCGATTTTGTGGTCCTTTATCCACTGTTTGGTTTCCTTGCTTGTGTGGATAGCAGCATTGTCCTGCTGAAAAGTGAACTTTTTGCGTCGAAATCTGCGCAGGAATGGTAGAAGACGCGTTTCTAGCACCTGGATGTAGTCCTTGCTGTTCATTTTGAACGACGTGAACGCAAGGTCCAGCTTTCCAGATGCACAGAATCGTGCCCAAACCATGCATGAACCGCCACCAAAATTTCTTGTGGTGAAATATTGTTCTTCTTTCCGCAAATCTCTCCAGTATCCATTAAATCCGTCGGGACCATCCAGATTGAACTTCTTTTCATCACTGAAGATCATCTGGAAGTAAACAAAAAAGAAAACATACTTTTTAATAAACATTCCTTAATCACGCTGAAAATTGCTTTAAAATAATACGCCCTTTTCACAACTTACCATGGTCCACTGTCGATTCATGTTGGCTTTTGCAATGTTCAAGCGTCTCTCGATGTGGGATGGAGTAAGGTTTGGAGCTTTTGCCTTTTTGGCCCTTTTTATGTACGGACTTTGGACCAAAACTTGACGAATAGTCTCCCGGCAAACGTTCAAATTCAGCTCCTGCTTAATCTGCTTCAGCGATTTTTGGGAGTTCGAAGCGGTTCTAACGATTTCACGTTTCTCTCGTCCGGAAAGCTTCGATTTGCGAGGTTTCTTCCGAGTTTTGCCATATCCGGAAGGATTTTTCAGAAAAGTTAGGACCACTTGATGTGACCGGCCAATCCGACGAGCAATTTCTCTGATTCCAACTTTATCCCGGTGAAATGCTTCTATTTTGCCTTTCTCCTTATCCGTCAGTGCTTTTCCCTTCGACATAATGAACTTTTTCTTCTTAAAAATTTCAAAACACACGTAAAACACTTGTGGTCTTAACTTAAATGGACACCGCAAAAGTATGCGAAGGACGAATAAACACTGATCCTTCATCATCATCCACCACTACTCGTACATTCGACTGCTTACACAAATACAAGCAAAGTGTCATAGGGTGGGATAAGTAAATATAAACTGTTTTCCTATTGGATCTGAAAAAAATCAGGTGGTCTTAAGCTAGCTGGACAAAGTGTATCCTCCTGAAAATTTGAGGTCCGGCTTCGTCGCATCTTCACCTTCTGCTTGGGCTTTAACGAAGCACTGCCCAGCAGAACGCGTGCAGAATACACCAGATTCTGTTTTTGCACGGGGGATGTATACCGTGCAAAAATAGTTTTCAGTTCAAAATTTCAAAACCGTCCAAAAAAGTAACATTTCTCGACGTTTTATGCAAAAATAGGGATTTGGTGAAAAAAAATGTATGAAAACATTTTTTGCACGGCCGTCTAAAAAAAATCCGTGCAAAAACAGAATCGGGTGTAAACCGTTTCATTTCCGCTATAGACACTTTTTTTCAAAAACTACATCAGCCGTTTGACCAGCCGAATCTAATAATTTCCGGAAACGAAAAAACGTGATATATCAATTTTCAACATATCCGTTCGCGCGCGCTGCCTACTGCGATTTCCATAGAAAGGTTTGTTATATTCCTAGCTGAAAAACAAAAAACAAATGTTCTTCTCGTGAAAAAAAATGTGGAAATACAATCCAATGAGTCAAAAGGATGAGTAAACTGAGTAAAAAGGATGAGTAATCCAATGAGTCAAAAGGATGAGTAAATGATGACATTTTGTTTGTTGAGGTAAGTGGGCTAAAACACACGCGTGAAAAATCACAGTCACGAATTATGACAACCTGGTTATTTACATGATAGAAATTGTGGTTCTCAATAATTTGATGTTCTGTCAGCTGGTTAGCAGTCATGCGCTAGCAGTGTTTTCTGAAAATTTTCGAAGTTATCTATTCAATCTTTAGAACGAAAAATTGTTAGAATATATAATCACTGCATTGAAGTTCCCTGTACTCATGCGGAAACCATAGCTTACTTCTAAAATTAGAACTTTTTCCTTGAAACCACAGATTTTTCTCGAACCAGCAGATTATTATTATTATTTACCCCCTGATTTTTTTCTGATATCACTCGATTTTTTTTTAAGCATGAGCATCAGCGTTAATGAGCTTACAATGCGTAGTTGCTACTCCCGGATTGAAAATATTCCAAATGTTATGAAGCCAATAACGGCATCATTGTTACTAGATACCGAGCTCACCTCTGAATCTCTATAGTTCTCACGGGAAGGAGTTGTTTTAGGGGGAAGCTGTCAGAAGTTACATGATCTGGATTCTCGTTGGTAAGTGATGCGATACATGTAATCTGAATTTAAAATGTCATCTATCATCCTTTGTAGAAAACGTAAGGCTTTAGTATTTAAGTTTTTTTTTTCAGTGTCGAGATAAACAAAGTTTCTCTAGACAAGTCTACTCATAAACAAACAGAACTTGGCTTACTATCAAAGAAGAATCATGGCTTATTGTACAAAGTTGGTGTTCGAAGACGTTTAAAAATCAACAGTGATTAAATCATTCATTTTATCTTTTGACAAACGAACATATTTTAACCATAAGGATGAAACGGGGTCAATCGTACCAACCGTTTCAGATTCAGAGGATATTTGAAATATGAATATTTACCAACATCTGATCGATATTTCATTTTTACGGATAGCCTCAGCTCAATTGAGGCTATACGTTCAATGAGTCCGGTAAAGCACTCCTCGTATTTCCTTCGCGAAATACGATCTTCATTGAGTGCTTTATCGAATCACACCATCACCTTGGTATGGGTCCCTTCACATTGTTCGATACCGGGCAATGAGAAAGCGGACACGCTCACCAAGGTGGGCGCTATGGAAGGCGATATTTATGATCGTCAAATCGCCTTCGATGAATTTTCCGCAATTGCTCGTCAGCAAACCCTGCTCAGTTGGCAACAAAATTGGGACAAAGGTGACTTGGGTAGGTGGTTGCATTCCATTCTCCCTCAGGTGTCCAAGAAGCCGTGGTATAAAGGGTTGAACAAAAGTCGAGACTTTATCAAGGTAATGTGTCGACTGATGTCCAACCACTACGCTTTGGGATCGCACCTCTATCGAATAGGGCTCTCAGACAGTAACCGTTGCGGTTGTGGTGCAGGATACAGAGACATCAATCATGTGGTGTGTACTGTTCCGAATACGGCATTGCCAGATTCGATTTATGTGAATCCCTCAGGGCCCGAGGAAAACCGGATAAGGAAGACATTAGAGATGTTCTGGGTACGCTGGACCTCGAATTTATGATGCTCTTTTACAAATTTTTAATGCAAGTTGATGTCCTTGTATGATTACCTACTTTGGTTATTCAGTCCCCCCGTCCTCCCTTTGGTTTTCGTCTGTTCGCCTTGTGTTCTCGTAGTACGTTTGTTTGTACCGTTACAGGTTGTCATGTCCACTCTACAGTTGACCTGCAGCAACAACGCGAAACACTACATAACGCTGCTGAACGTCAACGAGCATCCCCTAAATCCTATTCTTCCCCGAAAATTATTGTACTCCCTAACCTCGACCAAACCGAGAGTTTTACGGTTCCCCAAAATTAATATAGAACGTTAAAAAGCAAATGTGATATTGAAAACAAAAAAAAAATCGAATTTATCGGCTCCGTTATGCCTAATGGCGCTTGAGCCTGAAAAAAAAATGATTAAGTAAAAAAAAATTACCAACATTATATGACACGTTCTAGTTCTAGTGAAATTAAAAAACGCCTCTTCCGTTGTTATTATTGAAAGCCAATACAGGGACCAGAACATAACAGGACAGGGCATTAAGCATAATTAAGACTCAGAATGAGCATGATGGCTGACTTGCGAGATCCATGATCTGGTGCCTCAGCCGGAAACTCAAATATAACAATTCCAAAGGGCTTCTCAAAATTTAAATTTATAATCAATCAATATGAGACCTCCATTTTTCGGTAAAAGATAGGGGTAGTTCACAAGTCAAGTGTTAATTTTTCTCGGATTTTCACGATACAATTTGTCAATATAGGCAAAATGGATACAATCTGCCACGAGATTAATTTTAGAGATTTTATGGTTTTCTTGAGTTGACCTTAAATTGGAAACGAAACTGAATAAAGCTGTCCTGTTAATCAAACATATTGAACTGGATGACATTATTTTATGAAATTAGAAGTCATTATAAAAATTCACCAGGCATCCCTGCCCCAGAGAGCCACACACAAGGAGTAAGTTTTCTCTGCCCATGTACCAAGATGCAAGACGACTTCGACGGTGTGGTAGGTGCGGTTTTCCGTAAAGAGGAAAAGTTTCAGTTTCATTTCGACTCACTTTTGTTCAAACTATTGCACTACCAGTTTGCGCCGAAAAGATGTTGATATCTCCCGAAGGAATTGGGATTTCTTTCGCTAACTGGGACGACCTCTTCCGGGCTCTCGTGGGATGGGCTCATTGCTGTCACTTGGACTAATGAAAATTAACGACATGCGAATTTTCGCTCGTCTCGTCGTCGATGGCGGAGGGAAAGGATTTTCAGCTAATTTTGCAAGTGGCTCAAAATGTTCCAAAGAGTAATAAATTCTCCGCCGCCGGGAAGGTAGATTTCCATGTTTGTCCTCTCACCGTGGCATCGTTTGTAATCGTAGATTTCCTGTTTTCGAACCGTTCCTCTTCTGGCTGCTACTACAACATGTCAAAGGCGGTAATCCTTTAGGCAAACGATGAAGACGATGGAGGGACGGTTAGATCGAGGTAATCGCTAGTCGCTGAAACTGCTGCCGCCGACGAAGAAAAACCATTTGCACCGTGTAAAAAGTGAAACCCCAGATCATTAATCATTCATCGTCGCACACACACGGTTGGGAGCAGGGAAGAGTAAGGTGCTTTGGGTGCAATTCTGGGAAGGTAATCAGACGGCAATGTAGTCTGGATACACCGTAAGGGGTGGTCCATCAATTACGTAAGGGTTTATGGAAGGAGGGGGGCTCGAGATTTCTTACGTGCCATACAAATTATTTTTGATTTCCATACAAAAAATCTTACCATGGGAAGAGGGGGGTCGAAAACCAGCCAAAATTGTCTTACGTAATTAATGGATAGCCCCTAACCACTATTTTACCTAATGGGTCGGGAAAACATGATTTTTTTTGTACCGGAAATAGAATCATTACATAAATTGAATTATTGTTACGTAAATTTATGCTCTCAAAATTATTTTGCATGAAATTTCTTAAAATTATATCAAATATACTACAAACATGCCTTGCTGAACAAAGATTGTGTAAAGCCATGCTAGCTGTATACTAATTTGTCTCGATGTTCTAGGTCAGCCGTGGGAACCAAGCCTTCAGATAAACAAGTGTAACTTGTGATCTCTCGAAAGTTTATAAGCGACATTTATACTCATATAGGCTTATGAAGATATATTATGTCAAGTTTTGGGCACAAAGACCGTTTAATATCATACAAGAACTTCTTTGAGTACAGTTCATTACATCTACAAGCGTAACCAGTGATCTTGCGGATGATTATAAATCAGGATGATACCTATACGGGTATCTTTATAATTATACTCTACTGAAATTTAAGCAAATTGATTCACCAACAAACTGCATCTATTCATCACAACAATTTAAACAAATTGAATCGTCTGGGTATGCACTGCACGTTGCTTGCCAAAACTACTGTACTCCAGAGGAAAAATCCCGCCAGGGTAACTTCCAACCAAACAAAGCACGATGTGAACTCTCCATAATCCCGGAAATCAATCACCGGCAGAGTTGAGAGTTTTTCCTAATAACCAAACACGATTTACCTTCCCATGGCTGCTTCCTTGCTTGCCATTCCACAGGAGAACGAGACGAGATACGAGTTCAAACTGGGGCCCATTCAGAAGAAAGGAAGCGATTAAACTCTCCACTTTTCTTTCAACGAGAAACCTCTTACCTTTTAATCTTCTTCGGTGCTGCACGCCCACCGCTCGATCTTTTCTGTCACCGTGAGCCACCCACCGCTGGGGCACAGTGGTCCAGGACTGAAATGATTAATTTTGATAACACGGCCTCGTGTCCGTGCGGTTAGTGTCGTCAGGCATTTAATCGCATCGTGTCATGGGGTGCGGGTTCGATTCCCGCTTCAGCCTTTGAAACTTTTCGCCAGGAATGTTTCACGGTTGTGCCACTGGAGCATGCTTGTCCGTTGTCTAGTGTTAAGTTACAGTGCAGCTAAATGGCTGAAGACGGTGTCCGTGTCTTTTTTTTTTTTTTTTTTTTTTTAATGAGCAATCAGTTCGATGCTCTAGAAAAAAAATACCGTTTTTAGCCGTTTTAAGTCGTTTTGAGCTGTTTCTAGCCGTTTTTAGCCGTTTCTAGCCGTTTTTGGCGTTTTTAAGCAGCCTCTAGCCCAGGCTTTCCGATTCAAGTGAGGAAGCAAAGAGTGCAGCCTATCGTGGTCAGTTGTTCCGAATTTGGGGGATTTAGATCTTGAACTCCATTAGAGAAATCAAGGTTACCTTCCAAATCGCAAACAGAGGAGACTGTCGCGTTTTGCCGGAAACTCTTGAAGATCGCGAACTTCTTCTCAAACATCTTGAAGAGAAGAAGCACACATTTTTTACTTATGACGACAAAACTGAACGTTTGTTCAAAGTTGTCTAGAGAGGTCTCTCAAGTGACTATAAATCTCCTGAAGAGATCAAAAATGGAATAAATGATTTACTTGGATTTTCCCCAGTCCAAGTTATCATTATGAAAAAGAGAACCCAATCTGGCATTGTTCGGAAAGGGCTTTCTCAAGAATATTATTTAGTTCACTTTATCAAGAAAGATCTGAATAATATTAAAGCTTCACAAAAAGGAAAACTTATGTTCGATGTCCGTGTGACATGGGAACATTTCCAGAAACCTGGAGGAAATTACCAGAACCCCACTCAGTGCCGCCGGTGCCAAAAGTGGGGTAATGGTACAAAAAATTGCCGATGATGCATGATGATGCATGATTTGCGGAGGTTCTTCTCACGCTAAGGACGTCTTTCCAGTGAAGAAAGATACCGATAAGTTTAATTGCGCGAATTGCGGGGGCTATCATATGTCTAATTTTTGGGCTTGCTCTTCGCGTAGGCAAATCGTCATATACTGTGCCCACATCAAGTGATATGTCTGCCTCTGATTTTAATTTTCTAACTGAATAATTTAATCTGATGATTGATGCAATGTTCAAAGCCACCACTATGACTGAAGCAGTCCAAGTTGGTGTAAAATTTACTAATCTAATTGTTATTGGATTACGTTTTTCTAAGGGATCCAAATAATAATTTAAATAATTCAAATTGGAATGCTCGTTCTTTGAATAGTAAAGAGGATGAGGCGTTTAATTATCTTACAGCTAATAACGTGCATAAAGCAGTTATTACTGAAACGTATTTTAAACCTGAATCTAAACTCAACAGAGATCCTAACTTTTTTGTTTATCGTAATGATCGACTTGATAGGGCATGTGGGGGAGTTGCAATCATTATTCAAAAGCGTTTAAAACATCAACTGTTTTTGTCATTAGAAACGAAAGTTTTTGAAACTTTAGGTGTTTCTTTTGAAACACAGCTTGGTAAATATACTTTCATAGCTGCCTATTTGCCTTTTTTATGCTCTGTAAAGCAAGTTAAATTACTCAAAACTGACTTGCGAAGATTGACTCGCAATAAGTCGAATTTGTTTGTCACTGGTGGTTTTAATGCCAAACATTGGTCATGGAATAATTCGCAAAGTAATTCCAACGGCAGAATTTTATTCAATTCAATACCATGATAGCCCTACATGTTTTTCCTCTTCTACAAACCCATCTACGATTGATTTGGTCTTAACCGACTCTAGTCATCTTTGTAGCCAATTTGTCACTCATGCTGATTTTGATTCTGATCATGTCCCTGTTACATTTCAAATATCCCATGAAGCGATTCTCAAACTTATCAGCTTCACTTTCAATT
This sequence comes from Aedes aegypti, assembly GCF_002204515.2. Classification (NCBI taxonomy): domain Eukaryota; kingdom Metazoa; phylum Arthropoda; class Insecta; order Diptera; family Culicidae; genus Aedes; species Aedes aegypti. Next base: position 99,918,212 of record NC_035107.1, read on the forward strand.
ATTTTCGAGCCGACTGGAATAAATACGACACGTATATTGACTCTAATCTTGATGTTAACATTTCTGTACAAACTAAACTTGATACACAGCATAACAAAAATGACATTTTTGCGTGTCTCAAGGATCAAATTATGTGTCTCTAGTAGGTTTTGGGTCGCTGAATCTGATGCCTTCCTCAGAAATCTTAGAAACATTTAGTTTAAATCGATTTTTTCCAACATGCTTGCAGTCTTCATATAAAATTCTTCATTTCTCTTATATGGCAAAATACAATATCTTTCTTAACGACCAAAAAATAAAATTTAGCATTGAACATATTACGAAAACTTGTTGGCTGCAACAGTCAAATTTTGTATTTTCAACAGTCAATATCTCGAAAACTAGACGTGCCATGATATTTCTGAAAACGGCAACCCTCAAAAAAGTAAATAGTGGTATTTTGGTGCTTGAGACAAAAACGTGTTACGCAGTGATATTGACAATGCTCTTGAAACTTCACCAAATTCCATTGTTAAAGCCAAGAGCATTGCAATTCCAAAATGTGAAGTAAAATTTGAATCCGAGTTTATAGACGATGATCTTAAACTCTTGATCCATTTTAAAAACGTGAGGAGAAGGCAATTTCAACGCTCTCGCAATCCTGCTATTAAAATTATATTACAGGATTCGCAGAAAGAAATTAAAAAACGATTTTTTAAGCTAAGAAACGAACATTTTAAAATAAAATTTCTCAATTGGACCCTGATTCTAAGCCCTTTCGGAAATTATCTCAAATTTTGAAAAACCTCAGAAGCTCTGAAGAATTCTGGCATTGAAAGAGGAAAACAAATTATTACTAACTAATTGCGAAAAAGCTCAAAAACTTGCTTCGCAGTTTGATAGCGCGTACAATTTTAATTTAGGTCTTACTAGTCCAATTGAAAATCAAGTTACTCAGGACTTCGAAAATATTCTCAATCAAGAGAACGTTTTCGAAAATTCCTGGGAGAATGATTTGGAAGAAATGAGAACTATTATTAAAACATTAAAAAATATGAAAGCTCCTGGCGATGATGGAATTTTCTACATCCTCATCAAGAAACTTCCAGAAAGTAGCTCATCATTCTTAGTTGATATATTTACCAAATATTTTCTATTGGCATATTTTCTTGACAAATGGAAAAATGCTCAGGTTGTACCAATTTTATAACCAGACAAAAATCCAGCAGAAGCTTCTAGCTATCCTCCAATCAGTTTGCTTTCCTCCCTCAGTAAACTTTTTGAAAAGGTCATTTTAAACAGAATGATGGTCAACATCAACGTGAATTCAATTTTTGCCAATGAACATTTCGAATTCCGACATGAACATTCGACCACTCATCAACTTTTACGTGTAACAAATTTGATTGGTTCCAAAAAACCTAAAGGCTATTGTACTGGTCTTGCTCTTCTAGGATTGCGCTACTTTTCCCCGAATGCCAGTTCCCCGAATGCCCCGTTTCCCCGAAAGTCAATTCTCCGAACGACCCGTTTCCCCGAAAAGTGATTCAGTTCGAAGAGGTACAAGAATAGTCATAAGTGACAGGGTGCTGGACTGAAAAAAAAATAAAAAAGAAGATATTAGATCATTCTCGATTAAGCACATATTGCCAAAAATGCTAAGTAAAAACTCGAAAGAACCATCAATGAAATAAAGATGGGTGCATATCTGATGACCAGTTCATTCATCACCTTAAAATGAGAAAAGTTATAACAAATTATGAGTACCAAAAGCTTTTAGGCGAACTGGCGTTCGGGGAAACGACATTCGTGGAAGAATAGCATAACCCTCTTCTAGACATACAAAAAGCATTTGACAATGTTTGGCACGAAAGCTTGATTGTAAAATTAGACAACTTTAGTTTTCCAACATACATTGTTCGAATAATGCAAAGTTATCTGTCAAATCGTGAACTTCAGAATAAAAAATAGAACTGCAAGTCTGAAAGACTTTTTTTAAGATCTGGTGTTCCTCAAGGCAACATTTTGGGACCAATATTATACAATATTTCCATATCTGGCTTGCCTGAGATATCTCTTCTTTTTCTTGGTATTTACGTACTCACTGGGCCACAGAGCCTGCTTCTCAGCTTAGTGTTCAATGAACACTTCCATAGTTATTAACTGAAAGTTTTTTTTTGCCATTTTCGCATTTGTATTTCGTGTGGCAGGTACAATGATACTCTATGCTAAGGGAAGTCTAGGAAATTTCCATTACGCAAAGATCCTGGACCGACCGGGAATCGAACCCAGGCACCCAGACTGTAACGACTCGGCTAAGGAAGGCCCCAGGGATGTTAAAAATCTTTATTTGCGGATGACTCAGGCCTCTCTTTTTGCCAGCTTCCTCATAATCCGAACCCCTGTGAGCCACCCAGCTTGGCTGGGCTGACGTAGGTATAACAGGCTAGGTGAATTCATGGATGAAAATTATTAAAAACAGATGAAGATGATTGATGATAAGGATTCCGGCGACGGTTGTTGTTGTTCGGCGTCGCTTATTGAGTAGCTCGGGTTTTCAATTAGTTACCCGGGTCAATTTGATCTCGTCGGGATTTTTGACGCTGACAAGGGTTACGCCATTTGGTTGTTCCCAGTCTTAACGACGAATAATTCATCCCGAATGGCGCATGCAAATCACATATATCATCTTAATGTGTATCACCAGGACAATTAAGCTGCCACAAACTACGAGGTGGGCCGCTAATTTGATGAACCTGCACGGGATGCGTTTGAGGGGGGCTCACCTACTAGTTTCCCACTCTCGCCAATGGTCGAAGCAGTGAAACAGAGTAACAGCCCTCCAGGAATGCAATTTGTCAAACCACATTTCAGTTTTGGTGTGTGTTTTTTTCTCTGGTCACACACAGCGAGCACTATTTCATCGTGGTTCATCTTTTTATGGTGAGCGTGTCACCCCACCCAAAGCTCTGGATGAGGTTGATCGAGTTGAAGTTATAAACGGTACACTAAATTAGATATTAATGAGTTAGGGTAGGTGTACCAGTTATGGCCATAGTGGTTCCCTATTTCGCCATACGTGATATCTTGAATCCCTTCACATTTTGAAAAATGTTTTGTGTTTTAGCAGTAAAATAAAGGATAAATCTTGATATTAAAATATTCAAAAAGATTACAAATGTAAAAGTTATCCAAATTTTGCATATGGCCAAATAGAGAACCACTATGGCCATAACTGGTACACTTTCCCTATATATAATAGTTTTTAACAGAAATACTCATTAGCCGAAAAATCTATTTTAGTTTACAGTGATATTTCTTTATCTGTGCATATGTCTTTATGTTTTTCTTTACTAAGGTAACATATAAACAACTAACACTGAATTAAAATGTTGCGTCTCAATGCTTGGTTCAAGGCTACACTCAAGATGTCTCTTCGGGGCTAGCGTATCTTCATCGATAACAAGATACGAGAGGTCTTAGTAAAATTACACTACGAAGAGCTGAATATATTAGCATATGCGATTTGACCTTTTTTAGTTCTCGATCAGAAATTATTATTTTAAAATTCAGAATTGCATTCACTACGAAAAAAATCCGGAATCGTCTAGGAATCGAACAAGGACTCTTTCGACATGACTGCTTTATATCCGTGGTAGTTCCTATAGAGCTAAGGAAGACCCTACTCAAAATTCAAATTGCTTTCCAGAGCAGCAAACATTTCGTCGCCAAGCCAGTCCTGTTTGGTCGCCCTTGTCGTCGAATGACAAATGTCCGCGATGACAGTTGCCACCGGTGTGTGGCGCGCTGTTTTTTCACCATTGCTTCTGCCCCGTAGTTTATCTGCACACCAAGGTAGGACACTGAAGCAGCGGTCTGGATTTTCAATAATAAAATATTTTTCGAAAATTTATTATTATATTTTGTGGTTTCAGGAAACTTGTAAAAACATACACACACGTACTGACTGAGGATGGCAAAAGCCTATGAATACAAACGCCATGTGGATACGCTGTTGACGGCGGCATGCCGTGTGTCAAATTTATTGCATTTCATCAGCACACCGGTTGGAAGGCAGTCGGGATCCCCTCATTGTCACGTCAAATGGACATTTGGTCGAATGACATTCAACCAACTGTTCCAAGGTCTTTTGACCAAATGACCATTTGACCAAATATGCCTTCGACCAAATGTTTTTTTGAATCAATGTCATTACATCGAACGACTTTCGACCAAATCTGATTCGAAGAAATGTCCTGAAACAGCAACATGATATGAGCCGATTCTACTCCATTACCCCAAATGCCATTAGCCCGCATGCCATAACCCCGAATTTCGAGGAAATGGAATTCGGCGTTATGGCATGCGGGCTAATGGCATTTGGGGTAATGGAGTAGAATCGACTCATATCATGTTGCTGTACCATTATCCCGAATCACATGAGACCTGGGTTATATCATGCATGCTAATTGTGCATTTGGGGTTATGGAATTCGGGTAATGGTTCATTTGGGCAGATGGAATTTAGGGTCATGAAATTTGGGAGATGGGTTTCAGGATAATGGGGTAGAACCGTGTAAGACTTTCGATCAAAAATTCGATTGATCAAATGTCAATTCGACCAAACGTCATTCGACCAAATGTCACAAAGTCCATTACCACCAAGAACAAGGCACAAAAAATCCGGTGGGATGCTCCTTTTTGTTTTCTGACGGTCGAGGTCAAAATTATTGGTGAAAAATGTTCGTTGTACGGTCAGAGCCAGGGAGGTAGACGACCGGAGGCACTCCGGGTTGTGATTTATTGAGTTGATTCCATAAGTGACAACAACTGGGTCGTCGAAGCGGGTCAATTCGACTCCAGTAAGCAGGGGCAGTAGCCTGTAGGAGAGTTTATTTTCCCAAATTGTAGCGGCTTGTTTATTGGATCCAGGCCATCAGCATATGTGCTGACGGTTTTGATGGCCAGATAATTGTGGTTTCGCGGGATAATGTATATACTAGCGGTGCAACCATACGTCCAGAAGGTGAAAATTTTACAACCATCATAAAATAATGAACGGCTTTTGATTGGACCACACATATTTTATGGCAGTGATAGTTTGTTTGAAATAAGCTGTTTGTAATTTTCAGGCTATAGGAGAAATTAAGAATAATATTTGCAAGTTTGTCAGCTTGTATGGCAATTTATATGCTTATTTTACCTCAGAATTCTAATTTCATATGTTTAACGATACTTAAAAAAGAAAATGCTTTCGAAGTCCAACTGGTATTTTTTAAAAATTTAGGAAGGTACTGTATTTTATCATATAAGAGAATCGAATAATTTTGTGTGGATACTGATATCATGTTGAAAAAGTCGATTAAAACTATATTTAATCGTGTAATTTAAATTAAGTTAGGTATTGACTGAACATTGAGGTCCTATTTTGTATGCTTTGTGGATTAAAGTACAAAGAAAGTTGGGTGAACCATACTTTTCGTGTAAACTTCAATAAAACCAGTGTTTTTCACAATTTTGGCGACCTTCTGGGCACGGCAACCCTCAATTTACTAAGGACACATAATTTGATCCTTGAGACATACAAAATTTTTATTTTTGCAACGCAGTGTAATCCATGCTGGAAAAGTTCCTTAAACAAATTTAATAAATCTTTTGGGGAATTTGTACAGAGAAGTTCTCTAAAGACAGCACCAGAATTCATTTGACTTCCAGTAGAAATTCCTCGAAGTGTTTCTGTAGAAGCTACTTCAAATGGATAATCGAGATTTACGTAAAATGAAAAAAAAATGACGTAATGAAATCTTGAAAAATCAGCTACATGGATTCCTATACAAACATATCACAGTATAAAGTATTTATACCGGGACTTTTCTAACATGTACTCAAGGAATTACTTCATGAATATCTGAATGATTGCTCAGATAATATCTGTAAAACTTCCGAATCCAGAATATCCATACAATGTAGGAACTCAAGTAATGTGTGTTGAAGGTAAAGGAGTTAATTCATATTCTTTGGGATTTCTTCAAAATATGTATAGACAAATTCATTGGCGAGTTCTTGGAGGTGTTGCTCGGAAAATTTCCGAAGTAATTCTAGAAGAAATCTTAAAAAAAAACTCTCCGAGCAGTTTTTTAAAGAATGTTTGGGAAAAAATATCTTGTAATTTAGTGTTTGATTTCTGAAGACCTATATTTAAAGAGAAAGAAATTGCTGAAAAATACCGTTAGAATTATAAAAATCAGAACTATAGAAGCCCCAAGCAATGATCAAATTTGCCATCAATAAACTTTCAAAAAGTAGCTTCTGATTCTTGGTTTTCCTGAAAATGGAAAGATGCCAAGGTTGCCCTTAATAACCAGTCTTCTAAAGCTGCCCCGAACGCCACGTCCACTTCCATCTCCACTATGGGCCAGGGACGCAATCTGGCGGGACAAAATTAATAACTCGGAAACAAAGCGTTTTCGGCATTTGGTGTCTTCGGCAAAGTTTTTTGTAACAATGAGGACCATCTACTGACATAAACGGATAGTTCGTAAATCGTCCGCATAGGTGACGCCACAATCTAACTTTTAACTGTGGCGTTCTAGAGACTTGGCATGTTCGGCAAAGTTGTTCATTTTGATAAAATAAACAACCTTCTCTAAAACGTCAAAATTCCACAGCTTACTGTTTTCAAGTTATTGGCAGAATATGAGAAAATTAGTGAAAAACGATTTTTTCCCCCAATTCGGACATTTTTCCTAAGAATCATGTCATATAATATTTTTTGCTGATAAATATATAACAAACACAAGCTCTGGTGGAAAAATTTTTATAAAACGACGCATAAAAATTTAGAAATAATGAAAAACCTTCAAAAATAAAGCAATTTTTGAAGCTAAATACAGGTCGGACTTGATTATCCGAAGACTCGATTATCCGGGATTCGATTATCCTTGTTTCGATTATTATTGTTTTTCAATTTTTATGCATAAATCTGAGAAAATTTGGTATTGCAATATACAATATGAATGGTTTTGCGATTTTGAACGTATTTAAGAAAAGGAGGGTTTGAAAAAGTGGTTTTTTGTGTATGCTGATAAAAATTTGTTTTTTCTTGTAATGACCCCTACTGTTCCTAGAAAGAATTTCTGGCTACGCCATCGCGTCATATAGATAAAACAACGATAAGAGATAATATTTATGTTCTTTCATCGAAGATTTCAATTTTTTTTTCTTGGTGATTCGATTATCCGGAGTGAAAAAAAATCGATACTCCGGATAATCGAGTCCGACCTGTATTTCTAAAAGCGCAAAAAATTGCAAGCTCAAATTTTAAGGCATCTTTTTTTTCGTTTTTTCACTAATTTTCTCTAATTTTACCAATAACTCGAAAACAGTAGGCTGTGGAAATTTGACGTCTTCGAGAGAGTTGATTATTTTTTCAAAATGAACAACTTTGCCGAACATACCAAGTCTCTAGAACGTCACAGTAAAAAGTAAGACTGTGGCGCCACTTATGTGGACGATATACGAACTATCCACACACCAAAAAAATCTTAGATTTACACTATTGTAATTTTAGACTCAATCATGCATAGCCATTTCTCATGTATTATTCAATGATAAAACCTACAAACACATCTATTATATCCAACATTGTTACCAAATTCCTCAATATTGAACGCGAAACGTCTTCTCTCAAAGAATGTTGCATGCAAAACGGCTCCGTTTACATGATTTTCACGCTGAAAATTCAATCATAAATAATGCACATGGAATGACAAGCCGTCGATCCATCCATGTGCATTATTTTTGACAGAATATTCAGCGTGGAATCATGTAAACTGAGAATTCTTGTTTGCAATTTCACTTTCAAGATGCAAGAAAGCATGCAACATTGGCGAATGTTGGATGGCTGATCATGAAATGTTTCAGTTTTACTCAAGTTTGCAAGTATTATCGAATGCAATGAGACAGTTTACACACTCTGGTAAAATACAATCATGAATGATGGAATTAAGTATTATTGTGGTAAATTTTATTCATAATATTTACTTTCATTCTTGCTGATCACTCTACAATCATTTGTAATCTAGTAACCATTGCCGTATAATTAATAATAACCAAAACAAAAACGTCTTTCGGGTTGGACGAGTTTTCTTTTTTTTTGCATCGTGAATAATGTCGGTAGAAATGGTGAAGAATGCGCGTTTACATTCAGATAGCGGTTATGTGTTTAAATTACATTCTTCGCAACGCATTTTGAATATCATAGTGAAATAAACATAAATACATGTATTCGGAAGCACTACAATTGTGAAGTTCGTGTAAATATGCAAATAGCGGTGTAAAAGAGACTGTCCGGGATTGTCGGCAGGTGGTTTTAAATCCGTACACTACACACCAAAAAAATCTTAGTTTTACACGTAACGTAATACTAGCCTCAATCATGCAAAGCCATTTATCATGTACTATTCAATGATAAAACCAATAAACACATCTATTATATACAACATTGTTACCAAAATCCTTAATATTGAACGCGAAACGTCTTCTCTCGAAGAATGTTGCATGCAAAACGGCTCGGTTTACATGATTTTTCCACTGAAAATTTAATCATAAATAATGCACATGGAATGACAAGCCGTCGATCCATCCATGTGCATTATTTTTGACAGAATATTCAGCGTAGAATCATGTAAACCGAGAATTCTTGTTTGCAATTTCACTTTCAAGATGCAAGAAAGCATGCAATATTGGCGAATGTTGGATGGAAGATCATGAAATGTTTCAGTTTCACTCAAGTTTGCAAGCATTATCGAATGCAATAAGACAGTTTACATTAATTATCGTTGAATGTTCAGTTGCAACTCGTTTTACGTTTTATTATAAAGTGAGTGAATATTTAAAGGATAAATCTAAAAGAAATGTTACAAACATAATCATTCAGGTGTTATCAGTGATTGAAATGCAGTTTAATGCTCAGAAAAGCAGTGTGAATTAAATATTTCAGAGCTGCTAACGACAAGTGCCCAACCCCACATGTTCGGATGCAGTTGAAGTAATTGAGCCAAAAATATACAACCATTTCATTACCATAAGCATTATAGATCACATTCATTCAGTTATTATTTATAAATATGACACAAAATTAAATGAATATACACTTTTATGGATCTGGATGCAGTATTCCAAATTCCAAGAGCGCTGTCCGGATTTTGATTCTCAAGTATCCGGATTTATGAACAAGTAATGCTTCTGGTGTCCGGATTCAAGGACAAGACAAGCTTGATTAATTCGATGATTTCCATGATGTTATCACAACTTTTATTATAAAATTTAATTTTCTCATCAAGTTCTGTTATGAAATTATGTGTAGCAATAATGAACTCAAATCTAATTTGATGAAAAATGGTTTAAAACGGAGTTTGAACATACGTCTCAGCTCAAGCGTCCGGGTATTGATGCAGCACGGTACCACGTGGCTTGTACAAGCACACAATTTTACTCGCTACAACTAATTGCATGCAAGTTAGATTGAGAAAATTATATAAAATTCTAGCACAACCAATTTACACTTTTTATTTTCGTGCTTGTTTCGCTTTTGATAAATAGGTACCTTAGTACCTATGGACCTATTCGTCATCAAACGTCAACATCCCACCGCAAAATCGCTAGTGTTTGGAGGGGATTTAACCTCCAAATAGCTAAATAACCTCCAAATCATCACATCACCTCCAAGTTAGTTCTAATACCCTCCGTTATATGAAATATGGTGGCGCGTCGATCGTCGCAAGTTTATCGTTAAACAGTCAATAAGGCTATCGCACCCTTTTCTTTCCAGCAACAAGATCATATGGGATTTTTTGTTTGTTGTTCTCAAACGGATACGGTTTCCGTATGAAAACAATCCATATGCGTCCGTGTACAGGAAAGAGAAAGGTGATTAAACGTCAGATTGCCTTATGCACGGGTTCATTATTTGACGTTTTAGCGGTGCCGTGTTATGTATGGGACCATGGCAACCAGTGAATTCGGCACCGCTCAAACGTCAAATTAGTGATCTCGTGCATTGGTCCATTGATTATATTTTGTCTATAAGTAATGCAAAACCTCCGAACGATCCCGACCAAGATTATTATATTGACAGGTTTACCGATCTTAGCAGCCAGTGGGTGCGCGGTGTGGTTAGCTGCGGGGAAGGCGGAAGTGACAGCTGACGAGTTGGCTAGCTGGCGGGCTTGTGTACTCAACCGTTTCTATGGGATTGTTAGGGAATGTTTATTCCAACAAACATAAACACAGTGAAGTGAAAATTTTCTCCAGCATTTTGTCGCGAATCAAATTTTCGTCTTTAAGGCCGCACGGGACGTCATCATAATCACCCTATCCATTTCAAGAAGCAAATCCCAAGAACCACTCCATATATCGATGCGAAAATGTATCACTACGATTCTGTATATGTAGTGCACAACCCGATAAATTTTCACCTTCATCGGTTCACTAAAACTCGAGATTTGCTTCCACAAAGTTTTGATGATTATTGTTAGAGTGAGACGAAAGATAGGGAAAATAACACGGTCTCCCGTGTCCCCTTAATGTAGTATTCCGGTGTTTGTGTCGAAGAAAAGCAGATTATTTGATAAATTGGTTTACAATTGAATGTAATGCATGTAAATGTGGAAATTTCGAATAGTGCAGCGGGTAAGAGCCACCCTCCACCGATGGTCTACCGATGAAAGAGAGGATGCGCCACACGGTGGTTTGCGAATACCCTTTTATGGGTAAAAATTCACCCATTTTTTAAAAGCATAGAGATCTGTCACAAAACGGGTAAATTTAGAAATACAAAACGGCTAAATAAATACCCATTATAATAAAGCTATTGCCGATTAAAAATGGGTATTTTAAAACCCATTTAAGGGTGAAAAACTAGATGGGAATATTTTTTCAGCCTGCAGCTGTGTGTTGTTCCACAATCCAAAAAAATATAAATATTTGATTAGCTTCAATGTTTGTATGTTTTCCTGTAAACAATTTGAAGAGAACGGTAAGTAAAGCACTATATAAAATTGTTTAAGTGAATTTAAAGTGATTATTTTGAAATAATTCCAGATTTTTCCATTGATCCTGCAGGCAGCAGCAGATGTTATTTTACCTGTTCTGCATATACGGATATGGACGACTGATTAGTTTAATAACAAAATTTAAATGTAATTAGTTTATTTGGGATGGTAAATATTGAATTTGCAATAAAAACCATTTGTTTTTCGACAACTTTATTCCAAAGGTCATTGTTTTTGTGTTGAAGTAATAATTACTGATTTTCGCCATTTACGAAATGAGTAAATTTTTACCCTTTTTATGCCACGAGGGCGATTCACAAAACGGGTAAAAAAATACCCATCCATTGACAGAAACCGCTTTTACTCTTTAAAGAGTAAACCGTGTTTACTCATTAAATGTGGAGAGGCACACACCAAAAAAATCTTAGATTTGCACGTAACGTTATTTTAGTTTCAATCATGTAAAGCCATCTCTCATGTATTATACAATGATAAAACCTATAAACACATCTATTATATACAACATTGTTACCAAATTCCTTAATATTGAACGCGAAACGCCTTCTCTCAAAGAATGTTGCTTGCAAAACGGCTCGATTTACATGATTTTCCCGCTGAAAATTCAATCATAAATAATGCACATGGAATGACACGCCGTCGATCCATCCATGTGCATTATTTTTGGCAGAACATTCAACGTGGAATCATGTAAACTGAGCGATCTTGTTTCCAATTTCACTTTCAAGATGCAAGAAATCATGCAACATTGGCGAATGTTGGATGCAAGATCATGAAATGTTTCAGTTTCACTCAAGTTTGCAAACATTCCTGAATGCGATGAGGCAGTTTACATTATATATCGTTTAATGTCAAATGATAATTCGATTCACATGACAATCATGAAAGTTTACGTGACATGTAAATTTAAGATTTTTTTGCTGTGCACTTCTAGCGGAAATGGGTAAATTTTTACCCATAAAAGGGTATTCGCAAACCACCGTGCACGGTGTCGCCGTCTGACGATGACGGTTGTATTCTTGTAATTTTATCTCGTAAGTTAAGTTATTCTACTATCAGTGCATTAAATAGTGAAGTAAATTCAGATACTTTGCCGTGTATACCACACAGATGTGGGTGTAAAAGAAACATTCTATACCTACTTTGTCACGCCATGCATCCAAACAACCAAAACAAACTCACCAGCTGTCACTTGGCATTTCAAAATGGCGGAATGGAAAATCTGACACATTGGGCTACCTCCCTTCTAGATACCTTGATCCCGACGACTTTGACTGGATAGAAACTACACAGCAAAAAATTCTCAAATTTACATGGCACGTAATTTTTTATGATAATCATGTAAACGAGTTGCAACTTAACATTCAACGATAATTAATGTAAACTGTCTCATTGCATTCGATAATGCTTGCAAACTTGAGTGAAACTGAAACATTTCATGATCTTCCATCCAACATTCGCCAATGTTGTATGCTTTCTTGCATCTTGAAAGTGAAATTGCAAACAAGAGGTCTCGGTTTACATGATTCTACGGTGAATATTCTGTCAAAAATAATGCACATGGATGGATCGACGGCTTGTCATTCCATGTGCATTATTTATGATTGAATTTTCAGTGTGAAAATCATGTAAACCGTGCCGTTTTGCATGCAACATTCTTCGAGAGAAGACGATTCACGTTCAATATTAAGGATTTTGGTAACAATGTTGTATATAATAGATGTGTTTATAGGTTTAATCATTGAATAATACATGAGAAATAGCTTTGCATGATTGAGGCTAATATTACGTTAAGTGTAAATCTATGATTTTTTTGGTGTGTACAATACAGTACAATAAGACCAACGATGGAAAGCAATTTCTATTGAAAAATGTAGCCTTGGAAGATGGTCTATTGATGATTTTCACTACTTTAAACAACTTGGAGAGGTTGAGCAAGGCTAGAGTTATTATAGTAGACGGTACATTTTCATCGGCGCCGAAAGGGTTCAGGCAAGTCTTCACTCTTCATGATTCAATCGGCGGTGGGTCGGCACCCAAATTTGTCCCATTCGTGCATATGTTACTTCCATCGAAAAGGAAAAACGTCTACAAGAAAGCATTTCGCTTCTTGGAGATGACTGCGAAAGACATTGGCATTGTTTTAAATCATTCCAACTATTTTAACTGATTTCTAGGAGGCAGAGATAAAAGCGATCGAATCAGTTTTTCCTAAATCAGAGAGGAAAGGTTGCTTCTTCCAATTAAGTAAGAATTGGTGGAAGAAAATCTAATACCTTTGATTGAAAGAAGAATATTCGAAGAATATACACTTACAACGAGCGTTCCGACAAGCTCAAGCATTGACGTTTTTAGACACTAAAGACGTACCAAAAGGCTTCAAGATTGTCCGAAAATCGTCACTTAAGTCCATGCAGTCTTTCTTTAAGTACCTTGAAAGGAACTATGTTTTGGGCATAGCTAAAGAACAGAACCACCGCGTTTTCCCTCAACGTTTTGGTCAGTGCGTCAGAAAACATTGGGTGATTGACCTCGAACCCCAAGTGCCATGAAGGTTTCCATAACAAGTTCAACGCGTTATTCAAAGGAGGAGGAGATCAAAAATTTTATGCTGTTCTCAAAGCATTCCAGGAAGAAGAACAGTCTACTTCGGCAGAATATATAAGATAGCTACAAGCTGAAGAAGGGTTAAGTGTCCAAGACAGCATTCAAGGGATCGCCTCCATTTTAACTAAAAAGTGAGAAGGTTAGTTATATTTTCAAAAATGTATCTAACTGATTTTACATATGTAGAAGAAAAGTATAATTAAATCAGTAATTCTAAAATTTGACATTCAAGGAAACGATTAATGCTAAATTTAAGTTATAATCGATTTATTATTGATTGGATATCTCTTGGTAGATTATTGAATTTGGTTGTACCTACACACCACAAAAATCTTATATTTACACGTAACGTATTTATAGCTTCAATCATACAAAGCCATTTCTCATGTATTATTCAATGATAAAACCTACAAACACGTCTATTATGTCCAACATTGTTATCAAAATCCTTAGTTTTGAACGCGAAACGTGTTCTCTCAAAGAATGTTGCATGCAAAATGGCTCAGTTTACATGATTTCCACGCTGAAAAATCAATCATAAATAATGCACATGGAATGACAAGCCGTCAATTCATCCATGTGCATTATTTTTGACAGAATATTCAGCATAGTATCATGTAAACCGAGCATTCTTGTTTGCAATTTCACTTTCAAGATGCAAGAAAGCATGCAATATTGGCGAATGTTGGATGTAAGATCATGAAATATTTCAGTTTCACTCAAGATTGCAAGCATTTTCGAATGTAATGACACAGTTTACATTATGTATGCTTGAATATTCAGGAATAACTCGTTTACATGATTATAATAAAAATGCACGTGCCATGTAAATTTGAAATTTTTTTGCTGTTTATGAAAGTGAACCTTTTCTGCTTAAAGTTTGTATTTACACAAAATCGTGACAGATTGCGCCTTTGCCTACATAAATATTTAAGTTATTCATACTGAATGGGTTATGCAGAACATTATCAATTAAAAGTAGGGTTTATTCATCACACATTCCTTGTATTGGCAATATTATGTGTGGGAAATGAGTGTACAGCTGAAGTGATGAAAACCGAAAAGGAAAATCATATATATAAAATCCCAGAGTTGTCTGTCTGTCAGTAACGCTATGAAATGTTTCATCGAAAAGTTTCATTGAGAGCTACTACAGAAACATGAAAGCACTACAACAGTTATTTTGAATGTTAGAACATAACAACTGTAGCAATACAACAGCTATTTGTTGGAATGTTCTAGAGTTTTCTAAAACATTGTTCTTCCCAATTCGTAGAATATTCTCGAACTTTTTTCATTGTCGTTTTCGTTTTTAGGATCCTGGTCTATGATCGAAACGTAAACAATATAACTTTAAGCTAATTGTAGTTCAGTCGAATTTGAATTGGATTATGGTTAGTGTTTAATTCAGAACGGGTTTCGTCAATTTCAACCTAAGTTCCAAGACGATATTGACTCATTGAGGCACACTAAAAACAAAATTTTATGGTTACAATGATGATCTCTTAAACAACTTCCCAAAACATTCCTATTCCACGCTTTGATAATTCTATGAGTCGATGGTCCGTCCTCCCTGATGCAACAGCAACAGTAACAGATACAGCAGATAATTCTACTCTCCAATTCATGGAATCTTCTGGAGCGTTTGAAATGTTTCACGAAAAATTAAACACTATAATAGCATTTGAGGCTGTTATTATTTCAGATTAGAACATTACAACAGCATTACGGACACGTGCTCGATATAGTATGGCCAATGCATAAATTTAGGCGATTTTGCGGTCAATAATATCATGCGCTCCAAACGATTATAGGGTAATATTTTAGACACCACAGTACCGTAAAATGGGGTGAAGTTGATCACTTTTGAGCGATTCTGTTCTATAATTCCTAGTAGGATGCATGTATTCTCATCCAAATATTTTTAAAACCTGTACTGGTTGGATGTTTATCGAATTATAGAAACGATTTTTTTACAAATTGTTATCATAATAACAAAAATATTTTTTAGAAATCAAAAAGTGGAATTTTTGATTCCGGGGTGAAGTTGATCAATTACTGTGACATGTTTCCTAAAATAAAGAGACATGCTAATTACTAAATTTGGGATCACTGATCCCGAATCAAGTCTCAAAAATCTTACAAGTTGTTGATAAATCGGTCAATTTTAGAACTGAATGTTGTGAAATCCAGAATACACCAAATAAAACGCCTAAAGGTATGCAATTTTCTTTGAAATTGGCAACTCACTCACAAAAAGAACATTTTTATCTCTGAAAATGATTTTTTATCCTCAATGCAAATATAAAACTGGGTTCACAGAACATATATGGAATGTACGAAACAGTTTATTTAAATGGTGTCTTTATATAACCTTGGCAATAGACGTATGTTTGGGGTAGAACCCTTTAGCAGTTCATCGAACATTTCCTTAAAAATCTGTTTTTCCATGGCATAACTATATTGAACGACGAACCGAATTCAGAAACATCAAGAGCAGCTATCAGGTAATACGATATGACACAACTTGTGATAATTGAAAACGGATAATAGCTCTCTTGGCAGTTCATACATGTGGTTACGGGAATGATCAACTTCTCCCCACTGATCAACTACACCCCAAATTACGGTACATAGTATTTTCCTATCAAAACACACAAATGAAAACATTCAGATGATTCTTTATTCTGTCAGATTTCCGAGAATAATCACAGTTCGAAGCGTAGTAAACACGTTTCCAAAAAAAGTTTTTAACAAGTCTGTTGTTGTGAATGAATAGAGAATTGAGCAGCGCATAAATATAAACAGACAAACACGTAAGTTGTCTGCTGATTGGCTTGGACTGCCTAGAATACGCAAATTCTCCTAGGGCAACGATTGTATTTTGGACCCCTTAAGGAAGCGATTTTGGGGTTTCGTCCCATATTATTTATTGCAAAGCAGAACCAAGTTAAAGAATATGCCAAAATATGGAGAAAAGTTTCATCTTTGAGATAAAACTACACACATGGTAATGTATAGTCCTAAATTAATTAAAAAATAATGGAATTGTTAAGCCTTGTTTTTCATTACTTTGGACATCCCAATATAATTACATTCGAAGCCCAAGAAACTGTTTGTTTAATAGCTTGCGCATAGTCCAGTCAATCGATTAACAATGGAAAACTAAAGTAATTGTATATTTTTAGCCTAAAAATTTGAAAAAAGTTATTGTGTAACGTGTTGTAACGTTGCGTGGATGAACCGATTGAATTTAATTAGTTTTAGTCAAAATAAAGGTATTTTCCATGCGCAAACGCTTGATGCAAGTGTACAACAGTCCTTTCCAAAAATTGTTTGGGACGTGGCTAGCCACGTTGGGTAAGCGACTTTCCGCCCGTGGCTTGTTTCGAAATTATTTTTAAACATCTATTTTGTAATGTTTGCATTTTTTGAGCTTTGATTTGCAAACTGTACCCCACACTACAATTAAATAATGTAAGCGGGAATGAATGTGAGCAAAGTAAAACATGAGCAGAACTTTTCGAGGGACGAACTGGCTAACTCGTTTTAAGATTCCACATAAGGATGCAACTTTTCCAGCTGTTTTTTTGATATGATGGACTTTTGATAATTCTAACAATGTATGTTGGAAAATAGCTTTCAATAGTGTTTGATACGAAAGCTTGATTGTGAAATTAGAAAACATTAATTATCCTACATTCATTATTGTCAGTTATCTACCAAATCGTACACTTTAGGTTAATTATCAGAATTCCGATTTTGACAGGCTTCACGTAAGAGCAGGTTTTCCTAAAGGCAGTGTTCTGGGCCCAATATCGTATAATATTTTCACATCTGATTTATCTGAGCTACCTCAGGGATATCAAAAATATTTGCTTGTAGATGCCTCTCTATCGTATGACGAAGCCTGCTTGTCATCTGTAATAAATTGCGAAAAAGTTTGGAACTTTGGGCGATTTTATCGACAAGTGGATTCATAAAGCGTTTGGTGGCCCCTATAAAGGAGATTCTCGAAAGATTGAAAAAAAGCAAACGTTAAAAAATTAGTATTTAGAAAAACAATAATTAATAAGCCGAAAGTTGATGACAGAGCGCGGTGTCTCCAATGAGTGAGTGGTGCCATCCTAATGGCAGTTTCATTCCGAGACAAACCGTTCTTCAGTATAGGGGAAAAGAATCGAATCCAGGAGGCCTTTCGGCGCATAATTTGTCCCCCGGGGCCGACAACGAGCCGTATCATAACACTTTTACGATCGCGTGATTTTATTTTCCACAGCTTTTTCCACGCAAACCTGCTCCGGAAGGAAGGATGGCCCGGTCATTGGGTTGGCAAAGGCTCGGGAACCGAAGATTTGGTGGCGTGAGAGATTTCCTTGACTTAATTTACAGTAAATAAAAATTATGACAAAACGACCTTTCGGGTGCACTGTGACAAATTTTAGCTGGTGCTGCTGGCTGGTGTGCATGGGATTGTCGTGTTATTTTTCACGGTTTTTTCTTGGGCCAGCAAAAAGGAGGAGAAAATAGGGGAATGCGGGGCATGTTTGCCATCTTAAGCGATTTGATTTTTAACTTTATTCTAAGCTTAGCAAACCGACTAATTCAGCTTTATGTTGTTAGTTTCTCATCTTCTGATAAGTACTTAAATTCGTAAAGTATTAGTTTTTCTGAACTATGGAGCAAAACGGCCATCGAATAAATAATTTTCTGTAACCATTGAAATAATGTGTGAAAACTCTTGATTCCAAAGTTACAGTAAGATTGATAAAACGATTTTTGACAAAAAAAAAATACACCAAAAAAGGGATCTAGAAAAAAAAAATGATTTTAATTTTCCATATACCAAGTTGTTTAATAACAATTAAATCTTTTAAGAATCCACTGACATTCGATTGTTTACATAAAAAGCTATGAATATACGTCGGAAAATTGGGTAATACCATCAAAATTTATACATTGTATTCAGAAATGTTATGGATTACATTTTTAACTCGAAAAGAAAATATATTTTTTCCTTCTAATAGAAAATAGGGAAGACAAACTTGCTCCATATGGCAAACATACCCCTAACTCTGTTAATAAGTGGCCTTCATTTCGCGTCCATCGCCGGTTGAAGGGAAGGGGAAACGACTCCAGAGACACTTGACTTGATGGGATGCTGTCGAAAATGAGCAGTTGTTGTTCAGTGTCCGGATGGCGGAGATATGGCATCAGGAGTGAGTCGAGTCGCTGCAAAAGTCACCCAAAAGGATGACAGCAATTAATATTTGGCTCATTTAAATTAGAAAAACGGGAGGAAAAAATACACTAATATAAACACTTGCGCTCGCGAAGGGTGTGATATTTGAGGTGGGGCCATTATTATGGACATTACTTTCGGCGCGTAAAGGTCTCTTGATTGTAATGGTTTTATGGCTTTGATTTTACTGATGCGTTGATGGGAGACTGAAAAACAAAAGCAAAAGTTGTGTAATTAAAAAAGAGACCGATTCTGCCTCTGACACTTGATTTCGGATAATCTTTTTGATTTATTTGAATTGGAAATTTGAAGAAAATCTGTGAATCTATTGTAATGCAGCCACTGCTTCTTCTCCGCTTCTTGGCATTACATCTTCGATAGGGGGTATAACTTGCTTCTCAGCTTAGTTTCCACTGAGCACTTCCACAGTTCAAAACCGACCGCTTTCTTAGCCTAAATTGTTATTTTTGCATTCATGTGACAGGGACGATGATACATTATACTCAGGTATGTTAAAGAAATTTTTTTCACAACTTACCTGGAATTGAACATGGCACGGTTTTGCTTTGTAACAGTGGCTGTTGCTACTATAGTAAATCGAAATATAATTGAATGTTCAACGATATTGAATAATGTTACCTGCCTCATTTCATTCAGGAATGCTTGCAATTGTAGGGTCTTACACCCTATGAAAACGAAGAGAGATGAATCAAAGTAGGCGATGGGAAAAAAGGGAGAATTGAGTAAGCAACCGATCAGTGTGGATGCGGAAAGAAAGAGCTTGTGAAAAAGTAGTGAAAATATAGGAAAATTGTTAAGAGAAGAAACACCGCTATCGCATGACGGCTCAGCATAGTAGCATGTCCGAAAGAACTTGAAACTATTGAGAAACAGAGCTACAGGTCCAAATCCCTGATAAAAGTGGATGGTTGTGCTATCTACGACCGTGGTCATCACGTAAAGAACAAACGGACAATGCCGTATCGTGTCAGCACCGAGGAAGCAGCCCCTCTAGCACGATGTAGGTAGCGCAACACTGGTTAGGTGGCCTATCGAAGACTCTTCACCAACCAAGAAAAGCAAAAGTAGAGCAAACGGGTTAATTTTACGACAACAAACTCGGAAACGATTAAAGGACAACGATTGGAAAGTTGGATCTTGGAACGTGAGAACTTTGAATGAACCCGCGCGTGTTGGGCTCCTGGCTCGTGAACTGCGGAATGTCGGCGTGAACGTGGCAGCTATCCAGAAAAAAAAAACGCTAACCGAGAACCGGAGAACGTGAATTCCGTGCGGTGGACCCGATCGCTAACACTTCATTCAAGTACCACATCCACTACAGCGGTGGTGACAGAGCAGAACGTGGAGTTGGCTTCATAGTGATTGGGAAGCAAAGAAAGCGAATTATTTGGTGGAAACCAGTAATCGACCGAACCTGTGTGTTGAGAATAAAGGGCAAGACTACAGCCTGATCAGCATATATGCACCAACGAACGATAAGTCCGATGACATGAAGGATGAGTTGTATGCAGGCTATCGACATGATGGAGACACCATCTTCTATGGTGACAGAGGGCTCGATTGGCTTATCAGATAGATCGGGCCCGGGACATCCTGTCTACTGCAAATCGCTGCAGTTGATATAGGGCATGTCCATTGCCTGGTTCTATGAGAGCCTGGATAAGGCCTATGCCCAAAACAAGACGACAAGATAGTCATCGACGACGCAAATCCGCAGATCTGGAAAGAAGATTTCTTCCGACCCGTCATTGGAACGGAAAGCTTTCATTCCGTTACCAATGATAATGACTTGCGGCTAGTAACCTTCGCTGCTAGAGGGATGGCAATCAGCAGTACCTACTTCGTACGAAAGAATATCCGCAAACACACCTGGCGACACCCGAGTGGCGATGCCTGCTCCCAAATAGACCACGTGCTGGTTGATGGGCGACATTTCTCAGAAGTCATGCATGTCAGGACCTTCCGAGGCCCTAATATCGATTCGGATCATTATCTCGTTGCAGCTAAAATTCGGGCGCGGTTATCCAGCGTCACGAGTTCCACAACAAACAGAACGCTGCGCTTCAATATACAATGCTTGTCGACTGATGGGGTAGCTGCGCAGTACCGCCAGCCACTAGATGAGCAGTTGGGAAGAATCAACGTTGCTGAAGACGTCGACAGCCTGTGGGACCCTATCTACGAAGCTGTGACAACAACGGCGCTAGAAGTGATTGGCACTGGTCAACGACTGGTTCGATGAAGAGTGACAAACATGAAGAATGTCGCCAGAAGTCGTATGCTTGTGGCCGGTACCCGACAGAACAGAGAGAGGTACAGGGCAGTGGGAGCCGAAGAAATGCGAATCTACCGCAGGAATAAAAGGCAGCACGAAGAAAGTGTGAATCTCAAGAAAGCATGAACCGGAATGATATGCGGAGATTCTATGCAACGGTCAATGGTGCGCGGCACAAGACCGTACCAGTGCCCGCCATGTGCAATGATCGAGAAGGGAATTTGCTGACCGATAAAACGGCGGTGGCTTCCAGGTGGAAGGAGCACTTTCAGCAATTGTTGAACGGTGAAAATGGAAATGTAGCGAGGAACAGGATGAACATAGATGATGACGATCAAGCTGTGGACCCACCGACCATAGGATAGGTTAAAAAGGCTATCAGCGAGCTGATATAAGGCTGCTGGGAAGGACGAGATCCCGGTAGAGCTTCTCAAGCACAGAAGTGAGCAGCTTCATCAAACGATCCACCGAGTACTGCTGAAGGTATGGGAGGACGAAGAATTGCCTACCGGCTGGTTGGATGGCCTCATCCGCCCTATCTACAAGAAAGGGCACAGGCTGGAGCGTGCCAATTACAGAGGAATTACGCTGCTGAATTCGGCGTACAGAATTCTGTCGCGCATCCTGTTTAACATACTGAGACCGCTCGAGGAGTCCTTCGTCGGCGAATACCAAGCTGGTTTTCGTAAACGGCCGTTCGACAACGGACCAGATGTTTACCTTGCGAATGATCCTAGATAAATTCCGGGAGTATAACTTGCGGACTCACCATCTGTTTATTGATTTCAAGGCGGCGTACGACTCAGTGAAAAGAAATGGTATATTCCGGCGAAACTAATTAGGCTGATATGGGCTACGCTGGATGGTTCGAAATCAAGTGTTCGGATCGCAGACGAGGTGTCAACCTCGTTCGTGACGTTAGGCGGATTGAAGCAGGGAGATGCACTTTCGAATTTACTTTTCAACGTTGCACTCGAGGGTGCTATTAGGAGATCTAGCGTGCAGAGAAATGGCACTATTAACACAAGATCGAACATGCTCCTTGGCTTTGCAGACGATATAGACCTAATTGGAATCGATCGCAGGTCAGTGGAAGAGGCCTTCGTGCCTCTGAAGACCATTAATTCCACCAAAACGAAGTACATGGTCGCACGTAGAGATAGAGTCAGGCTTGGTGGTGTAGGTGCTGAGGTAGTGTTTGATGGGGATGTGTTTGTGTTGCAGGCCAGTGAAAATTGGAAGCAGGATAATCAAACACCGGGTTTTCCGAGACGTGTTTATTTCGCAACGGTCAGAGATACAATGAAAAAATAAGATAATAATAAGAACAAAGAAAGCGCTTTTCAAGCAGTCAACCAGGGCCGTATTCGGGTTTTCATCTTCGTTCTCCAACAAAGATGTTGAAGAATTTGTTTACCTTGGAACACTTGTGACAACGACGTTTCCCGCGAAGTGAAAAAACAAGTTGCGGCTGCGAATAGGGCCTTTTACGGTCTACGTAACCAGCTTAGGTCCCGCAGCTTACAAACGGAAACAAAATTCGCCCTGTATAAAACATTGATTCTTCCGGTGGCTCTCTACGGGCACGAAGCGTGGACGTTGAATGAGTCAGACCGGGAAGCTCTTGGTATTTTCGAGCGTGAAGTGCTGCGGACAATACTCGATGGGAAACTCGAAAATAGTGTGTGGCGCAGACGCATGAATCACGAGTTGTATCAAGTGTACAAAGATGCGAATATTATCAAGCGTATAAAATACGGCAGACTTCAGTGGGCTGGTCACTTTGTGCGAATGTCGGAAGAAAGAATTGCGAATATAATATTCAGCAGCGAAACAGGTAGAGGTCGGTAGCTTCGGGGAAGACCTAGAATACGCTGGCTGTACGCAGTGGAAGAGGATCTGGCGAACCTAAACGTTCGGGGCAACTGGAGAAGTTTCGCCCAAGACCGACGAAGATGGAGCTCTACAATACGCCCGGCAATGGCGTGACGCTATGCTGTAGCCATCAAGGTATCAAAGTAGATAATGTTAAATTTTGAAATTAATGTGAGTGAATCCTTTGAACTTCCTTCAAGCAGTTGCAACAAATTCATTCCAGATTAGCTCAAGCTAAAAAGTATATTTCATTAGAATTAAGTTCTGATATTAATATGTAGTCACACTTACAATTTAGTGTAAGCTTATAATACGTAAAAAAAGGCAACGGTTTCAGAGGATGAAAGGTATACTGCAATTATATAAGCTCATTTACTCATTCTTAGCTCAATAGAATTCTCCTATAAATTCACAAACTTATTACGATCCTTCTTAAACTAGTATTAATTCCAATTATTCCAGCAATACGATTCTATTGACCTGTTAGGGATAAATTTAAGGTAATTTAGTGTTACAAACTTTAATAAAGATCTAACGATTCACCTTCAGCAATAATTAATTCACAGTAGTGTAAGAAACGAAATAAATCACAAGCATTAATTATCTCAATGAATTTAGCTTTAAGATAATTAAAGCATACTTTAATTTAGATAACTTTAGATCTCTACGTTTTGAGTTAGACTTTTTCATCACGGTTTGTTGTCATATATTTCTTCGTCATCAAAGGCGATGTCATTATCATACCACTTGAGTAGATATTGGTTCAGATTCCACCAGTTGTGCAGCGTTGCCAGGCATCGTTACAACAATTCTAATATCAAATAATCTTTGAATGCATATCAGAAATTATTTAAATTGTCTATTATTACGTTAAGGAATTTATTTTGCAATTATGACTTAAGAGCCAACCTTATTTGATAAATCTCTTTCAAAATTTACCAAATGCGTAACACATTTTGGCGCCCCCTAAGGCTGGCGCCATTGGTGGGTGCCAAACTGACGAACCGCACGCTACGGCACTGTTTACATTTTTCTGTTACGAACTACAAATTACAATTTTTTCTAAATAACTATTGAAAAATTCGCGTGGAAACTATTGATTTGAAAGTAACAGATAGGTTGAGTTTTGACAAAATATGTACCAAGACAAAAATTGATGTAGCAGACAAACTAAACGTCCAGTAATATTGGTATCTTGAGCGCATTTGGTCCTTATCACTCAGTTAACAAATGTTCCCAAGACATCCGGATGGTTCGACGCGTAGGTTTTCTGCTAAGTCACTTATTGAATCAATAGTTTTCATAAAACTTTTTTCAGTAGTTGTCACAAATTGAGGTAATTTTTAGTTAGCCAAAGAGTAGTAACAAAAAGTATCGGTTGAAAAACGGCAGAGACATAGCTCTCTGAATTTGATCATTCTGAATGGTAAAACGGCTT
This sequence comes from Aedes aegypti, assembly GCF_002204515.2. Classification (NCBI taxonomy): domain Eukaryota; kingdom Metazoa; phylum Arthropoda; class Insecta; order Diptera; family Culicidae; genus Aedes; species Aedes aegypti. The sequence continues at coordinate 99,942,720 of NC_035107.1, forward strand.
TGGTGCATTTTATATGTCCAATACTGTAGAAGATTCGATCAAGCTTATCATTTACTTGATGGGATGTTTCTTGGGTAAGCGATCGTTAACTGAAATATGAGAATTGTTGGAATTCTGCCTGGGAAATTCCGGTTACTTAAAATATTGCATTTCTTCTGCCTGGTACAAGCCTCAAAAAACCGTTTACGGAAAGAGCAATCCCAAAAATTAGACTTAAGGCTGCCTCTGCGATTTGCGCCTACAAACTTTCTGGTATATTCCTTCACAAGGCATACGTTCTTAGCGTGAAAAGAACCTCCGCAAATCATGCATTTAGTATCCATGCGGCAATATTTGATACCATGGCTCCACTTTTGTCACTGATGGCACGGAGTGGCGTTTTGAAAATTTCCCCCAGGTTTCTAGAAATATTCCCATGTCACATGGACATCGAACATACGTCTCACTTTTTCTAAAGCTTTATTAATATTTAGGTCACTTTTGTTAAAGTAAACTAAATAATATTCTTCAGATAGCTCATTCCGAAGAATGCCAAATTGGGTTCGCTTTTTCATAATGATTAGTTGGACCGAGGAAAATCGAAGTAAATCATTTCTTCCATTTTGACCTTTTCAGGTGACTTATAGTCACTTGAGAGACCTTTCAAGACGACCTTCTCTTCAAAAGGAAGAAGTTCGCGGAAAAATGAGTCGAAATTGTGAATTCAGAGATTCACCCTTCCTTTTGTTCGTGAATAATCGACGAGACCTTGTTGTACCCCTAGACGGAGAAGGATTACCACCGCTAGTTTTTGCTAACGGGTTCAACGTAAAATGGAAGGAAAGGATCGAAAAGGGATCAATAGTAGAAATAATAATACTGAAAAGTACTTTTTTCATAGCTCTGAGAAGTACTGTTTTATTGCTTTAGGTAGTTTTAAAAACTTTCGAGAGCAGAATGAATTTGTGTAGATTAATAACTGTTTATTCACAACAGTGGATGGCCCGAGCAAAGCCGAATAACAACCGTATAACATAGTGATAACAAGATGTACATCATGATTTCATTTTGTTATTTTTTGTTATCAATATGAAGACTCTTGTTATCAACGAATTTCGAGCTGTCAGATCGAGGATGCCATCGACGGGTGAATGACGTCAAATATTTGTTATCATCATTCGATCTTTATAACTAATTGATAACATAATGAGTTATCAATGAGGGAAATTGGCTTGACAACAAAACTTGTTATCAATGTGTTTCAAATGCTAACATGATGGAATATTTATATGATATCTTTGGTATAAACATTTGTTATCATGTTTGTTATGTTGCCTGCTTATTCAACCATAATGAAAAAAAAAAACTATGTTATCAAATGCTTGTTATTGGATAACACAACTTGCTATCGTTTTGTTACCCAACTTTGCTCAGGTGGCTCTCTGATTCTCATTTGTAGGATTAACAACTTCAGAAAGATTGTCGTAAAATCGATACTTTTTTGTATTTAAACCATATTTTTCGAGCTCTATGCATGGAAACAGCATTATTCTGCAGTGTCAGATTTATTTTTTAATGTCGCCCTTGATAGCCCTTAGTTGATTCAAAACTGTGGGATGACTGTACCTATATTTATCAAAATATCTCATTTAAAGAATGGCCAAACTAAATTTTCGACCTGAAATAAACTATCCAGTGTAATTTACTACTTCTTACAACCATCTGATTTATAAAGGCTTTTCGGTTCATCACCAGCAACCTGCTCCTCCGATCCCAATATCTAATGTCACCGTTGGGGGCCCTGGCTCATAACTCACCATTTATATGACAGTTAATATTGCATTTCGGTATGGGAAATCACACAAATAAGGAATAGAATTTCTTACGGCAGGGCACGTCCCTATTGCCCCCAGAACCGGTTCGCCATTCGAAACTACAGCGGCAGTCGTAAGTATCGTCGCGATGATTCGAATTAAACGCACGAAAATCCACTCCAGAGGTTACGAGGGAGGGGGGGTATCGAACATGTGTATGACAAACCGAAAGGCCGCGTCGTCTTATCCCCTCGTGGGACGTTATTTTTTCTCGCGTTTTCCACCACTTGAGGAAAAAGGGCTATCAATTTTCCCGGGCACTTGCCTGCCGTTGGGCTCTTGTGAGTTTAACCTGCTCGTCTGTTGTTACATACGGTACGGCGCGATTTCCACAGCCAGGCAAGGCGTACACACATCGGAATTTATAACATCATTACACCGAGAAACTTTGTATTTATGAGAAGATTTCACAGTATATTAAGGCGAATTTCGACGGTGGAAATGCGATCCGTGGAAGAGTTTTTGCGGCAGCTTCCCACTCCTACGTGCATAAGACTATAGGGACGGTATTGTAAGAGTTCGTACACTGAATTGTCTGATTTTGTTGCTGTATTGCTGGGTTGCATTCAAGAGATGTTCTGAGTCAGCCAAAAACTACCTGGAGTCTAGGTCATCCATATTGTAGAGCTTTATCTTCGTCGGTCTTGACCTCCCCCCCTTACCCCGATCGTTTGGGGTCGCCAGGTCCTCTTCCACTGCGTACAGCCAGCGTATTCGTGGTCTTCTCCAAAGCCGCCGACCTCTACCTGGTTCCCTGTTGAATATTATTTTCGCAATCTTTTCTTCCGACATTCGCACTAGGTAACCAGCCCACTGAAGTCTGCCGTATTTTACACGCTTGATAATATTCGCATCTTTGTACACTTGATACAACTCGTAATTCATGCGGATGCGCCACTCAGCATTTTCGAGCTTCCCACCAAGTATTGTCCGCAGCACTTTACGCTCGAAAACACCAAAAGCTTTCCGGTCTGATTCTTTCAACGTGCCCGTAGAGAGCCACCGGAAGAATCAATGTTTTATTTAGGGCGAATTTTGTTTCCGTTTAAAATGCTCAAGTTTACATGCTCACTAGCGCCACCTAGCGGCAAAATCGCGAACTATTTGCTTTCCGGATGTCCTTGATCCCCTGAACAACTTTGCTGAAGATTGCTTCTTTGCAAGTCGTAGGGATCTCGAGATATAGCAATGTGAATTTACCTGTTTTGAGGCGATGCTAAACTTTTTGGGGGGTGATTCAATATTCAGCTGAGTGTTGCAATACTTATTTTACTTACTTACTTATTTGGCTTTACATCAATTATCTTGATAAAGCCTCGCCAACAATAATTCGCCAATTCACTCGGTTCATGGCCGCTTCTCTCCATCCTCGACTGTGACCCACGCTCTCCAGGTCCTGGTGCACCTGGTCAATCCACCTAGCTCGCTGCGCCCCACGCCTTCTTGTTCCGACCGGATTCGTGGCGAACACCATCTTTACAGGGTTGTTGTCCGGAATTCTTGCAACATGTCCTGCCCAGCATATCCTTCCAGCTTTAGTTACCTTCACGATAATGGGTTCGCCGTAGAGTTGAGCGAGCTCGTGGTTCATCCTTCGCCACCACACGCCGTTCTCCTGTACGCCGCCAAAGATCGTCCTTAGCACTCGGCGTTCGAAAACCCCAAGAGCTTGCAAGTCCTCCTCGAGCATAGTCCACGCCTCATGCCCATGGAGGACTACCGGTCTTATGAGCGTTTTGTACATCGTACATTTAGTGCGGGGGTGAATCTTTCTTGACCGCAATTTCTTCTGGAGCCCATAGTAGGCACGACTTCTGCTGATGATGCGCCTTCGTATTTCCCGACTAACATTGTTGTCAGCCGTCAACAAAGATCAGAGGTAGACGAATTCGTCCACCACCTCGAAGGTATCTCCGTCTATCGCAACACTGCTTCCTAGGCGGGTCCTGTCGCACTCAGTTCCACCAACCAGCATGTACTTTGTTTTCGACGCAATACTTATTTTAGTGAGTCCATATTTATGACGGGTAGTGTAACTACAAGACAAAATAAGATCTCAAGGAAAATCCACTCACATCAAACAGCACCTCGCAATTGCCAATGAAATCGTATTTAATTATTTTTGAATAACCTTTATTACACCACTTACCAACCCTCCCCACTTCAGAGCAAGAGTGAACCCCTTTCCAGCAGGCAATTAGACACACCCGCCGCATGAAACCCAGAAAACGGCTCGCGACTTGCAATCCAGAAATTGTTTCCTCCAGCTCTTGTTGGGTACCTTCTACTCTGCTAATACCTCTCCATTGGGCAATGTGCCATCACACCGGTCCCGTTTTACCATTTCTCCAATGTTATTTTCCAGCAAATGTACCGTGAACCGGGGAAACATTGATCATTATTTTGAAAGGTTTTGTTATATGTTTTATTTTTAAGAATTTAAATATTGTCTAATGAGTTGCAGTCAAATCAGTACTTCGTTGCTAGCAGCTTACGTTATTCGCCCCAGTAGTGATCAATTTGACCCCGGATTACGGTACCACACCATTTGCTATATCCCCCAAAAGGCACGCGGCCGACCAACGCAACGCCGTTCGCAAACCAACCCGCGAAACAATTAATTTTCCCAAGAAAATAAAAAACCACATTAACCTTAACCCTAAATATCGAATAAATCACATCCGAAACAGACCGCGCCCGTTCGAGAACACGGTTACCTTCCCACTTTATACCCATTTCTGATGGTTGTTGGATTCTGTAAATCTTCCATTTCGCGTGGTTTTTCAGTTTGCTTGGTCGAGTGAGGCGTGATACCGTGAAATCGTAAGTCATAAGCAATGGGAACTAACTACTGCGAAAGATGGAAATTATTTTCACGTGGCGCCGTTTCTTGGAAAGGATTTTTAAAAGTGGATGGAGAAAGAATGGTAGTTATTGTGACGTTAAGGAATTTTGAGGAGTGTTTCAAGTTCAAATACAGACATTTTATATATTTGTTACATTGTGCTTGAATGACTTCAATGTGATTTTTGAAAGTTAATTAAACATAAAAAAAATATTTATCTAACATGAGCCCTAGCTTTACTTCATCTGACAAATTTATTGGAATTGGATTTATAAGATGAGTTTTAGAAGCTTTGTGAGAGATCTTCCATTTCTACATGCATGAAGAAAATATATCCAAACTTTTTTGCAATCTACTACAGATGACACGCAGGCTTCGGCCTTTGGCGGAGAGGGCTGTGTCATCCGCAAACAAAGATTTTTGACATCCCTGAGGTAACTCAGGTAAGTCAGATGTGAAAATACTGTATAATATTGGTCCCAAAATGCTGCCTTGAGGAACACCAGCTCTTACAGGAAGTCTTTCAGATCTGGAGTTCTGATAATCAACCTGAAGTGTACGATTTGACAGATAACTTTGAATTATTCTAGCAATGTATGTTGGAAAATTAATGTTTTGTAATTTTACAATCTAGCCTTTATTCCAAACACTGTCGAATGCGTTTTCTATGTCTAGAAGAGCAAGACCAATAGAATAGCCTTCAGATTTGTTGGAAGGAATCAAATTTTTCGGTGAGCGATCGAATGTCCATGACGGAAACCGAACTGTTCATTGGCCATAATTGAATTTTCATTGATGTGGACCATCATTCTGTTCAAAATGACCTTTTCAAAAAGTCTACTGATGAATGGAAGCAAGCTGATTCGACGATGGCTAGAAGCTTCTGCAGGATTCTATTCCAGTTTTATAACTAGTACAACCTTAGCATTTTTCTATTTCCCAAGAAAATTTGACAACTGAAAACAATTGAAGCTCAAAGAACTCATATCATTCAGAAATTTCTCGGATGCCGATAGCCGCCAGATTTCCTCATATTTTTTTCCCCGGGAATTATTTCTGCACCCAGCAAACACCTATCCATCTCCATTGAGCCGCACAATTAATTGGTAGTGCCCGCGAAAAAAAAACCCAACGGCTTGAATTTCTTCCACCGGGCCCCACGGTCGGACGAGATAACGCAAAACGACGACACCGGTCCAACCCAGGAAATAAATCGTCACCTTAATAGCTGGCTGTCCCACTAGAGAGATTGTATGTCTGCCACACATGTTGCTGTAAAGGTAGCCAAATATTCGACGCAATTAAGATGAGATTTATATTGACAAACAATATTATTAGCACCTAACAGTGCCCCAGATCAGATTGCGAGTGGTGAAGACCGCAAGGAGTGGAGGTGGACAGAGGTCGCATCATCTTCGTCGCAAACCGCAAATCACCTCATTATTATGTTGATTTGACGCCACGCAAATTCTCGATGGGCTCCTAAATCTGTCACTTTTTGCAGGTTAGAAAACGGCGGAAGGAACGTTGACCGAGCTAATGTGTTTAAATGAACCTGTCACTAGTCAGGTAGGACCATAATTCACGTACAACTCATCCTTGAAGAATATTTGAATCGACCGATCAGAGAGCAACACTACACACTGGGCCAAAGCAGAATTTAGCCAGACAAAACCTTCTAGCACATTAGGAGTGCATTTTTCTGGATTGGTGTCAAAGGAGACTTATCTTGAATTTGTTTGTTCTTCAATTTGATGATAAAAGTTAGTTGGAAATTTCGCCGCATAGGTGGCGCTGCGATGCAAACTTTTTTGTTTTACGTCCTAGAGCTTTCGCGTCTTCGGCAATGTTTTAGAACGTGTAAAAATACGACAAGTTGTCGAAGACACCAAAGTTCTAGGACTTCAAATAACAAAGTTATGGTAAAAAATGTGTTAATCACTTAAATTTTACGTTTTTCCTACTTTTTATGTCAAAATCGTAAAATGTTTCATTTTAAAAACCATGCGTCGCTTGGTTTCGATAATATGCATGTACTGTATGAAAAAAATATCTTATTTTTGTATAAATATTTGAATTTTTGAACAAATTATTGTAAAAATATCATAATTTTTAACATAACTTTACACAAAAAGTTGCAAGTTTTTGCAAAAACTTATCAATGTTCCTAAATACGCTATATTTAATCTACCAAATGTCAAAGTTTGCCGGATGTATATTTTGATATATTTGAGATATCTGAATTCATGGAAGTTCGTTGAGCCAGCAAAACGTTTAAAATATTTCATGCCAACGTAACGCTCTTGGTTTTGAAATTCCCATATTACTCCTGTATAGAGAAGAAAAACGTAGTCCTATGTCAAAAAAAAACCGACATCCCGTTCTCATGCTATTTCGTGACATACAGACACTATTCTATTTTCATCTATATTGATAGAGAACAGATAGATTATTCCAGGATTCTGTGTAATCAATTACTAGAATTCAACCAAGAATTCGTCTACGGATCCCATTCTGAATAATTTCTTTGATGCAAACGTTCTGGTATACATTCAGAATCAACATCAGTAACTACTTCAAGAGCCTAAGAATCTTCAGTCCACTGGAATTTTATCTGAGATGAATCTTGAATTATCTTGAAAGATTTCTCTAGACATATTCACAGTGATTTCCTCAGGAGCTCTTCTTGGAATTTTTATTATCTTAACTTAATCCAGCTTTTTACGCTGGATAGAAAACAACGAGGGGTGAATTGATTTTGACATTTCTTGCTTGCAATTTTTATGGTTTGATCTTAGTAGGCATTCATCTTATTTGTTATTAAGTATCGAAAATCTCGTACATGTATCTTATTTATTCAAATAACTGCTTTTCATAGGGGTATTCACTTAAAGCTGCGTAACGTACGATTTTGCGTAATTGTAGTGAAGAAATATTTCAAATGAAATAATTCTCTTCTGACTCAATGTGATCGGTTGTTGTTAAGCTTAAAAATGGAATGGAATTAATGTAAAAACGGAAGGATTTTATTTCTTTTTCAGATTTGGCTGCTGTTTTAAATAATAATTACTGAAAATCAGGAAATGTGATAGGTGCATTTAAGAGATGAAAAAAATAGTGTCGCAAGATCAAGTGTCGTTAAGTTGTAAAATTGTGTTGCACAACATTAAAGTGATTAAGGCTAAGTAGCCCGTCATTCGTTTTGGCAACAATGATGACTTTTCAGCTTGCATTTCAAAGTGATAAAACTCAACCTTGATAGTTTATATTGACTTGAAAAAGTATCACTGCACGCGCTAACATGCATAAAGTATGCTGATACTTTTTCAGCTGTGTCAGTGCCAAACCAACTGATTTTCTTTGATTCGAAATCGTGAGATGGGTCAACAACAATCATCAACGACGCGTACAAATTTCAATGACGGCCTACTTCGCCTTAAATGGAAGAAAAACTTGAACCGAATTCTATTAAAAATTGGATTCGGATTGTGAAGGTGGATTGCATGAATTGGGTCTGGAATTTATTTGAGAATATAAAGAACTTAACACACTAGAGGGATTCCACGGAGGCATGCAAGTCGATTCTGATCGACCATTTCAAAAATATCTGAAACTTTGCCCAGTTTTTCAGTTCCATCTAAATCGTCATTTTCCGATATCAAATCTTCAAGTTGAGTCACGACTAACTTTTCAAAAGGGTGTATGTGAAAATGGTTCAAAAATATTCAAAAAGCTGCACAGCAAAAACGGTTCGTTCGATTGTTAGACAACTAAAGAAACAAAGTTAGACAACTAAATAAAGATTCCAAAAAAAATACACACAGTAAAAAAAAATTTTTTTGCATTAAAAAACATCATTTTTGTCACAAAAACTCAAATATCTCAAAACCCTATAGGAATACCAACGTAATTTTTTGAGGGAAAACGGTCCATTATATTAGCTATCTACCATAAAAATTTGGTGATGGTAAGCCAATAAACAAAAAAGTTATGACATTTCAAATATTTCATAAATTTGACACTTAGTGAAATTTTTTTTTTTTCATTGTTAATTTTTTTAGGACCGCAGTTTGTTGCTGAATTTTTTGTTAAGGGTACCACATGAGGTTAACAAGTTGTTTTCATGATATTTTATTTAATTATTCATAACTATTATAGCATCTATTAGAAAGTTAGACGCGATTCTCTCAATAGTGTTGAAACCTTTTGATAAAAGAAACCTATAAAAAATCTAATATTGAAGACAAAAGCTACAAAAAAAAGTTTTCTATACAGGTATACGACTAGTTTACCTGCAAAAAGTTTACCTCGTAGAGAACAAGGCGGGTCTATACCCAGGTGATCTAGTATACGTAAAGCAGGTCGGTTTTCTCGGCGCTGGTTTTCTCCACAAAGTTAAAATCTGATTACACCTGGGTATAGACCCGCCTTGGTAGAGAATAGACTTTGTTAATCATATTTGGGAGAAAGCGAGTAGCTTCAACAACATCAAAAACATGATCACGGTGCTCCCCTGACCGTTATTATCAGAAAAAAATCTCCATCAAATCTGTGCTCACCAGTCGATTTCTATAGCCAAGCTGCATGTCTGGGCAAATTTTTGAAAAAATCGTAGGGCCCGTATTGGAGTTAGGCCCTTTTGAATGTGTAAGTCCACTTATTCTAAACAAATCCGAGATATTCAAACGAATTTTCATTGGCCGTGATTATCAGGATAGATATAATATTAAAATTTGAATCAAAAATGGATTAAATAGTTATTTGTAAACTCTGGGGAGAGTTTTGACTGAGAAGATAGACGAAATTTGGAGTTACGTCCTTTTGGAAGCGTAACCATTGAAAACACTTATTTCCAATAGATTAATTATGTATTCTTATACCTTTGAGCATGTTGAAATGTTTTCAATGGCACATTGCACTTATATGACGCCAAAGTATTTCACAGTCAACTGATTTTCCATAGGCTCAAGTGTTTTATGGCATTACGGAGCTAATTTCATCATGTAACCAAATTAGTTCTTGTAGCACCATATTCTGGATAGCTTGGTGAAACCATGTACTCACGATTCAGTTTATTTTACATGCAATTATTGTTACCTGTTGTACATCGAAGCGAAGTATATGTCAAGGAATACTTTACGAGTTAAGTTTTCGGTTATGGATAGCATTGTATGGAATAAAGCATTTATAGAGCTTAAATGTTTGTCTTTGTCAATTTGGAAAACTTTGTGAGGCTCCCAAAGTATGTTTTTTTTTTGTTTGTGATTAGTCATAGCAGCTCTTTACTTTACAAGCACAGTCTGCGATCGAAAACAAATAAAAGTGTACATGGAAATCTTTAGATTGTGTAGGATTGAAACCATATTCTGGTATATAGTCCAGCAGGTTATCAACAGGGTCACAGAAAATTTTACGATTTTCCGGTAATCCTAATTGGAATTTACGTAAAGTCCATGATCAACTCTGTTATAACCATATTTTATATATCTTTTCAAAATTATACCCCTTGACTTTGAATTCCATTACCCTGAATACCCAAAGACCATCTTCGCAAGTATCCGGGACAATAGCATTCAGTGTAATAGTGCGTTCAGGGTGATGACACTCGGGTTAATGAAATTTGGAGTTATGGTATGGAATTTTCTCAAGAGAGAGAGTTTGATTTTCAAGGGAGACATATAACATAAAGCTCTGAAAGTGTTATGATATTAAATTCAATAAAACCAAATAATAACGAATTTTTCTTACTTTTCTTAAGCATATTTCAAGTACTGAGGCTTTGTTTCACGACATACCATGAGAATGGACTGTTTGATTTATACAATTCTTTCACTATTGTATTTATACAGAGCTCTTACGTGTTTGTGAAATCGAAAAGACCGAGAAACTCAATGGTAAAATTGTAGATTTTTGAAAAATAAAAATGTAGTAATGTATGCTACAACTGATCACAAAACTATTGACAGTGGTCTAGAGTTCTATCAGGTCCGTCACACTCGGCCTCAGATTGGGTACCACTTCTAGTACTGCATTTGGTCCTTCGGTAGTGCAAAAGGTACCCAAGTTTGACAGATTACAGTACACTTTTCACGGCATTCTAGATTACCTTATCAGCCATAAAATTTTGGGCAACTGCAAGGGACATGGAGGTCTTTAATGTGTCTTTGGTTCTATAGTTTGGTCAATTGTGCATTACTCAGCAATTGAAGTTTATGTTCTGGGGCAGTACAAAATTAGCCGCAATAGCCGTTAGCTTCTGCTTCTTCTTATTGGCGTTACGTTCCAACTGGGACAGAGCCTGCTTCTCTACTTAGTGTTCAATGAGCACCTCCACAATTATTAACTGAGAGCTTTCTTTGCGAGAGTTGCCATTGTTGCATCGTATATCGTGTGGCAGGTACGAACATACTCTATGCCCAGGGAAGTCAAGGAAATTTTCATTACGAAAAGATCCTGGACCGACCAGGAATTGAACCCAATCACCTCCAGCATGGCTTTACTTTGTAGTCGCGGATTCTAACCACTCGGTTAGGGAAGGCCCAAGGTAGCTAGTTGGGTCATAACAATATTTTATGAACAATAATGACACGAAAATTGCTTCGTAATGCCTTACAGCGCTTGAGCCTTTGAAAAAATAATCAATTGTGAAATACTTTGGCGACATATAAGTGCAATGTTGCATTGAAATTATTTGAACATGCATAACGGAATGCCTGCCAAAAAGAATACCTAATTAATCTATAAGCCATTTTACGAAGCCTGGTCAAATGACAGGAGACCTGGGATTTTTCAATCATCGGCGTCAGTTTTCGCGATGATGATGGTTGATGACTGTGCGCATTTCTAGCGTAGCTTTTCATCCAGGCGAAAACTTAAATGGAGAAAAATTATTAAAATATTTCTGATCACAAAAGTGCTTTTTTATGTGCAATATGGGTAACAAAGAGGTAGCTGATACAATAACTAGGCGTAATGTTGCAGTAACGAACATTTTTGGATATCATTTTTGCCATTTTCTTCATGTCCTCGTTTGGTACGATGAGGCGTTATTGAAAATCACGCTGGATTTAATCCCAGGTCTCCTGTCAATTGACGCCGTTGCGGCGATCAGCTGTTCCGAAACGTCTCGTAAGATGGCTCATTGGAAATTAGTGTTTTCAATGGTTACACTTCCAAAAGGACGTAACTCCAAATTTCGTTTATCCTCTCATTCAAAACTACTCTCAGTAGTTACAAATAACTATATAAACCAAATTTGATTCAAATTTTAATGTTATATCTATTCTGATAATCACGGCCAATAAAAACTCGTTCAAATATCTCAGATTTTCTTAGAATTAGTGGACTTACACATTCAAAAGCGCGTAACTTCAAAACGGGCCCTACGATTTTTTTTAAATTTTGCCCAGACATGCAGCTTGGCTATAGAAATCGACTGGTGAGCACAGATTTGATGGAGATTTTTTTCTGATAATAACGGTCAGGGGAGCACCGTGATTATAGGTACATACCATGAACATACTCACGAAAAAGCTAAAAATATACTACCACTATGGTTATAAAAGATTTAATTGTAAAATTTTTCTTCAGTCAAGCAAACGACACCAAACTAGTCAGTAAAAACTTAAAAGTGATTTTGAATATTAAAATCTAACGAGCAACATGAGTAGTCGCTTTCTCAACTGTTGCAGGCCGTTTGCAGAAAAAAAGTGTTAAAAAGAGCTACGAAATCTCACCGAAAGCACCATAGAAAAACTGAAAGCGGCTGGATATGCTCCAATGTCTACATTGAATACAAATTTACGAATTTGTACGTCCTGCCGTTTAAACGTTGACAAACGGGCAATCTGTACATCATCGGTGGATCAGGTTGCAGGAAGTTCGAAAACAACAACAACTGAGGAATTACTAGATGCACCGACAACAACTGAGGAGTTACCAGAAGTACCAAGTGCAGATAGTCTTGCCACGGTACCATCAGCGACATCTGTTTCAACAAATCAATCAGAAGATGAGTGCATCCAGAAGGTCAACATCGAACGCTTCAACGAAGGGATAGCTGGAATAAAAGTGACTCCGATTAAATGGACCAAGATGGGTTACGTCAATTATCCCGAGAAAAAATACCGTGAAATCAACGAAGCTGTACGAAGAAACCTCTTCAAATTAGGACCTGAGGATGTGGAAAATACAGACTACGATGAGGTAATTATGAATATGAAGGAAAGGTTCTCGAATCTAGCCACGACAAGGAAAGAAAACTTATTGATTTTGTCGATGCTGCCAAGCTCGTGGTCTATTCAAGACGCCATTGATGAGTTCAAAACCAATAGAAATACAGCAAAAGAGGCAAAACAATTCAAAAATAACTGTCTTGCAACCAAAAATGCTAGGTCGAGTACTTCATTAACAGATGAGACAAAAGAAAAAATAATTCAATATTTTGAAGACGATGAAAAAAGTAGAGCTATGCCTGGCCAAAAAGATTATGTATCTGTAAAAAAAGATGGAAAGCGTCAAGCAATCCAAAAACGATTAATGATGACTACTTTGAAAGAAGCGTATACACGCTTCAAGGAAATTAACGAAAATATTAAGGTAGGTTTTTCCTCATTTGCAAGCCTTCGTCCAAGGCAATGCAAGCTTCTATCCAATTCAGGAACACATAATGTTTGTGTGTGCACAACACACGAAAATATTAACCTAATCTTACATAGTTTGAAAAGAATCAATTTATCAAAGGATATTAAAATGTTAACTGGTAGTCTTTTGTGTGAAAATACAACATCAAATTGCTATCTACGATCTTGTCGGATTGTCCAGATTCTTCATCATTGGAAAATACTTTATTCGCTGAGTTTGAAGAAAATTATATTGATCAATTATCATTTGAGCAATGGGTGACCACGGATAGGTGTGACCTAGAAACTATTGTAAAACCTGTAGATGAGTTTGTGTCATTTTTTTGCTTGAAATTAGAAAGTTTAATTCCTCACGACTTTATTAAAACAGAGCAATCCCGCTTTTTAATAAATACGAAAAATACATTACAAGATGGTGAATTTTTAGTCATTTGTGATTTTTCTGAAAACTATAGCTTTGTATTGCAAGATGAAGTGCAGTCCCATCACTGGAACGTACAACAAGCTACAATTCATCCATTCGTTATTTATTTCAATGGAAGTACGCAAATTGAACATTTTAGTTTTATTGTAATTTCCGAAGATTTAAGACACGACTCAGTATCTGTAAATTTGTTCATTGCCAAAATGATTAACTTTTTACGCGTTGATAAGGATAAAGAAATCAGAAAGATATATTTCATGTCTGATGGAGCAGCATCGCAGTACAAAAACCGTAAGAATTTTTCGAGCCTATGTCAATTTAAATCAAAGTACGGAATTGATGCAGAATGGCATTTCTTTGCTACGTCACATGGCAAAGGTCCTTGTGATGCTATTGGAGGAACCATAAAGCGCATGGCCACAAGAGCAAGTTTAGCCAAAGAACGTGAGCATCCAATTAAAACTGCAAAAGAACTATTTGATTGGGCGAATCGCAGAAAAGAAGAAGATTTAACAAAATTATCATTTTGTTTTACTACTACTGAAGAGTACGAATTAACGGCATCAGAGCTCAGCGAGCAATATAATAACGCGAAAACGATCCAAGGAACCCAAAAATTTCACTGTTTCATTCCATTGTCAGAAAATAAAATTAAAGCAAAACTATACTCGAACTGTACTGATAATGATGCAAAAGTGTTCGATATTGTAGAAAAATTGAATAACAATAAATAAATAAATAAATAAATAAGTATTAATAAAATGTTTTCATGATCTCATAACGCATACCCAAATCCAAAACATTTAAAGTTTATATATAACATTTAGAAACTCATCGATCATACTCTAAAAAAAAATATCCTGGTAAAAAAAAAATTATTTTCGTGTAATCTGTTAATTCATTTTAATTTATACATTTATACATATACATATAATATTTATACATATACATAATATTTATACATATAATATACATAATACTAATGAATACATGAAAACGACTTGTTTAATTCACGCAAGGCCCTTAACAATAAAATCAGCAACAAACTGCGGTTCCCGTAATAATTTACACCGAAAAAAAAATTTTTTTTTCTACTTAATGTGAAAATTGTGACATGTTTGAAATGTCATAACTTTTTTGTTTATTGGTTTACCATCACCAAATTTTTATGGTAGATAGTTAATATAATGGACCATTTTCCCTCAAAAAATTACGTTGGTATTCCGATAGGGTTTTGAGATATTTGAGTTTTTGTGTCAAAAATTATGTTTTTTAATGCAAAAAAAATTTTTTTTTTACTGTGTGTATTTTTTTGGAATCTTTATTTAGTTGTCTAACTTTGTTTCTTTAGTTGTCTAACAATCGAACGAACCGTTTTTGCTGTGCTGCTTTTTGAATATTTTTGAACCATTTTCACATACACCCTTTTGAAAAGTTAGTCGTGACTCAACTTGAAGATTTGATATCGGAAAATGACGATTCAGATGGAACTGGAAAACTGTGCAAAGTTTCAGCTCAATAGAAAAAAATGAATTAAAAAATTTACCAAATTTTGGTGCTGTTGCTTGGAATCACTCACTACTCGTTCTTGAAGCGCAAACATCGTCATCAGTTGCATCACTATCTGCTCCCCTCGGGCCACCCCCTACAAAGACCCTCCTTATTATTCACAAGATTTAGTTTCCATGACTGTTCTTTAGGCATTTCAGACCAATTAAGACCACGGTGTCTCTGGTAGAACAACATTAATATAAAAAAAAAATCAGTATCGCTAGAACATCCACCAAATGAAAGCTTTGGCTTTCCCCTTACATTTGAGACCTGTTTGGAAATGTTCTATCGGGGGATCTTGAACATTTTTTTCAAAACAATACAATGCCGTTTTTTCATTACTGATTTCTAAATTATGGTTCACACAGTCATTTTATTTCATGCTCATCTAGGTAGCCATGAGAAATTTTACTACAAATAGTTAACCAATTAACCCTCTAATACCCAACCCCGCCTTTAGACGGGGTACACTTTGGAATTTTGTGTATTTTTTCGTAACTCGGAAATTAAAATGATTTTATTTTTGGCTTAAACCTTGACTCATAAAACGCATCTAAGAAATTTTTTTTATGATTTTTGAAGCTTATTTGTATTATTGAAAATTGTTTGAAAAATTGTATTCTTATATAACCTACAAATGCCTGGGATTAATTTAACGTGTATTATAAAAAATCGTAACTTTTATATTTTTCTACGATCAACCTATCACAGAAGAAGAGCCTGATGGTATTGAAATAATTACAAATCTGTTTTTCCGTTAGTTACACGGAAAATAAAAAATGGTCCAGAAAAAAATTAAAAGAATCATATTTTCAAAAGTATAGTAAAAACTCAAATTTTTATTATTGTCAAAAATCAGTAACCAGAAGGGGCTTCAAGAAAAAAAATTAAAAGGATAGGGATGTTCAAAAATAAAAATAATAAAAATCAAAATTCATAAATTTGCGAAGAAAAATAATTCATTGCCTAAACCGTGTTTAGAATGATTTTAGATAACGAAAAATAATATTTAGATCGAAAACAAAAATTTGGGTATTAGAGGGTTAATTAAAAGGATTTAGCATTATACCATTATGTTTAAACCAATTACAAACATGACATATCGATAAAGTAAATACGGTTAATATGGTTTACAAATGCTCACTATTGTACATTGTACTATTGTACATTACAAGCTGTCGATTATATGCTTTGGAGTTCTCCGGAACCTTAACACGATTCCAAGCACATTGAAAATCGAAATGCACGGATTTATTGGCTTCCCTATTTGCTCAAACCACTTCCTTTGATTTTTGAAATTTTTTCATTGAAAAGAGATAAATTACAGAACAGTACGATAAATTACAGTTGCTAGCAAACTTACATCACATTTCACTTCCAAAACATGCCGATTTTTCATTAGCTTCTGACAGTTTCGGCTGGTGAATCCACATTTGTTGAGGCGTTGGCAACTGATGATCCTCACCTGTGACAAACGATTTAATTTTAAGGTCATCCTTATGAATCACACAATCAAATTGCTGATGCTTACCCATTCGTCGACTTTATTTGGATCAATGTATTATGCTTGGATTTACATTACCTAGTGTTATATGCAAGGAAGGTGGTTGGCAATTTGTTCGTCAGGTGATCCATTGAGCAGTGGATCGTAAATACAATTGAAGAACTACTCCACCAGTTTATGGTCCGAGCCGAGACTTTTCCATTTCGCGGACGCGTATGTGACCAAGTATTCGTGGATTACCAGCTACATTGGATAGATCTTTTTTTTGTGTGGTACAGTATGGGCAAGGAAATGTTGAACTATCTCCCATTATTACGCAAAACAGATTGACGATTTTCAAATCTCCAATAATGAAGCACCTAAAATTATTTAAAAACAACAGTGTCTTCCAGATTTATTTATATTTTTCTGGATCACCAGAAGCAACAGCAAGCAGCAACAGTATTTTTACGCCAGTATCCTTACGTCGGCCTTGAGTCCCGATGACGTCGAAGTTATGCTCGATAATCGACAGGGTAACCTTAAAGGACCCTTCTCCATCGCTTGAGATCGAACTGCCCAGGCCAACCCCCTTTTTGGACGTCACATAATCACCTAGCCCCTGAACATTACAGGTTTTAATACAGTTTCTGCATTATCGTTCAAATCAAAGTGTAGATGTGTTACCTTTAAAAACCCCTGAACTGATTGGTTAAGTCTGCTGAAAGCGATATTTGGGACGATTGCAACATCCAAAGACAGCTATTCAACTGACAGTGATTAGCAGACGGCAATAGACAACAGGCACAGTGTTGTATTTCGCCGAATTTTCTAGTGTAAAATTCATGTTCCGTACCACCCACCCACCATCCGATATAGGGTGCTGGTGATGAATAAGACCCGTGCGATACCCAATCGAGACAAACACCGTGTACGCTACACGAATAAATGACAAGTTGATTCATATCGAGCCCTGAAGAAGATCCCAACAACTGGATCGAAACGTTGGTAATGATTTAAAATAATCAACGCTTAATTCGTGACTGAAAACCGAAATCCAATTATCATCATCAAAGTTCAGTCAAACTTTGTTAACAACTGCAACGTTCGTCTGGTGCTCAAATCACATTTTTTTTAATTAAAAAACAAGTCATCGGCAAACAAATGGGGTTATTTTTAGGTTGCACAGATGTTGAAGGGCACATCGACATTGGTAAACAATGGCTTTGTAAGACGCTGTTGAGTCCAATTCCACTCGATTACGCTCACCAATATCATTATCAGGAAGAGCTAACACTAATCTTTCTGATAGTGATGTTAGTTTGCATGGGCGAGCAACGAGCTCTCGAGCCCTTTTCAAATGTTTGTCCAGCAATCTTTGTCATGACCTTCTACGGTTGGATTGAGTTTTCTTCATATGGTACAAGAGATTTATTGTATCATACAATTGGTGGAAGAAGATCATCTATGGTACCTATCTCTTACTAAAATAAAAAAAAATGTTCAGGAACCCCCGATAGCAGCATTTTTTTCAGCATAGATGACCGTACAATTCGTAGTTGCTACTCCGTGATTGACCAGAACAATCGAAGTTGCACAGGGAATTAATGAATGGGGCTTGGGATTAGCTTACCATTCTTCAATGTGCACAAATCGAGAGCTCAAATTTAAAAGTCAATAACGGCGCCGGCCACGTCCTTACGGTCATCGGGGAAGGGAAGGAATGTTAGTGTGACTACCGTTGTTACTAGAGACCGAGATCACCTCTGCATCTCCACGGTTGTCATGGAGAGGATATTGGGTTAGTGGGATAAGGTAAAGATCTGGGAGTCACCAATGTTTGGTGATGCGAGCCATGATATAATCATGCCTAACCGGATTCGCGAAATAATTCGATAATCGCATTAAACGCCGAACAAGTGTTCGTCACTCGCCCACGCAAGAGCAAGCGACGCGATCAATAGATCAAACACTACTAGCGATCCGCGGCGCTTTTTCATTTCTCTGAGCGAACGACGCGCGACAAGTTTGATCCTGCCCCCATCGCCCGCCCCCGCAGGAGCAAGCGTCAAGGTCGAAGGATCAAACTCTACTAACGAACCGATCACTTTTTCACCGCTTCGCTACCGACGCGCGACATGTTTGATCCTGCCCTCATCACCCGCCCCAGTAGGAGCAAGTGTCAAGGTCGAAGGATCAAACACTACTCTATTCAAAAGATGTTTTTATTAATGACGAAAACTGAAAATTACATGTATATATTTTAAATTATATGAAACAGGAATAATGCCAACACTTGTAGTGACGAACCATACATAGTCTGTTTGAAAATTACATTTGAGTATTACTGTGCATTTTGTCTCGATATGGTACAAGTTTTAAAAAATACGTCAACATTCACAATGTCGAACAATTCAAAAGATAATATTTAATAATGTATAAAAGAGGCAAATATATTTATGTATATTGAAATTGTATAAGAAAAAAACACATAATGCCGACACTTATAGTGACGAACCATACAAAGTTTGTTTTAAAATTACTTAAAAGTTACGCTTTCAAGAAAATATGTGTTATCACAAGAATGAAACGAACTCACCAGTTGGTAATCCATCCTCGACTGAACACAAAACTGATACTGACAGCAAAACTTCTTGGCGTCCCGAAAACAAACCGTCTTGCTTGTGCCTTCCAAATACCTACCCAGCAAGACGCTCCAAAACAGAAAAAAATTCTTAGGAGCCGAAAACACGCGCGAAACCGTGAGCCAAATCTATCGGACGACTCAAAACCGAACTGTCCTGCTTGGGCTTCACGAAGCACTACCCAGCAGGACGCTTGGAAACAGGAAAAAAAAAATTCCGGCGACGAAAACATGCGCGAAACCGTCAGCCAAATCTATCGGACGACGCAAAACCGAACTGTCCTGCTTGGGCTTCACGAAGCACTACCCAGCAAGACGCTTGAAAACAGGAAAAAAAAAATCTCCGGCGACGAAAACATGCGCGAAACCGTGAGTCAAATCTATCGGACGACGCAAAACCGAACTGTCCTGCTTGGGCTTCACGAAGCACTACCCTCAGCTGCAACTTTCGCAATTGATTGTTCTGTTCAGGAACCCCCGATAGAACATTTTCAAACCGGTCTTAAATAAAAGGGGGAAGCCTAAGCTTTCATTTGGTGGGTGTTTCAGCGATACTGATTTACCGTTTTGATTCATATTACGGACACTTAAGGCCTCTTTGAAGTGTGTGCCACCTAAAAGTATATAAATTTAATCAATCTTTACGATTCCTTAGCGTTATCATGCTATCAGGACACTCACCTTTCGAATGGTAGGTGAAGATTTGAATTCCACAACTTCAATTAATTTCAATAAATAGAAATGTGTGCCCTCTTCATGATTCTTATTCCGGACACCACCTCACTTTTGCTTTCTATTCCGGACGCTTTGTTTCAAATTCCGGACAGCTCGTGAAAAGCAAAGTTGGAAAAGTTGAATTGTAAAATAAACACTACCAGCCATTAGAAAAACGTCAAAACTAGTTGAGCATTGTAAATTTTCATGGATTGCTATGGATAAATCATATTAAAACGAGCCTCCAAATTGGGAACTTTTGAACGGCAAATTTTGAAACATTTCAATTGAAACCTTTCCCATACAAAGTTAAGTGTCCGGAATTTAAACCTGTCCGGAATTTGAATCAGAACGGTATTTATATTAATGTTTTCTACCAGAGACACCGTGAGACCACCTATCAATCAAAATTCCTACTCGTGAATCTTAATCCAAGATTTGCTGACTTCATTTCCCAAATTGGGAAAGAGTTTGTTTGTTATTCTCATTATGACAACGATACAAGGATATACAACGCCTTCTTAGATTGAAAAACCGACGAAATTGAACAATTTGAAATGTTTCCTTCACAATTTACGCGATTTCGCGAAAGATTTGAGTTAATCAGTTTACCACGATATACGCGGGGATTTACGCCGTTAAGTGAATACCCCTATTGTATTATTTTAGGTACCCTTTTGAAGAAATCATTAACTTATGTTGGTTGATTAATGAGACATTTTTGGCGCTGCTTTGAAAGGCCCTGGATTAGGAATGAAAATATATAATTTCATTTTTTCCGGATTATCAATACTGCAGTAAACTGTGAAATCATTTTTCATTTCCCTCTTATACAGTGAAGAAAAACAAGTAAAAGAGCTTTTACTTGTCTTTCCTTTTGAGTCAATAGTTTTGTAAAGATAGGCGTGAAAAACTTAACGCTGAACAGAACATTTACCAAACAATCAATACACATATTCTAGGGAGCACTTACTATACTCCGTTTTGCCACAAGTTTTTTTTTTGCGAGCTTTTGAACAGGGTTGACTATTTTGAATGAATGCTGGTTAAGATCAAAATAAAATCAAGTTCTCCACATACTTGAAGTTTTAAATCTAGTTTGTTCAGGATAACAATAGTTTCAACTCAGGTCCAGGAAGAGTATTACATTAATTAGCTTTTTTGTAAAGGTTATCTCTCGAACACCAATTTTCTAATCTCCAGACTAATTCAGCCAACACAATTAATAGCTGTTGTAAAATGCGGACAGGGACGATTTGTCACCGCACGCTTTAAGGAGCAGAATGACTTTCTCTTGAATTGGTAACATCTTCAAAAATTAGCTGCTGTCCACTGCTTCTCATTTGCCTAAAAAAAAAAGTAAGTTAATGGAAAAATGAGAAATATATTTGATATTTTAAGGTCCTGAAAAAAGGTTGAAAAGTCCTTGGAAAAGTCTGACATTACATCGTCAACAATAAAAAAATACTTTCCGAAGTTTGCTTCGACCGAACCGAAATATAAATTTTATAGTGTACGCAATAAATGTCAGAAGTGGGTGATTCAAAATTTATGGAATGCTAGCGTAAAAAGCTAGATAAATTCTTAAAGAATTTCTTGTTGAACTACTCCAAAAAAATATTTAAGGACAATTTAAGATATTCGTTTTTTTTTTCTTGGAATATTTCTTGCAGTAATATGTCGAATCCGAGAAGTAATATTTTGAAAAAACTTCTTAGATATGTCGTAGACAAATTCGTGGACGTATTCACAGAGTTATTCAAGTATAAACCCCTGTAGTAACACCTGAATTTGGCATTTGATGAATTCCGTCATGAATTTCTGAAATAGTTTGAAGGAATACCTGTTTAAATAGAATCAACTTTCTCTTACTCCATATTTCATATCTCTATATAGTGTAAGGGAACCATAGTAAAAGTTGGTTTTCAGCTCGAGGATCCCTTGGATAGTAGTTGCACTGATTTTTGGTTCTGTGACTCGATACCTCCATAACTAGAAGGTTCCTGGTTGGAGAGTTTACTGTATTTGTAGATATTCTGAGAAAAAAATTAGTAATTAATAGGGATATCGTAAGGCTTATATGAACCCAGTGCAATGAAATTTGTAAAAATGTAGTTTTAATTTCTGAAGAATATCAGATTATCACACTTGGAACACCTGAAAATGCAGCTTCGAATAAATTGCGGAGCAGCTCTTAGAAATTCCCGCACAATCTGTAAAAACGTTTGAAGAACTTTCTGGTGCATCCTTAAGATAACTCAAGAGAGGATAATTCAATATATCAAGAACAAGATCATAGAAAACGTTCTTGGAAAAACCTTTCCCTGAGAGTTTCCTGATGAGATTCCTGTAGAATTTCTGTACAATTGCTTGAAGTAATACCTGGAACAATCCCTAGATAAATCTGAGAAAGAATGGCCAGTGGAATCATCTCTAGTGTACTTTTCGGTAAAATTCAGGAAGGAGTACAAGGAAATACATCTGAAGGAATGTCCTTCACAATTATTGTGAAGAATTCCTTACTATTTTCTCAAAAAATCTTGAATAATTTCCGTGAGAATCTTTTGATGATTCTACCAATTTTTTTTTGGTCGGTATGTTACGGAAGCTCTGAAAAAAATCATGTAACTACAAGTTCCAATTGAATTTCTTAATAAAAATGTAATGAATTTCTGAAGGATGCACAAACAGAATTTTCAATTCTCAGACGTTACTGAATTCTAGCAATAACTTCTAAACAGTTTATCAAGGAAGCCATGGCGTTATTCTTGACAGTATCTCGAGAAAGTTATAGGAAGTAATCAATAAAGAAATATCTTGAGCAATTACGTTGGATATAGTCAATGACAAAAGTTATGTTGTGTCCACTTGACAATGTCCAGCAAAACCGCAAGAATATTATAATTTCGAATGTCAAGGAAATGATGTTTAAAACCATCATAATCCCAAACATTTTTCCCTACCCTAATCCCAACCGCGAGTTTAACGGATACTCAAAGCTGAATTAAGATATATACACGAAACGAAATTGTGTTAACCTATCGGTTTTGTTCGGCTTCGTTATGCCTGATTGAGCCTCTCAATACACAAAAAAGAAAAAAATATTAAACTAGTTACAAAAAAAAGCCTGTATTCTAACGAAAAAGCATACACAATTTATATCTGCATGCAAAACTTCAATAGATGCCTGCTTCCTTCTGAAACTTATGTTACCAATTTAGGACGCCTTCCAGTGATAATAATGCATTTAGTGGTCTTAGAACAGAATATGAAATACAATGTGAGACAAAACAGATTTATGTACTTCGATTATATGTACAATAATCTGACTTGAGTCTGATTGGATAATTTTTCGAGAATTGGATTTTTTGAACAATTTTATCACATCACATTCAAGGATTATACCTATATATAGTTACTGATGGTTCCTGATAAGTGGAAAAGTACAAGTCCCATATTGTCTAGTGGTTAGGATATCCGGCTCTCACCCGGAAGGCCCGGGTTCGATTCCCGGTATGGGAAACTTTTTATTTCTGATTACAGTGAAGCGAAGATATTGTTATTGCCTACAATGTTTTCCAAAAATACTAATTGCTTGATTTTCACAGTTCAAACCTCTAAACCCTTAAAAAAAAACAATTGTTTTCTGTTAGTACTATATTTTTCTTTATAGTCATGATAACCTTTCAAATTGACAGCTCTTCGTCTATGTAGAACAGAGCATGCGTGATCAGTTTGCAACATAGGTGATAATCTTTGGTTTTCAAATCTCAAACATTTATTGCAACGTTTCTAGTCTTTATGCTACCCAAGTATCCAAGCAGCACTTGAATTCGCCTTGCTTGCTAATATAGTGCCATTGTACAGCGGACATCCCCCATATTGGTCGTATGATAGCCCTATAAGGCCAAACAGATGAAATAGTGGGCTAGTGCTCGCCAAACTTGATTTGCAACTTCTATTCGCATCTTATCATCTACGCAGAAACATGGGATGACGTTGTCACGAAGAAACATCGCCTTCATAATTTAATGCGCAAATCGATCCACATTTCTTTCTTGTCACAAGACGTATCACCAGTACAGCTTTGAGCAACCGGCCGTCATCAACGGCGCCGTGGCTTAGTTGGTTAAAGCGCCTGTCTAGTAAACAGGAGATCGTGAGTTCGAATCTCGCCGGAGCCTAGTTGGAGAAACTTTTTTCTAGTCGATATCACATCAATTTCGCTATTGCTCTTCTAGAAAGCTTTCTCTTTATTGCCCAAGAGTGAAAGTTACACCGTTTAGAGTGTCGTATCACCACGTAAGATACAACGCTTAAAAGCACGCACGACGATAATCGCTTTTGCACACCCACACACTACCAAGCGCACACACTCGCAACAACCCTTTCTAAGCCCCGCCCACTATCCGCAGCGCACTGGTATTGGTAGCGAGGGGAAGTAAACGTGCACACAGGCAAAAATCTTCGCATCAAGATCATTAATTCATTAGCACGTGAGTGCAGATGAACCCGGGGCACTCATTTCCTAACCTGGCACTCACCCACGATGGCGGGGAAACAACGATGCGTTTGATTCAGAAAACTTTTCCAACGTTTCCCGCTGACGTGTCGAAGAGCGAGCGGGACTAAGGCGAGGAAGGCCGAAGCCGACGATGTGTTTTTGTTGCTGTCGTCTGGTTGGTTTGGTGCGAGCGAGCGAGCGCGGGTGTGTTGGTGAGGCATTTGTTGTGATATAAACGCCAACCCCATCGCGAAGCTGCTACTAAAACACGAAGAGCTTCGAAAACGAGATGATTTGGTTTGGTATTGCTTCGTTATGCGAATACGCAGCAGTTCAACGATAAACTTCGTCGACGATGGGACAACAATCCCCTAGCGGTGCTTGACGAGCGTTTGTCTCCCAGTAGGCTGCGTACATCTGTCACCTGAATGTTGTTTTTCTAGTTGGAATTCTCGTCTGAGGAGCAGCTGCCGCTTTGGTCACAACAATTTTTCAGTTCCATCTTTTGTAAATGATTCTCGCTAAAGTGAAGTGTAATTTGACTGTTCGACCCGTGAGGTGAACGCACAAATCGTTATTCATTCTGCTTTTCAACTTCGGAAACCATAATTTCGGTTGTCAAGAAGCAGC
Source organism: Aedes aegypti (assembly GCF_002204515.2). Taxonomy (NCBI): domain Eukaryota; kingdom Metazoa; phylum Arthropoda; class Insecta; order Diptera; family Culicidae; genus Aedes; species Aedes aegypti. The sequence continues at coordinate 99,968,010 of NC_035107.1, forward strand.
CGGCCAATCAGTCGCTGCCGTTCGAATCAGATTCTAATCAATCTCAATTTGTGCTGCGGAGCGGACGGGGACTGTGAGTGATGGAATAGCTCCGAATCTTCGACGGACAGGTCGTACATCAGTCCGGTGGACTGATCGTAAACCCGATGACGGCAGTTGGAATCCCGAGTTGAGTTGCTAATCACATGAGGATGAAATTTGAGCCATTTTGAAGAAAAAATATTAAAACAGTACAATAAAACATCTACAAATTCTCGGTGAAGGTGCTTTGTTTGGTATCTCTCGATAGAGAGGAAGCCTGTGAACTGTCAAGCTAGCGATTTGATTAGGTTTGACGACAACGAGCGACGTTCCCGACGGACATTGCCCGGTCGTAAAATGATTTTTATTCGCTTGGATTAGGCCAGGTTTCTGTCAGCTGGTGAATACATTCAGATGACCTGTAAGGTGCTATCTGGTTTCACACCTACGTTTTTAGGTTTTTATTAGAAACCGTGAGATTACCCGACGGGGAAAGTACGCACTTAAAGTGATTGATTGCTATTTTGACGTGGTATGCTGAAAATTCTTCGCTTTAACTGTGCGTCCTAGCTGTTGTTTTGCAACAGGAAATCGATGTTGTACATTTTGTGAGCCTATTTGAGGCAATGTTTTAAAATAGTTCTGCTCGCTTCTGATAAGACTAGAGCGTGCGTCGCATAAATTTTAGCCCAACCCATTTTTTATGTTCACAGTGTTAAAAAACACATGAATGTATTTATATATGAACTGCAATGTGATTCTTCTTGGAAACGAAACGAACTGCAACGTACATTCTAAAAGTTCTAAAAATAAATTTCGCTGGAGCTTTTCCAATACGATTCAAATCGGAATAGACAAATTTAACACAACAACAACAAACAACATTTGGATAGGGTAGTTATACCCATAGATGTAATATTCATGGAACCTGTTCGTGCCTTTCGTATACTTAAAAATGAATTTCCGCTAGAACATTCGTTGAGTTGTTCACGAATCTAGGCGATTTCCTTTCGTGAGAAAATGCTTCGTCAGATTTCAACGTTTGACTTCATTTGATGGTGAAAATTTTATCATTACTTGTTAATGGAAACTATTGAAGAACTGTTGATCTACATAGTACCTACGCTTTTCATTCTCTGTTTAGACCCTGTTTTTCGCTTTGGACATGATTTTTATCTGTTACATTCACCTTAGTGGAGAGGAATTGGAAGCTTACCAACAATATTTATCATGCAGCCATCGAATTCAATATCATTGTGATGAAAGCTTCTAAAACATCAACGATGGGGTGAGATTCATCACAGTCCTTGTCTCCAGCATTCGCCCATATCAAATGAAAGAATGGATTCATACCAGGAGCATTGGAGTCTTAAAAAATTTTTAGAAAATTTGGAGAGTCGTGGTTGAACCTTTATATAAGCGTGATAAGCGGGTCTGTTTTACTCAAAACCAATGAGCCAGTACTGATATAAGTTGTACCTAGCTGAAGGAACCATAAAAAACTGTCATAGATCTCTGTTTTATTTTTTTTATTATACTTTAACAAGATATTAAGGCATGTCAAACCCTTAAGAAGCAAATGCCCCCAAATTTATTAGCCTGGCAAAATATTTTCTTGTGACCATGAAAAACACGTTCTCTAAGAACTCCTCCATCCGCTGATACCAAACAAACTAATATTGGATGCGAACTGAAAATCCATTAGCAGCTAGGCTGTTATCAAACAAAAATGTTCATGAAAATGATCCGAGTATGTCTAGGGATGATCGGTTTTGATTTCGTCACGCTAAAAACTGTTGTTCAATTTATATAACATAAAAGACTGCCAACTGCCAAAAAATATGTAATTGGTCCCAATTACGCAGAAATCTTTTACAACATTTTCCATATATATTTTAAATTAACATACGGCTAGAAACTTTCTGATTCACTCTGTTTATTGGATTTATCGCCTGCTTTGAAATCATTATGCTTTGTGTGAAGCATTTTAAGAGTGTACTTATAATGTGGTTTCCTGTGAGACGAGCGAACAACGGTTAGCACTCGTGGAAAAGATTTTGTTCAATTTGAACGACCTAAACATTCGACTTCACACCCCCAGTTTACAACAATAAAGTGTGATTTTAGAAGGTGGAAAGTTCACCAATAGAGCATACGACAATAGGGTGGTTCAATATTTAAAAATGTTTGAGAATCCAATCTCCCATATGTTTCTTATCATCCTTACTGTAAAAATAGTGTTCTGTGAAATTTTCAGCTTTCTAGGTGGTGATTTAAAGGTGGCCCATAGACAATGTAGGTTTATATGGAAATTACTATGGAGAAATTTTGAGATATGTTCCAAACACGCTAGTTTTGTAATGTTAATACAAACTTATTATCCCATAGTAATAACTTATTCTTCAAACCATAATAAAGAAATTTGCTGAAGAGAGAAATTCAATCCGACGGATAGCAGAAGAGATATTAATGAGTTTGTTTGCTATTATTTAGCTTAATATATGATTAAAGCTCTGCAAACATGTTAAAAAATCCCGTACAAAATTAGCTCAAAACAGATTTGTTTCTTCAGCAACATCCTTTATTTAGGTATAAAGAATAATTTTTTAATAAAGGATGATAATTTTCTACTTACATTTCAGTACTAGCGTGTTTGGAACATTTCTCAAAATTTCTCCATAGTAATTTCCATATAAACCTACATTGTCTTTGGGCCACTTTTAAATCACCACCTAGAAAGCTGAAAATTTCACTGAACACTATTCTTATGGTAAGGATGGTAAGGAGCATATGGGAGATTGGACTTTCAAACATTTTTGAAATATGAATCGCCCTAATACGACAATCAGACGCTGTTTCTAACTTTGAGTGGACAAAAACTTTAAACTTCTTTGCTTTATTATATTATTTAGGCAAGCAAGTAAAATATGACAAAAATTGTCCTAGATAGAGAAGTTATGTCAAAATATACTAAAGTAATCGGAAATTATATTCACTCACAAAAACAATGAAATAAACGCATGTAGATGCTAAATTCACGTTCAAATAATGTTCGCATTTTTTTATGGATATATCAAATGTTAAGGGTCACTTAACCTTTAACATCGAAAGCACGTATAAAACTTGTTCAAAAGTGAATGGATTTGAGATTATATTAACCCTTATCCTATCTGGATACGTTTTGAGCATTCACTAAAAGCCAAAAAAAAACATATCTCCGTTATTTTTCAAACGATTTCAAAACTGTTGACATCAGTAGACCCGTTTACGTCTCTAGTTTATGTGATATAGAATACGACATTGGCCACGAGGTGCCTGAGTTATTCCGGGGTGTAGTGGGGTAGGTTTTTCCTGAGTTATGATCCACCACCAATATGCGTGAGAAATATTGACTCCGACATGTCAATTTTTACGATTTGGCAGAACTAGCTACAAACCTTGTCTTGGCATTTACGGTCACTTTGGCCGCATTCCGGAAATCTTCCGGATACCTGGTCCTGCGGGAAAGTAGCCAGAATTGGATCAGGTATAGAATCCGGCTTGCAACATATTAATCTTCAAGATTTTGTGAATCATGTATTGTGCAGACTATTTCAAGCATAAATGATCACTTTGGCCATATTCCGAAAATATTTCGGCCATATGGTTCCCGCTGGAATGTAGTCATAAACGACCCAACGGAGAATCAGTAATGGAACCCAACTAGCGACATATTAATCATGAAGATTTCATGCATATAGAATATTTTAGACTATTTAAAACATGTTTGATTACAACGTGTATGTTTCGATACAGAAAACTACTGTCCATAACTGCATATTTTAAACATTCGACAAAAGTAGGCATTGAGTAAATGGAGGAAACTAAAATTTCTAAATATAACCAGGAACTCAAAAGTGCTTATTTCAGGCTGATATTTTGTACAACTCATATCGCATACCAGATGAATTGTCAGAATTTTTTTTTTTTTAGTATCATTCCAAACATTACATTCATTATTTTTTATATCTAGGTGTTCTGTGTTATTAGGCAACACTAGCATCCTAATTTGGTAAAACAAATCTAAGATTTTATAAACATTTTGTTAACAACATATTACATTTCATTTGCCTAGCAGTTCAGATTTTTTACAGGTGAGTTGATTTCACCTGCTTATAAGAGAAAAAAAAAACGTTTTCAATATACTTAACCTAACTTAACCTAAACATATAACGCATTAATCGTGGCAATAAAAGATTGTAACGATTTTTGCCTGAAATTTTTGATTATATTATTTGACATTTGTTCCAATGTTTCAACATTGGATATTTTATGTAACTCATTGGTACTAGAGACATTTTACATATTTGATACATTTGGCTTGAAAGCCCTCAATCTGATTTTTGAAAGCTAAATTCTTATCTAGCATGAGTCCTAGATACTTAACTTCATCTGACCAATTTATTGGAACCCCTCTCATCGTGACAACATGTCTACTTGAAGGTTTCAAATAAAGAGCTTTTGGTTTATGTGGGAATATTATTAGTTGAGTTTTGGAAGCATTAGGAGAAATCTTCCATTATTGCAAGTATGAAGAAAAAATATCCAAACTTTTTTGCAATCGACTACAGATGACACGCAGGCTTCGTCCTTTGGCGGAGAGGCCTGTGTCATCCGCAAACAAAGATTTTTGACATCCCTGAGGTAGCTCAGGTAAGTCAGATGTGAAAATATTGTATAATATTGATCCCAAAATGCTGCCTTGAGGAACACCAGCTCTTACAGGATTTTTTTTTCAGATCTGGAGTTATGATAATTAACCTGAAGTGTACGATTTGACAGATAACTTTGGATTATTCTAACAATGTATGTTGGAAAATTAAAGTCTTTTAATTTTACAATCAAACCTTCATGCCAAACACTGTCGAATACTTTTTCTATGTCTAGAAGAGCAAGACCAATAGAGTAGCCTTCAGATTTGTTGGAACGGATCAAATTTGTTACACGTAAAAGTTGATGAGTGGTCGAATGTCCATGGCGGAATCCGAACTGTTCATTGGCAAAAATTGAATTTTCGTTGATGTGGGCCATCATTCTGTTCAAAAGTTAGTTAGTTCGTTTGCCCGTGATGTAGTTGACTGTGTTGTTTACCACCGATCGTTTTTCGTTTTTCTGCGTGTTTCCGAACGTTTTATCTAAATCTCACCTTCCGCCGAGGCAACCGATGCTCCTTAGTACCGTTGGATGTTGAAGGATTGCGCAATAGATGCTTATTTGTGCTGAAAACGTTTGAAAGTCAAAAACTTTTTCCTGGTGGATTGCTCATCGAGACAAACGATCATCATCATCATCGCTCTTCAGTCATACTCACCAAAGTATACCTGAATAAACAAGCGCACGCCATCTACTTGTGAAGCGGAATACTGCATGTGAACAGGGTGTGACAAAAGTATGTCATAAATGCAAAAACGATTGTGGTTCTGGAGAAATCTTGGTCGTTTGTGAAGGATTTTGCGAAAGCATTCGAAGGTTCCATGCGAGTTGCGCCGGACTCACCGATGAAGAAGCCGGCGTTTGTCTGCATACTAATGTTATGTTTATGTGTGACGACTGTCGAGAGTTAATAGAGAATGTGCGTTTTCGTTCTATCGTCAGTTCAATGAGAGTTCCAGAAAATCCCGTTGAAAAAGGTGTTGATCGTATTACGAACGAAATAGCCAAAATGAGCGACTTGATGAATCAACTGAATGTAACAATCGAATCATTGCTCAATACATCCGAATCAACATCGAATACAGAAATGCCATCGGTATCCGATAAAGTTCCACTTCTGTCATCTACTAAAGTTTGGCCTGATGTGTCAACTGCCAAACGTGTGCATAATTCTGATGAAGAAAATAAAACTTTCAAACTTTACATCTCGAACATTGCAAATGACGTCACCGAAGAAGAAGTAAAACAAATGATCAGTGAAGCAATATCTGTGGAAAATATTCATGCCATCAATTGCCTCAAACCTCCTTGGAGGGACGTTTCAACTATGGACTTCGTATCGTACAAGGTAGTCATCGATAGAAAGTACCGCAGGCTTTGAACTCATCCAGCTGGCCAAAAGGAATAAGATGCCTCGAATTCAAGGATCACGCAGTAACAACATGGCGACCAGGCCGCTGATCCCGATATATCTAGTGTTTCAAACGGTTTAGTGTGTTTACGAAATTTGTTGCAGTTATTTTTGAAATGAAATAATTAAGTTTGTCCAGTTTTTTGATCGATTCTACTCTTATAATGTGCTGTTTAATGGATTTGATATGTATAATTTGTATGAATTAATTTTTAATGTTGAAACATGCGTTCTCTTATGGTTAGATTTTCTTTGTATTCGTTGATAGTTTGGCTTTTAGTTTTTAAGAACAGTCTGTACAGTATTTTTACTGAAGATGTTGGTAAATAAATAAATAAATAAATAAATAAAATAACCTTTTCAAAAAGTTTACTGATGGAGGAAAGCAAACTGATTGGACGATAGCTAGAAGCTTCTGCTGGATTTTTGTCTGGTTTTAAAATTGGAACAACCTTAGCATTTTTCCATTTGTCAGGAAAATATGCTAATTGAAAACATTTGTTGAAAATATCAACTAAAAATGATAAGCTACTTTTTGGAAGTTTCTTGATGAGGATGTAGAAAATTCCATCATCGCCAGTAGCTTTCATATTTTTGAATTTTTTAATAATAGTTCTCACTTCTTCCATATCAGTCTCCCAGGCATTTTCGAAAACGTTCTCTTGATTGAGAATATTTTCGAAGTCCTGAGTAACTTGATTTTCAATTGGACTAGTAAGTCCTAAATTAAAATTGAAAATTATTCTGATAGAAATTCATTGCCATTATTTTACGAGGCTCATTTATAATCTCAATGTGACTGTTATGCGGTTATTATTACCAAAGTGACAAAACAACTTGGTATTTTTTTCGAATTTTCTAGAACAATTTCATAGATTTCAGTAAGTTGATCGAAAGCATTTATCATTTGTTACACTCTCCATGGTACCGTGCTGCATCAATACCCGGACGCCTAAGGTGATACAGATATTCAAATGCCTGTATGGTCGGTATTTGTTTATGTAGTAATACATAACAAATGATAACTGTTAGGATGGAACTTGATAGTTTACACAAAATTTACTATGAATTTTATGAGATTATAGTGAAAATTGTGTTAATTCTGCAAGATGTCTTGTTCATAAATCCGGACACTTGAATCAAAATCCGGACATTCATGTATCGAATTCCGGACACTCAAATCAACACTGCTATGTTTCACATAAGTACATAAAAAATGAAACTTACCTTGATGTTACAAGACATAAATTGTTGGGCTTATGATAAATAATGTATCTCATTTGTTAGAGGGTCCTGAAACAGCTGTCTATACTGTTTTTGGAATAGGGGGAGATCCCCCAGTACCGGACACTTAAGCCACTAAATTCATAATTCGAAAAATATTGATTTTATGGGCTCGTGTCACCCATTTATGATAAATATCATCATTTTTATAGTGTACAAAAATAAATTTGAAAATATAAATATGAATTTTGACATTGTGTTTTAATGATGTATTTTAGTACCAAATTGATCGATCTTGAAATGTGGCACCCAATACCGGACACGATCTGGAAATGCCTCGAATTCTGTAAATTTGAACATCATTGAATGTGTACACTATGGAAATAGTTTATAATTACCAATTCAATGCAATTGCAACATTTACAAAAATAATTTGAGTTTTTCTTAGTTTTTCTTAGCATCTTGCCTATCAAAAACCTCTTTCATATATGATGAAAAATAGCACATTTTACGATGTTGTTATGAATGTTCATTCTTCTTAATTTTATTGCATGTTTGATACCATGGTCGACGGAACCCATAAAAAATGAAAGTATTTTGAGACACTGATGCAATATTTACAAAGATATCATATAACAAATCAAGCTGTCCGAAACTGAGGGACAGGAGGTGCTTAACCAAAATTGTAATTTGTCCATATTTACTTCAATTATGGTACAAAATACATTCATACTATCAAATTAGGATTATGTTCGATCATGCTTGCGGGATCCAAAGTATATTTTCATATTCAAAATAATTACTAAATAGGCTCAAAATTAAGAAGATACGTCAATTTTTTAAAGATTTTCAAACTTTTCTACTTTTTTAAGAAGGGATGAATATTTCAAGGATGTGTTATTCTACGCAAACATTAGTCTACATAATAGCTTTCTTTTCTACTAATACACCATCTTGATTGGACCATGATTTCTCAATGTTTCAACTTTGTCCGGTATTGGGTGCTGTCCGGCACTGGGGGAACTCCCCCTACTTCTAAAAGTAGTGTGATGTACGCATCGTTTTCCCCATCAATCACACATAATTTACACTTATTTGTGGTTTATAATTTTCAGAATCACTGAAATATCATTTATAAACATTCTTTCGAGATTTTCAAATGATTTGAATGCCATATCTGTTGTTAAAACTTTTTAAATTTTATTCTTGGGCACTGTGTCCGGATTCAAAACCACACGTATCAGTATCCGGACAGTCTTTTTCTAATACAAAAACGTGTTTTCTTCATTAATTTCACAAAACTATTCAGTTTAACATGTATAAAACATCAACAATTCACAGCAAAACTTGTATCATATGTATTTCCGGCTTCAAATAATTTTCGAAATAACCGCGGCGGAGTGAAACAGTAGAAGCATTAACCTAAGAATGCTAATGTCGCTGCTGTTCGTGTGACCAACATCAATTTTGCTGCGATGTGACAGGGCACAGTGGCCGCATCCCATACAAATGCTGGCCAAAAGTACAATTCTCACTCAAAACGTTTAAAAATGCTAAATATTTGACAAAACATGATTTTTAGAGGTAATTTGATAGAAATAGTCGCTGAAACAGAAAATCGATATTTCCGGTACATTTGACAGAATTTGTTTAAAATAGCACATTTTTGTAATTCAATCAATGAAATCCGTATCCACATCAAAATCAAATGAGACGTCATTCTTTTGATGCCAATTTGAAGTTAAATATCGTGGGCAAGCTCAAGATGGTTTTTGAATCTATTCGGGAGCTTATAAAGGTAAAAAATGCGATATTTATATCAAGTATGATGGTCTAATGGGCTGATTCGTAGTGTAACTAAAAATATTTTTTTCTTATCTTGGCGCAAAAAAGCGCAAGTGAAGTCATAGTACATCGAAAACTATGGAATATTTGCTACACATTGAGGGGTAATTGATCATTTTAGAGCGTTTCCCAGATATCTTGCACTACCTTTGAAAAAATGACTTATTTTTTAAGGAGCTCTATGTTACACACTTCTTGACATTCTCAAATGGTAAACATGTCACATATGGTTTAAAATATCTTCAAAACAAAGCTTAAGGTATATTCTTTCGAATGAGACCGGTTGAGAAAGGTTTGGTCATGATTTAGTACAGAAACTGCAATTTCTATAGAACAACCTTCACGAAATTTGAAGAATTCAAAAGGGTCAATTTCAGCTGACATCTCTCCAGGTGACATGCTGTGAAAAATCGAAATGTACACCGATCGATCTGAAACTTTGGGGAATTGTTATTCAATACTGAAGAAATCAAGAAAATATATTCAAGAAGGAATTTGCAAACTTTATTTTTTTGACTTTTGGCCAGCTTTGGGCCACTGTGCAGCGTGAGTACCGGGCCTCAAAGTGTCAAAGGCCAAAACAAAATATTCTCTGTTGCGTGAGATCGATCAATTAATGAAAAATAACAATTAAAGGTAATAATTAGTTAAATCAATTTTGTGACAACAGCGCCATTAGCGTTCTACTTCTAATATTTCTATTAGTGAAACTGACTTTTGTTTTGCTATTTAACAATATTTTACAAGGCTTACTTGATGTTACTTCACGTTACAATGGACAACGGTAGTTAAAACTCATCATAGGGATGATATTCTTACATTCGCACGGTTATTTTATATTATGGATTTTACTAGAGTGTCCGGAGTTTTGATTCATCACGGTATTAACTCCAATTTGTCAAAAATGTCGAATGTGACTGTTTTGCAGTTATGGGCAGACTAGTTCCCGCAAGAATGTGATCATGAACGGCTAAGTAAAGGGACACTGGTTCCCACTTGTCTGGGCTGTTTCGAGCTAAGACCAAAATAATATTTGTTTGCTAGATGTTGAATGTAATGTGAATGAATGTATACTTCATCTGTTTCTTTTCCAGTTTTTTTTTATTATTTTATGCAATTATTTTATGCAATTATTACACGACAGTCTTACGAATCAAGACAGCAAGAACAGATATTGTAATTATCAACAGATTGCTTATGCTTGGCATTGGCGTAGCTAGGATTTTTCTCTGGATGGGGCCTAGGGGGGGCCTAGCAAATACTTGTTTTACAGAAGTAATGTCGGTCGCAATAATCACGATTTTCACAAATTTGGTAGTTTTTACAGATTTGTATCGATTTCATTCATTTATAATTTTGTCTCATTTCGTGGCATATCAGTGATATTTGTAAATTTCAATTATCGCTACGAAACAGATTCATTTATGTTGTAACCAGTCAAAAATCTTTAAAGAATTCTAGCAAAAAGCTCACAAGGATTGTCTTTTGTGTTTCTCCTTTGATTATTTCAGGAATTAAATCATGTGCTTTGAAGAGTTTCCTCTGAGAATCCCTACGGGAATTTATTCATGAATTATGTTCGCACTTTTCAGTGCTTTTTTCAAGAACTCCTTTACTAGTTTTCATTGAGTTCGTCCTAGGATTCCCCAAGAGAATCATTCTCAGACTTTTTGTTCTCATCAGAAAATTTCTCGAAGAATCTCTATCGAACTGCTTAAAAAATCGTTTGAAGAATTCCGCATTACAAATTCTTTTAATACTTTCTCCTCGAAGGTCCTCTAGGTTTACATTACATATAAATTCCAATTGTTAGTTTAAAGTATCCCCCTGTGTTCATAAATAATTTGTTTAGGATTTCTAAGGATTTCTCCAAAATATAGAACAACAATATATAGGATTCTCACCAAAAATGACTTCACAATCAACAAGCAAGGATTCATTCCACGAATTCTTCAGAGAGTTCACCAACAGTTTTTCCAACTTTACTTTTGAATTTCTTTCTAAGGTTTCTCTATAGAATTGTTTGATGAAATCGTAGCAAAATTATCCAGACATCCTGCAAAAATATTAATTGGCTCTTCCAGGTGTTACTTTAAGGATTCCTAGCAATATTCCACAAAAATTTCTTGAGCAATTTTAAAGAATTCAATTGGGAAATTTTATTCATGAATGCTCAGAGAAGCTCTCCGCAAGAAACCTGAATTTTTTTACAGATAATTATTTTTTTGATTTATCTAAAATCAAGGTGCAACATCTCTTCCGTGAAAATAATCAAAGAATCCCGAGTAATTTGTACAGAGATTTATTAGAGAATTATATTATTGTTTCTTGTAGATTCTTCTGAAAAATTACCAAAGAATCATCTTAGCATTTTCCAGAGCTTTTTTCATAAAACCGCACTAACGATTCTTTTGGAATTTTAATTGAACATTTTTTTCACCAGATTCACTAAACACTTGCAATTCATTCTTAATCTTAAAAAAATCTCCAGAAGTTCCATCAAGTATTCTTTCAGGTTCTAGAAATAACTCATTTTTTTGCGAATATAAATCTCAGGAATCTTCCATAAAAAAGACATATAAAAATTTAAACACTCTCCATTTCTGGGTCTAAAACTACTCCTGGAAAAACTTAATATTTTTTAGGGATTGCTTTATAAATTCCTCTATGAATCACTCCATATCAGATTTCTAAAGTAACGAAATGTTTGAAATAACCTTGTTGATAAGTTATTGAATAATTGCAGCTTAAACATACTTCGGAAAATATCACTGAATTCCTGTCGTAAAATTTAAAAATTTCTGAAACATGTTAACAATGTACCTCACAGAAAAGCTTAAGTGGTTCTTGTAGGATTTACTACATAAAATCGTATTCTTTTTTGACGTCTTTTATAATAGAAAATGATCCATGTTAAAACGTATGAAATTTTTACTGAAAGTATTTGTAACTAGAGTCTTATATAATATTTAGGATGAACTCTGAAGATTCATGATACTATGGTGAACATATTGATGTAGAACCCATTTTTTCCTACCTCTAGAAATTCCAAACAAACTTTTTTGAAGGTTTTATTATCGACTATTTTGTAGTACTGTAGAAGTTTAACGTGAAAATGTAAGATTCTAATTTAACCCTTTCTTTCCCACAGCTTTGTTTGACAATTTAACTATCAAAATGGCGTTTCAAAAATAAAAAGTTTTTACAAATAAGCTATATTGTTCAAAATCTCAATAATTTTTTTATTGTTTTTCAATAGTAAGTTGATTGTTTTCCAATAGTTTGACCCCAAGGTCACTTATTTCGATGTTTGGTAAGACAAATGAGCGAATAAATTTATTCCAATCATTATTGAGCTACTCGTACCAATTCGGTTTTGCTACCGTTCGTTGAAAATCTGTGGCACCTGTGCTACCATTGGAAAGAGAGGGTTAAATCTTAGTGAAAACTTCTGCATTACTTTGAAATTTTGTTGAGGAATTCCTGATGGATTTTCAGGAATTAGAAACCATACGCATAAGAATTCTGTATTTTTTCACAATTTGTATAATTAGATTTAGATTCTTTAAAACGATGCCTTTTGGAGTATGGAAAGATTTGTACGAGGTTCCTCAAAGCGGTTTGCGAAGGAAGAAGAAACATTAAAATGTTGAAGCAAGTCGAACAATAGGTGGGCAATGGTACAACGAAAGATAATTTACAATATCTTCTCTACAGGTAAATTACAGGATAGTAAAATATTCTCTAATGGATTAACAAATAAAACATATTTCTCAAGGTCCATCAGAATCTTTTTTATCCTTAAAAGCTATCCTTCCTTGATTTCTGGTTTTCCAGAATTCTGCCAGAAAGCCTCTAGAAATTACGCTTTCGTATCGTACAAAAATTCAAACCAAGAACCAATTTCTAACGAAGTGTTTTAAGGAAAATCAATAAAAATTTCTTTATGAATATTTTAATAAATTTTCTCCTTCCCAGTTATTTTGCTACAGACTCCTCAAGCGCTATGCTTATTTCGAAAGCAAAATTTTCCTGGAGGTTTTCAACAAATTTCCTCTAAAAATTCGAGGGTAAGAGACATTTTGAAAATATTTTTTTTACAATTTTTGAATGATCCGGGGATTTGAACCAAAATTTCTAAAAAAGAAAACATAGAAAACTTTTTGACGCAATTTATTTTAGAAATATTTCTTAACGACTTTTGATGAAATTTGCGGAAGAATTGGTAATAAAATTGTTGGGAAAACTATTTAAAGCAATTCAAAGAAGAATTTCTAATAGAACTTTCAGCGAAATACCTCTGAATTAGATTTAACAGAATTAATGATTTTTTGGAGGAATTGCGAGCGAAAACTTTTTGAAAGATAAAGTAACATTTTTAAGGTAAATCTGGGAACATTTTCCGAAACCAATTTGATAATAAAAAGTTGACATAGGAGTGGATGTCCACCAGGAAGAATTCGCTTTGAAAGTATGAACAAGTCCAACAATACTGTTTGACTTATTTCGAAAAGATTTGCATATATTAAATATTGATTAAACTAAAATTTTATAATGCATATCGAAAAGCTTTTTGAAAAATTGTGCTACAAATTTGTTGAATATTAATCAAATAATTTTGGAATTAATAATCTTTCTTGAAAAAATATTGTTCAAGCCATAAATTTATTCATGCAAAACTACTTAAAAAATTGAATCAAAATCAAAGAGAACTAAGGTCACTATGGTCGATTTTGTTACATTTTTTTCACGCCATGTTAAATTTCTACCATTTATTTGAAGAAAACTTGGCCATGCCGAAATTCCTTGAAAAATTCTTATTTTTCGACAAGAATTCCCGCTATGTATTGTCTGAGAAATTCCTATAGTAACTTTGTCTATTTTTTCAATTATTTTTTTCGGACATCATACGAGTTGAAGTTAAATGGATTTATTTAGTGGATTCTCATAAGGGTAATCATCATCACCACACACCTCGAGCAGGGTATCCTTCAAAATCATGAGAAATCAGACTGCAGTGCTGCTCTATGCTGAAACAGAATTAATTGGATTGTTCAGAAAAAAAAACTAATTTTTGGGATCAAACTTCCACTTTTTCATACCACGATATTTTTGGTAATGGATATGTCAGAAAAATTGTGCTTACCGCATACAACATGAAGCTAGTTCTAACAGTAACCAATCGATCGACAGCCGGACGGATAAGCTTTCAGTTGTCGCGTGATTCACCAAAGTCAGAACTATTACGCTGATGCTGAATAAGACAAGCGAGGTTTTCTCGCTATAGTGTTCTACAACATAAATTAACGTAACTACTGAAGAAATTTTTGTCAATAACAAGAGTCATGTACCTAGATTGATTCAGAAGATTTTGCTGCAAGTTAAATTGTTTGTTTGTTTTTTAATTTTTTAATTTTATTATCATCAAAAATTCTAGGGGGGGGGGGGCCTGGATGGGAGGGGGCCAGGCCCCCCTGCCCCCCCCCCCCTGTTTCTACGCCAATGATGCTTGGAGTACATAAATATACCGCAGTTATGACAGGTCCGAGGTCTACCTGTCCTTCACTCGTGCGTGAATAATTATGCTGATAGTTTTCAATAAACTTATCGACTATATCGATGTGCAGCATGGGCTCGCTTTTTCTTCTTCTATCGTTGTTTATGACGGAATCCTTCGTCAACCATTCAGTGTATTGCCTCTTCGATATGTTGTCTTCTGGGTTGGCCCAACATAAAAGCACATAGGAATTATGTACAGACAAATCGATCAAATTTTCAAACGTTGCCTTCGACCCGCTGGCAACTGAATTTTTCAGTAATTTGGTCAGTTGCGTCCACTCCACCTTTGAATTTATTATACAGAAGTATAACTGCTGGTTTCTCTGATATAAATACAGTTAACTCTCCCTTACTCGATATTCCGTATCTCGATATCGAGTTAGAGAACCATAGTAAAAGTTGGTTTTCATGGCTACCTTGATGGTCCCTTGGATCGCAATTGCACTGGTTTTGTGTTCTGTAACTCGATACCTCCCTAACTCGATGGTCCCTTCAATATCGAGTAAGGGAGAGTTAACTGTATCAAAAAAGAACATATAAAATGCACATTGAAAGTGAAGGTTTTGAAAAAAAATAACAGGGTAGAAGCACCGATTTCGGTCATACGCCAGTTGTAGCCATAAGGGATTATTCCCAGTTTTACATAGCCAATCAGCATGTAACCTTTTGTGTTTAGTAGATCACATGCACATAATAGAGCTACATTTTTTTACTCATCCAAATTTATTCAAAACATAAGAAAAGCAATTCATTTGCCTTATAATTTTAACTCCCATACACCTAATTTGGCCAGGGCACTCCTGATTTGGCCACTCTCATGAGAAATCAATGCAATTGGCCAATTTAGGAACCGACCGAAACTGGTTCCGTTGGCCTATATTGACCAACGGGATTTTCAAAACGAAAAAATGGTTAGAGCTCAGTTTTGATATTTTACACACATAAAATGGGTTGAAAGTTTGCATTTGACATATTTGTAGTATAAATACGGCTTCCCATTTAATTTTTATTGACATTTTCTCTTATGCTGGCCAAAACCAGTGTTTTTACCCTAAATAAAAAGATATTGGTTTAGAAATATATATTATACTTTACTTGTATATGTTACTCTCAGCAGTGGATGTATTGGTATTGAAGATGGATGGCATGACCTCTGGATCCGCAGACAGCACGACAATGTGCTTGCCTTTTTTGGCTGAATTGAGAGCAGAATTTAAATCTACCGGATTCTTCTTTTTTATTTTATCGGAGAGTTCTAACGCAGCGCAAATTCCGAGAAACAAGTTCTTCAGCCAGCGGAATCAAGTCGAGAAAATTGTCGAAAAAAATCCGACGTCCGGATGAGAAATATGGTGCAGTCAGTTGCACAACAACTCTTCTCCCTTGTCCTACTTGCGGAGCACCGTTTATTTTTCCTGAAATAATTCCAATAAATTTGTATTTCAATTCTAACATGGATTTATTTTTCTTACCAGTATATAAAGTAAAATTCAGAAAATAAAAATTCATCGGCATCGAAAATGCCGAATAAGTCCATATGGATCTGGCTTGTTTTTGTTATATACTTCAAAACTACATCTACCTCGGAAGTTAATCATTCGTTCATCGACCGTGCTATATTCCCCTGAGTTATATTTGTCACGATTTTTTTTTAATTTCCTAGATTGGTCGGAAAAGTTCCAGTCGATCTTTCGGATGCTGGTAGTCTTCGGCCTGCGTCTGACCTACTTGCCGAGGTAACCATGTGGCCACTGAATCGTCTTAACGGATATGACGGCAAATCGATTGGTATTGTTAGTTGCTCATGACCACTCTGTAGAAACCAATACCATTCACGGTATCGGTGGTTTGAAGAGCGTCAACACTTGTATGGTTTGCTCCGAATATGCCAGCGTTCAGTTCAAACTCATCTTCGGGGCTTCTTATGTTCCTTGCATCGAATCAAAACCCTTTGTCTTTTCAAATATATGTCACGAATCGTGTCATCCAGTTGGATGGTAAACCGTACTCCATGAGATATTTTCGGCTTTGTTAAAAAAAAAACTCGTCCGTCACTTTCATCATTATCCTCAGAATCGTCTTCACCAAACGGAAGCGGTTCTTCAACTTCGTCCTCCAAATCATACTCAATAGGGCGCTTGCAGCAAACAAAAGTGTGCCCAACTGCCCCCTTTGATTTTGCAGGGCCGAATGCCGTTTGGCCGAATCAAGAACAAAAAAATCGATATTTTTCAACGCTGATGTGTAGGATTCATAAGTGTGGTCCAATAACTGATCTGCTAGTTAACATGTTGATCTTTATGATGTGGCGGGACGTTATGTTTGTCGCTATATAAGTGCCCCAAAAGAATACATAAATCTATCCGTTCAATCAGGACGAAGTTGTCAACGCGCGTCAAGACTCTGAGCTCATGGCTGGTGCGACTCTGGACAATCAACGGTGTGCTAGGATTTGAAATGTTTTTGATAATTTAATTTCAAGAAATTTTTTCTTCTTTTAAACATAGGCTATTATTTCAACTTGTACTGGTTTCATTACTATTGGCAATAATTTAGCTTATATTTTAATTGGAAATTTTACCTTCTTTAAATAATCGGCAGTTCTTTATTGTTATACTAATATAACAATTACAGGACACCCAAATTATCCGAACACCAAAATATTGGAAAGATGATCTCGCATTGAAAACAATGAAAAATCAATGTCCATGTACCTTTTATAACACATCTATATGTTAACACAAAATACAACTTAAAAAAATTTCGAAATAATTGCTTGTTACTGAGATAGGCTAATTTAAATTTTCCTGAGGGCCGCTAGTCATACTGGAGATGTGTTAACCCTGAAACCTAAAAGAAATGAATCCAAATGTCCTATTATTATTTAAAGTAATCTACAGGTTAGTGGCTTTAAGTTAGACTGGAAATAGAAAATTGTACGGTTCAAATCCAGTGAGTTCTATGGACATTTCTCTTCCGTCATAAAGCTCGGAAAACAGTTCCCTTTAAGACACTTCAATACATTTGGGTTGGTTTTGCAATTATTTGAAATTGGAAATGTGTCAAAATTACTTCTTAAGAATATAATAAGCCAATGTTTAAAACCATGCTAGAATATCATGCATGTTTGTATAGAGCCATGTCTTCAAAGTTTGTACGGATATTTGCATTACACTAGCTTAAATTGTTATAAGAGATGTTTCCTTCTTTTGATCATAGGCTGTTCTTTAATATTTTAATATTTTTCATAGTTAATGGAACTAATGCTTATTATACGTTCATAGAGTCTTATTAAAAATTAGATCACTTACGTTAAACAAGCTAACTGTTTCTTCATTGTGAAAAGAAGCAGCCAAAAATTTAATAATTTAGTACAGTCACTCCACAGTTATGGATAGCACAACGATATGGTTCAGAGTTGGATTAAAACTGGGGTATCTTATTAAATAGAGTAGCAATTATGCAGAACACATTTTACCTACGTGAACCATAAATCTGTGCAGTATTGCAATCAATTATAATATGCTCTGGCATATTTTTACCGTCCGTAGGAAATAAAATGTCAACCGTATTCCCAGAAGCGTTGATTCATAACTGTGGGGCATTGAAAACCATACCACAGTTCTGAATCAAAAATAAGACGATTCCGAAATAAACGCCGAAACGTATTCTTTCACTAGCACACCATTCGTTTACCTGGCAGGTAATTTGCTGTTATAGTGCTTTGATCCATAATATGAGTCGATTTGATCCATAATAGCAATCCTCCTCTCCCACTGATCCACATCTGTGGGTGGACATCGTTTGGTATTTCTATCAAAATCGATTTTTCGTAAATAACCGTAAATTTTGAGGTGCATTCTTAAAAACAACTATATGCTGCAGTGTTAGGGAGGTAATTTTGTTTTGTCAACCTTCTAGATTTGTCTGGAATATTCCAGATTTATGAGGCCCCAGTTATCAAAAATCTGGAAGATTCATATAAAATTTTTAATTATTTTGTAAGGTTTTGCAAATAATTTGTAAGGGTCTTCATAAACGACATAAGTAATCCATAAAAAATTTCAAAATCTTCCTGATTTTTGAAAAGTTGTCTTGGCATCCCTGGCTTTGTGTGATCGCATGTTAATGCTTACCAAATGGTATCCCTTGGAAGCAGGGATGCCAAGTCGTATTTTTTTCAAAAATCTGGAAGATTTTGAAAATTTGTCTGGATAAGTCTGGATTGCCTATGTCGTATATGGAGAACCTTACAAATTATTTACTAAACCTTACAAATTCATTACAAATTTTATCTGGATTTTCCAAATTTTTGTAAAATGTGACCTCAAAAATCTGAAATATTCCAGACATATCTGGAAGGTTGTCACCGCTGCTTGGGAAGACATGTCCTCCTTTTTGATCATATGTATGATTACATTTTGGTAACAATGTTGGATATAATAGATGTATTTATAGGTTTTATCATTGAACTAGCTTACCCAGCGTGGCTAGCCACGCCTAACAAAATTTGAAAGCGGAAAGCTATGCATAATCTTCCAAAGATTGATATTGTCACAGATAACAGACGTTGAAGTCCGATATTAAAACTGTGTCAGACAATTAATGGTCATTTTAACCAGCAAGCAAGCAATTTGATTGATTTTCGACGCGAACGGTTCTCAGATTCTCCAGTCTTGTGCACTTGAAAATTTAAAGTTTGGCTTCGCTTCATAATCACCTTAACATTACCCGACATTGACACGTATGATACTAATGACCGCCAAACCGCCTAAATTTATGCTCTGACCATACTCTATTTAGCACGTGTCATTAATGTTGTTGTTCTAATCTGGAATAATTACAGCCCTAATGTTGTCGTAGTGTTTCTTCAGCTGTGAAAATTCGAAAATTCCAGAACATTCTACGAATCGGAGAGAATAACATTCTCAAATATTCTACAGATCGCAGTGTTGCTGTGTTCCATAATTTATTGTTGTCTTTCAAAATCACAGTTGTAATGACGCATGGACATATTGACTCATAGAACAGAAATAATTTGGAAAGCTGTTATGGGGGACCACCTTAATAACCATGAAATGTTGTTTTTAGTATGTTTTTAGTTTCACTGTAAATAAAATAAAAACTATTTGGCGGGCAAAAATTTCAAACTCGTGTTTATAGGTTGGAACTGTAGAAACCCCTTCTGAACCACATATTTTACCCCAACCGAATTCAAGTTCGACCGAACTACAATTTGCTTGAAGTTTACGATTTGATCACCGAACAACACGTTTCATCGAAGTCACAAAAAATTGAGATCTATTCACACAAAATCGAACGTTTCAACCAACCAATCATGTGTGAAATGTCAATACATTCTGAAAAACTGCTCTTTTGATGATTTCCTTCGCTGTATATTGCACAGCGCTTAGCAATGTAATATGAAATTTTCGAAGCAGCATATATCTGCACAAAAATGATTTTGCAGCATGAGTGGACATAGATATATTGGTTCAGAATAGCTCGATTTGGTTTAACTTTTTTAAAAGAGCAGTTCCCAAAAATGAAAACGACAACGATGAAAAGTTCTAGAATATTCTACGAATGCGGAAGAAACTTGGTCCATGAAACTCTAGCATATTCTGTAAAATAACTGTTGTAGTTCTCTACAATTTGAAATTGTAATGTTTTAAGAATCAAATTCACTGTTGTAGCGCTCAGTGAAACTTATCGGTGAAATATTTCAAAGCGTTACTGACAGACAGATAACTCTGGTATATTATATATATGATAATATATGAGAAATGGCTTTGCATAATTTAGGCTAAAATTACGTTACGTGTAAATTTAAGATTTTTTGGTGTGTACATGACTCATAAACATCATCAACACTGGCAACCCTGCTGCGCTACTTAGCTGTGTTTTTGTTGTGTCATCCGTTTCATCAATATATTATATCAATTCATCTACGCAACGTCAGATCGCTTGAACCCGGCCAATCTTTTCCCGCACGATTAATCTGCTACTCCCAGCCAGGTAGGATCAGTGAATTCTGTGCAATTCCGAGCTGGCTCGAGTGTGGTTTTGAGAAAATCGCTCTCCGCCATTGCCCCATCAATAAAAATCTCCCACCTCGGCACTCTCCACCTGCGCTGCTCTTGCAAGCCCCGTGCATTACACCATTCGCCAAAACATAAACAATCATCCATTGCTCCTGCCAGCAGCGCATCAACTGCAGTTAATTATCGCTCCAAACTCACCCACCTGTATCAGCTGAGCCAATAAACTTCACTTGCTTCTGCTGTTCTTCTCGCTCTGCAGTCCGAAATTCCCACCAACCCCGCATAGAGGACCGAACCCAAATTGCATCAATTTCCGCATCGCTGCAACTTCATTGTTTTTGCTCTGCTGACGATTTCCAAAGTAAACAATACAAACTTCACCGACAACTTTGTGAGTAGGAAGACAGAGAAACGACATTTCAGCATCTGTCATCGCCAGTGTTGCCAGTTCCGCCGACTTTTGATCTGCTTATTGCTGTAACGCTTGGGTGACGCTTCTGCGCTTCTATTTCGCCGATTTAAATCGACAGTTTGAAGAGATGATGGAAATTTGCAACAGCTGCGCAGTAATGATGAATGCTCCGGAAGTTGTATGTAGTGGATTTTGCAAAGCAACTTTCCATTATAAATGCGCTAAAGTGTCGGAGTCTTTCTACAGGGAGATTTGCGGTAACCCAGCTGTGTTTTGATTCTGCAGAGGTTGCTGCGATCTGATGAAGAGCGCCCGTTTCAAAAACGCTATGACGTCGACAAACGCTGCCACTTCGGAACTCAAGGATGCTTACCAGAAGGTGGTCGAAGACTTGAAACGGAAATAAAAGAAAGTCTTATCGCCGAGCTGAAGCAGGAAATCCAAGGCGGCTTCAACAAATTATTCCCTGCAGTGCTTTCTCCAGTTCCTCGGCATTTCCAATTCAACTATCGTGCAACACCTAAGCGAATGCGCGATGACGATACATCCGGGCCGACGGAACATCCACCGAAGATCTTCTGTGGCACTGGCCAATCATCGAGCAATGTGTTAAGTGAGTCAACCTCAAGCCCGGACGATAAATTGTGGTTGTATCTGACGAGAATTTCACCAGAAGTCTCTGAGAACGACGTGCTGAATCTTGCGAAAGCATCATCATCGGGAGCATCATCATCGAATCAACTCCAATCCAGTCAGCAAACCTCAACGCAGCCCAGCATCACTCTGAATTAAACCGTCGTTCCACCAGATCTACTGCCGCTACTCGGAACTACCTGACAGTTTACTACCAAAACGTCAGGGGCATCCGAACCAAAACGCAAGAACTATTTTTGAGTTTATCGTCCTCCGACTATGATATTATAGTTCTTACAGAAACGGTGCTGCGTCCTGACATTGCAAATGCGGAATTTGCTGCAAACTACAATATATTCAGGTGTGCTCGGAATTCTGCCACTAGCAACGTTCAGAGAGGCGGTGGGGTCCTGATTGCAGTGAAAGCCGCATTGAACTGCAGATCAGTACTGTTAGAGAACTGCAATAACCTCGAGCAAACTTTTGTACTGGTGAAGCTCCAGCAGTCGTCGATTTACGTTTGTGGGATCTATCTCCGCCCCAACTCGCTGACGGTGCACTACGCCTCGCACTCTGCAGCCATTCAACAACTCTGTGAACGCATTTCGAGCTCTGACACAATCGTTGTTGTAGGGGACTACAACCTTCCTCAATTAGTCTGGCAGATAGATGATGACGTCGGCGGTTTGCTTCCTTCTAACGCCTCCACCGAACAAGAGATCACCTTGGATGAAAGAATGGTTGCCTCCGGATTACATCAGATCAATAGCCTTTTGAATTCAAATGACCGCTTGCTGGACCTTGCATTCGTGAATGAAGTAAACGACGTTGAGTTGATCGAGCCACCTGTGAGGAAGTAATGAAGTGTGATTGAATTGTCTGTTCAGGCAACATAGAATAATAAGCAGGCTTGGAAAAATAGGAGCATAGAAACCAAGTAACAACATTCTGTCAGTTATTGATCTAATCTTGGCTCGCAAAGACGCTTTGAGGAAAGCGACCATCAAGTTACTACATTGGCGTAGACGGTAGAGACGAGATAATTTGAAATTATCGAACACCTTGTAAGTCTTATGCAAAATAGAAATATAAAGGAATATTGATAAAATAAAATAGTAGTCTCCGACGGACATGGGTGGAGATGAAAGGCAAACGGTTTCTGATGGAAATAGACAGAAAACAGAGAAAGAATGGTCTCTGATGGACAAGGACAGAGTACCGGATAATGGATTCTGACGGAAATGGGCAGAATTCAAAAGCAAGTCTCTGATGAAAACTGAGTTCATCTATAAGTATGAAAGAGGAATGTTGAGGGTTTTTGTTTAAAACATTATTAGTATTATTCTGGACGATGGAAGAACAACATAAGGCTTCAAATAAAAAGCAGTTGAAGTTGGTGAAAAAATACCATAGAAGAAAAAGCTCCAAAAGTGCTAGAGGGATAGAGGGCCACCAGAACCAGAACAACTTGAAATGTCTCAAAATTCGAATCTCATTGCATGTTTGGTGTCGAAATCCGACGATCAATATCGGACGGCACAGTTTATTGAAATCCATACCGAACAGCTGACTTACATGTGCTAAAGATTACATCTATATATAACTTCATGAGTAAGCTGATCGTTCCGGAGTGTAAACCGTTTGAAGGTGAGCTTGAATTTGGATAAGTAAGCATTACCTGCACCGAAAAAAAGTTTTAGTGCATCGCTGAACCTAATTAACGAGGAATATTTAGTGTACCTATAATCAATTTGTAGGGAGGCTTCTCGAGCGAAAATTATTGTAGTACACCGATTGACGTGTAAGCTAATACCGATTTGTCTAGTTTTATGAAAATTTAATTTGGGTACAATGGTTTCTATTGTGTGATGTGCATACAATACTGTATTGTATGTTGAGAGATAAGTGATAATTATCAGTGTGGTGTAAGACCCATCGGACTCATATGCAGTACTCTGATCGGCAGGATGCTGTGGATGCCGCACCGATCAGCGTTGCGACGCTGTGCTGATGCAAAATATTTGGTTGAAGACGAGAATTTACATAATTAGCGGCAGGGTCTTTTGGAATCTGTTGGAAATCTTCAATGAAAGTTTATAACATGACATGCCTGAATGATCATGGCTTCAACGGATGAAGGTTAATAATTACTGATTGAAATAGGCAGAAATTTTAGAAAAGAAAGTCTCTGATGGACAAAGACAAAATAGATTCTGACGGAAATGGGCAGAGTTCTAGAACAATACTAGTCTGATAAACACTGAGCCCATAAATAGGAAATAAAAATGTGGTCGGCTTTTGTTCTAAAAATTATTTATATTGTTTTGCATGATGAAACAACAGCATAAGAATTAAAAGAAGCGAATGAGTTGATGAAAACACGACATGAAAAAAGAGTTAAAAAAGTAAGGCTCATAATTCGAAGTCTCGCTGCATGTTTGATGATAAAATTAGTTTAATGAAATCCATATCAAACGGTATCGATAATGATAACCTCTATGAACAAACTTATAATGCTGAACTTTTCTAAGTGAATACAGCCCCTAGGAAAGCTCAGAGTGGAAAAGATAGAATTCCTGTTCCCAAAGAAAAATTTGAAGCACCCGGCAAATATGTGGTTGAAGATGAGAATTTCTAAAATTGAGATTGTATTACATGCCACACTGTTGCGACAGGAATACGTGCATGAGTTTACACGTGCGTGGTCTAAACCGATATACGATTGGCGGTTTTCTAGAGCCATCAAGGTTTAGAATCGCCCTAGGATCATTTCTTCGGTAAGTGGTGTTTACGACTGATAATAGTCGGAAATCACTTCGAAAAAGTGTGGGTCTCTGGTTTGATCAAGACAAATACAAAATACAATCATTCTGAAGTCCTACGGTATTTTTAGCTTACCATTCTACAACGTTTTACAAATGCTTGTGTATATATGTTAAAAAGAGATCGAAAACGCCTGGGACATAATGCAGACAATAATTCACATTTGGGTATGAACCCATTGATGCTATTATTAAGGTTATTTGACTCTTTCACGTGTACCCTGCACGGAGGCAACTACCCCGTAATGCGAGTCAGCAAAACATGTGCCCAAACGTCGGGTAAGAATGCTCTTACCGCACATGCATCCCTGACCATTCTTAAGTGGATTTAATTTGGATTTGATTTGTTGGACAATGTACGTTTTTATGGGATTATCTGTACAGAAAGATGCATAGCACAATTGAAGTTCATTGGTAAAAAATAGTGTTGAAGGTGTCGAAGCGAATACTACTCCCCGCTACAATATAATCTAGAATCATACAATGAATTTCAAATAGTACTGGACGTAAAAGGAATATGAAGATTTCACCCTAGGTTATTGGGCCTTTTGCTATTCAAACATTGTAAAAAGCTTCGATGAAAATATATGCAATCTAAAGTTTGGATTGATTTTTTTGGTCTTGGATGGTAATGGAGGCACTTTCTGCAGATCATGTTCTTAGTGATAACTTTACGTGAAGGTCAATAATTCTTTTGAACCGAACTCTTCCACAAAGGCCATACGAGGTCATTGGCATCAATGCTGATGTACAAATTTCAATTTGAGGCTAATATCAAGTTATAACTATCGCCACCCCTGAAGATTTAAGTTATGGAGATATATCTAAGCCGTGATAATGGCGCATTAGCAGATCAAATTGTGATTTGAATGAACTATCAAATGAAAGGACTCAAACTGACTGCGTATAATATTTGAACAAATCTGGAACTTATTTTGCTAGGTATTGTGATCATACACACTACGAAAAAATCATGTGATTTACGTCTTTTAGGATGCACATAAAAGAATTGAGCCAAATGACGTAGATTTGTGTCGAATTTGAAATACGTTAGCGTCTGTCTCGGAAATGCCGATCACATTTCAAACGTTTTCGTGTCATTCAACATTTAAAATTACATATTTTGTTTAATACATCTGAATATTCTGTCAAAAATAATGCACATGGATGGATCGACGGCTTGTCATTCCATGTGCATTATTTGTGATTGAATTTTCAGCGTGAAAGTCATGTAAACCGTGCCGTTTTGCATGCAACATTCTTCGAGAGAAGACGTTTCGCGTTCAATATTAAGGATTTTGGTAACAATGTTGTATATAATTGATGTGTTTATAGGTTTAATCATTGAATAATACATGAGAAATGGCTTTGCATGATTGAGGCTAATATTACGTTACGTGTAAATCTAAGATATTTTGGTGTGTATTATTCAATGATAAAACCTATAAACACATCTATTATATACAACATTGTTACACACCAAAAAAAATCTCAGATTTACACGTAACGTAATATTAGCCTCAATCATGCAAAGCCATTTCTCATGTATTATTCAATGATTAAACCTATAAACACATCTATTATATACAACATTGTTACCAAAACCCTTAATATTGAACGCGAAACGTCTTCTCTCGAAGAATGTTGCATGCAAAACGGCACGGTTTACATGATTTTCACGCTGAAAATTCAATCACAAATAATGCACATGGAATGACAAGCCGTCGATCCATCCATGTGCATTATTTTTGACAGAATATTCAGCGTAGAATCATGTAAACCGAGAATTCTTGTTTGCAATTTCACTTTCAAGATGCAAGAAAGCATGCAACATTGGCGAATATTGGATGGAAGATCATGAAATGTTTCAGTTTCACTCAAGTTTGCAAGCATTATCGAATGCAATGAGACAGTTTACATTAATTATCGTTGAATGTTCAGTTGCAACTCGTTTTACATGATTATCATAAAAAATTACGTGCCATGTAAATTTGAGAATTTTTTGCTGTGTAGGAATAGTTTTTCATGGGGGTATTCTTCTAGAAAATTGAAGATACAAGGACAAGTATGTATTATGTACAAACAATTTTGTAATTTTCATTGCCATATGGTTCATGTAACATTTGGCAATTCAGCGCCATTTTCAACTCGCATGATAAATTGTGACACGTTTCACGTCTTACATTGACTCGCAAAAAATAAATGTATAAATAAAAATACTAGCAGCTTCTTTACATGGTGACTAATTACAATGGTCTTCTCTAAGCAACACCCATTTCCCATTAGTGAATTTATTTCCATACACTATACATACACCGCCAACGCAAGCAACCAGGTAGCTCATTGAAATTTCCGTTTGCAACCCGATACGGTCGGATGCACTTGATGTGAGTTTTCCTCCCAAGCGTAACTCTACTCTACTATAGTGTAAACAGGTGTACAACACCCTGGATGTCTTCTGGCCCAACTCAAACGAGCCGCTGCTCAGGGTATGAATCTGTCCCCTTTGCTATCGAGATCGTGATAGATCGTGACTTGGCCCCGCAGCAAGCCTGATGTCTACCGTTACCTATATACAGAGCGAAGAACACGTTGAGATGAAAGAGCTGTCCCCTGAACGTTTGAAATACGAGCGAACACCGTGCTGGCTGATGCTCTTTGCTTGATCATGCCTCGCGGCGGTCTTTCATAGGCGAGGAACGCGGCTTACCTATCCATTAGGGTGTGGCTGACTTTTTGAAAAGTTCTCAAAACCAGTAGTTTGTGTGTTCTTATGGCTACACACCAAAAATTCTTATATTTACACGTAACGTAATATTAGCCTCAATCATGCAAAGCCATTTCTCATGTATTATTCAATGATTAAACCTATAAACACATCTATTATATACAACATTGTTACCAAAATCCTTAATATTGAACGCGAAACGTCTTCTCTCGAAGAATGTTGCATGCAAAACGGCACGGTTTACATGATTTTCACGCTGAAAATTCAATCATAAATAATGCACATCAAATGACAAGCCGTCGATCCATCCATGTGCATTATTTTTGACAGAATATTCATCGTAGAATCATGTAAACCGAGAATTCTTGTTTGCAATTTCACTTTCAAGATGCAAGAAAGCATGCAACATTGGCGAATGTTGGATGGAAGATCGGGAAGATCATGAAATGTTTCAGTTTCACTCCAGTTTGCAAGCATTATCGAATGCAATGAGATAGTTTACATTAATTATCGTTGAATGTTCAGTTGCAACTCGTTTTACATGATTATCATAAAAAATTACGTGCCATGTAAATTTGAGAATTTTTTGCTGTGTAATATGAGAGCTGCTAAAATGTGCACATCGAGAGTAAGCAGAAAGTCCCATGCATTATTCATTTGGATCGAAGTGCAATTCTTACCAGATCCGATCAATCACGGAGTAGCAACCATTAACATGTACAGTCACCCCACAGTTATGGATCAGCTAAGGGTCATTTTTTAGAATAAAATATGATTACAAATCATGGTGACCTTGTACAAAACAACATTACCTGCCAGGCAATGCCCAATATAGTTGTTTTCGAGAATACACATGAAAAATCGCGGTTATTTACGAAAAAGTGTCGATTTCGATAGAAATTTCAAACGTTGTCTATCCCACAGATGTGGATCAGTGGAACATGAGGGTCCTCATTATGGATCAAATCGACTCATATTATGGATCAGAACACTATAAAAGCAATTTATCTGAGAAGTAAATGAATGGTGTGTTAGTGAAAGTATACATTTCGGCGTTTCTTTCAGTTATGAATCAACGATTCTATGAATACGGATAACATTTTATTTCATACGGACGAATAAAATTTGCTAGAAAATGTTATGATTGATTGCAATGCTGCACAGACTTATGGTACACGTAGATACAATGTGTTCTGCGCAATTGCAACTCTATTTGATGAGATATTCTCCGTTTAAGCCAACTTTGATCCATAACTGTGGGGTGACTGTACAGTCCGTCTATGCTATATGTGCTATGTTATGTATGTTTTGAGGTTACTCTTATCCTGTGATTTAAATACAGAAGTGCACACAAGCTTTTAGTTTCTTAGAACTTTCGAAAAACATGCCGCACTCTACTATCCAACCTCGTCTGCTACAGTGAACATGAACGTTGGTGGCAGTGCCATGACTGCTATCAAATAAATATTATTAATAGCCAGTAAAGGTAAATCATAAAAGAAACACACATCGGAAAATCCGCCGACGTGACCGGCTGCTGTGCAGGTTTTCACGTTCCTGCATGCACCTAGGTGTATACATCTCTTTTTTTTTTCTTTAATTTCCGTTTCATTTCGATACAATCCAGACGAAGAAACACCTACGATTATGAAGTGTCCCGAAGCAAATACGAAATCCGAAATGATGTTGTTTGCTCAATTTTTAAGATTTATAGATGCGCTCCTGTCCGACATAAGTGTGGCTCGTTCATCATCCCGGGATGGCCGTTTCGGTCGGGACCTACCGCGATTCGAAGTGTACGTATTCTTGCCAGCTCGTGTCCCGTGGAACCGGACTGACCCGACTAACAAACTGAATGACTGAATCCATCCACCTCCACGAGACTACTAGGTAGCTAACGACGTTGGAGAATTGTGATGGATTGAAATGCGATTCGGCTGGGATTGTTGCCGGGTGCCAAAACACAGTCGAGGAAACCTGCAGGGCTCGTTGAATTATGTGTTTTGATGGAAATGTGCGTATAATTTGTGATATAATTGCTGTTCACGACTATTGATGGGCAGCTTTTGCTGGATGATAATTAATAAGGGAACAATTTGGAAGTTCTTCAAGTGGTTGATTGAAAGTTATTGATGGGAGCTCTTAGCAGGTTGAACTGCTATTGAGCTTTGATTTAGGGCATCATCCTTTCA
Organism: Aedes aegypti; assembly: GCF_002204515.2. Taxonomy (NCBI): domain Eukaryota; kingdom Metazoa; phylum Arthropoda; class Insecta; order Diptera; family Culicidae; genus Aedes; species Aedes aegypti. The sequence goes on from NC_035107.1 coordinate 99,997,593, forward strand.
GAGTACTATTTTTCTCATTGCTTCAACCAAAGATCCATCCCAAGCTGGTATTCACGACATTTTTGGAGGATTTGCCGTACAGTAGAGATCTGGTCCGTTGCCGATCTGCCGTCAAAGAAGCCGGCTTGATAACTTCCCACAAACTACAGGTTTATTTACTACAGGTGATAGACGAGACGATGGAAAATAATCTGGAATAATACTTTGTAGGTCGCGTTTAGAATGGTTATTCTTGGAAAGATCTCAGAATCTAAATTGTCGTTTTTCTTGTAGATGGGGCATATTATCCCTTCCTTCCACTTCTCCGGTAGCTGTTCTGTTTCCCAGATTGTGCCTATCAGCCGGTGAAGACAAATGGCCAGCCTCTCCGGGCCTATATTTATGAGTTCAGCTCCGATACCACCCTTACCAGCAGCTTTATTGTTCTTGAGTTGGTGAATGGCATCCTTAACCTCCCTCAAAGTGAGGGCTGGTTGGTTTCCATCCTCCGCAGTACTGACGAAGGCATTCCTCCGTTGCCCCGTCCTTCATTGCCTGTGCTTTCAGCGCCATTCAGGTACTCGTCCAAGTGCTGCTTCCACCTTTCGATTACCTCATGTCATCCGTCAAGATACTTCCATCCTTATCCCTGCACATCTCGGCTCGCGGCACGAAGCCGTTGCGGGATGCGTTGAGCTTCTGATAGATCTTACGTGTTTCTTGAGACCATCACAGCTGTTCCATCTCCTCGCACTCCGTCTCCTCCAGGCGGCGTTTTTTCTCCCGAAAGAGGCGGCTCTGCTGTTGTCGTGTCCGTCTACAACGTTCCACGTTCTGTCGGGTCCCTTGATGCAGCATAACCGCCCGCGCTGCATTCTTCTCCTCCAGAAGCTGCCTACATTCCTCGTCGAACCAATCGTTCCGTCGACTCCGTCCCACGTTGCTCTCAGCTGCATCGTTGATGACTGCTTTCACTGTTCTCCAGAAGTCCTCAAGAGGGGCTTCATCCAGCTCACCCTCTTCCGGTAATGCAGCCTCGAAGTGCTGCGCGTATGCCGCTGCGACATCCGGTTGCTTAAGCCGCTCTAGGTCATACCGGGGCGGCCGTCGGTACCGTACGTTGTTAATGACGGAGAGTTTTGGGCGCAGTTTAACCATCATCAGATAGTGGTCAGAGTCGATGTTAGCGCCACGATAGGTCCTGACCTCGATAATGTCTGAGAAGTGCCGTCCATCAATCAATTAATAAAAATTTATAAGATTTTAGCATTTGGGAAACCCCTACAAACAATATGTTCTACGATCACTATTTGATGAAGTCATAATGAGTTCGTCACTTATCCTTGACAGTCTAGTTGTAGTAAAACATGAATTCGGTCTCAAATCTCTTAGCGAAAACCATTTTTGCAAACTGAGGCCATTTTTGTAATCTAAGTCAGAAATTTCCATATAACCATAAACGTCTAGAGGTACCGTTTTGATTCATATTACGGACACTTAAGGCCTCAGTGAAGTATAACCCAGCTTGGACCATACAAAATAAATCATTCCGTATGATTTTTTAGCGTTATCGAGCGTCGGAAGCCCTTAACTTTCGGATGGTGGGTAAAGAATACGCGTCCGCAACTTGAATAATTTTAAATAAATCAAAACGTGTGGCCTTTTCATGATTCTTATTCCGGACGCTCCCTCACTTTTGCCTCATATTCCGGACGCTTTGATTCGAATTACGGACAGCTCATGATAATCATTAATCGAACAGTCAAATCATCAATTGAAATCGTTCAACCACTTAAGAGACGTCTAAGGTAGTTGGGCATTATAAATTTGCAACGATATTTATGGAAAAAAACTAATAAAACGAGCCTCGAAAATGAGAACTTTTGGATGGCAAAAATTGAAACATTTCGTGTGAAATGTTTCCCATACAAACGAGAGTGTCCGGAATTTGAAGCTGTCCGTAATATGAATCAAAACGGTATGTAACGCCCTATAAATGTTCCGTAATTCAATCAATTTTGTTCGATTTATACTCCATTATCAAAGTTACCCCAAAACAGAAAACCGACTTTCGATTATATGAGAAATTATATATCCATTTAGAATAAATATATTGGCAATCTATCAACTGCAGTTGATAGTTAGGATGCCAGTACTTGTTTTAAAAATATAAATTATAATTCTTTGAAACAGCATGCATAAATATTCTAGTTTTCTTCGAAAAAACTATCAAAGTTACCCCGTTTTACGGTAACACAGAGACCGCCAACTGTTAAAGAATAAGCTTGGTCAAAGTTATGCAGAAATATTGTGCAACTGCTCAAAATATGTTTCTAACTAACATACGGCCAGAAACTTTCTTATTAAGTCTTTTCATTGGGTTTATTTCCTGCATTGAACTGATGGAGCTTTGTGTGAAGCATTTTAAGCGTGCATTTTGAATATGGTTTCCTACGAGACAATCAAACACACAACGGTTAACACTCATGGAAAAGATTGTGTTCAATTTGAACAACCTAAATCTTCGAGTCCACACCCCCTAGGTGCAGACACGCCGTGGCCTATTTTAATTACATTGGATTGTCTGAAGTTTTTTTAAACCACCCAGAACAACAGTTTTACAAGTTTCTTTATCGCAATCGAGAACATAATAAGTAGAAACAATGCACAATGTCATTTCAAAGATAATCGCAGTTGTCTTTACTCATTGTCAACCTCCGACAGCAAGGTTGGATTTACCCACTGTCGCCAAAAAATAGCTCTCCGTAGTTTATGACACACTCTGTAATCACCTTTGGCAAAATTCGCATCGTCCGTCAGACGGCTCAAACCCATTATACCGTTTAACAAATGTGGTATTCGAAGAAAAGTTCACAATTCTTCTAAATCCCAGCAGAATCATTGTCACAGTGGCCACGAAGGTACGACAGCTCCCGTACATTGTCCGACGACAAATCGCGACCAAGGTGCGATAAAGCATCCGTTACGCGACTACGACGAAAGGCGAAAATTATTTCAAAAGGTGCTAAACTGCAACATGATGATGATGCTCTCGTCTCGTCCCGTGGTTCTGTGGTGTCTGTTTGCGTTTCTTCGTTTGACCTCTACCATAAATTTCACCGTAATTACATACCGTGAAAGCAAATTTGCCACAATTTGTAGCTATGAGGGAAATGTGCAGTTTTTTTCTTCGGTTGAATTCGGTATGTGTTTGCCAATGTGATAATCTCCTACGCATTTGTGGACGAAGTTATTGCTCTTCTCATGTTGTGGGTAAAATTAACCCATCACTTCATAGCTCCTATTTGGAACAGCTTTATAGCAGTGAAATATTAACACAGATCTTTTGAAAATTGAACGTTTAAATTGCATTTCAATGTAGACTTCTCTAAAAATCTGCAAATATGGAAAATAATTCAAAAATTTTGCATACTACTACATATGACACCCAAGCTTCGTCCTTTGGCGGAAAGGCCTATTTCATACTCAAACAAAACAATTTGACATCCTTGAAAGTAACGCAGGTAAGTTAGATGTGAAAATATTGTATAATATTGGTCCCAAAATGCTGCCTTGAGGAACACCAGCTCTTACAGGAAGTCTTTCAGACCTGGAGTTCTGATAATTAACCTGAAGTGTACGATTTGACGGATAAGTTTGAACTGTTCTATCAATTTATTTTACAATTAAGCCTTCATGATAAATACTGTCGAATGCTTTTTAAATGTCTAGAATGGCAAGACCAGTAGAGTAGTTCTCAGATTTGTTGGAACGAATCAAATTTGTTACACGTAAAAGTTGATGAGTGGTCGAATGTCCATGGCGGAATCCGAACTGTTCATTGGCAAAAATTGAATTTTCGTTGATGTGGACCATCATTCTGTTCAAAATAACCTTTTCAAAAAGTTTACTGATGGAGGAAAGCAAACTGATTGGACGATAGCTAGAAGCTTCTGCAGGATTTTGTCCGGTTTTAAAATCGGTACAAACTTGGTATTTTTTCCATTTGTCAAGAAAATATGTCAACTGAAAACATTTGTTAAATATAACAATTAAGAATGATAAGCTACTTTCTGAAAGTTTCTTGATGAGGATGTAAAAAATTTCATCATCGCCATAGTTCTCACTTCTTTCAAATCAGTCTCTTAGGAATTTTCGAAAACGTTCTCTTGATTGAGAATGCTATTGAAGTCCTCAGTGACTTGATTTCCAATTGGACCAGACCAGACTACATTAAAATTATGCGCGCTTTCAAACTGCATAGCAAGTTTTTGAGCTTTTTCGCAATTAGTTAATAATTTCCAAAACGGGCGAGCTTGAACATTGATTTTCTCTGTTAACGACTTATGTTACATAGGGTGTTTTCAAATGTTGCTCTATAATTCACCTACAAGCAACTTTATGTTGCTGCGTGACTGACTGCACGGCGGGATGACATTTCATAACTTAATTTGTCCGATAGCACTCTTGGATGCGCCCGGTTAGCAGCACAGCACAGTGGAAACGCTCAGCCAAGGGCCGCAAAACTCGAACTGACTTCGTGGGACGGTGAGATGCGACCAATAGCTTCGGATGTGACAAATTGAATGTGATCTCCCGAACGGAAAACGTCGAGCATCGTAGAGGTGTTTTTCGCCAGAATGCAGAACATCTATTTACAATCGAAGAAATGCCCTATAAAAAGTTTACAGCGTGCTCATTCTGAGCTTGGCTTCGTTTAAGTGATCGTAAATTTGGAACTACTTGTTTTTGTTTCTTTTCAGTTCAGGTTGACAACAGTCTTTAGAAATGCTTGCAATACCTTCGCCTATTTTTGAATGTTTATAAAAAGATAAACAACATAAATCTTAGAAGCACGTCTCATATCTTTCATAAGACATTTTCTCACAAATAAATTGGCTAGCCTAGCACACGTGGACCTGCAGATAGCGAAGACTATTCCTTCCACAACAACACGTATAATTTTTCATAAGAACCTAAATGACAATGAAATGAAACTATACAAACTGAGATCGGTGATACATGAAAATAAATATTTCGTAAATAAAATAAGTTCTGCGTAAATTGAGTTCTAACGTAAGGAGTTTTTTTTTCGTTTAGAATTATTTTACAATTTCATCACAACTCCGTCCAGGCATTCCATCAGGAGTACTTCTACATATTCTACCATGAATTCCATAAGAAATTTTTCCTGGATTTTCATCAGGTGTGCCTCTAGTTATTCCATCGGCAGTTCTTCTAGAGATCCCCCCTTCGGGAGTTCCACTAAAGATTCCTTTAAGAGTGCATCTGGGCATTTCATCAGCAGCTCTTCTACGAATTCCATCAGGACTTTTTTCAGGGATTCTACCAGGAGTTCCTCTAGAAGTTCAATCAGAAGTTTTTCTACGGATTAAATCAGGAGTTGCTTCAGAGATTCCACCTGGGATTCTTCCGGGGATTCTACCAGGAGTTCCTCTAAGGATTCTGTTCACGCTGGGGCGACCGGTTGGCGGCGGTGGACTGTACTTGAGGTGAATTGAGCGGAGGAGGCAAGCGTCGATTTTGAAAATTCTAACAACTCTTTGGAGCAGCTCTAAAAAGAGCTGGGGTTTGACGCTGCTCCTGGCTTCAGAGGGAATAGTGGCTGGAATGAAGAACTCCGACGGCTACACTAAAAAACACTGTGTATTATCTCTTCTTTCCTTTTTACAAGGTTTAGTTTTACTGCTGTTGCTGCTGCTTTGATGTGAAATCGTGCGCGGTTGGGACTTGAATGGCCAGTGCACGGCAGTGACTACTTTTTTGTACATGTCACCGATCGCTGCTCGTCGCTGATTGGTGGGGAGTTTTCGTTGGCTTGTTTGGCAGGACGCTTAACATGTTGCGACGTGTTTTCGGCGGGAGACGGAACAGATTCCATCAGAAGTTCTTCTAGGGATTTGACCAGAAGCTCCTTCAGAGATTCTATCAGGACTACCTTTATGGATTCCATTAGGAATTCATCTGGGGATTTCATCACGAGTTTCTCCAGAGATTTTATCAAGAACTCCTTCAGAGATTATAGCTGGTATTCCTCAAGAGATTATATCACGAATTCTTCTAGATATTACATCAGGAGTTCCTCAAGGAATTCCACCAGGATTTATTATAGGGATTTTATAAAGAGTTCCGCCTTCAGGTATCCCTCCAGGGATTTCATCTGAAGTTCTTCTAGGGTTCAAAGCAGGAATAGTACGAGATATTCATGATTACGGATTTCTTATGGGAAGTTTTATATGCAAGTTTGATGCATACCAAAAAATCTCCAAGGTGTTTCTCATGACGCTAGTATTTTATCATTGTAAGTGTTGTCTTGTTTTCATCCAACCATTTTTTTTTTTAGCCAAAATTCAACATCAGAACTACATTTCAAAAGAATCTCACCCTATCACCAATATCGCACCACTCAAGCCATTCACCGCTCTTCATAAGTAGGTAGATAGTCCATTATCTGCTTCCGTCCAGTATTCCATGCTCGCTCAATCAGCCGTGGGGGTAATTGCTTCTTTTCAAGATGACCCAACCACCTTTACCAAGGATGGCAGCAAAAGAACCACCAGAAAGCACCGTAAAACCACACTCACGTACTTACGCCCTCTCGGTTCGAGTCTTTGAAACCGTGGAAGCACCATAGAAGAGAAAAATCTCTTCCTGCCACAAAACTCAACAACCATTCATCGTACGTATAGCTACTCTTCGGTCAACAAAACCAAATTGCCGGGCAGGAATGGGCAAAAGCATGTCTCAGAAATCATAAATTCTCCTGCAGGATTGTGACAAGCGGTGTGTGCGGTGGAAAATGTAAGACTTTACACAGGGATCACCCTCCCTTGCCCTTGGTAGAAATTGAGCTCACCACTTGTCCACGCGGAAGTAGAATGGCTCTTCTGACGAATCGAGAGAACTTAGGGACAGTGAACCAGACCGGTGGTGGAGGATGAAGATAATTTCACAATTTCAGGTATTTACACGTCTTTCAACGCATTATCCCTCTCAACTTCCAATTACCCCGCCGGCACCGTTGGGCAAGAAAAAAGATTGGGATACTTTCGGAAAAGTGTGGTAAGTCTCGCAGGGCCATTTTCCGAGCAAGATGGATCGGTGGTGCTGAAGGGGAAGGGAAGGTGTTTCATCTTGCACGTTTCAGGGCAGCAAATTATGATGACTATGGTGATGGCAACGGTGATAGTTTGCTGATTATGAGCACAGGGAAATCTTCGCATCAAGCACTCTGGACGATGGGAGATAGGTGCTAGCCTGGGGATAGGTGCAAACAGCAAATGCTTCCAAACGTAGGGCGACGGCAGACTGTAATGTGATAATCCATTTTAAATTTTATGGTTTTATTTCCGGAACGTGACGTGAATTGATGTGTAATTAAGTGGAGAGGTTATCACCTTCTTCGGGAACGGTTGTGTAGGCGCCAACAGCTGTTGTCATTTTGAACGAAGATGCGATGATTATGAACTGGACGAATTTAAATGTGTCCTTTCGCTTAATAAAGCTTAAATATTATGAAGGCTGGAAATAAGATTCGGTTAATGGAAGGTGCAATATTATAACAGAAGACATCCAATAGAGATGCATTCAATTGTCGGTTAAGAGAACATATCTTCTTCTTCTTGGCATTACGTCCTCACTGGGACAGAGCCTGCTTCTCAACTGAGTGTTCTTATGAGCGCTTCCACTGTTATTAACTGAGAGCTTTCTTTACCAATGTTGCCATTTTCGCATTCGAATATACGAGGTACGATTATAATCTATGCACAGGGAAGTCAAGGAAATTTTCATTACGAAAAGATCCTGGCCCGACCGGGAATCGATAAAAAATATGAGGCAGAACCGTGGCTGTCCTCTGCCAGTGCGTAGCGATACTACTCGCACCTGCTTGTCTTCGCCAGGACAGACAGCAACTATACGGGCATGCGGCCACCTCACCGACATCTGATGTTCGTCTATTATAACCAGTGGCGCGGGAAGTGGGTAGGACAGGTAGGACATGTACTACGCACAAAAACACCTGGGTAGGACAGTCAAAGTATTGTCCTACCCACGATTCAACAAAAAATAAAATCAGCAGAAAACTTGAAAAATAAACTAAACTATTTATCATCTGATCGATATACATACAAACTCGATCAGCTTCAGGATTTATCATAGGGATTTTATTTAGGATACTTTCAGGGTCTCCTACACGGATCTCTCCATAAATTCTACCAATTTTCCCAAAAATTCTTCCATTGGTTTTTCAAAGGATACTCAAAAGATTTTTTCCAGAATTAGTTCCAAAAAACTCTTGAGAATTCCAAAGCTGGTACGTCCAGTAATTTTCACAGTTATTACTTTGATTTTTTTTCAAGACTATCCTTGAATCTCATCCAGATATTTTACTTCTACCCGAATTCTCCAGTTGTTACTCTCGAAGATCTTCTAAAGATTTCTACAGAATTTCTTCTGAGAAAATCTTCAAAGGTTTATTCCAAAGTATTTATATCTAAACGGTTTTTTTTTTCTCAAAAAGAACCTGCAAGAATTCCCCCACTTGTTCATGTGGGTTTCTTCAACAAAATATCCATGTTTCCTCGTAGAAATCCAAAATTCCTTGAAAAGGTTTCGAACAAATCAATTTTTCTATGATTTTTTTTTCAGCATTTAATCCAATTATTACTCCTGCAGTTTAACCAAACATTTCTCAAAAAGTTTCGCAAAAAAGTCCCATGCAATCTTCATTATAGAAGTTTCTTTAGAAAACCCTGCGGAATACTATCCTGAGATCCGATTAATATTTTTTTTTCGATTATCTTTAGCAAATTTTCTAGAAAATCTTCTAAAACTTCCTCAATAGCCCAGGCGCTATGTCAGAGATACTTGTTAATTAGGTTTTACCAGAGGTTTCTCTAGGATTTTTTTTAGAAATACCTCACGGATTTATTTTTCAGTACGTGGAATAATTCCAGAAAAAAACTTTCAATACTTACTTGAGAAAATCTCAAAAATTACTATGGAAATTTTTGAAGAAATCTTAGAAGGAATCTCTACAGGATTTTCTAAAAACTTCTTTTAAAGAAAGCCCTAGTTGAAATCATATATAAATCTTGAAAAAAAAAATTAAAAGGAATCCTTAGAAATTTTTGGAGGAGTTATTGATTGTATTAGAAGACGTTCTGACTGGAAATTTGAACGATATCCCAGGGATATCGATAGATGAATCACTGGATAAAATCTTGAAAAAAAAAGTTTCTTATGGAATTTTTGGAAGATTTCAGATGATTTCTGAAATCATATTTGGAAAAATTCCATTTCTATGGTTCTTCTTGGGAAAATCCATGTTAAGATCTAGGAAACCTCAAGATTCAAACAAAACAAAATTCTTGGAGAAATTCATTTGGAAATAAACACTAAATGATCTTTTTTTGAAATATCTGAACATTTGGGCAAATACTTGAATCAATTTCTGATGTAATTCCTAGAGAAAATCATGAAAAACATATCCAGCTTTTTACGCTAGCATGTCATAATATTTGAATCACCCTTTTCTGACATTTCTTGCGTACACTATAATTTTTTTGGGTCACAGCAACCTTTGAGGCGGAGAAAACTTTTGATGTTGACGACCGTGTTTCCAGGAGACCAAAACAAAAGTGTTTTCAAGAAATTTCATATCTCATACATTCTTTTTGTATTTTTTGCTCAAATTATTGTTTATTTAAGGTGCATGAAAGAGGATTAGGGGTACCGGGGGCAGTATGGACACCCCCTGTATCTTTGCCTAAGAGAATACTTTTACACTTTAAATGCAAACAATATTTCAGTTGCCTGTCGGAGGAGTGAATTATCCACTAAAATTTCAGAAAAAATGTTCAAAACATTGATTTTAAATAGAAAAATTGAGCATGTTTTTATATGATTCGAAAATTATAACATTCACACCTCACCAAGTAAGGTTTCAGAGGCAAATGACTGCAAGTTGACCGATAATGTAGCTCTTGATTGAATCTTCAATTATTTATGCTATATTCAAAAATATAGTAGATTTTTTTCTGTTACTTTAAGACATTGAAAAACTTATATAAAAATTTCTTATACTGTTGGGGCAATATGGACACCGGGTGACAAAGTAGAGCTGACACTTCAAAGAGAAAAAAATATAACTTCAAATACAAAATTATCCAAAAATATTTAGCATTCAATGCAATGATTATGAAGCGGAACCACAAATCAGTTGAAAATCGTCAATTCTTGATTAAAACTAACCTGGAGGCAATATTGAAAGCATCTTTACAAAAAATGTCGTAAATTGGTTTAAATCATGTTTCCAGTGGCACAGTGACCTGTCACTATGGTTTCCTGAATATGTACTTCATTTTTTGAGGTTTTGAGAACGATCGCGGGACAATTTTCCTATAAACATTAGGGTGTCCATACTGCCCCTTGGGGGTGTCCACTTTGCCCCGCTAGCTTGATGGCGACTACCAAATATAAGCTTTTTTTAAACCTATTTTTGAAAACAAAATATTTTTTTCCCTATTGCAACCATGTTTAACAATTGCTTAAAAACTCTAAAAAGCATACTGCACATAAAAAACAGTATAATATTCATGTCCTCACAGTCAAAATAGGCAAATTCCTTAGGGTGTCCATACTGCCCCGTGTCCCCCTACTAGTTTACAAAATGAAAAACTGAGTTATGGATTTGTTGCAGAAACAATGAACGCTATCAGCAAGATTTATTGAGTCACCAAGTGCGTAATACTCGTTCCATTAACACAAAAGACCGTCTGAGCCTGGTTGTAGGCCGATCATTTTAATTAATTATCAAGAAAACTGATTAAATTTGTCATTGATTATCAGTCGATACTGTTAATGTGAATAGGAACGAATGGCAGGTTATTTGTTATTGGTAACTTCGTGTGGGAACTGGTGGATCCATCGTTACTTATAATATTATAATTAAATATTCTTCATAAAGGTTTGTGGAAATAGAAATAACATTAGACTAAGGACTTCTTAGCCAATTCTATCACAAATACGAGTAAGATGGCACTGAGAGTTTCAGTCGCCCGTTAAAGTTGATTAACCCGTTAACGCCCAAGGTATCTCACAATTGGAATTCAACTCCGTTTTTGTTACTCATAGTCGTATTCCCATAAATTAAACCTTATTTCACCAAAAAATTTCAAGTCTATGGTGGAGATCCAAAAAAATTCTTGAAAGTGTGTCGTCCATATCTAGCTGTTCTATATGTTTATTTTCGAGATTAATCAAATATATTTTCATGCAGTTCGACCCATTACAATGTAAACAAGTTGGAAAAAACTACTGGTGAGGGGTAATTCATAAATTACGTCACGTACAGAAGAGGAAGGAGGAAACGTGACTTATATGGGTATATAAATTGGAATCCATACAAAAAGTGTGATACAGAAGAAAATTGAGGAGGATGAATATGGCAAAACTTTGCGTGACGTAATTTATGGATGTACCCTGATAAAGCAATTGCAACATAAAGAATAAAAATTTCAGAGGCGAAAGCTGCATGCCAGAACTAAATCATTTAGTGACTTCAATTCAATTTTCTACTCTACCACGTAAGTAAGATACAGACATACATACATTTCCATACATGTACATGTACAATAATGCACACTTAAACCATTTAAACCAAAAACAAAATAAAATCTTACATCAAATATTTTGATTTAGAAAAAAACCTACAGATGTTTCTGAATAGTCTTCAAAAAGATTAAATAAAACTTGCCAGCTGATAATGGAAACATAACTATCAAAATATTTTTTTTTCTGGTTCAAGTTATTAGTATATAATATGACTCTGATCTGACAGTGATCGAAATTTATATCAAATTAAATGTCAGAATTTCGTAAGTGCTGATCAAAAGTTAGTCCTTCAGACCAATGACAGTCAAATATTGGTCTCCATCTATTACATGCTTTACAGATGTGAATATTTGAAGCCAACATTATTCGGCTATAACGTTTAAATTACTGCATCACTGATGCATATAGTCTTATTCACCGATAGAACCTAATCCACGCGGTCCAATATTTTTGACACTAGAGCTGACCAGAATACCTGGGGAGCATACTGAAGCGTGCCCGCTCAAATGTCACAATTCTTGAACTGAGTGAGTTCAGCAAGGAAGGCTCTTTACTGCTACCTCAACGCGTCACTGGTTCTAAAAAGTAAACAGCCATACAAAACTACGACCAAACAATGGCGAAGGCGTAATCAATTTTCTCGAAAACATTCATTTTGGGAATTAAGTAGAATTTTCTGATTAAATTGGCAACAACGCACTGCAGTAGCGCGTAGTAAAAAACTGCTTGCAAACAATATCTTTCAAGCGCATTTATTACCTGTAATTTTGCGAATAATAATTTTTACTTTTCCACGCTTAAGTCATAAAACTGGTTCTGGACTTAGGTTGGAGGCTATTCAATTTTACTCTCATTTGACAGCCACCCTTCACCCTTGGAGTTCAGTTCATGGATGGATAAGTAAATTTGTCGGTTTTTTCGTTCTTCACTCCCTTCAAAAGATCAAAAGATCTAAATGGTGTCAAGGTTCATCTAAAAATGTAAGTAGCATTGCATCCGAAATAAGCGATTGTTGCTCGAATCGATAGTAAGTATCCATTGTTTTGATCTAGGCAGACCAATTTCTTGTTTCGCACATAAAAGCAAATCCCAGCTAATGTTTTTTTTTTCGAAAATTCTCCTTTAGTTGATCATCGTTTGCGAAGATACCAAATTTTTCATCACTGGACTTCAATCATGAGAATGACTTCCGAACTAAGGCAGCATCCATTTATTACGTAACGCTGAAATTGGAAATTTTTGACCCTCTCCCCCCCCTCCGTAACGTTTTTTGTAGGAAAATTTTTAAATTTTCGTATGAGCCGTAACGCTTAAGCTTACTCCCCCCTCCCCCTAGAGCGTTACGTAATATGTGGATGCCGCCTAAGAAGGTTTTAGGCGAATAGCTTTCTTTGGATTTAATCAGTGGACTGATATATAAGCGAAAAAATGTGTGCCCAGTAGTGACACTTAGGTGATTTCCGAAGTAATAAGTTTCCAGGCGAATAGGTCTCATTCAGTTCTCCAACTTTGTCAAAAACACTAACTTTGTATCCAATCTCTAGATTGAGATAAAAGCAAATAATATGTTTGTCTACTAGCGCCACTTTGGGAGAATTTTCCAAACTACTATGTTTCTGGGCGAATAGATCCCATTCAGTTGAACACTTTTGTCGAAGATACCAATTTCGAGAGTTCGATTTTTTTCAGTCTCATCGCTGGACCGATATAAAAAAAATTTGAATACTAGTGCCACCTTGTGAGTGTTTTCCGAACTAATATGGTTTTAGGCGAATAGAATTCATTTAGTTGTTCAACATTGTCCATGACACAAACTATGTATCTAATCACTTGACTGAGATATTAGCTAATAAAATCTTTGCCCACTAGCGCCATCTTGTGAGTGTTATAAGGTTTTATGTGACTAAGTATCATTTAGTTGTTCAACATTGTCGAAGACAACAATTTTGTATCTCATAACAGAACTAAGATGCAAGCAAATACAGTATTTGCCCACTAGCGCAATCTAGTGAATGTTTTCCGAACTAAAAAGTTTTCGGGTGAATAGATCTCATTCAGATGAACACATTTGTCGAAGACACCAATGTTGTATCTCATCACTGAACTGAGATATAAACAATAAAAATGTTCGATCGCTAGCGCCATCTTTTGAGTGTATTCCGAACAAAAAAAGGTTTTAGGCGAATATGTCTCATTTAGTTGCTCAACTTTGTCGAAGACATCAATTTTGTATCTAATAACTGGACTGAGATACAAGCAAATAAAATCTCTGCTTACTAGCGCCATATAGTGAGTGTTTTCCCAACTAATAAGTTTTCGGGTGACTAGATCTCATTCAGTTAAACACATTTGTCGAAGACACCAACGTTTTATATCATCACTGAACTGAGATATAAACAATCAAAATGTTCGATCGCTAGCGCCATCTTTTGAGTGTATTCCGAACAAATAAGGTTTTAGGTGAATAGTTCTCATTTAGTTGATCAACTTTATCGAAGACAGCAAGTTTGTATCTCTTATCTGAACTAAGATATAAGCAAATAAAGTTTTGGCTCACTAGCGCTATCTTGGGAGTGTTTTCCGAATTTGTAAGGTTCTATGCGAATGGGTATTATTTAGTTGTTCAACTTTGTCGAAGACACCATTCTTGTATCTCATAACTGGGCTAAGATATAAGCAAATAAAGTTTTGGCTCACTAGCGCCATCTTGGGAGTGTTTTCCGAATTTATAAGGTTCTATGCGAATGGGTATTATTTAGTTGTTCAACTTTGTCGAAGACACCATTTTTGTATCTCATAACTGGGCTAAGATATAAGCAAATAAAATTTTGGCTCACTAGCGCCATCTTGGGAGTGTTTTCCGAATTTATAAGGTTTTATGCGAATGGGTATTATTTAGTTGTTCAACTTTTTCGAAGACACCATTTTTGTATCTCATAACTGGGCTAAGATATAAGCAAATAAAGTTTTGGCTCACTAGCTCCATCTTGAGAGTGTTTTCCGAATTTGTAAGGTTCTATGCGAATGGGTATTATTTAGTTGTTCAACTTTGTCGAAGACACCATTTTTGTATCTCATAACTGGGCTAAGATATAAGCAAATAAAGTTTTGGCTCACTAGCGCCATCTTGAGAGTGTTTTCCGAATTTGTAAGGTTCTATGCGAATAGGTATTATTTAGTTATTGAACTTTGTCGAAGACACCAATTTTGTATTTCATCGCTGGACTGAGATATAAACGAAGCAAATATTTGTACGTTGGAAAGTTGTTTCATATGTTGCTTATAAATGCGACATTTGTTGGCGTCTGTGCGCCACCTGGTGAGTTAATTCTGAATTAAAATTGTTACCAAGTGGAAGTCAGCAGTCCTGTGATCAACTATGCTGAAGACAGTTTTCTCCTAAACCTCTTTATTTTCAAGATATTTGCTCTACAAGTACTGTCCTATTTATAGGACGCTGGGCGTTCGGGGCTTCTGTCCTATTTTTAGGACGCTGGGCGGATATGGGTTAAGATTGCGAGAACAGCACGGCTGCTTGCCAGGAACTTTACAAATTCAAATCATTTCATTGCTCAGAAATTGAAGCCTGTTGGTTTCCTTGCAAAGCTTCCAGTTGGTAGCGGGTCAAACAAAATTTTTAAATTTCAATTTCTCGATTGTATTGCTGTTTGCGTTTGACGTGCAAATCCATCCTAACTGAGCTTCAAATGCGGTAACACAAAGTAACCAAAGGATACTTAGCAACCATGATGCATATCACCGCCAACCTAGCAAAGAAAATTAAATTTTGACTTCGCTTTCCTTGTTGAAAATCTTACCGCATTTGATTATTTGCATTTCGAACGCACACAGCAATAAATTGATTAATTTGCCTTGCTTCTGTAGAAAAGCGCTTAATTGTCACATTCGTAAGTTTACACAATCCACACTAAAAGTCCGACTATCCGAAAGTTTTATGATAACTTGTTCACATCAGGAAACTTCTAATGGATCCTTATTATTGATTGCCTAAAATCATACAAAATAATTGGGATTAGAAGAAAATAGTTTATGTCAATATAAAAAGTTGAATACGAAGATATTGCAGCTGCAAAACACATCAAGTGAAAATTAATGACATTTCAATCACCAACATAAAATCAGTGCCTGCTAATACTAAACTGAAGACAAGAAATGTCAAAATTGAATCATCCCTTGTTGATTATACATCTAGCGTAAAAAGCTGGATACAGTAATACTTGTCGTAATGTCACGAAGAAAAAAGGCTTAGATCTTAGTTAAATGTCTGTTCTGATGCTACGATGAGTCGAACTCTTATTTCCTGACTCCAATTTGATTTCACCTTGTTTTCCTGGCTCCTGTGTGGTCTCTTTTCGGCCTCATTTTGGTTTCTTTTACGTTTTTTAGGTTTTCTAACAAAACGTCTTCAATTTCCTACCAGCTTAATAAAGACGAAAAGCTTTCTTGTGATAACAATTAGCATGAAAATGAGGGTGTTAAAAAAAAGGTGTCAGTGACAAAAACTATTTTAAAGTTTTCTCACAAATTATTCATTCTATACAATTTGTTCGGGAGTCAGTAAAAGCGGAACACGAGCGGAAAAAACGCCTGAAAGTATTGTTAGAGTGCTTGGAATCAGTAGAATTTACTTAACTCAACTCAACTCAGAACGGACCAAAATGCCACTTACATCCCTTTCCGTTTGAGCCTCTCAAACTTTTAATTTCCAGTCCAAGGTTAATTTTTTTCTTAGCTTCAAATATTTGCTAACATTTGTCCTACCCATGATTTCAAACGTGGACGCGCCTCTGATTATAACCAGTGCTGAGAATGGTAATAGCAGTAGGCTTGAATTTCGAGAAAATCGCGTGGCTTTTCCTAATACAGTACCGTTTTGATTCATATTACGGACAGCTTTTAATTCCGGACAGTCTTCTTTGTATGGGAAACATTTCACACGAAATGTTTTAATTTTTTTTAATAAGAATTTTTCATAAATATCTATGAAAGTTTACAATGCCCAATTGCCTTAGACGTCTGTTGAGTGGTTTGGAAATTTCAATCGATCATTTGGCTTCTCTATTTATGATTTTCATGAGCTGTCCGGAATTGGAATCAAAATCTTCACCCACCATTCGAAAACTAAGGGTTTTTAAGGCTCGATGACGCGAAGAAATCATACAAACTGATTAATTTTATATGGTTTTCGATAAGTAACACTTCACTGAGTCCTTAAGTGTCCGTAATATGAATCAAAACGGTAGTTCAAAAACGTTAATATCATCAAGTAGCCTCTAAATGCGGGAAATCCAACGGAAAATAGAACTTTTTTGTACAGTAATTTTCCCGGTAGACGGAAGACGGTGGAAGATGATCTGAGAAAGCACTTTATAGGCTGCGTTAAGAATGGTAACTTGTCACCCTTCTTGTATATTGGGTATATTACTCTCACCTTCCACTCCTCCGGTAACTGTTCTATACCCCAGAGTCTGACTATCAATCGGTAGAGACAAGTAGCCAACCTGTCCGGGCCCATTTTACTATGATCCGCTCCAATACCATCCATCCTATCGCATCCTTAACTTCATTTATTGAGGGAGTTGGCACGTCTACCTTATCCGCCATTCAGGTGCTCATCGTAGTGCTGCTTCCATCTTTCAATCACCTCACGTTCGTCCGGCAAGATGCCGCCATTCTTATCTTTGCGTTGAGTTTCTTGTAGAGCATATGCGTTTCGTGAGAACGATAAAGCTGCTCCATCGCTTCGCACTCCAACTTTTCCACGCGGCGCTTTTTATCCCGGAATAAATGGGCTGGCTGCCTTCGCTTCTGTTTGTAGCTCCACATTTCGACGGGTCTTCTCATCCTAAACCGTCTGACTTTCCTCGTTGAGCCTATTGTTCCGTCGATTCCCTTCCACGAACCCAATGGCTCCTTCAGCTCCTAAATTTGGGAAATGAGTTGTTTATGTTGTTTTGTAGGTAAAAACAATTTTGAGTGTAGTCAAAAATTTATTTTTATATTCTATAATATTCATTTGGTATCTGCCAGTAAATTCAAGCCGAAAAAACTACATGTCATTGCCTTGAATTTTTATTTACTGACAGTGTTGAGGAATATTTGATTAAAACGCTGATTCTCGTTAGCAGCAGCTACAAGCTAAAAGATAATTATTTATTACTGATTGGAGGTCATTTGGTATAGTTTAAGTTACCACTTACAATTTCAGTGTATTTATCGAATTTAACGAATATTCCCAACAATAGCTTTGCTTTTAACTGGGTTTCACCGGCTACAAATTAAATATTGAATTAGGAAATTGAAAAAATATACAAATATAAAAAAACCTCACTTCTTGAATTGAACACGGTAATTTGACTATAAACTACTTCTGAGTGTCTAGCGTAGGTTAGAATTCTAGTGGTGCTATGTGGTCCAAACCTAAGACCTGAAATTCACCAAAATCGTGTATAAATTCATTTATCCACTTCACATCCACCTGTGCATTGCACACTTGCCACTTATGCTTCCGAAAATCCAAATTCTACGCTTTATAATGTAAATTTTCCAGATGTATATATAAATGTATGCCACGCACTAGAAATCACATCGTCATTGCATCGATACGTATAGGTACTTTTCCTGGGCAATCTATACTTGACGTTTCTACATTTGTTCTCCCGTTCCGTCAGACGTTCGCTCGTTCTGCTTTCGCTCTGGCGGGGTTGCCAGTTTCGCAACATTCTCCCCCCTGGTGGAACCCTCGATGTCTTCGGTTCCAGCACCTTTCGATATCTCAAGGACCGCCAGTTTCGAAATTGGCTTCCTAGCAGGAGCATTTCCGGCAGTCTGTACGATCGCCTGGCGTGCACGTCCATCTGCACCAGTTAATACCTCGAGTACACGTCCGCGTACCCAGCCATTCCGCTTAGTATCATCTATGACCAGAACCAGATCTCCGGGTTCGATAGGTTTGACTTCATCGAACCATTTTGTGCGTTTGGTTAGGGTCGGTAGGTACTCCCTAGTCCAGCGCTTCCAAAAAATATCCAGATATTTCTGGATTGCTGTCCACGAACCTTTAAGAAGAGATACTTTGTCTACCGTCTGCACCATCGGCAAACGGACTCCTGAAGAGCTGCCCAATAAAAAATGATTCGGTGTCAATGCCTCCTGCTCCATTGAGTCCAGAGGCAAGTAAGTTAACGGTCTGCAATTCACTATCGCTTCTGCTTCCGCCAAAAAGGTCAATAAAGACTCATCGTCCAGTTTCTGGGTTCCGTTTTGAATAGAGGTCAAAGCAACTTTAACTGACCTTACCATTCTCTCCCAAGCACCTCCCATGTGTGGGGTGCCTGGGGGAATAAATTTCCACTCAGTTTGAGTACTGGTAAATTCCGTAGCGAGTCCTTTGTTGATTTGCTCTCTTAGAAGACGGTCAGCGCCATGAAAGCACGTAGCATTGTCGCTGTAGATTTCGAAGGGACTCCCACGTCGACAGATGAATCGGCGAACACTTTTGATGCATGATTCAGTAGTCAGTGTGTGAACTACTTCCACATGAACCGCGCGTATCGTTAAGCATGTGAATATGGCCACCCACCGCTTCACGTGACTGCGATTGACCTTCACCATCAGAGGCCCAAAATAGTCTAGGCCACAGTATGTAAAAGGACGTACATAAGCCGACATCCTAGCACCTGGTAGAGAAGCCATCCGTGGTACAGCAGGTTTGGATCGACGTATCTTGCACAGTTGGCATTGATTAGATACCTGCCGAACTTGGGTGCGTAGTTGAGCTATGTAGTAACGTTGCCGTGCTTCGTTGACGACAGCTTCATTATTGGCGTGCAATAATTTGCGATGAAGATCCTCGAGCACCAACATGGTCAAACGATGCCTCTTTGGGAGGATTACCGGGAATTTCATTTCGACTGGCACATGCTGAGCTGCACTTATTCTGCTATCCATACGCAAAACCCCGGCTGCGTCCAATATCGGGGATATTTTGTGAAGAACACTGGTTTTTTCCAGTGGTTGGCGCTTCTCAATTGGGAGCAGCTGATTATTGGTCAAAGTAGCTAACTCGTCGGCGTACGATTCCCATTGTACCGCACGAAACAAACATTCTTCTGCCCTTTGGTACTCAGGCTGTGTCAGATGACCGATCTCCCTCTCTTGGCCATTGACTGATAATCTACAATTGTTCAAAAACCGGCAAACATAAGCCATCACGTGCTGCATCCTTTTCCAAGAAGAGAATCTTTTCACATCCAGCAATTGTTCTGGAACTCGTAACTGACGATGAGCATAGCAGGCCCGTATTTCGTCCGTCACCATTCCAGGTGTCTTTTTCTGTGGCCACTGGTCTACAGGGTAGCGAAGAAAATCTACCGGTCCACCGTACCAGATGCTTTTCTTGTTGAAGTGTGGTCCTGAGCCCCATTTCGTTGCCTCGTCAGCTGGATTTAGCTTGGAAGGAACCCAGCGCCATTCTTCACGATTAGATTTCTCCAATATTTCACCCACTCGAAAAGCAACAAATGGGCGAAACTTTCGGGGATCTGCGTATATCCAACTCATTGCGACCTCTGAATCACTCCAGAAAAAAATCCTGTGAACGGGTAGCGAATGTCCATCGACTACATATTTAGCCAGCCGTACTCCCAAAACGCATGCCATCAGCTCCAGACGGGGAATTGTTACTGGTTTCAATGGGGCCACCTTGGTTTTTGCTGCCACGAATGCCACCTCGGCTGGACCATAAGCAGTAGTTCTCCGGAAATACGAGACGCTCGAATATGCTGTCTCGCTCGCATCCACAAATGTGTGGATTTCTAATGCTGAAAGATCTCCTGAAGAGAAGTAGCATCTTGGAATTCTTACACCGTCGATGTCATCTAACATATTCATCCATTGCTTCCATCTTTCAAACGTTCCGTCACTGATTCGTTCATCCCAACCAGTTCCTTCGCGCCAGGTGTCTTGTAGTAACACTTTCCCGAATACCAAGTACGGCGCTAAAAACCCTTGAGGGTCGAAGAACGACATTACGCACCTTGCTAGCTGGCGTTTTGTTGGCCTGATGTTGTTCTCTCGTAGCTGGGCAATGTCTTCGGGCATTGATGTGTTGAATCGGAATTCGTCCGCTCTAGTGTCCCAAAGTATTCCGAGAACCCGTTCCGATTGCTTTTCTAGGCCAGAGTTCAAATCGATGATGGTTTGTTGCTCTACTTCTCCAAGTTGTTCTAGGACGGCTCGTTGGTTACTACACCAATTCCTAATTTCAAACCCACCGTACTTGTGGATTGCCTTCACCTGTGCAGCAACTCGGGCAGCTTCTTCTATGGTTGCAAAGCTGTCGAGGTAATCATCCACATAGTGGTTGTGGACGATTCCTTGCACTGCTCTAGGGCATTCAAGGGCGAACTGATTGGCATTCGTGTTTTTTACAAATTGCGCTGTGGCCGGAGAGCAAGTTGACCCGAAGGTGGCTACGTCCATCAGGTACGTTTCCGGCGGTGATGTTGGGTCGGCTCGATACACAAACCGCTGTGAATGGCGATCTTCTGGTCGAATGCGTACCTGGTGGAACATCTCTTTAATATCGGCGCTCACTGCTACCGGATGTTGTCGGAAGCGAAAGAGTACCGTAGGGAGAAGCGTCATTTGATCGGGCCCTTTTAGGAGCATGCTGTTTAATGATGTGCCATCAACCTTCGCTGAAGCGTCCCATATGAGCCGGACCTTTCCGGGCTTCCTTGGGTTAGTTACAGCTCCAAGCGGTAAATACCACACGCGACGAGGATCACCGCTTTTGAGCTCCTCGGGTGACGCACGATGTGCGTAGCCTTTCTGCTCGTACTCATAAATCTGCTTTCGAACATTCTCGTTAAGCATTGGATCCTTCGCCAGCCTTCGCTCCAGGCATTGAAGCCGTTTGACAGCCATTGGATAGCTGTCGGGAAATTCGAAATCATCATATTTCCATAACAGACCCGACTCATAACGTTGATCCATCCGTTTTGTTGTTTGCTCGAGGATTCGAAGGGCACGTTCCTCGTCCGCGGAGATTCCGGCGCCGGCCGGTTGTATTCCAACTTCTTCTAGCGAAAAATATGCTTTCAACGTTCGGTCCAAATTATCACCTTCAGAACACTCGCAAACATGGTAGTTAACCGAGAGTTGTCCTGCATCACGATGGCCTCCGTATACGCACCAACCAAGCCTTGTCTTGACGGCTGTTGGACCACCTTCGCACCCTTCCTTAACCTTTAGTGGAACGGCCAACTTCAGGTTATCGACACCGATTAGCAACTGAGGTGTCACGTTGTGGTACTCTTGTATGGGTAGGCCTCGCAAATGTCGAAATTCATCAGCTAGCTGCTCGATCGGCAAACTTTGTCTGGGCAATTCGAGCGACTCCACAGTTCCTACCTCTGACATAATGTACCTCGGTGCTTGTTCATCAGTGCCAGAGATTTCTATTGTTACTCGATGCGAATCATTCTCTTCTCTTGTCACATTGCCAGTCCATTTGAGACACAGCGGATGTCGGTAGCCCGTCACTTTAAGCGTTGCTGCCAATTCCCGCTCGATCATCGAAATATTGGAGCCTTCATCTAGGAAGGCGTATGCAGTGACCTTCTTTAATCCACTGTACAAGACGACGGGAATTATACGGAATAACAAAGATGGAATGTCTCTGTTGTGGAAATGGTGATCAAGTGGTGCCGGTGCACTGGAAGTCGCTGCATCCTTCGCATTGGAATGCAGAAGTGGATGGTGACATGTTAAGCAACCATTCACTCCTCATCTGTTGCTGATTCTACAGGATCGTCGGCCATGGTTGTACAAGCAGGTGCGACAAAGGCCGAGGCTTTGAACTCTTTTCCAACGTTCATCGGTTGATAGTGCCTTGAAAATCGTACAGTCCCTCACACGATGTCCAGTTTTCTTGCAGACAGAACAATCAAAATTGTTGCTGGAATCTGCTGGTCGATTCATGCTACTCCTGGCAAATGTACTGCTAATTACCCCAGCATCGGAATGCATAAAGGTCCTGTCGAGTGCCTTTCCTTTTTCGCGTTTCGTTAATCGTTCAATTTCGCTCCCCCCATAAGACGATACGCTGCACGCATCAGCGACGACTTCTTCCATATACTCGCCGAACGTTTGAAGATTAACCAGAGGTCGATTCTTCCGGTACGATGCCCATCGCATTTTGTACTCTGCAGGAAGCTTCTCAATTAAATCTTTCAATAGGGTTGGGTTGCCCAGGTGATCCAATAAATTGGCGGCGGTGATATGGTCACACAGAGTTTGAATTTTTGTTCCATACTCGATTATGGTGTCCAGCTTATCAGCCTTGGGACTCGGCGTACTTCTAACTCTCTCGATCAGCGACTCTATCAGCAGTTCAGATCGTCCATAGCGCATGCGGAGTGCTTCAATCACATGGGGTACAGAAGCAGGCAGAATAAGGCGACTTCGAGTAGCTTCCCAGGCTACACCTTTCAAACAGCGCTGCAACCGAATCATGTTCTCGCCGTCACTGTATCCACAAGCTTGCGTGGTATAGGTGTACTGGCTTATAAACACCGGCCAATCTGCCGGATTCCCAGCGAAGTGTGGCAAGTCACGTGGCAAAATTTGTCGTGCAGCAAGTTGTTGAGGTGTGGGTCCGAGTGATACCGGAAACATGGGAGCTTCTGGCTGCATCCGAATTTCGTCTTGAAAACGGACATTTTCGACAGGCAGCTCTTCACTGTGGAGTGCATTGTTCCGAATGTCTGCGGCAAATGTTACGCTGCCGTGACCGGTGTTGCGGGTTAAGATTTCTTGCCTTGCTCCACGTTCAGCTTCAGTAGTTTGCCCTAGGACGTTTTTGACGCCCTCGCTTATTCCATCGGTTGCTGAGTACGCTGCCGCTTGCTGTTGGTATTCGGAACGATTCTGAGTTTCTCCTGCTAGTTTCGGAGTTGATGAGGGACGACCGCTGAAATGCTTGGAAACTTCCACCGTTTTCGGATAAGCTCCTTTGCTTCCGGCGATCCGGTCCGGTACCGATGGTTGCCGTCGGTTTTTCTCCTTCTCTGTGAGGTAGAGCGTCTTGTACTGCTCAAGCATTCGTCGTAAGTCCTCTACGTCTTCGGCGGTCGAGGTCTGGTCTAACGGGCGCATTCCTGGGTCTTCCTCTCTCTTCAAGCTTTCGACGTACACTGGCATTTTTGCTGCTGGAGGTAGAGTGTTGGTCTTAGTTTGATCCTTCTCGGGACCCGTATTTCCAATCTCCCCACCGACCGCGCCTTCCTGCTCTCCGTGGACGTTTGAGGCAACTTGATTGCCGTCACCAAATGGAATGTTGAGGTTTTCCATCCAATCTCGTATCTGCTGGTCAGATTTTCCTCTACTAATTTTGCTGCGGACGCTCGCTGCATCGTCCGCTATAGACGCCTCCAGAACCTCGAACTTCTTCCTGGTATACTCTGCTTCGATTTCGAGTGCTGCCTTTTTCTTCTGGATGGCTTGCTCCTCTTCGAGCCGCTGTAAATGTATTTGCAGCCTGGCCCGCCGACTAGCACTGGTAGAGGCTGAGCCCAAGCTCTCTACGTGGCTGGTGGTTTCATCATTGTCCCCTCGGGTGGCTCCCCGACGGGGAATTGAACCCCGGTCTCCCGCGTGACAGGCGGGGATACTGACCACTATACTATCGAGGAGGAGCAAGCCATCCAGAAGAAAAAGGCAGCACTCGAAATCGAAGCAGAGTATACCAGGAAGAAGTTCGAGGTTCTGGAGGCGTCTATAGCGGACGATGCAGCGAGCGTCCGCAGCAAAATTAGTAGAGGAAAATCTGACCAGCAGATACGAGATTGGATGGAAAACCTCAACATTCCATTTGGTGACGGCAATCAAGTTGCCTCAAACGTCTGGTTTTCTGGGTAAAATTAATATTAAGTGTTATCGGAAATTCATTTTTTTTACTCAAACATGTTCACCCCACTCAAACATAAAAAAGATGTAGAAAAAACTATATGTCATCACTTTGAATTTTATTTTATTGTTGAATTTGTAAAAAAAACAAATGCGTTTTCCAAAACACCAGGCAGTGCCTTTTGCTTAATAACTTTGGGTAGACGCATCTATTTCAAAAACCCAGAAATGAACAAAAATTTTGAGTACAGTCACCCCACAGTTATGGATCAACTAAGGGTCATTTTTCGGAACAATATGTGATTAAAAATCATGGTGACGCTATACAAAACAAAATTACCTTCCTGGCACTGCAGAATATATTTGTTTTTGGGAATAAACCTTAAAATTCTCGATTATTTACGAAAAAGTATCAATTTTGCTAGAAATTTCAAACGATGTCCACCCCACAGATGTGGATCAATGGGAGAGGAGGGTTTTTATTATGGATCAAATCGACTCATATTATGGATCAAAACACTATAACAGCAATTTATCTGCGAGGAAAACGAATGGTGTGTTAGTGAAAGCATACGTTTTGGCGTTTGTTTCGGAATCGTCTTATCGTTGATTCATAACTGTGGTATGGTTTTTATTGCCCCACAGTTATGAATCAATGCTTCTGGGAATACGGTTAACATTTTATTTCCTACGGACGGAAAAAAATATGCTTAAGCATATTATAATTGATTGCGATGCTATATAGATTTATGGTTCACGTAGGTAAAATGTGTTTTGGGTAATTCCAACTATATTTGAGAAGATATTCCAGTTTAAATGCAACTTTGATCCATATCTGTGTGCTATCCATAACTGTGGGGTGACTGTAGTGTCCGGTTCCATTGCTGAAACTTTTTGAAAATCGCTTCGAAAACCGCAAAGATATGCATGGTCAAAGTTTCACTTCCGACTCTCTGAGGGGGGGTTGGGTGTACACTGTACTACCCACTTCTACAATATCATGTAGTGCTTCGGAAAGCCCAAGCAAGACGGTTCGTTTTGCCGAAGTTTTGCTGTTTGCGCTGTGTGAGTGCGAAAAGATATTCGTATTCAGTCGAGGATGGATTACCAACTGGTGAGCTCGTTTCATGCTTATGATAACACATTTTTTCATGAAGGCGTTGCTTTTATGCAATATTCAAACAAACTTTGTATGGTTCGTCACTACAAGTGTCGGCATTATTCCTGTTCCATATAATTTAAAATATATGCATATATTTTTCTCTTTTCGCAATCAATAAAAACTTCTTTTGAATGGTTCGACATTATAGATGTTGACGTTTATTTTTAATCTTCTACCAAAAACTTCTCAAGACAAAAAAAAAAACTAGCTTTAAATTAAGTCGTATTTTTCCTCCTTATCCATGGATCGCATCTCCGACCAAAGGTGACTCCCAGATCTTTTCCTCCCCCACTAATAAACACCCTTCCCGTGGTGATTGTGGAGATGCAGAGGTATTCTCGGTCTCTAGAAGCAACAATCATTACACCCTAACATTCCTTCCCCATCCCAACTGACTGTAAGGACTTGGCCGGCGTCGTTATTGATCAATAATATTAGATCTGCTAAAATTGCACTCCGAGAATAAGCGGAAACTCCCATCCCTTATTCATTTGGATCGCAGTGCAATTCTTACCAGTTCCGATCAATCACGGAGTAGCACTCATTGACATGTACAGCCAGTCTATGCTATGCTATGCTATGCTAATCTCTCAACTGCAATCGATAGCTAGAATGCCAGTACCGTAATTCGGGGTAACATTGATCAGCGGGGTAACTTTGATCGGGATGACTCATCTTGTTAAACGTTCAAATAAAGATTTATTGATGAAACATTTTCGAACCATGAATGGTGCCTCTCTTTCGTATATTCATAAGCTAATGATAATTAAGGTTTTTGCAAAAATTGCGTTTAGTTCATGCGCAAATTTGTCAACTTTTTGAAACAATGATTTCTATCATTTTCACTGACACTACCGAAAATTCATGTCTCACATGAGTTCTGCAGACGATGTGATCAAGGAAAATGCGGGTGTTACTAAAAATGGCATCGCCGAAAACGATTCCGTTGTCAAATCTTTCATAAGTTTATTCAGTTAGGCAACATTAACTAATTACTATTACGAATGTAGAATTTCCTGAGGAAATTGCCTACTTTTAGGTGTATTCCGCGGTTCAAGGTGTTTTTAATTTTGAAATAACTCAAAAAGTAAATGACTTGTAAGAGTTTGGTCTTCATATTTGGCTTCAGGGGCCCTGATTTTAGTAAGTAACGACATTTCCAATATTAGCGAACGTTGTTTACTTAGGTGATCAATGTTACCCCATATCAGCTGAATCAAAAAATCACTTAAAACATTTTTTTAAACATGTTTAAATCTTTCGAAAAACAAAATAAAGTACATAGTTAGGAGTGGTGGGTGCCAGTACTTGTTTTAAAAATATAAAACTTGTAACATTTGTGTTGTGAAATGAAAAATTTAAGAAAAACTAAACAAAATTATCAATGTTACCCCGGATTACGGTACTTGTAAAAATATAAATTATACCGTTTTGTCTCAAATTCCGAACAGACTCATATTCCGAACACTCGGTTTTTGTATGGCGATTTGTTTGCAATGTTTCGCTGAAATGTGTCATCAAATTTCCAAGAAACGGCAGTCATTTGGAATGCAATTTTAATGTCTTTTAACTTATGTTATATTTTGGGAATTGTAATGATTTTCTAGTTAGAGGTCCGCAAAACTAGCTCAGATAAATTTGTTTGCGAAATTATTCATTTGAATTCAATTTATTCGCGCTGTTCGGAGTTTGAATCAAGGTGTTCGGAATATGAGACAGAATTAACACATTGTTCGGCATTTGAATCAAAATGTTTTTCCATATTTTAACGTAAAAACAATACTTCTTCTTCTTCTCTATGGCGTTACGTCCCAACTGGGACAGAGCCTGCTTCTCAGATTAGTGTTCTTATGAGCACTTCCACAGTTATTAACTGAGAGCTTTCTTTGCCGATTGACCATTTTTTGCATGTGTATATCGTATGGCAGGTACGAAGATACTCTATGCCCTGGGAATCGCGAAAAATTTCCTTTACGAAAAGTCCCTCGACCAGCGGGATTCGAAAAACAATACTAAACAAGTTCAAATACAAAATTTTATCGGCACTCTCAACAGCTAACAGCTAAATCTAGTCAAGAAATCTAAATTTTCACAAATATCAGCTAATTTATGCCTATCAGACGCATTTGAAATCACTGTTGACCTTAAGTGTTAAAAAAAAACTTGAGTGTTTGGAATATGAGTCAAAACGGTAATTCTTTTAAACCACATGCATGAATATTCAAGTTTTCTTCGAAAATTTTTTTTTTTCAAGGTTATCCCACTTTACGATACTTATTAATCGAGCTAAAGGAGTTCGCCAATAAAATGACAAAACTTTTTCTAAATTTTCCTCACAGTTGATTTTCTAGGCATACTTCCAAACATTTTTGGTGTGGAATTTGCCAGCCTCTTCGGAAAACATTCTGGTTGATAAAAAAGAATGCTTAAGTACCGCAAAGCGGTGTACATATAAGTCATGTATGCGCCGTAGGAGATATATCGTATTTGAAATTATCGATTATTAGAGTAGTCCTTCTGATGCTGACTTTCCAGTCTAAACTGAGGAAATTTACTAAATATGTGCATTGTTTGTTCACATTTACATGGAATGTTCTTCCTGTGTTACGAATCATACAGTGAAATCGATCAAACCCAATATTTGCATGATTAATTACTAAATTTGTTAACACAACTCCCACCCAAAGCATCACGTTCGCTCCGAAACAAAGTGAGCTAATTTGTTCGGGAATTCTAATTAGGCGAAAGTGAAAAATTCTACCATTACTTATTATTTTTTCTCCACTCTCACCAAGCGCATCTTCGCGTAGGTCTTCCGGTGAGCGTAAAACAGCAACTAGCAACGTAACGAAAAAAAAAGTGTAAACCAAACCTTCGGCCAGAAACAGCTCGCTTGAAAAATGCCACCATTTGTTATAATTAAAACAGCAAACGCACCGGGGAAGAAGTAGTGTAGTAAAGTAGGTTTGTACCTTCCAGCACTCTGAAGTTGTTCTTTGCAGTGGAGAATGAGAAACCCATGCGAAGAAAAGGAGTGAAACACGAGCCCGATACTCTTCCAGCAGTCAGTAGCAAGAAAGAAATTAGGTAAGCAGCGCCTTTGCTGCTTTCCTATTAGAACCGCCGAGCGTTCCAGAGAAGGTCGTTCAAATAGATAATGAGCAAGACTGAAACGGTTGAAAATGTAATAATCGTGTTGTTTTTTGCTCGCAAGTGCAAATTAGCAGGGTAATTTGTCTTGCTCACCGTCTCGACAATTGTAGCGCTCCATTGGTCAGCATTAGAAAGCACAACGTGTTCCTCGATAGTATAGTGGTCAGTATCCCCGCCTGTCACGCGGGAGACCGGGGTTCAATTCCCCGTCGGGGAGGTTTAATTTTTTTATAGCATGATATATTATATAATGTTTGCTAAAACCTACGGTCCATAATAAATGGCGAAGATTCAAAATTATGACCACGTAGTTTAAGGACATTTCTTATGTAGTGTGACTGTATGTAGATGCCCTAAATCTTCATTATGACACAACACACAACAACCACAAAAAAATTACATGCCTCCTGTGAGAATCGAACTCACGACCGCTGGTTTACAAGACCAGCGCTCTGCCATCTGAGCTAAAGAGGCTTCGATGCTATTAATAACACCCTGTGCTGCCGAAAACTGCCAAATTCTTCCAATTTACCTCGATGACGCGCTTAAACGCCATCGAATTTTACAGCAATAAATTATCCGCCGGTGCGCGACTGACGGAATACAGCGATGAATTATGCTGACGCTCGTGTGCTTACCGAATTCCAATCACATTTTCGGTGATCGCTCCGCGCCATCTCCGTCCGCAACCGAGCAAAAGCCATGTCAAAATTCTTCGATGATGGATGGGCGCACCAAGCGAATGGATAGGGGGAGAGATCATCGTCGTCCAGTAGTTTACCTATGTAACCTTTTCGGCTATTACACACCAACGACTCGTCGCATCGCGTCACCCGCTCGCTTGTCACGAGGTAGCAACAGCAGAAGAACCGCCGTTCTTTGCATAACTGTCCCATGTGCCATACCAGGCAAATGGAAGAAAGACAATCAAAGATTTTTATCATGTTTGGGCATGTTCTATATAGGTATCGTAATACGGGGTAACTTTGATAGTTTTTTCGAAGAAAAATTGAATATTTATGCATGGTGTTTCAAAGAATTATAATTTATATTTTTGAAACAAGTACTGGCTTCCTAACTATCGATTGCAATTGATAGATTGCCAAAAGATTTATTCTGAACGGATATATAATTTCTCATAAAATCGAAAGTCAGTTTTCTGTTTTGGTGTACCGTAAAATCGGGTGTAATTGATCAGAAGGGTGAAATTGATCATCGTATTACACGATTTTATTTATTCGTAATGGAGCACAAATATCAATGTAAGCTGCAGTAAATGAACGTTACTTTTCGTAACTATTGTCGAATTGTGTGTTGTGAAGTTTTTTGCGTTAAAGAATGTGTTGCTGCGTGCAACGGGGTTTGCTCTGTTGAGCTTGAACGGAACGATCTGTTGATCGTCCGCTAACCTGATGCTTGGTGCAACAGGGCACAGGACCGATAGCTCGACTGAAATGGACTACTGATGACTCAAGCCTTCACGGAAGGCTATTTGGCTTCCACTGGTGGAGGAGGAAAAGATGATTTGAATCCACTTGACTACTGTTCTGTATTCTCGACTTGTTGTGATTTGGAAACTGATTGAATCGAAACTGATGTTAACTCAAACGAAACTGATGATGTTCTTGCGCATGCAAGCTGCTTATATAGGCTGCAGGTAAACAAAGTCTTGCATGCGCAACGGTGTGGGGAATGATGGAAATTTCCACTGCCTGGAAGATGCTGCAGTGGGTTCGATGATGATGATGATGATGATGAAGGTTGTGCTAGTGGTGGTGCAATCTGTTTGGTTGATGCGTTCACACTATACATAGCTGGCTAGATGGATGGCAATTAAATGAACAGAAAAGGGACGCAAATTGTCCTTTGGGGTATTTTCCGCTCCCTATTTTGATGCTGCAAACCGGGTAGCAAAATGCAAGGAAGTTGATGATGGAATATTCCGCCGCTGCCTGCTGCCAGCGCTTCTCAAATTGCTTCTTGTGACGTCGGGACGGAACATTCTCCCCCCGGTTGAGACCTCGTATCAACAATTTCTTGCAGCGAAGGTTGATGTTGTCCTCGATAGGAAGGATGGAATTTGTTGATTGAATGATGAAGTGTTGAACTGCTGGCATAAACATCGCTGGCTGATTCTTGGATGAATTTCTGCTGATGACATGATGGTGGCGGAATGCTTGGAGGGTTGACTCGCATCTGATGGCTGGTGTTGCTTGAAGACTTTGTTACTGACGTACTCGTTGAGTGGTACTTCCTGCTCACGATCCTCGGTTACTATGCTCTGGATGATCTCTCGGTTGCTTGGGTGGATGCATACGGAATACGCACTCCGGGATGGCTTCGTTGACTCGACATTGCATGGTGGATTCATCTGGTGGTTTCTCCTGCCTTGAGTTGATATGGGGGTGCTTGAACCACTAGTCGGTTTGACCGGTGACATCATCTCGATCGATCTCTGGTACGGAGCTTCTCTCAATACCGGACGTAATCTGGTGGGCATCAGGATTGTCTCCCTCACTGGACGGATTCCGGCTGTCGTCGGGATTGACATCGAGATCGGTGGAATTGTGGTTGAACGCTGGAACCACTTGGATACCGGATGGCTTCCGGTTGGCTCTGAGAACGACTTCTTCGCTGGACACATCTTGTTCATCTTTGGAATTGGCTTGATTATCGGAGGGATGCCGGCTGACATCCGATTCGACTTGAGACTCGCAGGAGTTAGCTTGGGTACCGGAGGAATTCCGGTCAAATCTGGAGGCTTCTCTGGAATGAGATGGGTTCCGACTATACACAGGAACTGCTTGGGAACCGCTTGAGGTCCAGTCGCACAAGGTGGCTGCGTATGGATCGGATGGATTCTGGACACACGCAGGAACTGCTTGGGCACGAGATGGAAATCGCTTGCACCTGGAAATCGCTGGATCACTAGCTGGTGTCTGGTCTCACTGGATGGCTGCTTCAGTACCGGAAGGAATCCGGCTACATTCAGATGCTGGTCCGAGTTCACACAGAACTCGGTCACAAAGCTGGGATGCTTCGACACTGGTTGGAATCTTGCTACACGCTGGAAAGGCTGCACTACCGGGATGGATCCGGTCAGGCTGGATGAAAACTTCAATGCCGGAATGGATCCGGCCACACATGTAAATCGCTGCGGCGTTCGATGAGATCCGGTCAAACGGGATGATTTCTTGGACGCTGGACGGAATCTGGTCCTACATGGGAATCGCTTCGCGACCAGACACAATCCGATCGCACTGGGGAACTCTTTGTTGATTGAGCGGAATCCAGTCACACAAGGGATCCGCTGGAGCACCGGACGGGAACCGGTTGCGCAATGGAACGAACTTACTGCTGGATACTGGATTAGCTTGGGCACTGGAAGTACGTCAGTTGGCATCGATGCCAACCTGGGCGTTGGACGGAAACCGGGTGGCATAAGG
This sequence comes from Aedes aegypti, assembly GCF_002204515.2. Taxonomy (NCBI): domain Eukaryota; kingdom Metazoa; phylum Arthropoda; class Insecta; order Diptera; family Culicidae; genus Aedes; species Aedes aegypti. The sequence continues at coordinate 100,029,903 of NC_035107.1, forward strand.
AACGTCTTCGGCAACGCACCAAATCCGGTAGCTCTCTCGAATGGTGTTGGCCTCGGATGGATTCCAACCTGGTTGATTGGAATTGGACACGGTTTCGTCGCTTGATGAACTGCTGCAGGATCATCATCGTATGGTTGGTTGCTTTCACATGATGAAATGTTGCGCTCGCTGTCGACAAACTTGGTTGTCTCATTGCCGACGTTGAATTCCGCTGCTAGTGTCGGATTTGCTGGATTAGCTTGATGCTCACTCTGCTTGCTTGGAGGGTTGGACTTGTGTTGGTAGGCAACTGTTGTCACCTCTACACATCTCCTTGGCACTTTTCCACGGTGGGTGGAATCTTCATGGGTTGGTAGCTTTGGTAGCTCACATTGGGTTAGCACCTCTCCTTGTTGGATTGGCACACCTGCTCGTTGGGTTGATACTTTCTCTCGTTGTGTTGCTTCTTCTTCTCGATGGCACTTCTGAGCTATTGGAGCAACAGAAGGCAGGCCAATCGGCGTTGGTGCCGACTTGCTCTTGATGACCTCGGCGAGATCACCCTCGGAATGGACCAGGGCTGCTCCACACACAGGATTCAACTTCATGGCTGAAGTTTCAGCGCTTGGTGGCTGCACGGAATGGATTGGGTTGATGGCAAAATGGCTCACCTTCAACTCGTTGGCTTGATCTGGAAACAGCTGCTCTGGGGACAGTTCTCTCGGTGGCGACGTGTTTGGCTTCTCCATCACGTCTGGAATCGGAACGGACTGTTCCGTCGGTGGACTCGGTGATCGGCTTCGAATCAGTGGGGTGCGCCAACGTGGCGCAGTGGTCGCAGCGAAGTAGTTAGATGATGTTGAACGATACTTCTGATACCTGTCACTGGTGCTCGGGAAAGAAAGCAACATGGTCTCCACCAGTAGACAGGCATCGTCGTGGAGGTCATCGAAGCGCTCATAATGCTCATCCACATCCGAGTACCTCTCGACTGGGATTGCGGACAAGATCTCACCGTTCACTCGTTGGTATTCCTTGTAGAGGAACTGGAGCTCTCTTTGATATATCTTCACACGTGCCAAACTCGGTTGAGCGGTACTGTCTCGCACTAACTGCTGCTGCAGCTTCTTCACTTTGGCCTCGACGAGGCTACGCTCGGCGAACAGCCTTTTCACGATGGCCATTTCGCAACACTTCACACGCGCACGTCTTGTCTTGATTTGAACTTTTTCACTACTCACTACCACTTTGGGAATTTCGTTTTCTCTCCGCCAATGAAAACCAGGAATATGTTTTCTTCGCTCTTGTGTCGAGCTACCGGGCAGGAACAACAGCAATCCTTTGGTAGGAAAGCTGATTGCTATCGGCGATAGAAATTGGAATGCAATTGTCTCAATCTGTTGATTGACGACACTCTCTGCTGCTGTTGCAGCCTTCAAGGAACTGGCTCCTCTATCCGGTTCGAAGGACCATATGACCTCGGCGAGGAAACCTACACTCAACAGTTAGAACCCAATTTGCCGCCGGGACCCTTTCTCCAGCTGTTGCTACCGCCTTCATTTGGTATGAGCTGTCGAGAGATCACTACACTCTCTCCAAGGATTGGACTTCTTTTAATATCGTGATTGGTGCTCAAGGATCCCGAATCAACATCTCCAATTTTGCTGCAGTAGTGGAGCAAAATAGCAACTTAGATCTGGTCGCCGAAAATGTCTTATTTGAGGCGAAAGATCTCAGACGATACATCATAGCTGTAGCATGCGTGCTGCGCATCATCGGAATTGATCGGGAGGAGTACCGAGAACAGGTGATCACGCATATGAATGCGCTGATAACTCAGGCTCCGGGGAATGAGATAAATCTTGACCAGGTGTACATCCACTATAAAATGTGGGCCACTTACACCCAGTATGCGAAATGTCTAGCGTTTGCGGACATGTTTTTAGCGGAATTTCCCGCTCATCCGTTAGCGGGTTTGAGAATGGGGTCAATTGTGTGCCGAATGAGAGATTGTTCGGCCCTTGTTGCCACTTTTTATATCTTGAAAATGTTCGGGATGACCATTGGCAATTTCGCAATGTGGATTTGGACAAAGCCTGTGGCTGCGCAATATGACCAAGTAACGGTCGGGGGTGAGGAGATGGACCAACCCCGGTCTTATGCATTGTATTTCCGAGATTTGGGACTATCGGATAAGTCCCCCTATTCCGCACCCTCGAACGCCGACTTACATCTTTTCCTTCACACTCTAGGAGTAACAGAGGATTCGGAGAGATCTGTCAGGGCGAGACAGGTAGGAACGCCACTTAAGAATGCGATAATAGCCAATGCAATGGTAATATCCTATGTCTACGGGAGATTCAACACCTTCCAGAAGGAATACTCGTACGATGGAGAGCCTGCTGGACATGCCCCTGATGATGAAGCTGATGCTATCGGAGAGCATCAAATGCCGAACATCAAAGATCCGGATGCATGGCTTGGTTGGCTCCAGCAGAGGAATGGAATAATTCCGTCTATTATCAAACGTCAGTCATACCGTCATTGGTTGAACCATGCGGGTAGCCGCCCTGGTACGATAGGTGAGATGTTGTTTCAGGATGCTACAGCCGGGATCGTCATGCTTCGTGGAGAGGAGGAAGAAGAGGAGTGATCAGCGGAAGAGAGGGTAAGATAGAGTTAAGATTTTCAATATCACCATGAAAAAAAAAAAAAAAAAACCGGTGTCCCAGAGATTTCCAGCTGCAAGATCGAAGTGCGTCATCTCGCGACGCTTGGCTGGGTCCTCCGAAATTTGGAACAAGGCTCATATTTTCAATGTTTTTAGTTCTCATCTGATCAGTATATCGACTAGTAGTATTATCGACTTAGCGGGAACGGAAAGATCTGTTGATCTTCCGTCCACCTGTTGCTGGGAGCAACAGGGCACAGGACCGGTAGCTCGACTGGAGGGGGCTCTTGCAACTTTAGCCTTGGAAAAGGCTGTTTGGCTTCCACTGGTGGAGGGAAAGGCGGTTTGGTCACTTTAACTAAACTACTGTATTGTCTCTTAACTTTACAGAGTGGTGGTTGAAATGAAACTGAATAAATTCTTGCACATGCAATCTCCTTATATAGGTGACAGGTAGCCAAAAACATTGCATATGCAGCGGTGGGGTTGCGATGGAAACTTCCACTGCCTGCTATGTATTAGGTCTGCTCACTGGTGATGGTTGTGGTGGTGGAAGTGCGATGCTTCTCACTGGGGTGCTCTTCACGCTTTACATAGCTGATCGACTGGATTGCGTACATGCTCGATCATGTCGCTCGGAAGGATGGGAAAGGGAAACAAGCAAAACTAACGGCTGTGGCATGTGTGTGTGGGTCAATTGGGATGTTTGTTAGTTGTCGGGATGAGAGGCCGAAATACTCGCGGCGGCTCGAGGTTACATGGGACAGGGGTGGGAAGGACTCACAACTCAAAAACTTCGCGTTGGCGCGAACAGAATGTTTATTACTATGAATATAATGTGAAATTTCAAAATTATGCACGGTGCAGTATTGACAACCACCTATGAACTTCTATTTCTAAGCAACGATTTGAACATGATATAAACCTGAAAGTTTGTGAGGATGCTTGAGATGTATCCCTAAACCAGATTTCATTACCAAAACTCGCACCAATTAGTTCATATGGTTGAAATAATCAAATTTCTGTTAGATATCATTGAATTCCTTAGGAAATTGCATACATTTAGGCGTTTTCCGCGTAATTCTTGAAATTTAACTGTTCGTTATTTATATAAATATTGCATTGTTAAGAATTTGACAAGCATATTCGGATTCAGAGAGCTCAAATTTATCATGTAGAATTGTTTTGAAAACTAACAATAATGGCATTGACAAGTGATCAATTTCACCCCGAAATGAGATCCCTTGATTTTTCATCATATATATAAAATCTCAGAGTTGTCTGTCTGTCAGTAACGCTTTGAAATGTTTCGTCGAAAAGTTTCATTGAGCCGCTACAACAGCAATTTTAGAGCACTACAACAGTCAATTTCATTATAATTGCAAATTGTAGACCACTACAACAATTGACAGAATATTCTAGAGTTTTATGGAACATGTTTCTTCCTATTCATAGAATGTTCTAGAATTTTTCATCGTAGTCGTTTTATTTTTTGGGAAAAAGTCACTAAAATCGTCACGCAAAATGGTCGCTCTTCTCGACCAACATATCTATGTGTAGTTATTACTCATGCTGAAAAAAAATGTGCTCATATACGCTTTTTTTTCAAGAGATTCATGTTACATTAAGGCGGCATCCACAAATTACGTAACGCTCTAGGGGGGGGTGTTAGGCCCAAGCGTTACTACTCATACAAAAATTTGAATTTCATACAAAAAGCGTTACGGAGGGGGGGGGGTTAAAAAAATCCAATTTTAGCGTTACGTAATAAATGGATGCTGCCTAAGAAGTTTAATATTGCACATCATCTGCATGTGTCACATACTTTGCGAAAAAGCGAAAGAAATCAACAAAAGAGCAGTTTTTCAGAATGTGTGGATATAACACACTTAAGAATAGGTTTCAACAGTTGCAATTTAGGTTCAAAAACGAGTTTGACATGTGGAAAAGCAATGAACACATGAACCAGATTAATGTGCGTCCTATATTTGAGTTTTTGTTTTATTTTCAGTGAAACCACTCATAGAAGCATACTGAAAACAAAATTTTTTTGGTTACTATGATGGTTTCCAAAGCATATGAGTCGATATTTCCATGCGTCATTGTGATTTTGAAAAACAACAATAAATTATCTGCAACAGCTATTCAGCAGAATATCCGAGAACGTTCTCTCGAATGTTCTGGAATTTTCTAAATGTTTCACTGCTGAAGAAACACTACAAAAGCATTTATGGCTGCAATTATACCAGATTTAGAACATTACAACAGCATCGAGGCCAAGTGTTAACGCTTCAGTCGTCGCGCTGTTGTACTTTGTACAACACTGTTGAAAAAACCTCGCTTTTCGTTCACAACAGCAACGTGGTGGTTTTGACGGTGGCAAACCGCGCGACGACTGGAAGGTTAAATGGAGTAAAGTTGGAGCATAAATTTAGGCGATTTGTCGGTTATTAGTATCAGAGTGGATCTAGATAAGAGTGGCGTCAATGTCAAAATTGGAACAGCGGCGAACTGTCATTCCCATACAAATCCGCGTTCCAATCGAGCAGGAGACCTGTCAAAACTGGAACATGACGTCACTCTTGTTTACAGGCACTCTAATTAGTATCATGCGTGTCAATGTCGGGCCATGTTAAGAAAATTAAGGCCATCATCCTCTACTTCTAACGTTACATATCCACTGGAATGGAGTATACTTATCAGCTTATTATTTATAGAACATTTTCAAATTCAAAAACAGAAGAATTTATTAGTTTATGTTGTCATTTTACATTTGAACGTAGGCATAATCAATCTTTGAAGGATTATGCATAGCTTTTCACTCTCAAATTTCGTTAGAGCGTGGCTAGCCACGCAGGGTAAGCTAGTTTTAGATATATTTGTTGACACTAAAATAACATTTGTTAGAAAATTTCGGTACATGAGTCGATGAGGCTCACCTTCGTACTTGTTTTCCTGAATTTAGTTGTTTGGCATTGTTAACATTATAGAAACCAGACTAGAATAACCGTGAAAAATGATCAATTTCACCCGAAATTACGGTAACTTTGATAATGGAGTACTAATCGAACAAAATTGAATGATTTACGGAACATTTGTAGGGCGTTGCATACCTCTAGGCGTTTAACGCTATATAGAAATTTCTTGGTTAGATTACAAAAATGGCCCCAGTTTGTAAAATTGGTTTTCGCTAAGAGATTTAAGACCGAATTCATGTCCTACTACAACTAGGCTGTCAAGAATAAGTGACGAACTCATTATGACTTCATCAAATAGTGATCGTAGAACAGATTGTTTGTGAGCGTTTCAAAAATACTAAAATCTTATAAATTTTTGATATTTGCATACAAATCCTCAAATGTACTTGACACCAACGAAAATAGCTGTGATATGAAGTGTCATACTAATACTCTTTACTTTTGCATTCGTTTTGCTTAACTGATAAACAAAAACTTTGTTATTGCGTTTGGTATGTTGTGGGTCTCGCTCTATAAAAGTTACCCGCATTATCAAAGTTACCCCGTTTTAAGTATTTGCAAAGCTTATGACAATATTACTAAGTTTTGTTTATTATAATATGGGGAAAAGGGTGTTCATGAGTACCTAATCGAGATTTGGTGTAAAAACGTCAAAATCGACACAAAGCAACATGGGTCTATTATGCGTATAACGGCAGAGCAGCAGGTAGGGTTAGCATGTTGAGTGTGTCATCACCTCTCGCTCCGGCTAGCTCCTGCTCCTCCTCATCCAACGACCGGGCGTTGTTAATCCATTTCACATGGGGAAGCGTCATTAAAATGAATCGCATGACTAAAGCGCATCTCATTTACACCTTTATGAATCGTCGTTTTTCAGAGCAGTCCCCCCTCCCCCACCTCTATACACGTGCAGCCCCTCCTCACGCCGATTGATTGCCGGATCTCTCATCAGGTTACGTTAGTGAAGCACTAAATTTAGCAAATGCGCGATCTTTCGTCATTAGTGTCACCTTACCGGAGATGGGGCACCACTATGGGGCATGGGTCGTGACGTGACGGAGCTACCGTAAATGATCTTCGGCGGGGCTACCAACAGTGTGCCGTTCACTGGCGTTGAGTTGTTCTTGGAATGGATTACCTGATTTGCTCTTGTCCACAGTTGATCAGCAGAAGTTTTCTCGTTTTATTTTGTATGGGGAAAGGCATCTAACTTCAAATATCTTGTGAATGGAAGCTTTAATCGAAAAAATATTTGGTAGGCGTGATAGCCATCGTCATTACGCACAACCGGTACCAAATATTTTTTCGAAAATAGTTTCCAAATTTGAGAAATAATTCGTTAGATGCATTTCGCCATACAAATATTTTTCGCGATTTTTCGTGCATAGACACTAGCGCATGTGCGTTACGGTGTGGCGAGTAGCGAATCAGGGCATGCATGTAATCCATTGTGAGGGTATTCTAGTTTTTTTGGGGTTTTCAAACTATCACTATGGTACGGTATAGCATCGTAACGTAAACAAGTCCGTCGAAGGTGAGAGAGAAGTGCCTATTTGGGTCATTAAAGGTTTAAAAACGTGTTAATTGATTTTTTGTTTCGAAAAAATGCCGTAATTTAGAAATAAATGAGTGTCACTACAAGTTCGCTGATGAACCTCGTAAATTTATGCTTAAAGCCCTTGTAAAGTTGGAGCAAATTTCAAAACTGAAAATGCAGTTTTATCCGCGAAAATCGACACATTGAAAAAAAATCAACTCTGTTATTTCACAAATAAAACAGTTGTGCGTTTTATATTTTCCTCGACTTGTCATATAGAGCAATCCAATTGCTTTCGTAGTAGTACAATGTTGACAAAATTTTCTTTGTTTGCTGTGAGAACTGTTACGATTAGAGTTACTGTGCACGTGCTGTAGCCATTGCATTGCTTGCAAGCACACGGGAGCGCTGTACATTGTGAGACCTATTTTGGTGCGCCTCATTTTTTGACGTTAACTACGTCTTACGGCAATATACTGGGTGTCAATTGAAATTCTAAAATTTTGCTACCGTCACGAAATTATGTAAGATTTTGAACGCTAATAACTCAGTCATTTATCCATTGGTTTTTCAATATTTTCCCACCAATCGGCCGGAAATGTTTACAACAATTTTCTGAAAACTATTGATTATCGACAATTTGATTTCCCATATTTTATGGGAAAACTTCGATTACGAAAATTATCACACGTAACAAAATTGCACAGTCGAGTCTAGTACACGACACTGAAGACGGCTTTACACTTGAGGTCGAAATACGCGTATCTGTCAAAGGATACAAACTCTAGTGCAATTAAATGGTATAGTACTGAATTCGGTTTTATAATCTACTTCAAATTGCACAATTGTAATAATGTTGGCAATTGTAGTAATGGATCAGAAATTTACCTTCATTATAAATAAAACTTATGATTATCAATAGTTAAGTATTGAATATTTAGTAAATGTCAACCCTTCCAACAAATCATTCATTTCTCACGCATTAGCATTTTCTGAGATTTTCAAGTAATTCTCAGCCCAATACATCATTGGCACATACCCATTTCCCAGTTTGGTCGATCAGAAAGAGAAGGATACGAAAGGGAGGAGCATCATTTGCTATTCTAAAGTTATAAAACATGCTTTCTTCGTCGGATTTGGTATCATTCCATTTTCGCTTTCAAGCTGGTAAGAGCTCCGAACCTGCTCAGCGAGGAGTACTTCGCTGTCAGAAGCCTGCTGAGCTGTAGATTTTTTATAGTTCTATTCTATAGTAACTTTTGTAATCTCCTTGTAATGAATCCTTGTGCAAAAAGCTGGAGGTTCCAGAGAAACCTACAAAACCTATTAGGCGACTATTCCACAAGTTATTAAAGATATTTTTCTCAGATCTCGAGGAATGCTTAAGCATAGCATAGCATCCCGAGCAGAAGAAAATAACTACTGAATACCAAATTGAGGTATTCCATACCAGATAATTTTCAATACTACATACCTGAATGAGGTATGAATTAGCCCTGCATAAGAGGTAAAATACCTCAAATAATATCTCAAGCATATTCTACGAACACCAAACTGATAACTAGATCAGGTATTGTAATACCTCAATAATACTTGATGGATTTTCATATAAAAATGAAATTTTTAAATTGTAGTTCAATACCTCCAGCAGACCTCAATAGCTGTTTAATACCTCAATGAAGTATTTTTAATTGTCTTAAAGATATTTTTCAATACCATTATAATACCAAATTGAGGTATTGACAACTGAACAATACCTAATTTTGGTATGATACCAAAAAATGGTATGCATAAGTTATTGGGGAGTTATTTGTTCCTGCTCGGGATAGCATAGACTGACTGTACATGTCAATGGTTGCTACTCCGTAATTGATCGGAACTGGTAAGAATTGAACTACGATCCAAATGAATAAGGGATGGGAGTTTCCGCTTACTCTCGAAGTGCAATTTTACACACTTCGAAAAAATCATGTAATTTTGTGTCATATAAGACCGACATATTAAAGCGAGTAAAATGACACAAAATTACGTTTGATTTTATTTTTCACTCGTGGTTTTGGGAGAAAAATTAGTAATTTTACTAGTGTTCATGTTGTGTGCTGTAAATTTCAAACATGACGTATTTAGATTTACATATAAACATAACCTCAACGATTCCAAAAGATTCCTCGTTCATTTCTTTCGAACACTGATTGTGAGTAATAAGAATCACTTATTTAAATAATTATTTTAACATTTCACATCGTATTTTATTCTTTGATAGGTATTATATTTTACAATTAAAAAAAAAATAAATGATTGATTGACGTATCGCTTGGTGCAAGAGGAACATCTTCCATGCAAGCTGTAGCTCAACGCCAACACGGGCACGATTATAAACACAAATCACTTAGAACTCTTCATTATTCACTTTTTTCACCTAAAGGCTCCCAAGTTAAGTTATATGCATTGAATTGATAATCACATCAAGGATTTGACGCAAAAAAAAATCACTTGCCTCTTGCATGTTTTGTTTACTCCGATGGCGTTCGACGTTTCACCAACGTACTGCGGTAGATTATGTCATCGTTCGAGTAATTTCAAGTCATTATGCTGTAAAATAAAGTCAAGTGACAAAATACTGAAGGCCATGTCTCAAAACGGAACTGAAATTTCTTGTTTTTATGTTTATGTCGTCGTTGATTTAAAATTGATTCAAATTTCAATTTATGTCATGATTAATTACGTCAGTATTGACGACTGCGTCATATTCAAAAATGAGATTTTTTTAGTGTGTAGCAGATCTAATATTATTGATCAATAACGGCGCCGGCCAAGTCCTTACAGTCAGTTTGGATGGGGAAGGAATGTTAGGGTGTATTGATTGTTGCTTCTAGAGACCGAGAATACCTCTGCATCTCCACAGTGGGAAGGGTGTTTATTAGTGAGGGAGGAAAAGATCTGGGAGTCACCTCTGGTCGATTATGCGATCCATGGACAAGGGGGAAATATACGACTTATATTTAAAGCTAGTTTAAAATACGTCAACATCTATAACGTCGAACAATTCAAAAGACGTTTCTATTAATGAAGAAAACTGAAAATTACATGAATATAGTTTAAATTATATGAAACAGGAATAATGCCGACACTTGTAGTGACGAACCATACATAGTTTGTTTGAAAATTACATATGACTAGAACTGTGCATTTTGTCTCGATATGGTAGAAGTTTTGAAAAATACGTCAACATTCACAATGTCGAACAATTCATAAGATAATTTTTAATAATTTCAAAAAGAGAAAAAAAAAAAATATATATATATATATATATATATATATATATATATATATATATTGAAATTGTATAAGAAAAAAGCATAATGCCGACATTTATAGTGACGAACCATACAAAGATTGTTTTAATATTACATAAAAGTTACGCTTTCAAGAAAAAGTGTGTTATCATAAGCATGAAACGAACTCACCAGTTGGTAATCCATTCTCGACTGAACACAAAACTGACACTGACAGCAAAACTTCTTGGCGTCCCGAAAACAAACCGTCTTGCTTGGGTCTTCCCAAATACCTACCCAGCAAGACGCTCCAAAACAGGAAAAAAAAATCTCCGGCGACGAAAACACGCGCGAAACCGTGAGCAAAATCTATCGGACGACGCAAAACCGAACTGTCCTGCTTGGGCTTCACGAAGCACTACCCAGCAAGATGCTCCAAAACAGGAAAAAAAAATCTCCGGCACCGAAAACACGCGCGGAACCGTGAGCAAAATCTATCGGACCTTTTCTCAGATCTCGAGGAATGCTTAAGGAATTTTAGTAATTTCTCCAGTGATCTCTTCTTGAATATTTCCAGAAATTTCTCCAGGGATGCTACCAGAGATTTTACGATATTGGATTTTCCTCAGAATTTGGTCTAAAAATCCTAGAGCACTCCAACACTTCCACAAAAGTTTATCCAGAGTTTTTGGAAAAATCGTTTTGACATTTTTCCAAAAAATCATTAATATATTCCAGGCATTTTCATATGGATTTTTTCATATATTCATCCACGGTTACTCTCAGGAATTGCTCCAAAAATTCTACAGGCATTATTCGATAATAATATAAAAAACAATAAACTTTTCCAAGAATTCGTAGATAAATCTGATTCTTGGATTCCTCATTGGGTTCCTACAGAAATTTCTCTTGGAATATCTCCAGCATACCATCAAAATATTGTTGCTATCGGTTCAAACATTTCTCTAATAATTATTCAAATAAAATTGCCCAATCTCTATGTATTTTTTGAAACTTTGTTCAAAGTTCTGGGATTCGGTCCGAATTTTTCTGAGCAATTTCTTCAAACCGTCTTGTAGGACATTATTTGGAGATTCTATTTTTTAACCATTTTTTTGCCATTGCCTGCTTTTCCTACCCAAAAAAACAATGCTGAAAAGTGCTACTTTTCAGCACTCTTCACGGTGCTGAAAAGTAGCACTTTTCAGTTCAGTTTTGGGTGGCGTCAACTAACCATCCCACATCTTCTGCCATAGCATCTGATGTGCGATCCGGATCCGATAAAGTCTGGTGATTCTGGTTTGGGACTGGATCGTCCAACATTCGTAGAAGATGCATAAGGGCCCGCTACTACACAGAAAAAAATCCGTTCTCGTATCCGTGAACAGCAGACGTGAACTCGTCAACAACAAAAACACACCGTGAACTAGATCATGTTTATGTGACCATTTGTGGTAGTTCATGGTGTATTTTTGACAGTTCACGTTTTCCAGAATTCTTTTTTGAGCGTGTATATGCGCCGTCTTAGCTGTTCTGTCCTCCAATATGTAGTATAGATCATGATGTGAAAGAGAAAATTTGTGACATTCCTAGCCACTACTGTATCACGGCCTACGCGATTGAAAAATACTGAAATGATACAACACATGGATGTATGGCCACGTGGTTCTCTTGAAACGTTTATTTGTACTTTAGGAAATTATCCAGCGGAGTTTTTCGTAATAGCAAAAAATGTTGTATGCAACTCGTTGCAAAACTCGAATTTTTCAGCACTCGTTGTATTTATTTAACCCGGCGAGCCTCGTTGGATAAATGTACAACTCGTGCTGAAAAAATTTTCATTTTACATCTTGTTGCATAAATAACTATTTAGGAAGTATTTCATCAAAAATTTAGGAGGTCTTCCTGGTGAATATGCATCGAAGTCAAACCACGAATTTTCAAGAGCAAAAATCTAGAGAACCAGACAGCCGTTTGTGCTGAAAATTTAATTTACTGGTTACTCGCAGGAGGTGACCAATCGATCACATTTTTAGCGCGATTGGTTGTCAGGGTGCTGGGATCGGTAATAGTAGTTTGCTTGATTTCGATGAATGAATCCATAGTTTTTGTATCAGGAATAAAATTATCTGAACGAAAACGGTAGGCTTTTATTTTTCTTGCTACAGTAGAAAGTTCGACGCAGAAGTTACAAATGAGTTTCATTGAAATTCGTTTGCCATACTAATTACACATATACATCTAAGGGACGATTCAAATATGACGTTCATCGTTTTACGGGATTTCTAGAACCCCCTCCCCTCTCTGTCACGCTTATTACTATACCTCATACACGTACTGTCACACTTTCGTAGACCCCCCCCCCCCCCAAAATTGGACGTCATTTTTAAATGACCCCTAACCACAAATTTTCTCAGTTCGGGCATTCAGCACTCTCGTTTACGTTTCTTTTGAATTGTTTGTTATTGTAATATTCAAATATATTGAAACAATGGTTTAAATTTAATATATGTTTATTTTATTATTATCCTTATACACTTGGTCATGACTAAATAATGAAAAAATATACAAACTAACAACAGAACAACTAACACAGTAAAACAGTTATTTTACATAATATCTTGGGGCTTCGACAGTGTGTCATGCTGAATGAACGACGGAAGGATCCTGCTCAAAAGAGATTCATTCAGTTTAATAAGTAAAATATGTTCAATAGTCTCTTCCGATAAACCGTTTCTCAAATCCGACAACACCAATGCCAATCCACTGAAAGCTCTTTCAACTGAGACTTGAGATGCTGGTGTAGCCAGAACAACCAGCGCAACCGCAGACAGCTGTGGGTGTGTGGCCTTACGAGCAATCCAATGATCCCAGACATTGTGATCATGTGGCATTCGTTCTCCAATTTGGAGCAATTTTAGTTGTTGAATCAATTGCGCTTCAGGATTGGCAGCTGTAGAGGTTTGGGAATGCAATGAACCACCAAACATTTCAGTCAGGAAGTCCGCTATACTATCGCCCGCACTTGTCTCATTGTTAGTTGAGGTTGCTTCTCCAGTTACATTGAGAACTGTATTTGCGCACTTTGTCTGCTGAATTCGTTTCCAGGTTTTGACCAGATATTTCTATGGATAAAACAATAATTTAACGAAATTGTTACTGTAATGGAAGTATGAAAAACAATTATACCTGAACTTCTTCCTTTTCTTCAAGTGTCAAAACGGTCGACTTTAAATAAGTAAAACGGGGTTCAAGGAACAAAGCGGCCTTGAACGCCATGTTCTCCGTGAGCATTTTTAATTGGGTTTTTAGTGATTCAATCAACGGTACAGCGAAACGATTATCTATTCAGATCTCTTATTGCCAGAATCCAACACATGTAAAAATCAGAAAATGCTTGATGCTGAGCCTGTAGCAGCTTAGTAGTGATATACATTGCACGGAACGCTTCTTCATATTCTTTCAAAAACTGCCAAGTTTCTTCATCAAGTTCTAGTAAATATATACTTATTTTAGATTATTATAAACCAGAAAACTATATTATTGGACATACTTAGCTCCGGATATTGTTCCCAAAGCAAAACGAATAACTGTTCTTGATTTATAATAGATCGAATCATCTTGTACTTTCCGCACCACCTGGTAGGGGCCCAGAGAGATGGACATGAAAGTTTGTAATATTCTAAAAATGGTTTGAATTTTATCTTCTTTACACTCTTTGAAAAATCCGTTACGGTCTTGATAAAGGGATCTGAATTTGGAACTACGTCATTCAGTGCCAGCTTTAGGGTGTGAGATGCACGCCGAACAATGTTGAAATGATCGCTGAACTCAGTATTAAGTGCATCCATTATTTCCTCCGTATCATCGGTTGAATCTTCTCCATTTGCCCAATCCTTGAATGCCACAACTGTTGAAAATTCTTCACGCATCTTTTTCGCTGCTGCGATCATATGGCCCCGTTATCCGAAGTCATCGAAAAAATGTGATCAATGGAAATATTGAATCGCCTCAAAACATCCAAAATTTGCGTTTTCAGATTTTTGGCTGTTTGGCTTTGCTTAACTTCAATCATACCTGGAATTGTTGAAAACAAATAGTTTATTGACTAAAAAAAATAGTAGAGTATATAGTTGTCTTACAGAGCGTGCGCGTTATAACTTCATGGTTAATTTCATATTGAGTATTTATACATAGAATATGTCGTCCGAATCTTGAAGCTGAATCGATTTTGATGGATTCTAGACGACCAGCTATTTCTTTAATTATACCTTCAATAATCATATCAGAAATCTGTTTGAGATGATTCTTGATATTCTTGCGATTCATATTTGTATTCAGAGCTTCAGTCAGCGAGTCCAAAATGATCCGTAAACCTTCCCACTCAAAACAGCTTAACGGCAAATTGTGTTTTGTGATGAGCTTCACGCAAGCTTCCAAGTACTTTTGCCGGTCAAAGCAAATAGTGAGCTTCTCAGAAGATTTTTTCTTTTTAGCTGGAGTTCCTCCCGTGAAACCTAATTTTTGAGCGATGTCGTGGTGTATGTTTCGGAAATGGCGAACAAAATTGCCGGCATCATAGTTCTCTTGTGAATACGAACATGTTCCAAATTCTTCAATTCTGCATTTGAATTTTCCTTCGATCTCGAGTACGAAATCCTTCACCATCGATACTAAAGATGGCCTATTTCTCTTCTTTGCTTGCATATCTGGGCTGCAGTTTGCTTGAATGCGGTTGAACTGTTCCATTGGAATGGGAAATTGTCCTGTTCCTCTTGCTGGTTGGAAAAAAATCTCGGCCTTATGGTGTGCACACCGGTTGTTATGGAACGAAAACTACTGTAACCAGCTACCGTAGCAACATACAATCGTCAGTGAATTTCAATCATTTGAACGACTGTAGAAAGTTGTTCTGCAGTCATCGTCAAGGATAGCTATGATTCACGATAGTTTGACTCCGCAGAACGAATTTTAAGATTTTTTTCCCAGCACTCTCTAGTTTTGTGCTCTTGAAAACTCAATATTTAAGATGATGTATGAAGATGCATCTTCACCTTCAGAGATCCTAGTAGGAATTCAACAAGGCGTACTTAGAACTCACACAAGTTTCATCTGAGGTTACTCCTGGATTGTCTTTCGAAATTCAACGCACGTTAAAAAAAAGGTAATTGATTTAACTTATATTCAAAAAGTTTTTATCATTTAAAATTAACTATTCGTATATTTTGTGGAATTTCTTTAACCTGGAATTATGTTTTAATACCTGGAAAATCTGGAAATCTCAGGTAATTTAATTTCTGTAAATGAGTAGACACCCTTAGTTGTGTCTGTGTTACTCGAATCAAACAATTCAATTGGCCCTTTCAGGACCAACAAATGTGTACTAACGAGTTAATTGTGTGATATTTCCTATTGTTATTATCACTTAATTCTCCTCATTACATCATACAATATCTGGTTTGTTATGAATAATTGCCTTCCTTAGCCGAGTGGTTAGAGTCCACGACTACAAAGCAAAGTCATGCTGAAGGTGTCTGGGTTCGATTCCCGGTCGGTAATTTCGTAATGGAAATTTCCTTGACTTCCCAGGGCATAAAGTATCACCGTACCTGCCACACGATGTACGAATGCGAAAATGGCTACTTAGGCAAAGAAAGCTCTTAGTTTTAATGACTGTGGAAGTGCTCATTGAACACTAAGCTGAGAAGCAGTTATTTACGGTGCGATGACTGGAGCACTTCTCCGAACGAAGAGCTCCTCACTGTTCTTAAATTCAGAAACCATTACATTCTGAATTATAAGTAAAGGAAGTCATGCGGTCGTGTCTTGTGCACAACCTCACTGATTTTTTTTTTCGGTGAATGCAATACCTATACTAAGACTGAAAAGGAGTAACGAAAGTAATGAAATGACAAGATGGATAGAATCGCAAGCGAGCGACGGGAGAAATGAAAAAAAGTTGTAAATTTGTTTTAACAGAGGGCCATATGTGTGAATAACACAATCGAAATGACAAATCGTTGCCTAACGTCCTGGTCTTGAACGGCTATGATGTTGTTGTATAAATCGAACCAGATTACTTTTACTTTCACAATATTACGTTAGCATAAATAAGTTTGATTAGCTTGATCTTTACGTTGGCATAAAGAAGTGAAGAAGTTCACTATACTTTGCGGGTCCTGGAACCGATTTTTTTTTCATTCGCGTTTAACGAGTGCAGTGTAACATGTGTTCTTTGTTTTAAAGAATTCAACAGATCAGATGCCCCGTAACTATCCGTGTGCTCTCGTTTTTTGAACGTAAATTACGTTTAGTTACAAAGGTCGATATTTTTGTACGATTTGCGCGTTCCGGTCGGTCGGTTGCTACGCAGCGAGCAGTGCGTCGTGGTTGCTTTTTGTTTTTATTTTATTTTTTTACGTACCGTTTTGTCTCAAATTCCAAACAGACTCATATTCCGAACACTCGGTTTTTGTATGGCGATTTGGTTAAAATGTTTCACTGGAATGTGTCATCAAGTCGACAAGAAAAGGTAGTAAATTGCAATTCAATTTGAACATATTCCAATCAATTTTAGACCTCAGGAGTAGTGATGATTCTCTAGTTCAAGGTCAGTTAAACTAGCTCAAATAAATTAAGTTACGAAATTATTCGTTTAAATACGATTTATTCGTGCTGTTCGGAATTTGAATCAAGGTGTTCGGAATATGAGACAGAATGAACACAGTGTTCGGCATTTGAATCAAGATGTTGTTCCCTACTTTTACGTAAACACAATACTAAACAAGTTTAAGCAAACATTTTTATCAGCACACCCAACAGCGAACAGTTAGACTTTGCGAAGAAATTAATATAATAATACATCAGATGCGTTTGAAGTCACTGTTGGCCTTAAGTGTTCGGAATATGAGTCAAAACGGTATTTTGAGCGCAGCATAATTTTATGCATTTTATTAGAAATCCGGTGACCCTGTAGGGATTGGTTCTGCTTATTTTTTGTGAGCAGAAATTCAAATCTAAATCATCACAATCAAAAAAGGTACATCGGTCAGTACAAAAGAAAACATAATTACCAATATAAGTAGGTAATAAACAAATGAATTCTTTTTTGCTTGCCGACATACAAAATATTAAATTATTATCATTTGAACATCAAATGGGCGTGGTCCATCGCTGGCTTTTCAGGCGAATCCTTGACCATATACCGCTCCCAACCTCCAACTCCATAGCACTTATGAGGGTGTCGCTGAGTCGGTGGCCTCTCGTTAAGTAAGTGCTACATCAACTTTTCCTTCCCCAATCCCAAGTTGCGATAAAGATGGGCCAGGAATAGCAATATTCATGATTTTGGTAATCTTATTCAAGACTGGGCCAAGGTTTACTCCCCAGCCTTGTTCCTGAAGGTAGTCTGAATGGGGTTATCAAAGGAAACGTGAATGTTGTTAGTATCCAATCTACGAAGTATACCGTAACTACGCTAACGCTAACGCTAATATTGTTAGTATAGACGTGCTTACGCTGATTAAAATAAATATCTATTTTAGGCTGACGAAATCGGGTCAAAAAGGGTGCTAAAACCGGAAGCTGACAAAATCGGGTCATTACTGTATTTGTTTAAGCTAGAATTTAAAAATCTTTCCAAACATTTGTCATGTTTTGATCGTCAATTCTATATCAGTGAGCCCTCCAAAATCATTAGAAATATTACTCACAATACACGATACAGGTTTTTCCATAACAAACTATTAAATCACCGAAACACAAAAATCACAAATATGAAATATTTGTCAAGAATCGCCACTATGTCAAGAAGTTCGAGGACATTTCTCGCAGAAAAATATCCTTAATTGGTCCAGTAATTCAGCCTGCCATCTCCGGATTATTAGTCCTCAGAGATGTCGAAAGTAAAAACGCAACACGAAGCAAAATGTTTATAGAGTTGAATAATTATATATGAATAGCCAGTGTGCAGTTAAAGTTGGCGCTGCCGAAAAATTAGCTTCTTTCAACAATATGACAACACTATTCAACTTTGAGAATTTGTACTAAGAATTATGGATAGACTTCGATAATTCTTGCATATACAGTATTGGGCAAAACATTTGCGAATATTTTCGATTTTCCATACGAAATTACCAACTTTGGTAGGCTAGATCTCAGTTATTCATGGACCGATTTTAATTAGTTTTCACAGCACGTGAGACATAACTTGAAATTTGATAATATTTATGATTATTCTTTTCAATCGCAAGTTCAAAAGTAAAACTATTTGACTAATATGAAGTTTTTGACGAAAAATTAAGAACGATTTATTTAAAAATCTAATATTTCTACACAAAAACTGTCTTCAGCAAACTTTTAAAATCAACAACTTTGCTGAAGATATCATGAAGCTATTCCTCTAATTACCGTAAATTCGGGTGAAATTGATCAGTAGGGTGAAATTGATCACCGTGTCACTCAATTTTATTTCTTCCTAATGGAGCACAAATATCAATGTAACCTGCAGTGAATGAACGTTGTTTGTCGTAAGTATTGTCAAATTGTGTGTTGTGAAGTTTTTTGCGTTAAAGTATGTGTATTTCTATGAAAATAATGAAAAATTCCAAAATCATGTATGGTGCAGTATAGACTAACATCTCTAAACTTCTAGTTCTAGACAAGGATTTGAGCATGGTATAATCCTGAAAGTTTGTAAGAATGATTAAGATATATCCCCAAACCAGATTTCATAACCAAAACTCGTACCAATTCGCTCATTTGGTTGAAATAATTGAATTTCTGTTAGATACCAGGAAATTCCTTAGGAAATTGCATACATTTAGGCGTTTTCTGCGTAATTCTTGAAATTTAATTATTAATTATTTCTATAAATATTGTATTGTAAGGAATTTATCAAGCATATTCGAAATCCGGGAGATCAAATTTATTATGTAGAGCTGTTTTGAAAACTAGCAATAATTGCATTGATAAGTGATCAATTTCACCCCGAAATGACATCACCCGATTTTTTATTTTAGAGATGTTGTTTAGCACTAAAATTACTTTTGTTAGAAAATTTCGGTACTTGAGCCAATGAGGCTCACCTTCGTACTTGTTTTTCTGCATTCAGTTGTTTGGCATTTCCAACATTATAGAAATCAGACAAGAAAAACCCTGAAAAATGATCCATTTCACCCGAAATTACGGTAATTGAGTAATGTCAATTATTAAATTCACTGGTGATTGGAAATATCACTTAACAATATATACATTGAAATTCAAGTTATACCTGCCTGGTTTTTATTTGGGATTCTGCAAGAAATTTATTAGTTTTATTATTAGCAAACCAATTCGTTTTATTATTTTCTTCGAAGGCCAGGGGAAGCAAAATGGCGCCAAGGTGCATCGCAGTTGCAATTTATGTATCACAGACAACTTCGTTTAATTCCAAATTTATCACATTTTATATCAACCATAAACTCGTCTCTATCCATTAATCCCATTAGTGCTACCATCAAATCGGATTTTAAGTTCCCAGCTGCAGTGCTCAAAATTTACGATCAAAGGTGAACTATTGGCAAACTTTGTGTAAGTTACAATGTTTCACCTAAAGTGCGTCACCATGTCGGCTTGGTACACTGTTTTACGAGGATTCATTTCACCCACGATTGCATCTTCATAGTTCTCCGTGTGCACACTTTATTGAAGTGCATTCCTCGTTTTATTGCCAAGAACCGAAAGTCACCTTTCCCCTTCCTCACAACCACTTTCCTTAGAATTAGCTTAACAACTGCGCGTCTCCTCAAAGGTAAGCCGCGACGACGACGAATGAGGGACTTTCACGATCGAACAAATTCGTCATTCATCCCCGCAGCACGAGTCTTTTGCAACTCATCAAACGCAGCGCTTCTTGCGGATGCATGACAGGGATGCCAGGTGATTTTATTCAATGTCTGTTGCAAATATTATGCTAGCAGTTTTATGTAATTTCTCCAGGGATTTCTATCGGAATGTTGCCTAGAGTAAATAAGTGTTTCTTCAAGTATTACCTCTAAGAATTACTTCAAGCAATTTCTGTAAGATTTTTTCGAACAATTATTTCTGGAATTTCCTAAAAGTTCTTCCAAGAATTTAACCATTTATTTTTTTAGAATATCTTCAGTGATTCCTAACAATATTTCTGAAAATTACTCCAAGCAACCAATATGAACTCCGGACAATTAGGAATTTTATCAACTTTACTTTTTTAAGCAAAAAATTAGGAAAAAATCTTGTAATTTTGAATTGTCTTTCAATCGTCTTCACAAATTCGGCAATGTGTTCCAAATATCTTACACTCTTCCAATGGAAGTCATCTCTCCCAATCTGGCATCCCTGGATATGCAGAGGTAAACGATCATCCCGCCGCTTCACGGTTGGAACCTCCCGTGAAGAAGCATGTTTTTAATCCAATTTCCATGTAAGTTAGCCTAAAAATAAACAAACATCGCACCGACGGACGACCGCGCTTAGGTAAACCGTGTCGAACACTCCAAACCATGTGACATCACTATAGAACCTGTCACTGGTACCGCTCGCAGATCGTCAAGGTGGACAGACGTTTATGAGCGACGCCGCTGGCGGGTACAAGCATTTCAAAAGGGAAAACGACGACCGCTCACCTTCCTTTGAAACTGGCTGATTTGAAGCAACTGAAGGAAGGTTTTCCAACTCGTAGTGCAATAAGTTATGGTCAACAGGTGCGATGTCAACCTGAGAGTAGAGGACGTGGCAGAAACGGTTCCTACTAAATAAGACACCAGCAGCTTTGTTGACGCATGGACGCACCTTCTGTCACTCACTAGCTGGAGCGGACTGGCCACTTCGGACAGGGAAAACGTGCTCACAGCGGGATTTGAACGAGTAGTTAAATTCGTCCACGTTGACAACAAACGGGGCGTAGAATAAGTTTTGGACATCATAATTTTATGCAACTGTTAGTTTTTTCATAACCTCCTTATTTGATGCATCTCTTACGCAAGGATTGAATCCTGAGAAAATTGAGAGAATCCCTCACTTATCGCTCTCTGTAACATCACGATATGCTGCACATTATGAGAGCCTATTTATCGTATACTGTTACAACTTTGATTAGATCAGGGAGAAATAACAGTGCATGATAAAACAAGCTCCAAACCTTGGAAACACTATTGCTATCAGATGTTTAGAGATTGTTTATCATACCAGTAAAATAAAAACTATTCCCCATGGTAAACAAACGAGAAAAAATGATTTTTTTTTTGCAATTTCTCATCGTAATAGGCCGTTTTCCATCACGCCAATCTGTCATGAAACGGCCTACTTTCCTGCACTGAAGTATGCAGTGCGGGAATTGTCATTATGCAACTGAAACCAATGCTGTAATCATTTCTGATACCCCCCAATGATGTTCTACGAAATTGAAAAAAATGTTGTACGCAACTCGTTGCAGAACTCGATTTTTACAGCACTCATCGTAGTTATCCAACTCGGCAAGCCTCGATTGACAAATGTACGACTCATGCCGTAAAAATCGTCATTATGAAACTTGTTACGTAAACTACTATTATGATCACTCTCTTGTTGAGGCTCTCATTCGCTGGTCTTATTTATCAAACTTATTGAAACTTGCGAAACATTACCGATCATGGACCTACAGATGGAATGTTTTTCTTCGCTTGCTTTGTTCGTGCTTTATAATCAGCTGAGAAGGAATTCTGCAATGCTTGCTTATAGGCAAGAAGATTTCCAAATTAGTTACCGAAGAAGAGGAATCAAAGGACATATTATGTCCCATTTATAAGAAAAGTGACTAATTGGGGTAGGAGATCTTCCGAGTGGTCGTCATCTATCATCTGTAGTATACGCGGGAAATTTTCAAGACGGGTCTCGTGGACGACAATTGTCGAATTGACCAAATCTTTACTGTTTGACACCTTCTTCACAAAATGCCGTGAACACCAGGTCCTAACACATAACCCTTTCATCGATTTCAATGTGGCATACGACAGTACCGAAGCTATGGACAATTACGGACGAGAATGTCTTTCTTCGGGAAGCTTACATGCTTGCTTCGATGGAAGGTGTGCTAACTTGGTTGATAATTACGATAGTCGTAAAATATGGAGGCATATCGTTCGTGGAAGTCGGACCAATCACGATCTTCAGAGGAAACTGCGGCCTAGTAAAACTTACCCCGGCGAACCGATTTCCGGTGAGTGGCGATATTAAATAGTTTTAGTCAAATTTGTGTGAGAACCTCACCGGACAGGGTTTTCGCGTTTTGCGGGCAGTAAGCTTCGAAAATCCCAAGAGTATAGCGTGTAGTCTTGTGATTCCGTTGCATGCTCCTGTGGGGCGCGTGATGGAAGGAAGATCAATCGTGTACAGTTTGCGTTGGACAAGAGCGAAAAGATATTCGTGTTCAGTCGAGGATGAATTGCCAAATGGTGAGCTCGTTTCAAGCTTAAGATAACACTAAAAATATGTTACAATGTTACGTTTATGTAATTTTCATTCAAGCTATGGGTGTTTTGTCACTAAAAGTGTCGACTTAAACTTAATGCTTTTCGCTAAAAGATTTGAGACCATATTCAAGTTCTATGATAACCAGGCTCCCAGACAACCAGAAATCGCATAAAAGTTAACGCAATAACTCTTTGATGCATACAAATTACATCAAACCCGCAGACACGTTGGATAAAATCGTCAGATTGTTGAGTTTTCTCGCATAAAACGCATTTTTTCTGAGTTCATTGGTACATTTTGTTTCGTCCCGTACACTCGTACAAAGTAAGTCGAATCAATCCGTAGCAGCTGTCAAATCAACATTTGTTATCATAAGTTAAGTCGCATAATATTGCAGGTTAGTTCGGTAGGATATTTATACACTCGCATTGTATGTTATTATTCGTCACATAATATATGCACGCATATCGCCTCCACTTTTGTACGTAGAAGGCCGTTTCGCAACATCTTATAAGTGAAATTTTGCACATATAGAGCCTCCAGGTGATTTCGTTATACGTACATTTTGGTTGTCTGGAGTGCCTACTATGAACTCCAGAAGAAACTGCGGTCAAGAAAGATTCATCCCCGCACCAAATGCACGATGTACAAAACGCTCATTAGACCGGTAGTCATCTACAAACATGAAACGTGCACTATTATCGAGGGGAGTTTGCAAGCTCTTAGGGTTTTCGAATACCGAGTGCTAAGAACGATCGTTGGCACGCCGCATGCGAACGGTATGTGCCGGCTAAGAAACCACGAACTCACCAAACCCAGTATCCAGAATCTGGCCAAATCTGGAAGGATACACTGGACAAGGCATGTTGCAAGAGTGCCGGACACCAGCCCTGTAAGGATGATGTTCGCTTCGAATACGGTCGGACCAAGAAGACGTGGGACGCAGTGAGTATGATTCGCCGACGAGGATGAGAAAGGCACCCATGAACCGAGTAAATTAGCGAAATATTTTTGGCGAGGTTTATCGGGTTAATTGAGGTAGAATCAAATAAATACATTATTAAATTATTGCCAGTGATGAAGTGCGTCATAAAGGGTACCCAAGCAACGAATCTGTTTGACTCATTTCTAGGGAAGTAACGCAAAAGATATTTGGCGGCGTCCATTTATTACGTAACGCTAAAATTGAATTTTTTTAACCCACCCCCCCCTCCGTAACGCTTTTCGTAAGAAAAATTTTAAATTTTTGTATGAGCCGTAACGCTTGAGCCTACTCCCCCTCCCCCTAGAGCGTTACGTAATTTGTGGATGCCGCCTTACGTTCAGGAAATATCTTTGACTTTCCTGGACACTATATATTATTGTGTCTGCAGCACAATTTACTAGTGAAAAACTAATAACTTTGGCAAACAACTATTACACTAAGCTAAGAATAAGGCTCTACACCAGTTGGGCTATAATTCCAAATGAAGCAGAATGGGGTCGAAATGCACTTTTCAAGATCTGATTGTTCTGGATAGTTGTTCTTCAGACATTACTAGACTCCACACATCCGATGCATAAAGTTCTACAAATCTACTGCATTTTTGAGGTCACGTTTTTCTGTTTAAGAAGTCGTCAGAAACATCTTCGCACAAATAACAATAAATCACCTTAATTGTGCTATTAAGTTGATATTTTCCTACCAAGTGGCTGTACCGCTTGAGTGGGAGTTTCTTTCACTTAGTTCCCATCTCGCAGTCACTTGGTCGCATCCGAGAAAAAACAGGTGGGGTAAAATCCTCTCGCTTCGCAAAGCACCATGAAATAAGTCAACAGGAGTGAAATTGCTTCTCCGCAACGGACGACGCCCGGACGGACAGAAGCTAAGAAGTTGAGTAAATGTTTGAGCAAGGTAAATTTATCAAGGAATCGGAGGAATTTCTTTCTCATGTCAGATCGGATCAAGTTGCTCCGTAGGTGGACGACACGGAATGGGGAAAAAGACAGAAGGAAATTCCTTCCACTTGTCAACGTTTCTGGTGGCGCGTCGTCTTCGTTGCTACTGCTAGAGCTAAGTCCAGTAGGGAAGCCCGGTTTGAAAAATGACTCCACGTTCGAGGAAAAAAAAAGTCAACGGAGAGAAAAGTGTTCGGGGTTTGCTTGGCCGAGTCCATTGCAGCGAACGTCTACCGAATGATGAACGTCTGTTTTCTACCTTTCCAGGATTTCAGCTCAAGTTCCAATCTGCTCAATGTGCTTGCTCTTTTTTTCCTTCTTCTTCCATCCGGATGCTTTTGCGGCGAAGGCGAAATCGTCGGTAAATGTAAACATTTATCATTTTCTCCAATTTCTTCCTCGCAATCTTGGTTTTCCCCTGTAGCCGGTCGGTGGTGTGTCCTGAAGGAATCCTCCACCCCGTGAAAACGGCAGCGAATATTTGCGGACTTCATTTATTTTCCGTTCACATCCCGAGCCCTTTTATCGAACGAAAACGTTTTATTCGGATCGTCGTCATCCCCTTTCTGGCCAGGTTGGAAGCCGTGGAAAATGTGTTTGTGCTTGTGTGTTTGCGGAACGGTATTTTTCCGGCAAATTAAACCGAGACAGAGGTCTGCCAAATTCATACGAGCATGCTATGGGAACCACCGGTCAAATGGAAGATTTTTCTTTACTCCGAGTGTTGACTCACGATTTTAGGAACGAAGTCCGATCGATTTGTATGCACCTCCCGGAGCAATGCCGAGCTGACAGTTTGAGGTGAGTGGACTTAGTTTGGTGGAGATTCGTTGATTTATGTTGGAAGGACAGATTGATATGCAGTTTACGTACACGAATTCCTTTTTTTTTAATTTCTTTATTAGTATCATTCCAAACATTACATTCATTTCTTATATCTAGGTGTTCTGTGTTGGACAACACTATCATCCTAATTTGGTAAAACAAATCTAAGATTTTATTAACATTTTGTTAATAACATATTACATTTCATTTGCCGTAGCAGTTCAGATTTTTTACAGGTGAGTTGATTTCACCTGCTTATAAGAGAAAAAAAACGCTTTGAATATACTTAACCTAACTTAACCTAAACATATAACGCATTAATCGTGGCAATAGAAGATTATAACGATTTTTGCCTGAAATTATTGATTATTTTATTTGACATTTGTTCCAATGTTTCAACATTGGATATTCTATGTAACTCATTGGTACTATACCAGGGAGGAAGCCTCAGAATCATTTTCAAAATTTTATTTTGAATTCTCTGCAGAGCTTTCTTCCTGGTATTACAACAGCTAGTCCATATTGGTACAGCATACAACATGGCTGGCCTGAAAATTTGTTTGAATATCAAAAGCTTGTTCTTAAGACAAAGTTTTGATTTTCTATTAATAAGGGGATAGAGACAGTTTACATATTTGTTACATTTGGCTTGAATGCCCTCAATGTGATTGTTGAAAGTTAAATTCTTATCAAGCATGAGCCCTAGATACTTAACTTCATCTGACCAATTTATTGGAACCCCTCTCATCGTGACAACATGTCTACTTGAAGGTTTCAAATAAAGAGCTTCTGGTTTATGTGGGAATATTATTAGTTGGGTTTTGGAAGCATTAGGAGGAATCTTCCATTTTTGCAAGTATGAAGAAAAAATATCCAAACTTTTTTGTAATCGACTACAGATGACACGCAGGCTTCGTCCTTTGGCGGAGAGGCCTGTGTCATCCGCAAACAAAGATATTTGACATCCCTGAGGTAACTCAGGTAAGTTAGATGTGAAAATATTGTATAATATTGGTCCCAAAATGCTGCCTTGAGGAACACCAGCTCTTACAGGAAGTCTTTCAGATCTCGAGTTCTGATAATTAACCTGAAGTGTACGATTTGGCAGATAACTTTGAATTATTCTAACAATGTATGTTGGAAAATTAAAGTTTTTCAATTTTACAATCAAACCTTCATGCCAAACACTGTCGAATGCTTTTTCTATGTCTAGAAGAGCAAAACCAGTAGAGTAGCCTTCAGATTTGTTGGAACGTTTACTGATGGAGGAAAGCAAACTGATCGGACGATAGCTAGAAGCTTCTGCAGGATTTTTGTCTGGTTTTAAAATTGGAACAACCTTAGCATTTTTCCATTTGTCAGGAAAATATGCTGATTGAAAACATTTGTTAAATATATCAACTAAAAATGATAAGCTACTTTCTGGAAGTTTCTTGATGAGGATGTAGAAAATTCCATCATCGCCAGGAGCTTTCATATTTTTGAATTTTATAATAATAGTTCTCACTTCTTCCAAATCAGTCTCCCAGGCACTTTCGAAAACGTTCTCTTGATTGAGAATATTTTCGAACTCCTGAGTAACTTCATTTTCAATTGGACTAGTTAGTCCTAAATTAAAATTGTGCGCATTTTCAAACTGCATAGCAAGTTTTTGAGCTTTTTCGCAATTACTTCTTCTTCTTTCTGGCGTTACGTCCCCATTGGGACAAAACCTGCTTCTCAGCTTAGTGTTCTTATGAGCACTTCCACAGTTATTAACTGAGAGCTTACTATGCCAATGACCATTTTTGCATGTGTATATCGTGTGGCAGGTACGAAGATACTTTATGCCCTGGGAAGTCGAGAAAATTTCCAACCCGAAAAGATCCTCGACCGGTGGGATTCGAACCCACGACCCTCAGCTTGGTCTTGCTGAATTCGCAATTAGTTAGTAATAATTTGTTTTCCTCTTTCAATGCCGGTATTGGCTTCTGAGGTTTTTTCAAGATTTTAGATAATTTCCAATAGGGCTTAGATCCAGGGTCCAATTGAGAAATCTTATTTTCAATTTTTTTGTTTCTCAATTGAGCAAAACATTTCTTGATTTCTTTCTGCAAATCCTGCCATATAATTTTCAAAGCAGAATCGCGAGTGCGTTGAAATTGCCTTCTCCTCACGTTTTTAAGACGGATCAAGAGTTTCAGATCATCGTCTATAATCACGGATTCAAATTTTACTTCACATTTTGGAATTGCAATGCTCCGGGCTTCAACAATGGAATTTGTTAAAGTTTAAAGAGCATTGTCAATATCAAGTTTAGTTTCTAAAGAAATGTTAACATCAAGATTAGAGTCAACATACGTTTTATATATATTCCAGTCGGCTCGTAAATAATTGAAAGTGGAGCTGATAGGATTGAGAATCGCTTCTTGGGATATTTGAAATGTAACAGGGACATGATCAGAATCAAAATCAGCATGAGTAACTAATTGACTACAAAGATGACTAGAGTCGGTTAAGACCAAGTCAATCGTAGATGGATTTCTAGAAGAGGAAAAACATGTAGGGCTATCAGGGTATTTAATTGAGCAATATCCTGAAGAGAACTCATCAAATGAAATTCTGCCGTTGGAATTACTTTGAGAATTATTCCATGACCGATGTTTGGCAGAAAAGTCACCAATGACAAAAAATTTTGACTTATTGCGAGTCAATTTTCGCAAGTCAGTTTGGAGCAAATTAACTTGCTGTCCAGAGCATTGAAAAGGCAAATAGGCAGCTATGAAAGTATATTTACCAAACTGTGTTTCAACAGAAACACCTAAAGTTTCAAAAACTTTAGTTTCAAATGACGTAAACAGTTGATGTTTTATACGCCTATGAATGATGATTGCAACTCCCCCACATGCCCCATCAAGTCGATCGTTACGATAAACAAAAAAGTTAGGATTTCTGTTGAGTTTAGATCCAGGTTTTAAATACGTTTCGGTAATAACTGCTACAGGCACGTTATTAATTGTAAGAAAATTAAACAGCTCGTCCTCTTTACCATTCAGAGAACGAGCATTCCAATTTAAAATATTTAAATTATTATTTGGATCCATTAGAAAAACGTAATCCAATAACAATTTGATTTGTAAATTTTTCACCTACTTGGACTGCTTCAGTCATAGTGGTGGCTTTGAACATTGCATCAATCATTAGATTCAATTGTTCAGTTAGAAAATTAAAATCAGAGGCAGACATATCATCTGATGGTTTCCCATTGGAATTTTCGGTAGACGAAGAAGCGGGGTAAATGTTACCTGTGGCGGTAGGGTTTTTTCCATTTGATTTGAAACAAGTAGAATGGGTACTCATGGAACGAATAGGGGAAGAGTTCAAATTACCTGCTACGATATCGGCAAAGGATTTACCGTGGGTAGAAACATTCGAAATTGAAAGATTCGAACGGCTACCCGTCGGATTAAAATTAGTTTGTGAATGAGCATGATTATGATCTTCCTGATGGGTATGATTTATGATCAAGCGATCGTTAACTGAAAAATGAGCATTGTTCGATACTCTACCAGGCAAATTCCGGAAACGACCGTTATCGTAACGGATATTATCTTTCATCTGCCTGGCACGAGCCTCAACGACTCTTATGCGTGAAGGGCATTCCCAAAAGTTAGCTTTGTGCACGAATTCCTTCATTTACACGTATGTAGTATGACCCCACTTGTCTCTTACAGCATATTTTTAGATCCATCTAGCAGAAATTACTTTGATTTTCTTACACAGTTTGAGTGTATATTGCTAACAAGTAATTAGTAGAAGGAGCACTTTCAGCAGTTGTTGGAACAGGACGATCAATCTGTAAACCTACCGACCATCAGGTATCAGGTATCATGAGAAATGAGAGCATGTAGCTGCTCCATACCACAATGGGTTCGAACAGCGCCCTAAAAAGGGCACTGCAAAACGCGTGAGCGTAAAGAGAGCCTATAACTCATTACCACAGCGGGTTAAGAATAACAGAATGTCCTGAAGATTCAGGCTTCTGAATTCAGTTTCACTTAATAAGTGTTTACCAAGTAATTGGAATCGCATTTGCGAAAAAACTGAACAGTTACATATCAGGTGATACGAAGTTCCATAATCGGAGTCACAACTATCACACACAAATGAGTTAGTACGCTGAATATTTGCCATGTGATAGTTGAGTCGGCAGTGGCCTGTCAACGCTCTGACCAAGAGACTGCAATTCTGCTGTGAAAGATTTGTTAAATACTTCGCCACCCTTGGAGATAGCTCAGTAATGCACAATTTTGTTTAACGACACGACTCCAAACTATTCCAATATTGCTTGTGCTGAGTTGCCGCCCAAGAGTTTATCTGAAGCTTCACCCAGCACTTCGAAATTGGAATAGCTGGCTCAGGGCCAATGAAGTCATGCGATGCTCCATCGCGAGCTAGCTCATCAGCCAATTCATTTCCAGCGATGGAAGAATGGCCAGGTACCCATACAAGGTTTACAGAGTTGACTGAATTCAGTTCCTCAATTTGAGTTAGACATGCGATAACAAGCTTCGACCTTGAGTTGGCCGAAGCGAGAGCTTTTATAGCAGCCTGACTATCTGAACAGAAGTAGGGTAATTCGCTAATTGTTGAACGCTACCCAAATGTTGAACGATCTGTACAAACCATGTTAAAACAGGAAATTAAACCATTTTCAAACAGTTTCAATAAATTATACAGATTATTTTGTAAGTTAGCTGTACTATTGGGCACAATAAATTTAATTAGCTCATTAATTTCTGGAACGAAATATTTATTGAAAATTTTAATCGGTAGGTGGAACGAAAATTTCAATTCTCTTAAAAAATAACTTAAGCTGGGGCTGCTATGAAATAAGCTGTGTGGTAAAACATACTATGCATATTGGGTTAAGCAACTATTCACGATATCAGTAAAAGTCTACTTTAGTTATTTTCTAAACATCCGTACAATTTACTCGTACCTATTAATTACATAAAAACATTTTCAATTGCACTTTTGTTTCACGTACATTTTCCATTCGTTGAACACTAGCATAACATGAAAGTCTTGGTTTCATCAACAGTATTGCCAGATTTTTTATTTTCGTACCAAACACCTATATTGAAATGGAATATTGCATAACACAATATAGTATTGTTTATTGCTTTAAATATCTGTTGAATAATTATTATAAAAACTTCTATAATGGTGTCTGTTGCAATGGTGAAAAACGCGATTCAGTAAAGTATAATTAATTGCATCCCTGGCTATATTCTGATTCTTTTGTCGAATTTCACTATCTTCACTATGGCATCATTGCCACAACCGTTTGTTTGTTTACATCATGATTGAAATTACGCATCGGCTGCTGATTTATCCGCAGTATAACCTCAATCTCGCGATTGATGCTGTAATGTCGAAGGTAATGTACATTAGGAGAAACCGCTAAAGTCTATGGAGTGCCGAAGGGGATGATTCACTTCCGTCTCAGCCCAGAGTGATCAGGGAAAGTGCTTCGCGGACCTTACCCTGTCCTCACAACTGACGAGGAGCGCGAACTTGCAACGAACGACTCTGATCCAGCTGAACGGCGTCTGTTCCAACTCCTTCTACATTGTTTCCTGAGTCTAGTCAGATCAGAATTTCACCATGGGGTCGCTCTTGTAGTCTTTACAGACCGCAGAGGACATGCTTCTTCAAAAGCTTCCATAATGTAGGATGTTGTAGTATCAACGGCATCATCCAGATCACTTGGATTTTCAATGGACGGAGAATATCCATGAAATTTGGTCGCAACCAATTCAATATAGAGTTCCCAGTTTGTTGACCGAGGATTCCTAAAACGCAAAGTCGCGCAGACTTAGAGTTACATTTGAATGTTCAAAGAAGAGTTAGCGATGATCAGATAATGATTCCTCATCTGATAAGGTACTGCGGGGCAAGTGGGAACGAAAAAAACGATAGTTCAAACAAATTGTTCAATAAAATTTTCAAATGTCAATATTTTCCAATTCCAACAACACAATCACATTTTGGCAACATATTTGGTGGTGTGTGCATGAAACTGATCGAATAATTGCGAATTTAGGAAAACCTTGGAAGAAAGTTTTAGAATGAGCCATTGGACGCACTTACCTCGCTAAACGGGGCAAGTGGGACACATCCAGTTTTATGCGTCAATTCACATCAGTAAGTCAACCATTACAATAGTAGGGTTGAGAAATCATAGATTTTTTATTCTAAGTACATATATGATGTACATAAGGGATCAGCCATAAAATACGTAACGTTTTAGGAAGAAAATCATTAATTAATAGTATGTCACCTCACATTTAATATTTACTGAAAATTCCTCAATAAAAGCTTAAAGACGAATTATACATGTTTAAAATATATCATTTATAAGTTGTTAAAGTGTAGCACATAAACAATCAATAATTGACAAAATTATAAATATGTTTTGTTATTATTTATATGCATGGCAGAAAACCACTTAATGGGGTGGAATTGTTTTCCATCACTACTTAATTTGGTAGAAATAACAAATAAAGTTCAAATAAAATAGAAAAGTAATCGTTCTCATGATGCATTTCAAATTTCATCTTTGTGTTTGTTCAATTTTGAAATCGTATTTCAAAAATAAAAAAAATATAAAAAAATGAAGAATAATTCCACTTTTCTGCTCCCTCTTATGCAATTATGTAATTTAAGATTGATCTTTTTTTATGAAAATCGTTTGTTTGATTGTTTTAGTGCTACTCTCTATGAAACGTATACGAAAAGTTTTGACTCTGGTTTTTATTTTAATAGGTCCCACTTACCCCGGGTACAAACATATTTTGGGGTAAGATAGACCATCTAAAATTTCATTTAAATGAAAACAAAATACTGGTTTACCGTTAGTAGCATGTAATAATACTTAAAATTGTAGCTTACAGATGGAAATTCGATTTATAAAACATTTATTTTTTATGAGTCAATGCAAGACGTGAAACGTGTCACAATTTATTATGCAAGTTGAAAATGGCGCTGAACTGACAACTGTTACATGAACCACATGGTAATAAAAATAGCAATATGTTTAGTAATACAGTGGGATTCCGTTTTTGGCATGCTCCGTTTTTGGCATGCTCCATTTTTGGCACCCCCCGATTTTGGCAACAAAATGGATCCGTTTTTGGCAACATATTTGAATAGCATTAAAATTTGTATTTTTTTTTTGTAAATATTATCGTGTCTGTTGCTTTATTTATCTGAATGGTAGGTCAACTACACACCGATTACATTCCAGATCTTCATTTTCGTTGATATTCCCTCAAATCTCATTAACTACTAAGGGCTCCCGTACGCGCTTAATTACTTCAGGATGTTCATTTGTCATGCATTCGCAACGTTTCATAAGGCCATTCATCTCCACCACAATCTCAACTAGAGATCAATCTCTTAGGCATTCCTATTAAGTGTCCAGCCCACTTGGGTCTGCCAGTAGGTGGTACACTAGAAATCACTTCTCTCCAGTTTTGGAACAGCTAGTTTGAACAGAGCACAAGCACATTAGGCAACTAAAAGTCACCTGTTTAGCTCACTATTATTATTATGGAGTTACACATTGCGCATGAAAAACACAACGCAGTAATAAATGAAAATACAACAATATGTCGTGCATCATAACTTTTAAGGAATTTCATAGAACAAATTGCTTAATTCTAGTGAATTGCAGAAGTGGCAACATATAATCCATAAAAAAGTGAAGATTTTACTATATTGCATATTATTTTTTAAGAAATCCAATGTTCCATTCAATACCGGCACAAATGCGAACACAGTCCAAACTACAACTTATTCTCAATAATTGAAGCGTGCGATAAAAACGATTAAGAGTATTTAACTTTTTGTTTGTGGTATTCGTGTGTATATTAATATATCTGTGACAACTAATTAGAGCTACGTTCCCTCTTTGTTGGAAATTCTTTAAGACGTTAGATTTTTAAGAGACGAGTTCGATACAAGATTTTACTGAAGCCTGGAGAATCCTTAGGAGATTCTTAGTCCTTAAGGGACTTCTCAGAAGTTTTAACGGATTCTTGAGAATGTCTGAAGATTCCTAGCGGACTCTTGGGGTTTTTTGTGGGATCCTGAGAATGTATAGTTGGTTATTGGGGATTTAGTCCGAAATTTGTTGATTCCTAATAAACTCTTAAGATTTCTAGGGCATCCTGGTAATTCCTAGCGGGAAAATGTGAATTTGTGGTGGTATTTTGAGTATTTCTGGCGAAATTTTGTAGATTTTGAAAAGGTTTCCAGAGGAATTTGAGGAGTGCTAGTGGTAACCTAAGAATAAAAAAACATTTGAAAATTTTCCTAGACTTGAGAATTTTCGGCAATATAGCAGCAATATTCTTAGCAAGATGCTTCGGAACCTTAGCGTTTTCCTGTAGATTACTTATGAGCACCTGAAGATTCCTATCAGGTTCTTGAGGTTTCATAACATGAATATATGTAAATATATGTTTTATATGTTTATATGTTTAGCTAAATAAAAACTCAATTCAAGTAAAAATAATAAAAGTTGTATGTGTATTCTACAAAATTACGAGTCGCATTTATGGATCATGAGATGTAGTTGTTTATGTTTGGTCTTTTGACTGCAGTCAATCATTCATTATGAAATGCTTTTTTTATCAGAAATATTAATTAGGAAGGTATTCTAAACTTACCGAATTTTGTAAAATTTTACGCTAAAGCCTAAAGTTGAACTGATTTTCGTTTCGTATGAATACAGTAACACATTTAAATTTTTTCGTATTCTTACACAGTTTTAGGAAAATGTTCAGTTCTTGTATAAAAGCCACTTTTGCTATTATTAATTTTGCATGACCCACTCATACAAATAGTGTACATAAAGCTTCTAAAAATCAATAAAGACGTTGAGGCGTAAAAAGCATGGATGTAGAACGTTTGCCACAATTAACATTTCGGCGCTATAGATCCATAGCATAGTACAATATTACGGAAAACTGCTTCGAAGTGAACCGTTCAGAAGTCTTTATGCCATATGGTTTTATAAGGATGATGTAATAACATTCTAATGATGTTTTCAAAACCAGTAGTTGAAAAATAAAATTTAAAATATGGATTCCGATTTTGGCACGGTTCCGTTTTTGGCAACTGAAAATTTCGACTTTGTTGCCAAAAACGGAATCCCACTGTAAATACATTCCTTGTCATTGCATCTTCGACTTTCTAGAAGAATACCCCCATGAAAAACTTTTCCTAAGTGAGCTATGACGAAACGCCCCACTTACCCCGGATTCTCACTTGCCCCGGGGTACCTTACATGCCAATTCGTCAACTCGTGACTGATTCTTTTCGAGCAAAGCGTTATGTCTAACACTTCTTCTCTATTAAAAACCATGAAGGTTGGGCGATTGCCTATGTTAAGTAATCCAAGGTCTGTACTGCTTAAGTATTCCATCAGACTGGAGCCTCTCAAATTGCTATTTGAGCTGCCCCTGATGATGTGATGAGCATTGGCATCACTGCCCACAATCAGCGGAAGGCCTTTTGTTACGCAGTGTACGACAACTCGTTTGAAGTCATCCGTTGGGGATGGTTCATCATGTGGTAAATATACCGAACAATAGACGTATTTCCTGTTGAGGTCACTAACAGAAACATCGATTGTGACAGCACATACATCTCTGGTAGTTAACTCAGAAATGAGTGTAGCAACGATTGCTTTATTAACGAGCACGCAATTTATTAGTAGAAGGAGCACTTTCAGCAGTTGTTGGAACAGGACGATCAAGCTGTACACCTACCGACCATAGAGCAGGTTTAAAAGGCTGTCAGCGAGATGAAGAACAGTAGCGAGCTTCTCAAGTACAGAAGTGAGCAGCTTTACATGTCGATCCACCGATTACTTCTGGAGGTATGGTAGGACGAAGAAATACCTAACGGTTGGTTAAATGGCATCATACGCCCAATCTACAAAAAAGAGCGTAGACTGAAGTGCGCAATTACAGAGTAACTACCCCCTACTACATATGAATATGGAAGCTCGGGACTTGGTCTGAAAGCAGTTCTGTACTAGATAATCGTGCCGCTTTCAAAGCACTAGTCCGTCATCAGGAGTGCCATCCGGCAGATTAGGACCGATGTCAGTGAGGTCTTAATTATGGTATACTGGCTGCATACGTACCCGGACTGAATCTCGGAATACTATAATGTAACTCGGCGCAACAGAGCTGATAGTCGTGCTACTCCACTACCCTAGTAAAAATGGATGACACCGCTCCGAAACGGCGAGTAGCCATGGCCTCACTGCTGGGATTGACAACCATGGGATCACGAGGGCGCCTACTTATCACGGGTAGATATATCGGGTTGAAGGGGGACTCTACAGCATTGCAGGAGATAACAACAACGCAGTGGTGGTGAATCCGTTCGCAAGAAGTGTTTTACTGAAGTCACCTCTACCGATGACAGCAGCAGAAGAACCAGTCGCAAGAGTTGCAGTAGTAGCAACAGGAGTAAGTACAGTAACAGCTGTAGCAGCAACGACAGAAGATGCAGTACAGTGCATTGGGTTGAACGTAGCTCTACAAAAGCCGAAGGTCTTGCGGAGGAACTCTACAATTACGTGGACAATAAGAACAACGACCACAAGGAGGTAAAACTCATGATCGTACGGATCTGTCATCGGTGGTAAAAGAGTACGATACGGCAGTGGCGAGAGCCGAAACAGTGGAGTACGCATTGGGGACGGCTAAAGCTGCTCTCGCTGTTACATCGGATAAGCGGACGAAAGAGAGGTCAGTGGGGTTGGAAAACACACCAGTTTTCATGATTCCAAAGAGAAGCAGAACCTCGCCGGGATATGGGAGACCAGGCTGATCCAAGAAGCAGACATGACAGGATACTAGAGACGCCGCTCCAAGAGAGATGCGCAGTACTAGAAAAGTCGTTTGCAGCAGAGAGAAAAACCAGCAGATGCCGCTGTCACATGCCACCGAAGAGGGATGCCGTATTCGTCAAGGTTAACGATGCTACGACGTATGCAGCGCTTCTCAAAAGCGTCATAGAATATCCGATGTCAAGGAATCTGGACGAAAACGTGGTCAAAGCCAGACGTACCCAAAAAAAGTGAGATCCTCTTTGAGTCGAAGGAGAGTCGTGCAATTGACAGTTTGGTTATTCAGGAGCGCATGACTCAATCGCTGGGTGATACGGCAGAAGTGAAGGCTTTGTGCTCGGAGATCTTGTACTTGTCTGCAAGTATCTGGACGAAAAAACGTCAGAAGAAGAGCTCAGTGGTGCACTTGAACTTAGGTTACTGTGTAATTTAGGCGACATGCAAATAGCGAAACGATTGAGGAAGGGGTATGAAGGCACACAGACAGCGATTATTTTTCTGCCGTTGACCGCTGCGGATAAGGTATTGGAGGAAGTATGGTCAATATTCTGATTGGGGACGCTCCTTGATTGAACAAGCAAGCAGACAAATGTTTCAAGTGGTTAGGACACCGAGCCAGACAGATCCAAGATATGCTGGAATTGTGGCGAAATGACTCATCTTGTGAAAGACTGCATGCAGAGGCCAAGGGTCATTCTATGCACTCCAGAAGGAAACGACCATCAAACGGGTGGTTCTAAATGCCCTGCCTACAAGAAGGCGATAAAAGGTCAATAATAATGGAGATAACCAAGATTAATCTGAACCACTAAGACACCGCACAGCAGCTCTTGTGGCAGTCAACGACAGAAAATATGTGTGACGAGGCGATTATTGCAGAGCATCCAGTTCCACCTGATAACGGTAACTGGGTGGCGGATAGAACGGGAACGGCTGCGATACATGTTCCGGGCAGATTCCGTATCCAAGAAGTGGTGGACAATTCAGGTGAAGGCTTCGTCATCGCCAAAATCAACAATTACAGTTGATTTATGTAGTTGTTATCCACCTCCGAGGTGGACAGTGGAGCAATTCAGCCAGATGATGGATCAGCTAACTGACAAGTTAATCGGCAGGAAGCCAATATTCATTACAGGAGACTCCAATGCCAGGGCTGTGGTATGGGGCAGCAAAGTGACCAATGCAAGAGGACACATCCTGCAGGAAGTCTTAGCGAAGCTAGATGTATGATTGTGCAATGAAGGCTCCGTTAGTTCATTTCGGAGAAACGGAAGGAAATCCATTAACGTTACGTTCTGCAGTCCTGCACTGTCGGCGAATATGAACCGGAGAGTTTGTGACCATCTAGCGATTCGCTATCGCATCGGTCAACAAAACCCTGCGCCAACTATGGGAATAA
The DNA here is from genome assembly GCF_002204515.2 of Aedes aegypti. Lineage (NCBI taxonomy): Eukaryota > Metazoa > Arthropoda > Insecta > Diptera > Culicidae > Aedes > Aedes aegypti. Next base: position 100,067,888 of record NC_035107.1, read on the forward strand.
TAACTAGCGAGCGGAAGTAGAAGACGAAAGCCTTGAACAAGGAACCGAGATGCAGACACCAATCCGTGGTGTAATGCGTATCGAGTCGTTATGGCGAAGATCAAGGGCCCTTTGACACAAGTTGAGATGTGCCCAGATAAGCTGAAATTGATCGTCCCCGAAGTACAATTCAACGTCCTGGCCACCAACGCCGTACAGTGTAGACGCAGCATCAGTCGCTGAGGAACGGCAAGTGTCTAACGACGAGCTAGTACAAGCGGCAAAATGACTAAAATTTAAGAAAGCTCCTGGTCCAGATGGAATACCGAACGTAGCACTGAAAGATGCCAGGAAGGTGTTGCCAGGAACGTAGCACATAGTCAGGAAAGTGTTGAAAAAGTGCCTTGACGAAGGTTACTTTGCAGTTATATGGAAGATCCAGAAACTGGTACTGCTGTCAAAGCCAGGGAAGCCACTGGGAGATCTAGCCTCGTTTAGGCCCATTCGCCTGCTGGATACGTTCGGAAAACTCCTGGAAAGAATAATCCTTAATATGCTAATGAAGTGTACGGAGAGTGAGCGCGGGTTGTCGCAAATACAGTTTGGATTCCGCAAAGGGATATCGACGGTAGGCGCAATTCGAGTAGTACTCGAGTGTGCTGGAAAGGCGTCGAATCAGAAACGAAGTGGAGATCGATACTGCGCCGTGGTCACGATAGATGTGAAAAACGCATTCATCAGAGCCAGCTGGGAGGCCATCGCCGCAGAACTGCACAGAATGCAGGTTCTCGACTATCTGCCTGAAGAGCTACTTCGAGAGCAGAATCCTGGTGTACGAAACAAAGGTCAGAAGTCAATGCAAGTGATAGCGGGCGTCCCTCAATGTTCCATTCTCGGTCCAACTCTTTGGAACGGGATGTACGACGGAGGCTTGACACTGCGGCTACCCAGGAAGGTGAGGATTATTGGTTTTGCGGATAATGTGTCGCTAACGGTGATGGGCGAGACGCTTGAAGAGTGGAGATATTAGTGATGGAAACAATTGACGCAATCGAGGGCTGGATGAGCGAAGTTAAACTGCAGATAGCTCACTACAAAACAGAGGAGCTGCTAGTAAGCAAATGCAAGGCGGTTCAGCAGATGGAGGTCAACGTCGGAAGGTATGTGATTACACTGAAGCGCGTATTGAAGCACATGGGAGTAATGATCGACGATCGAATGAATTTCAACAGCCACGTTGATTTCGCATGCGAAAAGTTCGAGTCGCCATTTACATCACTTTGGCAGAGGATACCAGCGAAGAGACTGTATACATATCTATAGATGGACGAAGATAGACCTACTGGCTCATCCCAAACCTGTCGGCGTGGATGAATAGTAAGCATGGAGACGTGAACTTCTACCTGTCACAGTTCCTATCAGGCCATGGATGTTTCAAAAAGTATCACCACATATTCGGGAGTTGCCACACTGCCCAGCCTACCCAAACATCGAGGAGACTCCGAAACATGTAGTTATTGACTGCCCAAAATACGCGGAAGTGTGAAACAAAATGGTCGGAAGCAGCAACGGGGATTTAAACCCCGACAACATCGTGCAGAAAATGTGTCAAAACGTAAGCACGTGGCACGCGGTGAACAGAGTGATATCACATATCATGGCGAGAAGACCAAAAAGCTTCGGGCCGCGATCGGAGTAAGCTAGATCCTCCGTCGGGAACTAGCTGAGTGGATCGCGTAACAGCACCGGCAAATGGTCGTTGGGGCGCCTGTGAACCGGAAGTTTGTCTCCACCGGAACCGCAGGACTGACCTCGGCATCTTCCCGGATAGCATCAGTTCGGGAGGTCTTCCACCGTCGGGGAACTCTGCATCGGAGTAGGCTAGCTTCATCGTCGGTAGCTACGCTATTGCGCGTGTGCGTAATAAAAAATATGTTAAAATGTGGTCTCTTACTGATCTACACTACATCTATGATATAAACAAGTTCTAGAATTTTTAGCGGAATCGACAGTTTTTCGTAAATGATCGTGAAATTCGACGTACCGTAAAACGGGGTATCTTTGATAATGCGGGTAACTTTGATAGTGCGAGACCCACAACATATTAAACGAAATAACGAAGTTTCTGTTAATCAGTTAAGCAAAACGAATGCAAAAGTAAAGAGTATTAGTATGACACTTCATGTCAAAGCTATTTTCATTGGAATTAAGTGCATTTGAGGCTTTTTATACGAATATTAAAAATTGACACAATTTTAGCATTTTCGAAACGCTTACAAACAATCTGTTCTACGATCACTATTTGATGTAGTTTTGAATACCGACTTTCGATTATATGAAAAATTATAAATCTATTCATAATAAATCTTTTGGAAATCTATCGACTGCAATCGATAGCTAGGATGCCAGTACTTGTTTTAAAAATATAAATTATTATTCTTTGAAACAGCAAGCATAAATATTCAAGTTTTCTTCGAAAAAACTATCAAAGTTACCCCGTTTTACGGTACATTTATTCGTAAAATCAATTATGTATGTCTTCAATGTAGGGGAAGTAATTCGAGCTTGTACATCGTTGCCATGATTTTTTATATATTCTTCTGAAAAGTCACCCATACTTGATTAAAAATGTCCATTTTTGTTTTAGTGGCAAGCACAAAGACACCTATAGTTCAAGGATGTCAAAGAAGTTTCAATCTCGGAAAAATCCAGAATCGACAGGAAATCGAAAAATATCACCCGAGAAAGCAATTCATCCTTGTTAAAGTTGTGCAAATTCAACTTCAACTGCTACTCCGAGAGATATCTAACCTCAGTCTGTAATTAAAACATTTATCCACGTAAAACAAACAGCGGTCCATACTCACGGCAAACAAAACCGTGTTGAACATGGAAAGAGTTGTGATTCCCCGAGTCCGGACCCAGCAAATGTGAAAAATGAAACCCGCCAATTCACTTTTTTTTCGACCAACTCCAAAAACCTCCATCGTGGTTTACGAGTGAGCGCCTTCGCAGGATGACCAACCACACAGCCGTTCCTGGGTTGGCTTATCTATCTACTAGGTGGACCCGCATGATTTCCCTGCCTCAGTTCAGATCCTCGGAGAAGGCATCATGTGGCAAAAGATATGCCGGCTGGCGCTGATGCTGTTTAATTATTACCTTTCGGACGTTTTTATTTGGACTACGCAAAAAAGGCCACACGTGCTTCCACACGGGACACGGATACTGAATTGGTCAGTGATGCCATTTGACTGATGGATTGAATATAAGTCGTTGGAATTTCAAGATTTTGCTGCAGTTTTGCAAATTGGATTCTTCATAGCATCAGAGCAGAAAATCTAAGATTTGAGTAGTACTGTATGTGTTTATTTTCATGATTGTCTATAGGAACTTCATCAGAAATTCATTCAGATATTTGCTCAAATGTTCAGGTATTACTCCGGAAATTTATAAAGGAGTTCATATAATGTTTATTTCCCAATGTATTTTGACGTTGGATAACGTCTTTCGGCAACATATGGCAAACGAAAAATGGTTAGGTTTTGACCGCTAATAACTCAGCCATTCATCGATATATTTTCAATATTTATCCATCAATCGATCGAAAATTTATCTACGCGTCGATTCAAATGAAGAACACTATCTAGCTTTTTACGCTAGCCATAAAACTTCGAGGGGTGAATTGAGTTTGACATTTCATACCTACAAGTTTTATAGATAATCTTAGTAGGCTGTAATTTAAGATTGTTGATTGAGCTGTCAATAATTTTCACTATTTACATTTGTATGTTCATTTATTTGTAGCGTATCAATTTCTGAACTTTAAGTATTTAACTATCGCTTAATTAATTGCATTTATTTTTAGGAACTAGTGGTCCCGGCAAACTTCGTCTTGCCATCAAGTAGGCTGTTGAAAACCGCTATGAATCGTCCCATACAAAATGACAGTTCCCTTCAGTCCCGTTTCTCCTACTTTCCCGGTGAACATCCTGAAACTTTTATACACACAAACACGTCGGAACCCTTGACGAACAAAATGGGGGAAGAATTATCCAAATCCGTTGCCCCGTTCGTGAGCCATTTCGTGACATACAAACATTATTCCATTTTTATTTATATAGATAGATAGATATGAAGAGAGCAATCATGAAAAAGTAGGATGAACAAATACGTCGGAAGAGACGTTGTTTTGTACATTATTTCTGGATTGTCTACAGTGTAGACTCTACACTAATTGCTCCGTCCATGGGCTCGCTCGTTTTCAGTTTCAGATAGCCGTTCGTAAACTTTTTATGGGCTTTGAAAGATACTAGGGAATGTGTATTGAAATATTAAAAAAAAAAGAAGAAATGTCTAGTTGTCAGCACTTTTCAAGCCAAACACGGCTGGTTCCGCTATGATGAGGCTTCCAATTATGCTTCATCGGCATATTTCATTTCATTTTCATTTTGCAGCGTTTGGTGGGGCAATGAGAGCGCAAGTCAGTCCAAAGCCGGGGGAAGGGATAGGTAATGGCCGTAATCAGGTCCGTCCCACTCGGGCTCAGATTGGGTACCACTTCTAGTACCGTAATCCGGGGGCAAATTGATCACTATTTCACAATTTTTTGTCATGTTATCCTTTAAAATTCAAATATTGCCAAAATTATTTCGGTAAAATCAGTACTTCATTGATCTCTATCAGTTAATGTAATCGATGTTTTATGACATCAAATTTAACATTTCATAAAATTAGTTTTAATATCAAAAATTGAAAATGACACATTGGGGTGAAATTGATCACTATATAATAAAGCATATTTTAAAAAGTAAAATTTCCCTATCTACTAAATTTTGGTCTCTTGAATCTGAAAATGATGTCAAAATTCTTACAACTCATGATGATATACATTTATTGCAAAATTAAACTATGTAAATATGCATAATACGCCTAAATGTATGTAATTGCGCTTGAAATAAGCACGTTATTCAACAATAAACGGTTTTATGAGCAAACAACTATTTTTGTAATGCTGTACGATTTCAAAAATGAGTTCAGCAGTTCACACTGAGGCTTACACAATATTTTTGATACTCAAAGTTTGCATGCAGTCTTAGCACCAGCGGATTGTTTAGTACCGTCATTTCCAACATTGTTATTAACACCTTCAAAAAGTGTGAATATTTCTATGCAAAACCGGCCCTAATAAAAATGAAATAGTTTAACATCATCATTAGACATCTGTAAACTAGAAAACATGAAATGTTTGTGATGCCAACGAAGTATTAAGCATCCTCGAAAGGAAATACTATTCGGTACCGACCTGATCAAATTCACCCCAGTGATCAATTTGCCCCCGGTTTACGGTACTGCATTTGGTCCCTCGGTAGTGCAAACGGTACCGTAATCCGGGGTAACATTGATCAGCGGGGTAACATTGATCGGGATGACTCATCTTGTTAAACGTTCAAATAAAGATTTATTGATGAAACATTTTCGAACCATGAATGGTGCCTCTCTTTCGTATATTCATAAGCTAATGATAATTAAGGTTTTTGCTAAAATTGGGTTTAGTTCATGCGCAAATTTGTCAACTTTTTGAAACAATGATTTCTATCATTTTCACTGACACTACCGAAAATTCATGTCTCACATGAGTTCTGCAGACGACGTGATCAAGGAAAATGCGGGTGTTACTAAAAATGGCATCGCCGAAAACGATTCCGTTGTCAAATCTTTCATAAGTTTATTCAATTAGGCAACATTAACTAATTACTATTACGAATGTAGAATTTCCTGAGGAAATTGCCTACTTTTAGGCGTATTACGCGGTTCAAGGTGTTTTTAATTTTAAAATAACTCAAAAAGTAAATGACTTGTAAGAGTTTGGTCTTCATATTCGGCTTCAGGGGCCCTGATTTTAGTAAGTAACGACATTTCCAATATTAGCGAACGTTGTTTACTTGGGTGATCAATGTTACCCCATATCAGCTGAATCAAAAAATCACTTAAAACATTTATTTAAACATGTTTAAATCCTTCGGAAAACAAAATTAAGTACATAGCTAGAAGCGGTGGGTGCCAGTACTTGTTTTAAAAATATGAAACTTGTAACATTTGTATTGTGAAATGAAAAATTTAAGAAAAACTAAAAAAAATGATCAATGTTACCCCGGATTACGGTACCCAAGTTTGACAGATCGCAGTACACTTTGAACGGCATTCTAGATTACCTTATGAGACATAAAATTTTGGGCAACTGCAAGGTACATAGGGGTCTTTAATTTGTCTTTGCCGTAAAAGTCTATGCGGTCCACTTGAACACCATTGGAAAGGATAAGAAGGGTTGGGGTAGGGTATAGGGAATTGGAGAAGACTTGACACAGTAATGCGATTAATGCTGCAAAATGTAAATGTGCTGAAAGCAATTTAATTTGAGTTTTGAAGTTTGATTTGACTTATTAAAATTCCAAAAAGATCGGCCAATTTTATAAACAGCAAAATAAAAACAATATGAGAGTGATGCTATGGGTTGCTGATGGCACGATGCGACGCTTTAGGACATTTTGATACTGATTGAACATTACTATAAAGAGCGCAATTCAATCGATGGTGATAACTTTACAAACTACTACAAATATTTGATACTAGCTTACCCGACGTGGCTAGCCACGTTCTAACAAAATTTTAAAGTTAGAAGCTAGGTATATTATACGTACGATTAAATCTTTCAAATCGCATGATATTGATGAGTGCAAAATCGCCTAAATTTATGCACTGGCCATACTCCATAGAGCACGTGGCCAACAAACTGTTGTAGTGTTCTAATCTGAAAAAAATATAGCCTTGTATGCTTTTGTTGTGTTACTTCTGTTGTGAAATATTTCAAAAGTTCCAGAAAATTCTATGATTTAGAGAGTAGAATCTTACCAAAAATTCTAGTACAGTCACCCCACAGTTATGGATCAACTAAGGGTCATTTTTCAGAATAAAATATGGTTAAAAAACTTGGTGAAGCTGTACAAAACAAAATTACCTCCCTAGCACTGCAGAATATAGTTGTTTTTGAGAATACACCTCAAAATACCCGGTTATTTACGAAAAAGTGTTGATTTCGATAGAAATTGCAAACAATGTCCACCCCACAGTTGTGGATCAGTGGGAGAGAAGGCTCCTTATTATGGATCAAATCGACTCATATTATGGATCAAAACACTATAACAGCAATTTATCTGTGAGGTAAATGAATGGTGTGCTAGTGAAAGCATAAGTTTTGGCGTTAGTTTCGGAATCGTCTTATCTTTGATTCATAACTGTGGTATGGGTTTCAATGTCCCACAGTTATGAATCAATGCTTCTGGGAATACGGTTGACATATTATTTCCTACGGACGGAAAAAACATGCTTAAGCATAATATGATTGACTGCGATGCTGTACAGATTTATGGTTCACGTGGGTAAAATGAGTTCTGCGTAATTGCAACTATATTTGATGAGATATTTCCGTTTTAATCCAACTCTGATCCATATCTGTGTGCTATCCATAACTGTGGGGTGACTGTATGTTCTCCCGAATAGCTGCTGCAGTGTAGTATGATTCACTGTCATTTTCCAAAATCACAGTTGTGGTGAAAAGACTATCGACTTAAGGAAATATCGAGTTATGGTACAGGAATGTTTTGGAAAGCTGTTTTAAGGGATCATCATAGAAGTATAAAATTTTGTTTTTTTTAGTATGCATCCATGAGTCAATATCGAGTCATTGAACATCAACTCATAGAGGTTCCACTGTACATTGATAAATCTCGAATATTCGGCGCACATTCATCTCATTCATGTTTATCTTGCTTTTAAATGTTCTTCTTCTTATTGGCATAAACTTCCCCACTGGGACAGAGCCGTCTACTCAGCGTAGTGTTCTTAAGAGCACTTCAATAGTTATTAACTGAGAGCTTTCTTTGCCAAAGTTGCCATTTTTACATTCGTATATCGTGTAGCAGGTACGATGATACTCTATGCCCAGGGAAGTCAAAGAAATTTCCATTACGAAAAGATTCTGGACCTACCGGGAATTGAACCCAGACACCTTCAGCATGGCTTTGCTTTGTAGCCGCGGACTCTAACCACTCGACTAAGGAAGGCCCCAAATATGTGCTTTCATATGTCCCGAGCTCGTTTTTGAACCTGAGTAGGAACTGTGGGAACCTATTTCACTTTTTCAACTCCAACCCGATTCAAGTTCGACCGAATTAAAATTTGCTTGAAGTTGACTTGTTCACGTTATAGTCACCAACCAAATTTTTAACAATTAACGACAATGACGAAGGGTTCGAGAATATTCTACAAATTAGAATGGACAAAGTTCCAGAGAACTCCAGAATATTCTGTCAAAGCGCTATTGTAGTGCTCCACAATTTGCAGTTGTAATGTTCTTACATTAAAATTGTTCTTAAATTGCAATTGTAGTGCTCAACGAAACTTTTCGATGAAACATTTCAAAGCGTTACTGACAGACAGACAACTTTGGGATTTTATATACAGTGCTGTTCTGAATAATAGCAGCGCATATCGATTTTCATACAAAATGCTCAACTTTGACATGCTGTAGTTTTGTTCCCTTTCAAGCAATCGAGCTGAAATTTTCTCCACAGAACTACAAATATGATCAATTTTGTAACTACAAAATTTCAATTTTTTCTGGGTCCCTGCCGAAAAGTGAGACACTAGGTGAATTTTTTCGAAAAAATAGCAGTTTTTCAATTTAAAATTTTTCTTCTACAAATATTTTAAACATTTTCGGTTTAGATGTAGGTTTGATAAGTAGGAGGTGATTGTTCCAATGGTAAATGATATACAATTTAAAACTATAATGTCAAGCCGAAATTCAAATTTTTAAAACTGCTATTTCTTCGAACAATTTCACCTAGTATCTCACTTTCCGGCAGGGGCTACGAAAATTTTGAAATTTTGTGTTTACAAAATTGGGCATATTTGTAGTTCTGTGGAGAAAATTTCAACTCGATTGCTTGAAAGGGAACAAAACTACAGCATGTCAAAGTTGAGCATTTTGTATGAAAATCGACATGCGCTGCTATTATTCAGAACAGCACTGTATATGACTAGCTAACCCGACGTGGCTAGCCACGTTCCAACGAAATTTAAAAGCGAAAAGTTACGTATAATCTTTCAAAACGCATGATATTGATGACCTCATAATCGCCTGAATTTATGCTCAGGCAATACTCCATCGAGCACCTGGCCTCAATACTGTTGTAGTGTTCTAACCTGAAATAGGTATATCCCTATATGCTGTTGTAGGGTTTCTTATTTTGTGAAATAAGTTCCAGAAGATTCTATGAATTAAAGAGTAAAATCGTACCAAAAAATCTAGCATATTCCCCAAATATAGTGTAGTATGATTCATTGTCATTTTTCAAAATCACAGTTGTGAAAAGACCATTGACTCAGATAAATACCAAGTCATGGAATAGGAATGTTTTAAGAGATCATCATAGTAAGCATAAACTTTGGTTTTATGTATGCATCTATGAGTCGATATCAAGTAACTGAGCATACTCTTACAGGTTTCACTGTAAATTAAAAAAAAACTCGAATATTTGGCGCACATTCAAGTGTGCTACCCCTGATTTTTATAAAAAAAAACTATAATATTTATTTTCTCTTTGAGCTTAACAATATGTTCTCTTATAGTTCACAATACAATGATCAAACATGATGAAAATTGCTCTATTTTTCACGTATTTACATCGACTTGTGCAAAGACAACCAAATTTGAGTGAATTTTTATAAGATTTCGTTGTTTCAAAATAGCATGGTGGAGGGTAAATTATTACCAGATTTTTCTAACGTTCTGTACATCGTGAAACTATTCAAATGTGTAAGCTATTGTGGCATTTAAACGAAAAAATTATTTAGTTTTACATACGAAATCTAGTTTGGTTGAAATGTATACTTATTGGGGCAAGTGTGCCACCTATTTGGTAAGCAAAAATTGTTGGAGTGAAATTTATAAAAATGTAAACGTCATCAACAAAATCATAATAAAAAACCAAAATGAGGCACCAGTAGTAGTTTCGGAAGTATAGTAGAGGAATAACTGACATATTTGCCCCCCAAAGTGATTTTTTCTCAAAATATTCAATAATAACATGTTTTTCGGCTTATTAAGTACCGTTTTATGTAACTTCATCAATATTTTACCGTTATTTAGTGCTGATCTAGTTTAATATTATACATATTCGCCGTAATATTAGAATAATACATATATTGTATTAAATGGATACAAAAATAACCATTTTAGTTATTCGAATTGAGTAATAGGGAGTTACGCATGTTTTGAACCTTGTTAAAAAGCATCCCCTTATTACGGTAAACTTAAAATTATTTTTTTAATTTCATTACAAGTAGAATTACATGCGATGTTTATTCGGTGGCCGTCTTGCCCCATATGGGTGGCACACTTGCCCCATTGTGTCGAAAAATAGGTTTTTTTGGATAATATTTGAGAAGCTCCAAAACTAATACTTTTTGAAATAATTTTTTTTTAAATGGCATAGTGGTTATGAAAAGATGTGAAACTAACATCATGAGGCTAAATTGGTGGATTTTATAAGCTTAAGACAAAGTTAGAGATCAATTTGCTTAAGGTGGCACACTTGCCCCAAATTCCGCTAGTTGATTTGTTTACGTCACCAAATCTCAAAATAGACGACGATGATGAAATGTTCGAGAATATGAACAAAGTTCCAGCAAACTCCAGAATAATCTGTCAAAAAGCTATTGTAGAACTCCACAGTTTGCAATTGTTATGTTCTAACAATAAAATGGACCGTTGTAGTACTCTTTACTTGCTGTTGTAGTGCTCAACGAAACTTCGATAAAACATTTCAAAGCGTTACTGACAGACAGACAACTCTGGGATTTTATATATATAATAATTATTAGTTCATTTGTTTGTGTGCTCTATGAGTTAATAATGGAAAAATTTTACATACCCTTGATGATAATACTTCCCTGACCAGAAATATTCTATTTTGAGCATCCTTTTCGAAGCTATTCTATCCAGGTATCCATGTACTGCTTTTAATCCTGAAATTATTCTTATTGTGCATGCTCATGCATTATATTAATGATGCTCATAATCATGCAACAAATAAGAAGGAGAGAAAGAGAGAATATAGGAGCAGAGATTAGTAATGTTAGTTAATTATGTAGTTTTGTTAGTGTTGGATTACAATTTCTGCAGTTCATCCTTAAAAACCACAACTCACATTTTGTCGCTACATTATTTACGTCTCCACCAACTAAGAACGGATGATCCACACATGGAAGACTGCTGTTTGCTGGTCCGACCATTGTAGCTGTGTGAAGCAAGATCTGTGCACGCAGCATCCAGAAACGATACAGACGATGCCTAGGTGTTATAATTGTTTTCGAGACGCATGTAATCAATTCTATAGCAGATCAGTGTCAATTATCTCACCATATCAGCAATACGCATCTGTACCTTTCTGTTTTTCAATGTTAAATTTAAGTTGTGCCACTGTAACGAATTCTTAAGAATCAATTCATAATAAGTTAAAATATAGTGCCTAAGAACATAAATAAACTGTTTTTGTGCATGTGGTGTTTAAAAGTATTGTTGTCATTTGCCTGATTGCCGATAATGGAAACCGAACAAAAGGAAACTATATAAGTCCACTAAAAACCGTTTGAGCGTCGAACATGGTTTTTTTGGGTTCCTGCGCGCTTTGAGTTGTTGTTGGGGTTTGCTCATTCAATGGTACTCTAACGTCTAGCATAGCCGGGCTGGCGTTCTAATGGCTTACTAGGATTTAGGTACGTTCATTTCGCGCGATGTTGACAATTTAGGTCAGTGACCACGGTCATACGGGACTACTAGTCTCTTAACGTACGCCGGTAAAGCTCCGCTCCTATCGTGACAAATCGGCCGTGGGCCAGGGACAATCGGTAGCGGACGATGTCGAGGGCTCTATCTGGGTCACGGTATGCGGAAGCAAATGGTGCATTCATCTCGTAGCTACTGTTTATGGTGGCCAACCATCCTTGTGGAACTTCCTCTTCTTCGGTGAGGTAGCACGTTCCGGGTACCTCGGGAACTCGTTTACGTCGGTATGTGTACATAGCTGACTGTGCCAGCGTTGCGGGATCGAGCGGATAGGTGGATGTGAGTCGACCATCTGTACGTCTCAACAGTGTGGTTAGCTGACCGTCCTCGTTGACGATCGTTGTGCCAACCGATCTGACGCCGCTTGTCAATGGTGGTAATCCTTGTACCACGTTCATCTTGCGGCCTAAACTCATGATGGCTGAATCGCACTTTGCCCAAAGGATTGGGTTGAAGCATAAACGGGAAGCAAGTCCGTTCGCTGTCGGCCAGGCGTCGTTGGTATTCGCGTAAAGCGTAAGAGCTTCGCGATGCCATGGCGAGGTGCGTGTCTTGTATCCGAGCAGATTCTCGGTCGGATTCAGTCCAGCGGGTGCCAAGTTAGCTGGCAGCGGTACGAATTGGATAGCTCCGTCGATGGGATCGTTTTCCAAGCACGCTTCAATCTGGCGGCGTAGCACGTATGGCGAAATCATGCTTTCGTACACATTATGGTTCTGTGCGGTCACAGGACCAAAGTCGCCTCCGGGTAGTTGCACTTGCTGCAAAGTTCGACGCTGATTCGGGAGATATGCCTCCGGAACGCTGATGTTATAGGGGTAACCCCCTGCATCTGTCCAAGCTCCTAAGCCTTGGATCCAATCGTGGATCTCAGCGGGCATGGCAACCTGGTGTCCACCGATGATGTGGAACGCATCCTCTCCTAGGATACGATGTGGCCACGTGGCTTGTTTACGGGTGGCGTCCGAGACGCGGATGATTTGCGCGATCAAACATTGGTTCATGCAATGAACGAAAATCGGGTAGGGTAGTTGTCGTGATATGCGTGTGTCGATGCGGGTCATCTTGACCCATGATGCCTCAAGTATATTGAGGAAGCCTTCAGCTGTAAAGCGTCTTGCTGAGCCATCGTTCCCAACGATGGGAATTCCCATCGTAAGCCATTCGAGACTTGGGACGGGGCGGATGACACAGGTAGGTCTGGTCTGGGTGGCCGAGAACCGGAGCGGTCGTTTCGGCGAGGCGGGAACGGTCTTCTTCCGCGGTTACGGCCAGCGGGCGGCAACACACGGGCAGATCGATCCGGATAGTCGGGATCATCGCGGCGGACCCGATCGTCGTCTGGACGATCCGAGGGTCGGCGGCGGTCGGCGCGTCTTGAACTCATAGTGTAATTGGAGTTGAGACGTTTTCTGCACTGTTCACCTAAATCACTGGAGTTTATAGTTTATCGTTAGTAAAGTAGGATTCCAATGCCTGGGAGATGTATTAGCAATTCGTTAGTTCTAATATCTGTAATAAAGTCAGAGAGAGAGTGTTAGTCACCTTGACATAAGATCATTATGTCTAACACTCTCTCTCTGACTCTGTTGGATTACAATTTCTGCAGTTCATCCTTAAAAACCACAACTCACATTTTGACGCTACATTATTTACGTCTCCACCGACTAAGAACGGATGATCCACACATGGAAGACTGCTGTTTGCTGGTCCGACCATTGTAGCTGTGTGAAGCAAGATCTGTGCACGCAGCATCCAGAAACGATACAGACGATGCCTAGGTGTTATAATTGTTTTCGAGACGCATGTAATCAATTCTATAGCAGATCAGTGTCAATTATCTCACCATATCAGCAATACGCATCTGTACCTTTCTGTTTTTCAATGTTAAATTTAAGTTGTGCCACTGTAACGAATTCTTAAGAATCAATTCATAATAAGTTAAAATATAGTGCCTAAGAACATAAATAAACTGTTTTTGTGCATGTGGTGTTTAAAAGTATTGTTGTCATTTGCCTGATTGCCGATAATGGAAACCGAACAAAAGGAAACTATATAAGTCCACTAAAAACCGTTTGAGCGTCGAACAGTTAGAATTATAAACAATTAAACATTAGCAATGAATAGCTTACAAAATGACTTTGCAGCATAGCTGAGCCTTTCGGATCGTAAGACCGATGTATAAAAATAATTTGTTTCGAAATTGTCCGCGTGGTCTTCTAGTGCCCCTATTAGATAAGAATCAGTCATAGACATACATACCGAATGACTCGATATCGTCTCATGGAACCATACTAAAAACATAATTTCATGGTTACTATGGTGGTCCATAGAAGCAGCTTTCCAAAGAATTGCTGTTCCATGACTCGATATTTCTATGAGTCGATGGTCCCTTCAATATCGACTCATGGAGGTTTCACTGTACATTGAAGCTACATTGTACTTATTAAGTATTAGATATTATTTTATGTTTTTATCACTATTGATATTATCAAGGCCAGAATTCCCAGTGAGTGAATAATATTATAGTACTAGAACATCATAGAAGATCGCTAAACATTACCTAATCATGGAACGGCTTTTTGCTCTATTATTTTAAGTAGATGCTATTGATCTCCCTTTGCTCCTATCCGCAACCCGGTTCACGCGCCCTGTAGGGTTTCGAAAACCTCGTAGAAGATTACAAACCGTCAATGGCATTCCCAATTAGGTACTACCCCACATTGCACATTCAAGGGTCTGATTGTGCTCCTAACCCACCCTCAGTCTGTAATCTTCTCGCCAGCTTGAAATTATATTTTCCCGAAGTGAAAGTAATTTTTATGAGTGATAGCGTAGTGCAGCCCAACTGCATAGTACAGTAGTTTAACCAGAATTTGTAGGTCAGAAGATAAAATCTAAATTTTGTAATAAAAAGGTTGCCATTGATTTGAAATTCACCCAACATCTAATCAAAACTACTAACAACAGCGATCAATTATCAAAATTCATCGCTCCCTGGAAAGTATAATTCCGAGCCCAGGGAATTATGCTTCATCGGCATATTATTGGAGACTTATCCAAACACATAGTCCATCATTCATAAGAGGGAAATCTATGAATAATAAAATGTTAATTGCATTATCAATGCGTGAAAGAGGGAAATGTGTGGGTTTTCTCCACAGCTAGGTTTAGTTCGAACATCAACAGAATACCGTAATAGAATAAGAGCAATCGCATGAAACAAAAAATCCACCAGCAAACGCTATGACTGCATCCTACCGTGTCTATGTTCAGGTGGAAACCGCATAGCAGTTTTTAAACATAATGCCCTCTAAATTCTATTAAGAAAGTAGAACGTTAAATAGTGATAAAAAAACAGTTTTCAAATGGAAGGCCTCGCTGAAGAAACTATTTCAGCATCTTGTATCTAGTCCATTTCGGTCCAGCTCTTCATAATAAATAGAGTCTTATTCTCCACAATGCTGCAATTTAAACGCTTTTCATTAACCTAAAACAACAGAAATAGAATTAATAGAAATGTTGCTTTTCAATTTTTAAAAACCAAGAGTGAAGATTTCTGACGTTTCAATTTATACACAACAAATTTTTAGTATCGCGAAGCTTACTTTGATCTAGCCATAAAAAAATACATATAGTGAAGGCAATAAATGTCAGAAAGGGGTGACTCAAACTTTAAAGCATGCTAGCGTAAAAAGCTGGCGTGATTATTAGCAACAAAGGATTGATTATTAGAAATCGTAAAATGTTGACCCCTTTCTTATCTAACCAATCACATTTTTGGGTTCCGCTTTCCACTATAAAAGCGCACCGATTCCTGCTTCTTCCCAATTTTTTAATCAATTTCAACCCAGTAGATCTACGAATATTTTCGTAGATCTGGCATCGCTGGGCTGAGCTGCCAAATGCCAGGTGGGTGGAGTGATATTAGCAAACCTACAACGATTTGAATGACGGCGACGACGACGGTGGGTGATATCCAGGGGGTTGGGAAGTTCATCTCTTTTGCCACTTGCTCGATGTTTTTTTCCTCCTGGTCCGAGGGCTGATCTTTTGGCCGGATGCCGGTTTGTTTGACTTTCATATAGCTATGTGTGTGCTACAGTGCAACGGTTTAGTTTCACCGGCTGAAAGCCAAATTTTCGTAGGTACGACGGAAAACCGAAGGGAGTACATTTGTGTGGAAGAATGATGAATGAAATGACGTTTGCCCGCTGGGGGTTTGACTTTGATCCCAGTCAGTGGGCCAGGAGCTATGAGGTGGAATGTGGGTGTTGGGATATGGGGTAGATAGGTATTAAGAACGTTCCATACATCATCCTCGACGACCGGCGTCATTACTGTTTGTCCAAACCTAATGCACGTTTGTTGAAGAGCAGAAGTGGGTACCGTAAAACGGGGTATCATTGATAATATGGGTAACTTTGATAGTGCGGGACCCACCACATACTAAACGAAATTAAATATCAGTTAATCAGTTAAGCAAAACGAATGCAAAAGTAAAGAAGATTAGTATGACACTTCATGTCAGAACTATTTTCATTTGCATCGAGAACATTTGAGACTTAATATACGAGTACCGTAAAACGGGGTAACTTTGATAGTTTTTTGAAGAAAACTTGAATATTTATGCATGCTGTTTCAAAGAATTATATTTCATATTTTTAAAACAAGTACTGGTATCCTAACTATCGTTTACAGTTGATAGATTACCAAAAGATTTATTCTGAATGGATATATCATTTTTCAAATAATCGAAAATCGGTTTTCTGTTTTGGGGTAACTTTGATAATGGAGTATAAATCGAACAAAATTGAATGAATTACGGAACATTTATAGGGCGTTGCATACCTCTAGGCGTTTAACGCTATATGGAAATGTTTGACTTAGATTACAAAAATGGCCCCAGTTTGAGAAAATGCTTTTTGCTAGGAGATTTGAGACCGTACTCAAGTTCTATGATAACTAGGCTGTCAACGATAAATGACCAACTATTCAAAACTACATCAAATAGTGATCGTAGAACCGATTGTTTGTGAGCGTTTCAAACATGCTAAAATCTCATAAATTTTCAATATTTGCATATAAATCCCTGAATGTACTTGATTCCAACGAAAATAGCTTTGACATGAAGTGTCATACTAATAGTCTTAACTTTTGCATTCGCTTTACTTAACTGATTAACTGAAACTTTGTTATTTCGTTCAGTATGTTGTGGATCTCGAACTATCAAAGTTACCCGCATTATTAAAGTTACCCCGTTTTACGGTATTAAAAATTTGATGCAAATTTAGCAATTTCGAATTTAGTTTACGAACAATGTATTCTACAATCACTATTTGATGTAGTTTCGAATAGTTTGTCACTTATATTTGAGTCCCTAGTTATAATAAAACTTGAATAAGGTCTCAAATCTCTTAGCGAAAACCATTTTTACAAATTGGGACCATTTCTGTAATCTAAGTCAGATATTTCCATATAATGTTGAACGTCTTTGGTTAAACGCCTAGAGGTATGCAACGCCCTATAAATGATACGTAATAGGGTCCTAAAACCCTGTCCCAATTTTAGTGCTATACGCTTAAGTTTAGGCCAGAAACACATGTTTACTCAATTTTTCAATGTTTTTCGTTGGTTTAAGTCCGAAAAACATTTTTTTTATGTTTCTTTAGATTTTGTCACACCCCTTGGCTTAAACTCAAATTTTGGGTATATTTTGTTTTCCGTTTCCCTTCCGAAATGTCAGATAGGAACAACCCTAGTGTTAAAACTTAAACCCCTGTGGTGTTTTTGTCGACTAAGCGAACCAATTTTTGAATATAAGTTTAAACATAATATAGCCCTTATTTGAGCGGAAAAAATGGCTAAAGTAGTTGCAGTAACATGCTTTTTCGTGTTATTAAATAACAACAAGATTTCATTAAAAATTGTAGGACCCAATTCACTCAATTTCGTTCGATTTATACTCCATTATCGAAGTAACCTTAAATCAGAAACCGATTTTCTATTTTATGAAAAATCTTACATCCATTCAATATAAATCTGTTGGCAATCAACTGCAATGGATAGCTAGGATGCCAGTACTTGTTTTAAAAATATAAATTATAATTCATTAAAACAGCATGCATAAATATTAAGTTTTCTTCGAAAAAACTATCAAAGTTACCCCGTTTTACGGTACGAAACTTTGCTTAATCCAGGAATAAGATTTTTTTTCATGCACATGCCCAAAAAATATATATGGAGTACCTACGCTGTGCAATGGGCATAGTTTTGTGGTGTCAAAAAGAATAGTACAAGCACCTTCATTGAAGTATCACATCATGTTACCTATCTGTCCATTTCAAACATTGAGGTTTCTTCCACCTGAAGGCTTGTCTGGTCTTCTACGTTCTTGATCGCTGCACGCTTTCGGTGAAGTTTTCTTTGGAAGGTTAAACAGACAACGAAAAATTAATCGACTCCAGCTCTCGATCGAAAAAAAAAACTCATTTAAAGAGTAAATCTGAACAAACTTTCCCAGTGGCACGATTTGGATAGCAATTGGAAATAGAAAAATAGCAGAACTTCTCTTTGCTTCTTCTAGAATTATTTTTTGACTAATATTCGCTTTTACCACAATTATGGTTTGAATTCTTGCCGGGCAGTACTACACCGGCCCACCGGCCCCACCGGTGGGGCAAAAGCTCGCTGGCTAAACCACAAAATATCGATCCTTTTTTGATAGGCATACTTTACACCAGCTTAAGTCAAACTTAAGTTTGACGAAAAATACACACTAAATTTTCATCAAAAAATTGCCCAAAACCGGGTTAATTGTAATATACTCAAAAATAGCATTTTTTCACAAAACTATTTGGAAATGAAAAACTTTGGTGACAATTTTCACACGATCAGACAAATTTAACTGAATTTGAAGATAATATGTGGATTTTAGGCAATTTGCAAATTTTTCCGTGATTTTATACATGGGTCGAACTTTTGCCCCACTATGGGTCAAAAATTGTTTTCAAGCATCTATGCAAAAACTAATACACCTCAAAGCAACCTTATGATAGGCCTAGAAACGCCCTTACATAAAATATTGAAAATGATTTTATCTTCAATTGATTCCATGCAATGAAAGTTTAACCAAAAATTACAATATTCACGTCGAAAAACAACAAATAGCCATAACTTTCCCAAATCTCAATCGACTTTTATAATATTTGAATTGAAAGTCTCTTACTTGGATAGCATTCCAACCCCACTCGAACTTTTGCCCCACTGCAATTTGTTTTTTTTCTACGAAACACTTATACACCAGTTGTTAAATTGGCGCATCGTTGGTTATAATTTGTAAAAACATATTTAAATCTATTGAAAAAAATTTCTTACACCAGGCGATTTGCAAACTCGTCAGTCGAATTGAAATTATGCGTGAGGAAAAATCGTAACAGTTGGTTTAAAATGCGGCTTGCTGCGATCTCTTAAACATTGGACAACGCTAGGAAATAAACTGCTTAAGGTCGCACACTTGCCCCAAATTTCACTATTTATTTCAAAATTAATAAATAGGGCAAACGCTCCCTTAGTGGAGGTAGCTCCAATAGTGGAGGTAGTGTGTTTTGGCATGTTTCGCGCTAATAAATGATTATGTGATATTTTTGTATTATGTACGATGCGAAAATGATACAAGTAATCGAATAATATTCATGAAATTTAACCGTAAAACTATTTAAAACAATTATTTTGCTTAATTTTTTTGCTCCTTTGCACCTATAGTGGTGCATCAGTACCCATAGTGGAGGGTCCCATAAGAAATCAATGGTTTGCGCCACTAAAGGAACCATCCTTAAAATATACCTCCACTAAAGGAACAGTGTTCCTATTATTGGTGCAAGGCTTTTTGCAGGGAAATTTCAAATGAATCGTGATTTTTATACATTTGAATGATAGAAGGATTTGAGATCTATCAAATGATACGTTAAAATCATATATTTCATGATCTTAACACCGTGTTTTAGCAGTTTTCCCTTAGGTGCACCACTAATGGTACATTTGCCCTATAAAAATTGAATTCTTTTAATTGTAGCATATATAATTACCTTTTTTTTTGACCGCCACCACTCGTTTTTCTGGCATTGTTGCCAGAAAGATTTCAAATGCTTCGATATTTTGACGTTGGATAACGTCTCACGGCAACATACTGGGGTACCGTAATCCGGGGTAACATTGATCATTTATTTTAGTTTTTCTTAAATTTTTTCATTTCACAATACAAATGTTACAAGTTTCATATTTTTAAAACAAGTACTGGCACCCACCGCTCCTAGCTTTGTACTTTATTTTGTTTTTCGAAAGATTTAAACATGTTTAAATAAATGTTTTAAGTGATTTTTTGATTCAGCTGATATGGGGTAACATTGATCACCCAAGTAAACAACGTTCGCTAATATTGGAAATGTCGTTACTTACTAAAATCAGGGCCCCTGAAGCCGAATATGAAGACCAAACTCTTACAAGTCATTTACTTTTTGAGTTATTTCAAAATTAAAAACACTTTGAACCACGTAAAACGCCTAAAAGTAGGCAATTTCCTCAGGAAATTCTACATTCGTAATAGTATTTAGTTAATGTTGCCTAAATGAATAAACTTATGAAAGATTTGACAACGGAATCGTTTTCGGCGATGCCATTTTTAGTAACACCCGCATTTTCCTTGATCACATCGTCTGCAGAACTCATGTGAGACATGAATTTTCGGTAGTGTCAGTGAAAATGATAGAAATCATTGTTTCAAAAAGTTGACAAATTTGCGCATGAACTAAACACAATTTTGGCAAAAACCTTAATTATCATTAGCTTATAAATATACAAAAGAGAGGCACTATTCATGGTTCGAAAATGCTTCATCAATAAATCTTTATTTGAACGTTTAACAAGATGTGTCATCCCGATCAATGTTACCCCGCTGATCAATGTTACCCCGGATTACGGCACAATTTCGAAAAAACGAAAATCGCACGAAAAATGGTTAGATTTTGACTGTTAAGGCTAAGTAGCCCGTCATTCGTTTTAGCAACTTTTCAGCTTGCATTTCAAAATGATAAAACTTAACAGTTTATATTGACTTGAATAGGTATCACTGTACGCGCCAACATGCATAAAGTATGCTGATACTTTTACAGCTGTGTCAGTGCAAAACCAACTGATTTTATTTTATTCGAAATCTTGAGATGAATTAGCAACAATCATCAACGACGCGTACAATTTTCAATGACGGCCTACTTCGCCTTAATAACTTACTAACGCCCGGATAAATTTTCAAGATTCTTGCACGAATAGATTGGAAATCTTTGAATTGAAAATCGACTCCAATATTGAAAACTATTGATTTTCTTACTAAACTATTAATAAAATTATAAATATCGAGGCATGTCTGATTTTCCATAGAAGAAACACATTATTCTTGTGTATTCCTAACACAGACATCATTGCGCGATATCTTTGCCACTTCTGTCATTCAAAAGGCAAACGTCCCTTTCGGTCTTCTTCTTACTCCTCTTGATTCTTTCGCTAACGTTAAACGCTTCCAATCGCAAAACGTAACATACTGTTAGCCATCTATACTTTGGTAGCGCAACTAGTCAGATGATGAGAGATTTGATTTTTCACGCATCCATCACATGTCGCTGTGGGGAAAAATGTTTTATTTTCCTGATATGAGACGGTTCACAGTGAAACAGTTAGGTGGAAAAGGTAGAAATATCCATTCTCTATGTTCTACATAAGTTTGTTTTTTGTATTATTACACTACTTTCATAAAAATTGAGATCCGGCTGGTAGGAGCACTAGTTTGAGGTTGGAAAACCAGGATATGTGATTTCGCCTGAGCGATTTTTGCGCTTGAATAAAACACGCTTCGGGACATTCTCCGCTGCCCCTAAAATACCATTGGGTAGATAAATGAATTCTCTACCATTGGATCTCATTCAATTTCATACATAAGTGCTGCAGTTGGCTCATCATAAAACGGAGGTGGTGCTGGTCAGCAACTGCAAGGCGGTACAGCAGTTGGAAATCAACGTCGGAGGGCACGCAATCCCATCGAAGCGCTCTCTAAAGCATCTCGGAGTAATGGTCGACGACAGGCTAAACTTCAACAGCCACGTAGACTATGCCTGCGAAAAGGCAGCGAAAGCTGCTAACACCCGTAGCCAGGATCATGCCCAACATTGGAGGACCAAGGAGCAGCACGAGGCGACCGTATCATCGTCTATACTGTGGTATGGAGTCCCGGCTTGGGCTGCAGTGTTGGGAACCAAACGTAATCGAGATAAGCTGGCCAGTACGTTCCGGCTCATGGCTATACGGGTTGAGAGTGCCTACCGCACTATATCATCGGAGGCAGTGTGCGTTATCGCCGGAATGATCCCCATCTGCATCACTCTGGCTGAGGACATCGCATGTTACCAGCAAAGGGACACCAGGAATGTGAGGAATACCATTAGGTTGGACACAATGGCCAGGTGGCAGCAGGAGTGGGATAACTCGGAGAAAGGAAGGTGGACCCACAGGCTCATTCCTAACGTGTCGGTGTGGACGTGTCGCGTTGTTGCACCGGCAAATGATCGTCGGGGCGCCTGTGAACCGGAAGCTTCCCTCCACCGGAATCGCAGGACCGACCTCGGCATCTGCACGGATAGCATCGGTTCGGGAGATCTTCCGCCGCCGGGGAAATCTTCGTCGGAGTAAGATAGATCCACCGCCGGGGACTACTCTGAGTAGTACGTAGCGTATCATCGGAGCGCCAGTGCACCGGAAGCCATCCTCCAACCGGAATCGCTGGACCGACTTCGGCACTCCACCGGCCAGTATCGAATCATGAAGTAGCGCGTAGCCGGAGTAGGCTAGCTCCACCGTCGGGGACTAAGCCGAGTAGCATCGATCGTCACAAACCAGTTTTGGGTCGTCTGGGCGCCAGTGAACCGGAAGTCATCCTCCAACCGGAATCGCTGGACCGACCTCGGCATCCAACTGGTCAACAAGGAGAGCTCGAACAGCAGCAGCGGATAACGAGTCGTCGTAGAGCAACAAAGTGCACATGAGCGTCCAGTAGAAGATCAACAGAGCTCTGACGCGAGGCCAGCTCAAGGGAAATATGCGTCGTCGCACAGAAAGCTGTCCAAAGTCCCGGTGAGATGTTCAACCGCCAATTGGACAAAACGCTCCAACAGCGAACTAGCAGAACAGTTAGAGGCTGAGATTGAAGAAGTGCATGAGCACAGAAGTGCATGAGCACAGCCCTCCCCCGATGAAGTTGCCTGATGTAGTTCCGGGGGGGATCGAGGCACAGGAGCAGTAGGGAAAGTTTTTTAGTGGTTAAGCACGCCTAACGTGAGTCCCACACCGTGCCAACACACAACAGGCCTGGCTTTTGAAGCTTTTTTGTACCCTACTATAAAAAAAAATACATAAGTGAAGTAAGCGGTGAAAATAAATATTTTGTTCCAAATGTTTTGAAACCATGAATGAGTTTGACATTGCTCTCGTCAACCATCATCATGACGACATCAGCACACCCCACCGGACGAATTGTCGTATTGGGAGCGAATCCAACGTCAACTTGGCGGTTGTATCTCGGAATCAACCTTTACTTTTTTCCATGTTTTCAATAGCTGGATCTTTGGGGATGGGTTGACTTTGATTTGCTGATTGTTGCGTCGGGGTGTCTTGCATTTTTTGTGATCTAATGTTATCATAATTGTTTTTACTTGTTCGCATTGGAATATTTAATATACGGGCTTCACGGTTTGGCAAGAACGATCGACGTTTCTTGTAATACTTGCTTTGCAACACTGTTATTTGCCCTTTCATTAAAATGTTTATCACACTGTTTATCAGCTTTTCAAAGCAATCGATACAAATTTCATCTTTGTAGATTGAGCGCTCTACATACGCTTTCAACCTAAATTTCACGTATCTACGATTTTCCCATAAAAATTTTATTTTTTTTCGAGTGAATGCCATTTGCAGCCAATTTCTAAGGCAGAAGAGTTTGGCACGTTGTAGCTCTTCCTTCCTTATACCGTGATGAATCAAAATCCGGACGGTACCAATATCCGGACAGTCTGATAATATTGATTAAATAAATGAAAAAGTAATTGATAACATGTTCAATTTTATGCATCACTTTTACCTTTAACATTGTTTATCATTTTACTGTAACTTGTGATCTAGTAACCATTGCCAAACAATTGATAAAAATGAAAACATAAAAATTGTTCCAGTCAGAATGTTTTCCATCGCGGTGAAGGTTCTTCTCGGTTAAGCGTCGATGGAACTCCATAAAGTTCGGATTGATAGTATTGTGTTTGATTTCAACATTTTCAACAGTGTTTTCAACATAAGTGGGTACGGGATTATAAATTAACAATACAGTGACATAATAATTGATAAATATGGTTAAAATGACATTTTATACATGTTGAAATAGACTGTCCGGGATTGAAGACGAATGGCTCGAAATCCGGACGAGATAAAATACTCATGAATTTGACATATGTGACCGAACCAAATAAAGGAAAATGAAGAGAAAACTTGAAACTATTCTAATAAAAAAGTTATGTGACTACTTACTTTGTTCTCTCTGAAATAAAATGTGTGATTTATGTATTGCTGCAGCTGTGAACACATGGCCCAACCAGATATCCATCACTTCAGTTGAGGTAATAAAAACACTAATTAACTTGCATTTTAAATTTTGTTGAGCAACGTAGAGTAAATGAGTGCATCAAATGCGTAACAATGTGGAGTTTTATTGGATTAAGGTAATCTTTTGACCTATTTTACACAAATACTTTATGATGTAATTCAGCTGTCCGGATTATGATTCACAAGTGTCCGGATTTCAAGACAAGGCTCGTTCCAAGTGTCCGGATTTAAGGACAAGACAAGAATTATTGATTCGACTATTTAAATGATAAAATCTTAATTTTGTATTAAAAACTCATTATCATTACCTAGATAAGATATGAATCAATGTGTAGCAGCACAGAACATCATATAATTGTAGAGATAATCTATTTAAAATACAATTTGAATATTGTTCCCTGCTTAAGCGTCCGGTTATTGATGCAGCACGGTATATGAGATGTTCTTAATATTTGCATCACCCCGTTCCATGTTGAGTAATACAATTTCCACGGCATTCTTCGATATTCGCACTAAGAGACCTGCCTACTGAAGTCTGCCGTATTTCACACACTTATTAATAATTATAAAAATAACACGCATTATACATTTGATACAACTCGTGATTCATGCATCTACGCCACAAACCATTTTCATGCCTCTTCTTCTTCTTCTTCTTCTCCTTGGCATTAACGTCCTCACTGGGACAGAGCCTGCTTCTCAGCTTAGTGTTCTTATGAGCTCTTCCACAGTTATTAACTGAGTGCTTTCTTTGCCAAAGTTGTCATATTCGTTTTCGTACATCGTGTAGCAGGAGCGATGAGACTTTATGCCTAGGGAAGTCAAGGAAATTTCCATTACGAAAAGATCCTGGACTGACCGGGAATCAAACCTAGACACCGTCAGGATGGCTTTGCTTTGTAGCCGTGGACTACAACCACTCGGCTAAGGAAGGCATGCCTCAAGAGCGCATTTGTTTGTTTGGAATGGTGTTTCATTTTAAATTAAGTTATGAATAAGTTTCAACTCTGGAAAAAAAACTTACCTGTATTACGATATCCAAACCTATCAAAATTCATATTACCCTCATTCAAATATTTAACGTCTTGCCCAATCTGAACTTCGGATCTTACATAATATTCATAAAAATAGATTTCTCCTTACCTTGCTGATCCAAATCGCATCGGTTTTCCCCCGTACCCTCGCTGCTGCATTACAACCACTGATAATTTCGACTCTCATCGAAGAATTTTATGCGCTCAATCTCATCGCCGCCCTTCGTCGACATAGACGTTAAACATCGGTCCAACCCTCCAGGCCAGATTGCGTTTCACCGTGCAGGCAGCACTGATTTTCATAAAAAAAAAGAAAAATGTAACATTCAAGCCGCTTCTGGGTGAATCACCTTTTTCCACTTTGACTGCGCTGCGATGAGAGTTGTGATGAGATGAAGGTATAAAAATGTAATAATAAAGATTATGACAGACAAAACGTTGACGCTTGATGAGCATCTCCTGCCCCTGGACTAAAGCCAGACAAAAATTGCAAACGAACTTATTACGGTACCTTTTGCTCATTTGCTTTTCGGTCGTCGTCGTCGTCATCGGTCGTGTAAACAAGGGATTCGATGAGAATATTTCTTTATGACGGCTTTGCATACTTACCTATAGCAGAAGTTTCGTTTTCAGCCCTAAGGGCTACGGAAATGCGAGGTTCCGATCGAGACATGCAAATATTGGGCGTTATGCTCGATTTTGCTTAATCAGATTTTGATGTTTTTATGGCATTGCTTTTTGTTTTTGAAACTCAAATTGTTCCAACTCTGCTTGGTGTGGAAAAGTGGTTCTGGTTGTGCCGATCCCAATGGCCGAGGAACAAACCACCTCGCACCTCCGCGGAGTCGGCAAGAGACCGAAGGTGACGGTCCACGAGATGCTCGTCCGGATGGAATCTTCCATCGCCGCATTGGCCGAATCCTGCTAAGATGGCTTTGCCAGGCTGTTATTTTACATATTTATCGTTTTTAGTCGTTTTTCGAACACTTGAGACCAACAGTGACTTAAAATGCAACTATCTTAGCTTGATAATGTTTTTATTGAATTCCCGGCATAGTCCAGGATCTTTTCGGTTTTGATAGTTCTTTGATTCCCTGAACATAAAATGCAGTCACTCCACAGTTATGGATCAAGTCAGGGTGATTTTTCAGAATAATTATGTAATTAAAAATCATGGTGACGTTGTACATAACAAAATTACCTCCCTGGTATTGCAGAATTTAGTGGTTTTCGGGAATACACCTTGAAATTCGCGGTTAATTACGAAAAATGTTTGGATATATGGCCTTCCTTAGCCGAGTGATCAGGGTCCGCGGCTACAAAACAAAGCCATGCTGAAGGTGTCGTCTGAGTTCGATTCCCGGTCGGTCCAGTATCTTTTCGTAATGGAAATTTCCTTGACTCCCCTGGGTATAGAGTATCATCGTACCTGCCACACGATGTACGAATGCGAAAATGGCAACTTTGGCAAAGAAAGCTCTCAGTTAATAACTGTGGAAGTGCTCTTAGAACACTAAGCTGAGTAGCCGGCTCTGTCTCAGTGGGGACGTCAATGCCCAGAAGAAGAAGGATCTAAAAAAGTAAGAGGTTGTTTCCGAGATACAACCGCCAAGTTGACGTTGGATAACGTTAGCTTCTTCTATTTCCTGGCTTGATACCGTCACGAACTTATGAAAGGTTTCTACGGATAAAAATCCAATCATTTTTTTAACATTTGTTGCATGTCATTCTGATCTATTATGGACATTGTGTGTTATTATTTGGTTGGTTCGGTTAACACTTCAACACCGATAGAATCGGTCGATGGAAGAAGAAGAAGCATGAGCGGTAACCATTGCTTCCCAAACAAATAGTTCGGTCGAACGTTAGGTCCACGCATGATCTACTAAGATTAGTTGCTTTAGTGGGTTCCGAAGCCAGTTTGAGGTTGAGATACTTCTCCATGAAGTCCGCGAGCTCCATGTTCTCCTCTTTACTCAAATCGATGTTAAAGTTGCTAGTCACGATGATTGGCATGATCTCTTTTTGATACTCGAAGAAGCTCCGCACCATGAAGAACTCATTCTGCTTCGTCGTGGTATCCGGGGAAATGTAGAGCCAAATCTGCGATTCTAGAGCTCGGCCGTCATGGTCCTGCAGGCGGCGTCCTGCGAGTGGCCTAACTGATCGGTTTGTTTGAGGATATCAACCTATACGCGATCCACGCCAAGCGTGTCAGCATCATGCCGAAGGACATCCAGCTGACTCGTCGTATCCGTGGAGAACGCGCTTAAAATGAATTGCAGCATTCAAACAAAACGGCCCTTTTCAGGGTCACAACAATGCATTCGACGTAAAAGAGTTACAACTAGATTACACTTCATCTATTACTATAAATTGATTAATTAATTTATTTATTTATCAATTATAATTGATTAGTTTTCAACGGAGATCAATGACGAACAAAGTTTAGGTTCCCGTCGCTCGGGTCGGGCGGCGGTAGCATTTTTGCAGTCTTCTATATGTGCATTTACATGTAGGTAGCGACGACAACGGCACTATTCATAGTAAGTGATGTTTGTAAGGATGCTTAAAATATATACCCGAGCCCGATTTCATCTTCTAAACTCGTACTAATTAGCTCATACGGTTGAAATAAATAAATTTCTGTTAGGTACCGTAAATTCGGGTGAAATTGATCACTGTGTCACTCGATTTTATTTCTTCCTAATGGAGCACAAATATCAATGTAACCTGCAGTGAATGAACGTTGTTTGTCATAAGTATGTCCAAATTGTGTGTTGTTAAGTTTTTTGCGTTCAAAAATGTTCATTTTCATGAATATAATTTAAAATTTCAAAATCTTGTACGGTCAGTGTTGACAAACATCAATAAACTTGTAGTTCTGGACAAGGATTTGGATATGGTATAATCCTGAAAGTTTGTGAGTACACTTAAAATCAAAAATTGCATACATTTAGGCGTTTTCTGCGTTATTCTTGAAATTTAAACATTCATTATTTCTATAAATATTGTATTGTTAAGAATTTGGCAAGCATATTCGGATTCTGGGAGCTCAAATTTATTATGTAAAGTTGTTTTGAAAACTAACAATAATGGCATTGATAAGTGATCAATAACGCCCCGAAATGAGATCTCCCGATTTTTAATTTTAGACATAGTATTTAGCACTAAAATTACCGTAATTTCGGGTGAAATTGATCATTTTTCACGGGTTTTCTAGTCTGTTCTCTATAATGTTACCAATGCCAAACAACTAAATGCAGGAAAACAAGTACGAAGGTGAGCAATGAGGCTCACCTTCATACTTGTTTTCTTGCATTCAGTTACTTGGCATTATCAACATTATAGAAATCAGACAAGAAAAACCGTGAAAAGTGATCAATTTCACCCGAAATTACGGTATCAGTGATTTCCTTAGGAAATTGCCTAAATTTAGGCGTTTTCATCGCAATTCTTGAAATTATATATTTCTTCAATTATTGCATTACTAGCTTACCCGACGTGGCTAGCCACGTTCCAACGAATTTTAAATTGAAAAGCTACGTATGATCTTTCAAATCGCATGATACTGATGACCGCAAAATCGCCTAAATTTATGCTCTGGCCATACTCCATCGTGCATGTGGCCTCAATACTGTTGTAGTGTTTTAATCTGAAATAATTATAGCATTACTAGCTAACCCAACGTGGCTAGCCACGTTCCGACAAAATTTGGAAGCTAAAATTAATTTAGCAAGGTAAAATTTGCACTTTGAAAATTAAAACAAATAAAAATTCAAAATTTTGCATTTTATCTTACCCCACCCGTTCCAATTTTCCCTGGTGTACCATTGTAACCTTTTGAGAAAATCGCCTAAATTTATGCTCTAACTACACTTGTTCAAGCAAGTTGATTCAATGCTTTTGCAAGGTTCCAATCAAATTATCCCTCTAATACCCAACCCCGCCTTTAGACGGGGTACACTTTGGAATTTTGTGCACTTTTTCGTAGCTCGGAAATCAAAATGATTTTATTTTTGGCTTATACCTTGACTCATAACACGCATATAGGAAAAGTTTTTTATGACTTTTGAAAATTTTTTGTATTATAAGAAATTGTTTGAAAAATTGCATTTTTATATAACCTACAAATGCTTGGGCTTCATTTAACGTGTAATATAAAAAATCGTACCTTTTATATTTTTCTACGATTAACCTATCACAAACAAAGAGCCTGGTGGTATTAAAATTATTTAAAACCTGGTTTTCCGTAAGTTACACGGAAAATAAAATACGCTCCGATAAAAAATTAAAAATTTAATATTTTTCAAAATACCGTAACAATTAAAATTTTTATTATTGCCAAAAATCAACAACTAGAAAAGGCTTCAAGAAAAAATGAAAAAAGCTAGGGATGCTCAAAAATAAAAATTATAAAAATCAAAAACCAAAAATTAAAAATTTGCGAATAAAAATAAATAAATGCCCAAAACGTGTTTAGATCGATTTTAGATAACGAAAAATAATACTTAAATCGAAAATAAAAATTTGGGTATTAGAGGGTTAATACATCTTTAAATGCTGTTGTAGAGTTTCTTCTGCT
Source organism: Aedes aegypti (assembly GCF_002204515.2). Lineage (NCBI taxonomy): Eukaryota > Metazoa > Arthropoda > Insecta > Diptera > Culicidae > Aedes > Aedes aegypti. Next base: position 100,098,093 of record NC_035107.1, read on the forward strand.
GCAAGTTCCAAAACATTCTACTAAATAGAAAGAAAAGAGATATTAATTCTAATTAATTATAGAATATTCTGCTGTTGTAGTGCTTGTATCGCTCAATGAAACATTTCGGTGAAACATTTCATAGCGTTACTGACAGACAGACAACTCTGGAATTTTATATATATGACTAGTGGTCCCGGCAAACTTCGTCTTGCCATCAAGTAGGCTGTTAGAAAACGTCAAGAAATCCTCCATACAAAATGGCACCTTAGTCTTGTTCCGTTTTCCCCATTATTTCGGAGACTTTCCTGAATTTTTTCCTCGCACGAACACGTCGCATCACTTGTGGAGGGCAACAATGAAAAACTTGCGTCAATCCGTTGACCCGTTCTCGAGCCATTTCGTGACATACAAACACCACTCCATTTGTATTTATATAGATATGCTGTTGTAGTGTTTCTTCTGTTGTGAAATATTTCAAAAGTTCCAGAAAATTCTATAAATTAGAGAGTAGAATCTTCTAGCATATTCTCCCGAATAGCTGCTGCAAAGTAGTATGATTCATTATGATTTTTCTAAATCACAGTTGTGGTGAAAAGACCATCGACGCAGGGAAATATCGAGTCATGGAACAGGAATGCTTTGGAAAGCTGTTTTAAGGGATCATTATAGTAAGCATACAATTTTGTTTTAAGTATGCATCTTTGAGTCGAGATCGAGCCATTGAACATCATGGAGATTTTGCTGTAAATTAATAAAACTCGAATATTTGGCGCACATTCATCTCATTCATGTTAATCTTGCTTTTGTCGAACTCATTTTTGAACCTTGGTGAAACCCGTTTCATATTTTCAACTCCAACCCGAATCAAGTTCGACCAGATTACAATTTGCTTGAAGTTGATTTGTTCACGTTTTAGTCACCAATCAAATTCCTAAACAGACGACAATGATGAAGGGTTCGATAATAATCCATGAATTGGAATGAACAAAATTCCAGAGAACCCCAGAATATTATGTCAAAGAGCTATTGTAGTGCTCCACAATTTTCAATTGTAATGTTCTTATATTAAAATTGATCGTTGTAGTGCTGCTGACAACTCTGGGATTTTATATAAATGACTAGCTTACCCAGCGTGGCTAGCCACGCTCGAACAAAATTTGAATGCGGAAAGCTATGCATAATCTTTCAAAGATGGATAATGTTTATGTTTAACTGCAAACATTATGAACTAATGAATTTCTCTGTTCATAACTGTGAAAGTGCTCTATATATAATAAGCGCAGAAACACACTCCGTCCCAGTAACGTTAGAAGTAGGGGATAATGGTTTTAATGTTATTAACATTACCCGACATTGACATGCATGATACTAATGACCGCAAAGTCGCCTAAATTTATACACTGACCATACTCTATTGAGCTCATGTCCTTAATGCTGTAGTAATGTTCTAATTTGGAATAATTACAGCTCTAATGCTGTTGTAGTGTTTCTTTAGCTGTGAAACATTTCGAAAATTCCAGAACATTCTATAAATTAGAGAGAATATCATTCTCGAATATTCTACTGAATAGCTATTGAAGAGTTCCATAATATATTGTTGTCTTTCAAAATCACAGTTGTAATGACGCTTGAAAATATCTACTCATAGAACAGGAATGCTTTGGAAAGCTGTTATGGGGGACCACCATAGTAACCATGAAATTTTGTTTTTAGTCTGTTTTTAGTTTCACTGTAAATAGAACAAAAACTCGATTTGGCGAACAATAATCTGATTCATGTGTATATTGCTTTTCCACATATCAAACTCGTGTTTAAAAGTTGGAACTGTTGAAACCCCTTCTGAATCACATATTTATCCTCAAACCAATCCAAGTTCGACCGAACTACAATTTGCTTAAAGGTGGTTAATTTTCGATTTAATAACCGAACAACACGTTTAATCGAAGGCACACACAATTGAGAACGATTCAAGCATAATCGAGCGTTTCAACCAACACATCATGTGTGTAATATCAACACATCCGGAAAAACTGCACTTATGTTGATTTCTTTCGCTTTGCAATATGAGGCTTTTCAATGAAACATGAAATTTTTGAAAAATAAGCATATATTGATTATGATAGCACAAAATTGATTTTGCAGCATCAGTGAAAATTACACACAGATTTATTAATTCAGAAAAGCTCGATTTTGTTTAACTTTATTTTTTAAAAGAGTAGTTTCCAAAAACGAAAACAACAATTTTGAAAAATTCTAGAACATTCTAAGATTGAAGAAGAAATGTGTTCCATGAAACTAGAATATTCTGTCAAATAACTGTTGTAGTGCTCTACAATTTGAAATTGTAATGTTCTAGCAGTCAAATTAACTGTTCAAGTGCTCTAAAATTGCTGTTTTAGCGCTCAGTGGAAATTTTCGGTGAAATATTTCAAAGCGTTACTGACAGACAGACAACTCTGGGATTTTGTATATATGATATATAAAGGTCATCGCAAGGAATACAAACAAAACAGGATTTTTCCGTTTATTTTTGGAAAAAAAAAATGTGAAGCCATGTGCGCGGGCGGCTGCGTTTTGAATTTTGCGTCACGTTTACCTCGTCCGCGTTCTTTCGTTTTTTTTTCATTTCGCTGGTGAAAATTAGATTCGGCGGATACGCCACGTGCAAATGTTCTATGGGAACATGTTTTACAAAGTGATAGATAGTTTTTTTTATCGGAGATAAAAACCGAAGATGTTTTGTGAAGTTTTGTTTGCGTTTTGCTCGAGAGTGCTCTGTGATGACACCATCAATTAAATTCGTTTCGCGTGACTCGTTTTTAATCCCCTGAGCGTGTTGATTCAAAAATTGAATGTGCGTGCATTTTGATGGGCAGTGCTAAGTTACGGCTCAAGCTATTGTTCATTATTAGAGGAGCGATAGACTGCGGAGGATTTTCGAAAATGGAATTTGGTGAGTTTGTTCTGATCAGCAGTGCATAATCACAATGCGTAAATACTAACCATTTGTCGGCCAGAACGTCTACCGAACGTATCCTTTGGCACTACCCTTTCCATCAACATTCCACAACATCCCGTAACATCTATGAGAGGTCGTAGAGTTCTCTGCATCTTTCTTAAGTAGGTGTTCAATCAATCATCCTTTCAAATTCCCCAGCTTTCGCAAGGACGTGGCCAGGACAGCTCTCGATTGTTGGAGGATGCGTCAATCTTGTCTAAGAGTTGAAGGTTAGTCCCAAATCTCTAACTTTGGTAACGGACGGGAAGGCGGCTACCCCTTACAATTGTCTAGGACTGTACCACCTACGAATTTGTGCAAAATGCTTATTGCTAATGCTGAAAAAAATGTAGTTTTTCGGATGTTGAACTTACAACATTGGTTTTGGAAAGTTGTTCACTACATACATATGAACATTTAGAGTTGACAATCGCGAGAAATTTGAAGTTACATTAAAATAGTCGTATTTGCCTTTAATTTGCCGTTTCGAAAGCAAATTTATCCAACACTTTTTGTTTCTTTTCTACCTCACTTTTTTCACTTTTTCCCCTCCACTTCCCTTCACTTATTACTTTATTTTTTATTTGAATTTTGTTATAACTTTCCCCCTCACAATTTTTTTCTTCGCACACTTCCTCCTTTTACACTTCCTTTTCACTTATAACTATTTCCGATTCGCCGATGTATCGAACAGCTAATAAACCTCGGAAATGGATAAAAATTGGAAGTTTACTTTTATATCCCAGCATTCTTCTTAGTGTGAGAAAAAGCAGTGTGTCCCGATACTCACATAAATGCTCTTACATTGAGAGGACTCACAAAAGATAATATATAGCCCTTTTGGTGTTGAGCGCCGATACGAAGTGAGAGTAGGAAAAACCTCCGTATAACAGAACACTAACATGCACAGCAGGGTGATTCAAAAATTTTGAAATGGTTAAAAATTCAAACTCCCATATCTTTCTTGTCATCCAAACCATCAAAATAGTGTTCTGTGAAAATTTCATTTATTTCGGCGGTGATTTTAAGGTGGCCCAAAGGCAATGTAGGTTTATATGGAAAATACTATCCAGAAAATTTGAAACAAATTCCAAACACGTTAGTATTAAGAAAACGAGTATCGTAAAACGGGGTAACTTTGATAGTTTTTTCGAAGAAAACTTCAATATTTATGCATTCTGTTTCAAAGAATTTCAATTTATATTTTTAAAACAAGTACTGACACCCTAGCTATCGATTGCACTTGATAGATTGCCGAAAGATTTATTCTGAATGGATATATAATTTTTCTAATAATCCAAAGTCGATTTTCTGTTTTGGGGTACCGTAAACTGGGGGGAAGTTGATCACTTTTGAGCGATTCTGTGCTATAATTCCTTGTGGGATGCATGTATTATCATCCAAATATTTTTAAAACCTGTACTGGTTGAATGTTTAACGAATGATATAAATTAAATTTTGATGATTTATTATCGTAATAACAAAAAAAATTTTTGGAGATCAAAAAGCGGTTTTTTTGATTCCGGGGTGAAGTTGATCAATTACTGCGATAGGTTTCCTAAAATAAAGAAGTATGCTATTCACTAAATTTGGGGTCTCTGAATCTGAATCAAGACTTAAAAATCTTACAACTTATTGATAAATCGGGTAATTTTTTAATTGAAAGTTGTGAATTACAGATTACACTACATTAAACGCCTAAAGGTAGGCAATTTTCTTTGAAATTAGCAACCCTCTTGCAAAAAGATCATTTTTTCTCCAAAAAAAAGTATTTGTATCCTCAATACAAATTCGAAACTGGGTACACAAAACATATCTGGAATGTATGAAACAGTTTATTAAAACTGTAGCTTTGTCAAGCCGTGGAAAAAGTCGATTGTTTGGAGAAGAACCCTTCAACAGTTCATAAAAAATTTACTAAAAAATCTGTTTTTCCATGAAATAATTAACTTGAACGCCAAAACGAATTTATGAAAATCAAGAGTAGCTATCAGGTAATGCCACAACTCAGAAATTGTGATAATTGAAATCATGTCATAGCTCTTATAACATCCTATACATGTGGGTACGGGAATGATCAACTTCTCCCCGCTGATCAACTACACCCCGAATTACGGTAACTTTGATAATGGAGTATAAATCGAACAAAATTGAATGAATTACGGAACATTTATAGGGCGTTGCATACCTCTAGGCGTTTAACGCTATATGAAAATTTCCGACTTAGATTTCAAAAATGGTCCCAGTTTGTAAAAATGGTTTTCGCTAAGAGATTTGAGATTGAATTCATGTTCTACTATAACTAGGCTGTCATGAATAAGTGATGAACTCATTATGACTTTATCAAATAGTGATCACAGAACAGATTGTTTGTAAGCGTTGCAAAAATGCTAAAATCTTGTAATTTTTAATGTTTGCATATAAATCCTCAAATGCACTTAATTCCAACGAAAATAGCTTTGACATGAAGTGCCATACTAATACTCTTTACTTTTGCATTCGTTTTGTCTAACTGATTAACAGAAACGTCGTTATTTCGTTTAATATGTTGTGGGTCTCGCACTATCAAAGTTACCCGCATTATCAAAGTTACCCCGTTTTACGGTACTGACGTGTAAGTAAACATTTACCATCCTATAAAAAAGTGAAAATTCTTTCATCCAAACTTAATGAAGCATGTTGCTGAAGAAACAAATCCCTATTGAGCTAATTTTGTTTTGGATTTTTGTAGATGTTTGCAGGGCTTTAATCCAATATGAAGCTAAATAATAGCAAACAAACTCAAGAATATCTTTTCTCCTGTCCGTCGGACTGAATTGCTCTCCTCAGTAAATTTCTTTATTAAAGTTTAAAGAATGAATTTGTACTAAAGGGTGATAAGTTTGTATCGTAAAACGGGATATATTTGATAGTGCGGGACCCACCACATATTAAACGAAATATCATAATTTCTATAATCGGTTAAGCAAAACGAATGCAAAACTAAAAAAATATTAGTGTGACACTTCATGTTAGAGCTGTTTTTATTTGAATCAAGAGCATTTTGGAATATACGAATATTAAAATTGGCACGATTTTAGCATTTTCGGAACGCTTACAAACAATCTGTTCTACGGTCACTATTTGATGTAGTTTTGAATAGTTGGTCATTTTCATTTGACAGCCTAGTCATCATAGAACTTGAATATGGTCTCAAATCTCCTAACGAAAAGCATTTTCACAAACTGGGACCATTTTTGTAATCCAAATCAGAAATTTCCATTTAACATTAAACTCCTAAAGATATGCAATACCCTATAAATTTTCCGTAATTCATTCAATTTTGTTCAAATTATACTTCATTATCAAAGTACCGTAATCCGGGGTAACATTGATCAGTTTTTAGGATATTTCCTAAATATTTCATCCAAAAATGTAAATGTTGTGAGTTTTATATTTTTAAAACAAGTACTGCCACCCATAGCTCGTGACTATCAGTGCTGGGAATGGTAATAGTAGTAGGCTTGAATATTTGCGAAAATCACGTGGCTCTCCAGTACAGTAGTTCCAAAAACGTGAATCTCATCAAGTAGCCTATGTTGGGTGCACGAATTTTCTAAATCATGAGTGTCATTGAAGGCTCCAAATGCGGGAAAGGCAGCGGGAAATAGAACATTTTTCTACAGTAATTCTGGGTTGCCCTTAGCAACGGGTGTTTTGCTATTTTCAAGGCTTTTTGCCTACAGCAGCGATGGGCGTGAGTTTCACTGGCTTCGCTGACTGTGATTGGCTTTGCTTGGCTACTGTAGAATGAATTTCAAGATTTTTCCCAACCCTGGTGACTATATACTATATTTTGTTTTTTGAAAGATTTAAGCATGTTTACAAAAATGTTGTATGCAGGGTTGGGAAAAATCTTGAAATTCACTCTACAGTAGCCAAGCAAAGCCAATCACAGAAAGCGAAGCCAGTGAAACTCACGCCCATCGCTGCTGTAGGCAAAAAGCCTTGAAAATAGCAAAACACCCGTTGCTAAGGGCAACCAAGAATTACTGTAGAAAAATGTTCTATTTCCCGCTGCATTTCCCGCATTTAGAGCCTTCAATGACACTCATGGTTTAGAAAATTCGTGCACCCAACATAGGCTACTTGATGAGATTCACGTTTTTGAACTACTGTACTGGGATGCCACGTGATTTTCGCGAAAATTCAAGCCTACTACTATTACCATTCCCAGCACTGGTTGTATGTGATTTTTTCATTAAGCTGATATAACATTGGGGTAACATTGATCATCCATGTAAACAACGTTCGGTAATATTGAAAATGTCGTTATTTACATAAATCATGGCCCCTGAAGCCAAATATGATGTCCAAACGCTTACAATTCATTTACTGTTTGGGTTATTTTAAAATAAAAACACCTCGAACATTGTTTCGCAAACTTGACAAATTCACGCATAAAGTTAACGCAATTTTTGCAAAAATCCTAATTTTTAATAGATAATAAATATAAGAAAGAGAAGCAACAGTCATGCTTTGGAAATGTTTCATCAATAAATGGCGATACGAACTTTTTACGTGATGAGTCATTCCGATCAATGTTATCCCTGCTGATCAATGATACCCTGGATTACGGTAACCCCAAAGCAGAAAACCGATTTTCGATTGTATGAAAAATTATATATCCATTCAAAATAAATCTTTTGGCAATCTATCAACTGCAATCAATAAATAGGATGGCAGTACTTGTTTCAAAAATATAAATTATAATTCTTTGAAACAGCATGCAAAAATATTCAAATTTTCTTCGAAAAAACTATCAAAGTTACCCCGTTTTACGGTACTAGACACTTGCACTCTTTAGGCAATACCTACACAGGTTCGGATACGTAGAGTCCCCTGCGTGTTCCAATTGTGCTAGTGTGGATGAAACAATGGAGCCCTGTTGTTGTGAGATCCCCAGGTAGGAGGGCACTCGTCACGCTATGCATGCAAAAAAAAACTTGACCTTTACTGTGCGCTCTGTTGTCAAGGTATCCTGAGAAATAGAGGGAGATAGACCGAGACAATACGAATAAAAGGCGCACAATAAAGATAAAAGAACAAAATATTTATGGCACTGTACAGTTCATGTAGGGGAATTGGGACTAAAATGAACACCCTAAGCAATTTGCATGTTTTCTTGCTTATGAATGTGTCAGATTCTTTCTAAATTGCTCAGAATTGAAGAAGAATGTTTATTAAATGAAACAAGTTGAAATATTGTGATGGAAATAGAATTTTATCAACATTATTGTAATATCGAAAATTTCTTTCCACAAAGTAAATATTTCAAACATGTGGGTAAAATGAACAAGTAATGGGAGTAAAATGCACAGATGCTGCTTGTCCAGTAAACTCTAGACATCTGAAATAAAATCTGGTAGTATTCGCCATGCCTCGGTGTTCATATTGCCCCCATCTCGAGTGGTTCATTTTACCCCCAAGGAATTTCATCCTTCGCCGCCACACGCCGTTCTCCTGCACGCCACCGAAGCACTCGGCGTTCGAAACCCCCAAGAGCTTGCAAGTCCTCCTCAAGCATAGTCATGAGTGTTTTGTGCATCGTGCATTTGGTGCGGGGGTGAATCTTTCTTGACCGCAGTTTCTTCTGGAGCTCACAGTAGGCACGACTTCCACTGATAACGTGCCTTCGTATTTCACTACTAATTTTGTTGTCGGCCGTCAGCAAGGATTCGTGGAGGCGAACTCGCAAAAACACACGTTCTACGCACTTTGGTATTGACTTTTTTCGGACCTTACGAAGTTGTCAACGGTCGCCGAGTAGAGAAACGTTGGGGCTTACTCGCCACTTGCCTCACAATTCGCGCAATCCACATCGAGATTGTCCATTCTCTAAGTACTGATACGTGCATCATGGCTAGAGTTACATATTTCTCAGGAGCACAGAAATGTACTGACAAGCCTCCAACTAAACCGTCTCTTAGCTCATCGGAATCCTAGCGTGCTGCGTTAGACGGAGGCTCACGAAATTTCTTTAAAGCGGGCGCTAGGTGATGTGCTCTCGGGGAGACTCGTCTCATGCGCTAAAAGTTACAATTTCGATCCTCGTTGAAAACTTTTGTAATTACTTCAATTATTGCGCTGAATTTTAAACAGCACATGTGACGAAGCGCATGAGACCTCAGTGAGACACATCTCAAGAAAAATGAGGCGCACCAAAAGAGGTTTCACTATGTACAGCGCGCCCGTGCGCTTGCAAGCAATGAGGGTCCTGCACCTAAGGCTACTGCACGTGCACAGTAACTCTAATCATGGCCCTGCGCAATTTTGTTGCACGGAGAGGTAAACCGCGAACCTTCTTTAGTGACCGAGGAACTAACTTTGTTTGTGCAAGTCGAGTACCGTAATTCGGGGTGTAGTTGATCAGCGGGGAGAAGTTGATCATTCCCGTACCCACATGTATAGGATGTTATAAGAGCTATGACATGATTTCAATTATCACAATTTCTGAGTTGTGGCATTACCTGATAGCTACTCTTGATTTTCATAAATTCGGTTTGGCGTTCAAGTTAATTATTTCATGGAAAAACAGATTTTTTAGTAAATTTTTTATGAACTGTTGAAGGGTTCTTCTCCAAACAATCGACTTTTTCCACGGCTTGACAAAGCTACAGTTTTAATAAACTGTTTCATACATTCCAGATATGTTTTGTGTACCCAGTTTCGAATTTGTATTGAGGATACAAATACTTTTTTTTGGAGAAAAAATGATCTTTTTGCAAGAGGGTTGCTAATTTCAAAGAAAATTGCCTACCTTTAGGCGTTTAATGTAGTGTAATCTGTAATTCACAACTTTCAATTAAAAAATTACCCGATTTATCAATAAGTTGTAAGATTTTTAAGTCTTGATTCAGATTCAGAGACCCCAAATTTAGTGAATAGCATACTTCTTTATTTTAGGAAACCTATCGCAGTAATTGATCAACTTCACCCCGGAATCAAAAAAACCACTTTTTGATCTCCAAAAATTTTTTTTGTTATTACGATAATAAATCATCAAAATTTAATTTATATCATTCGTTAAACATTCAACCAGTACAGGTTTTAAAAATATTTGGATGATAATACATGCATCCCACAAGGAATTATAGCACAGAATCGCTCAAAAGTGATCAACTTCCCCCCAGTTTACGGTACTTCGAGAAATTGAGAATACAATCAATCAAGAAGAGCTGATTAAGGAGTTTACGGATATTGATACCAGCTGGACGTTTCTGTCTCCCTCTTCACCGTACATGGGCGGTACTTGGGAACGCCTCATTGGTCAAGAAAAATCCAATGGTACCTCTATCAACCAACTCACTGACGAAGTATTGCGTAACCTGCTAACAGAAATCGAGGGCACTGTCAACTCTATGCTTCTTACGCACGTTTCGGTCGACGAGGACTCAGCCCCTGCCTTGACCCCAAACTACTTTCTCTTAGGTTCGTTCAATGGATCGAAACCTTTGTGTACGTCGGATGATAGCGGCGTCGCACTTCGTCGAGGCTGGTTGTTATCTCAGGTACAGGCCAACCGATTTTGGAAGCGCTGGGTCACCGATTACTTGCCAGAAATAACACGCCGCACCAAGTGGTTTACGCACACAAGACCGATTGCGATAGATGATGTAGTGGTAAAAGTCGATCCAAAACTTCACCGGAATTGTTGGCCAAAGGGCAGAATCATCTGCACTCACCTAGGACGCGATGGTCAACCCAGATCGGCGACGGTGAGAGCAACCTCCGGGATCTACGAACGCCCAGTAGCTAAGCTTGCCGTGCTAGATGTACGCCGTGACGTAGCGTATGTTAGCCAGGCGACCATCATACCTGCGGGGACTGTTGGCGTTCATGCCAGCGCGCCTTCACTGTAACCCGACAATCTAGCAACGTTCGTACGCGTACCCCTCGGAGTCAGGTACCGAAACGGAACGGAATGACAGTTTTCACTGTCATGCGGTGAGTCACCCAAAACGCGGACATCTGAATTGTCAGGGATGATGGGAAGACAATAGAGTAAGGTGGGGTAAAAGTTCGACCTTAGTGGTATAATCAAAGTTTCCAGGAAAATAATAGCAGTTGAAACCAAACAAATACCATACAGTGAATTTTCAACATATTGGCTATAATTTTGCTGAACAAACTTGTATCAAAATATTTGCCCATTTTTAGTTATAACAGTTTCAAAACTGATTGTCTTAAACGAACTTTTGCCCCACCGGTGGGGCAAGAGTTCGAATCTAGTGTGGGGCAAAAGTTCGCTGGCCAAAACTCAAAATATCGATACTTTTATGATAGGCATACTTTATACCAGCCGTATACTTATATTTTCCGAAAAATACACACTAAATTTTCATCAAAAAGTTGCCTAAAAATAGCAGTTTTTCTCAAAACTAACTGGAAATGTTAGGCTATACGTTGAATTGGACGTATATAACCTAGAAGGATGCGATATATATTACTACTGGAAAGGCATTGGCGTAGGAACAGGGGGGCTGGGGGGCCTGACCCCCCAGAACTCTGTAGGCCCCCTCCCCCCCAGAATTTTCGAACAATATTTCATATAATCAATTTACTGAATTTTTTTTTCAGTGCACATATGCGATTATGTTGATACTTGAAGCATCCATTGATTTTCCAATGGATTAGGTTTTCGTTTGACATATCATTTGTGAACGAGTCCAAGGTTCTGGTTTTATTCAGGTTGACAGACAGATCAATGTTGCGTGCCGCTAGTTCTCTCTTTTGTACTCCCCCTATGTTTACACATATTAAGTTGGTACGTCATTTATTTCTCTGCATGAGCACAGTTGGAGAATAAAAGAGAGGACTAGTGGCACGCAGCGCTGATCTGCACTACCTGTGTAAATCAGAAACATTGAACGCAGTCCGCATTTGAGCTGAAAATCTAGTCGAGTCCAGCATAAACCATCTAAATTTTTTGCAGTTGGAGGTAAAATTTTAAGTGTTTCCTGCAAAATGAACAGAATTATGTCCTTGTTCTTAAAAAAAAGTAACGAAAAGTTACAGCAACGATCCGTTACAGGTAAGTCATCTTTTATTTTACTCAGAGCTGGAGCAGCCAAATCATCAGTGTAAAGCAACTGGATGGCAGTGAAAATATCAATTAGCATTATTTTTTTTCGCAAATTTTAGGTTATAATTGCACAGCAGCATCACCGTTGATTGAACCATCCGATAATGCGTCAGATGATGATAAACAAGAAATGTCAGGTAAGTCAGGAACTCCAATTTTGGAATTCATGGAAAACTGCTCGGGGGAATCATTTGAGTGTTTCAGAGAATCTTCTTACCGGCGAATCGTCCCGTTTGAAATCGAGCCTGCATCTCACCTACTCAGTGCTCTTTTGACCACTTACACGATTATTAGCAGAAAGATTTCTTAACCATTATATTGAATGTTTATATCGTGCGGCAGGTATGAATATGTTTGGCGAAGTCGGGAACATTCCCAACTAGAAACATTTTTAAAACACGACCCTCATCTTGGTCTTGCAGAATAGCTGAGCGTTTGACGCTACGGCTATCTGAGCCCCGGGGTTCAGAGGATATTTTTGTAGAAATTTGCTTTGAGATTACCCTGAAGAAGTTCCTGAAAGGATTTCCATGGGTAAATTCTTTTAAATTCTGAACTTATTGTAGATAAGAATTGTTATTATTATACAAAGCGGAATTGCCACGACATCGTACAATCAAAACAATAAAAAGAATAAACGATAAGCCTTTTTTTAATTATTAATATTACATGTGAAATTATCACATTCTATGCAAAAATACAGTTATTCACAAGGTAGGGGGCGTTGTAGAGATTCGCGTTATTGGACCCAGGGGTTTCTTAAATTTTGTGATGTTAAATATTTCGTATGAGTGAAGATTAGCACAGTACTGTATTGTTTTTCTTTACTTCCATTAAAAGATCTTTATGGGATATGTATGCAATCCTTGTGAAACCTATCATATTACCATATTTGCTCTTATCGAAAAGAGTTTTCAATTCTGTAAAAAGGTAGTAAAGAGTATAGAGAAAAAGCACCAGTTTTCAACCCATTCATACGACTAAATTTGGCAAATAAAATAATTTAAAACGTTCACTAATTATGATTTATTTTCGCCTAAATAATAACTCATCAACTTTTCCTACATTTTTATTAAAGGGTGTCTCAGAAAGTTTGGCACAAATTTACCATACTGGCATTTCGAGACTAATGCAGATAAAAATCTGATTATCATACTTACCAAGAGTAGATTTTGAGTTTTTGAAGATTTTCTCGCCAAATTGTCGATTTTCCCTAACTAGAATGCGTGGTCCCTTCAATTTAGCATACTTTGATTCCTCTGTAAATCGATACGTCTTTAACTCGATGTTCACTAACTCGATACGATCTGTTTGAGTTTTCCATGCATGTTTACCTCTCTAACTCGATATTTTCATCATTAGTTTGAAATATCCTCCATATGTAAATTAATTTCATAATTTTCAATGTTATGATTATGCTTATAATAAAATCAAGGGTTTAACTTATTTCAGGATTATTAAATTATATTTTTTTATTCTCTTTTCAAGAAGTGAAAAAAGGTTAATCGAGTAAGGGAGAGTTGACTGTAATTGTTTTAAACAATACTTACAATAATATAGTAATACCTTAACTACTGCACAATTGCTAATTATGGTATGATACCAAAATATGATATGCACAGATGTGAGTTTTTTATTCCAGCTTGGGTTGCGCTGCCTTTCGGCAAAAATGTAGCAACGACAAACCTTGACCTACCTCTCTAAGTTGTCAAGATTCTGAAATATTTGTAAAACAAAAATTTCATGCTCCCTAGCGCTGCTCTTGACCAATCTAATGACTCTGTAATTTATCAAGATCGTTTTATATCCGCAATATAAAATGAATTACTCTTGAAATATGATAAGCCATGATCTACTGAACGACTTTGCTGGATCTTTCTAAGTTCTCAGGATCCTGAGATATCTGTTAAAAAAGCTTCCTCACTAGCGCCCCGCCTGCTGGATGTATTGCTGCCGAATGCACAATTTCCAAAATTGTGGAGGAAATTGGAAACTGCGGAATATTTTCCATTATGGTGGACGAGGCGCGAAGCTTTAAGCAGCAACAGCTATCCATAATAGTACGGTACGCTAAGGGATTAAACGTCGAAGAGCGGTTTCTTGGATTCATAGATTGTTCTGAGTCCCGAGATGCTGAATCATTAGCCAATCTGATATTGACCTTCTTGAGCGAATGCGGCCTGAGCAAGCTGCCAATAATAGCACAATCCTATGTCTGGAAAAAATCGTGGAGTGCAAGCAATTATCAAGAAACATCATCCTCAGGCAGTTTATATACACTGTCTTGCTCACCGACTCAACTTAGCTGTTGTGGATTCATGTGCTAGTGTTTCTACTAGTGTGAAATTATTCAGTACCCTTGAAGCTTTACACATTTTTCTGTCACTGCCGGGAAACCATGCTGCATTCAAACACGCCCGTGAAGCATTGGGAATCACCAACGGTTCAAGTGAAATCGGGAGCTTAAGCCAAACTAGATGGAACTGTCGATTTGAGAACTGTCGGGCAGTGATCCATAACTACGCAGCAATTAAAGAAGCGCTTCAAGCGGAGATTGATGATGGAAGGCATAAGGAGTCCGTGCAAGCGTTAGGTTTGAGCGCACCGGAGTTCGTGGTGTCTATTTTTATATTCCGCTGGATTTTAGAAATGTTGAGCGTATTAAGTAGATACTTCCAGAAAAAAGAAGCTACTATGAGGAAAGCCAGTAGTATTGTTAGGAGCATAATATCATCTCTTAAACAAAAAAGGGACGAGTTCGATGATCTTTGGGATGAAATTCAAGAATTCGGCAGGCTACATGACCTTTCCCTGGATCCACCTACTGGCAAACGCCGAATTACACAGAAGCGGTTGTTTAGACTTCCTAACAATTTGCAAATTAACACAGATAAAAAGACGTAACATTCAAATTATGTTCAACGTACAGTGAAATAGCGCTCAATTCTACTATTTGATAGTTAGCTAACGGCTCATCCGTGGCGCTCGCATTGCATTTGCTCGAGTTTGACGTTTGCGCTTTACTGTCACCTAGTTTCCGGTTGGCCAAGTACAACTTATTTTAACGTTGGTCGTGAATGATTGCGTGTTTGTGTTTTAAATTGATAATTGTTATAGCTGTTACGTCTGTTTGTCTGTGGAATTATCCTAGTTCAGTTAAATATTTTCCGTATGGTCAAACCCGCTGTTCTGGTACCACTGCCGCGCCGATGAGGCGTAAGAAGCAGACATTTTAATAATAAGAAACGAAAGATTTTAGTGAATTTTATGTTTTCTAATTCCGCGCTTAATTTTTATGTTCTGAATGAAATGAGTATTTTTACTGCAAAATGCAGTCTTCCTTAGTATCAATTACTTGCATTCAATGTGCATAAATAAATTTAAATGGAGGATGCAAGTATGGAGATTGCAAATGCTAGTCAATGTACCTACATACGCTTATCAGTTAGAATATAGTCAATAAGGGCAAATCCAAAAGCTAAAAAACACTCAACTCCGCCTTGATTTTCTTAACTAGTTCAGTTAATTTTCAATATTGATTGGATTAGCTTTTCGTATACGTATAAAAAAAATCTTATAAATGAGAGTGTCACCTAATTACTTTATGGCTTGTTATCTTCCAACAGGTAATCGACAACGTGCTTGGACAAATGCAAGATCGTTTCAGCAATTTACCATTTGCTGAAGCAGCTGACGCGTTACTTTGTCTAAATTTGGATAGTGCAGGGGAGTTCATCGATCACTACGCAGATGTTCTTAAGGTTTGATAAGATAATTTGATAAGATGATTTGAAAGCGGAAGCGGTTGTCATGAAAAATTATTTCCGGCAGAAAAACATGATTCCTAATCTAGAAAACATGCGCACAGAACTAAAATTCGAAATAACACCAAATTTATATAAAATGGTGCAATTAGCCATTGCGATCGCAATCAGTTCGGCTGGAATCGAGAGAAGCTTCTCAGCCATGAGAAGAGTTAAGACGTGATTGAGAAGCACGATGCTACAGGACAGATTTTCAAACCTTTCAATCCTTAATATTGAAAACGCACTGGTCAAAGATTCAGTATCGGCTGAATATATTTTGAATTGTTTTTTAAAACAAGATCGAAAACTTTTTTAACAATGTTGTACTTTGTATAGCTCTTATTCTCTATAAAAAAAAAAACTACCACGGAGTTAATTTCCCTTTCAACGGTGTAGTGTTACGCCATTTGTTATGATAAATAAATCAATAAATAACCCCAAAAGTGCATACCAAGAATTCCCTTTTCTCAAAAATTCGCTGTTTAAGAAAATTCACTGTATAAAGCAAAATTTTGAAAGCAATTAAGTTATTAAAAGAGTTTTTTTTACGTTTTTAAGGACCTTCATAGTTTTTTTTCGACCAAATGCAAAATTCAAATCAGTGTATTTTTTGTATTGAATAATCTTTAGAGGAGCTCTCATAAAAAGTTAAAAATAAGGGTTAAGAGTCGTTTTGTTTGTTTGTTTGTTGACCAATTTCATTTCTGTGGGGTTTCAATGGAATATACAATGAATTTATTAAATGTAACCACCGGGAACCTGCCACAACTGTCCTTTGGAAATCCTAACTTTGATGACCTTTTTCTTCTTCTTGGCATTACGTCCTCACTGGGACAAAGCATGCTTCTCAGCTTAGTGTTCAATGAGCACTTCCACAGTTGTTAACTGAGAGCTTTCTTTTTCTTTTTTCTACGAAAAGATCCTGAACCGACCGGGAATCTAACCAAGACATCTTGAGTATGGCTTTACTTTGTAGCCGCGATCTCTAACCACTCGGCTAAGGAAGGCCGCACCACCGTAACTTTGATGATCTGTAATAGGTGAAAAGATATTTACTTGTCTTCTATAATTTTTAGCAGGAATTTATGCACACTTTTTTTTTCTTGGCTTTTTCACGCTTTACGTTCCTACTGGGAAAGAGCATGCATCTCAGTTAAGTGTTCAATGAGCACTTCCACAGTTTTTAACAAAAAGCTTTTCTCTTGCGGAATTCTACAAAAGATTTTTTGATAGAGGTTCTACGAGAAATTTTCAGATGAGATCAGAATGTTTGGGAATGATTTTCCGTGTTAATACCAGGACGAACTCAGTAAAAACTGGTAAATGAGTCCTTGGAGCAAGCACTGAAAACTTCGAAAATAATTCATGAAGAAATCCCCGTAGGAATACTCAGATACTCTTCATACTTCATACTCTTCAAAGCACATGGTTGAATATAGGGTGTCCCAGAGAGTATGGGCACGACTTTGATAACGAGAATTACAATATTTTTTCAAACAAATAAACATTTTTATATTTTTGTTTTTTTTTTTGCTTGCGGCATTTTAAGTGCTGTCTGTGAAAATTTTGTTTGAATAAATAAACTTTACCATTGAAATTTTTGACAATTAATTCTTTTGTAGCCAGCATAGACCCTACTCTTATGTTTTGTTGGAACTTAACTAGTAATGAATGGTTTTATCAAAATTCTTCGATGTGGTGAGTTCAAGTACATTGTATCTAAGACGTTCCCCAAGAATTTTTGTTTGAAATTTTCTTTGGCTTTGGTAAAAAACATTTGATAAAATTCTTAAAATCACGTGTTTTCCTCTATTCATAAGATAACTTCACGAAATCATAGCTTTTCAGGTATTTTCAATATAAATAAATTTCATTTCCACTTTACTTATATCAAATATCTATATGTTTGGATAGGCAATAACAATTTTAGATTTTTACATGTTTTAACGGATATACATGGACTTGGTTTTGACCCTTTTGAATATCTACTACAGCTAAAATCTAATTTTTAGGTTCTATTCGAATTTCATATACTTAAGATCATAATTTCCAATAAAATAAGTGATAGTCTGATCAGTTATCGTATCTGCAAAGATATATATATATATATATATATATATATATATATATATATATATATATATATATATATATATATATATATATATATATATATATATATATATATATATATATATATATATATATATTTTTAGATATTTATTATACGTACTTTATGACCTTGTATAATTTTCGTACAACGAAGTCGCTTAGATATGACGCGATTTGTGCAAAACTGATAAGAGGAGCTTACTGAAATGTAATACCGTTAATGAACAGGTAGCGAAAAAATCACTCAAGATTCAATATTGTAGATAAGCTAAAGAAAAAAATGTGTGAAAATCGGATTTTTATCTGCATTAGTCTCGAAATGGCAGTACGGTAAAGTCGTGCCCATACTTGCTTGGGCACCCTATACCTGAAAAGTTCGTAGCAGAATCACAAAGAATCTTTGTGAGTTTATTTTCGCTAGAATTCTTGAAGAATTTTTGACTGAATTACAAAAAGAATGAATGTTTTCCGTAGTGAAAATCGAAATTTACAAATATCACTGATGTGCCGCGAAATGAGACAAAATAACAAATAAATAAAATCAACAAAAATCTGTTAAAACTACGAAATTTGTGAAAATCGCAATTATTGCGACCGACATCACTTATGTAAAACAAGTATTTGCTAGGCCCCCTCCAGAAAAAATCCTAGCTACGCCAATGTGGAAAGGTAAAAATACTCAATTGAAATCCCATGCAAATTTAAAACTAAAATTCCAAGCAATCTTAAAACTACAGTTAAACCTCCATGAGTCGATGTTTCATGACTCGATATCGACTCATGGAACCATACTAAAAGCGAAATTTTATGGTTACTATCACTATGATGGTCCCTCGAAACAGCTTTCCAAAGGATTCCTGTTCCATGACTCGATATTTCCATGAGTCGATGGTCCCTTCAATATCGACTCATGGAGGTTTAACTGTAATTATAGTACGGCAATTAGTACGGACCAGTGACAACGGCATTTAGTTCAGACAGTACTCATACAGACCAAACGACATAACTAAGACCAGACGCAGAGCAAGTACGAAAGTTGGAACTAAACGTAAGTGATATTAGACAATAATCAGACATGAAATATTGCATCAAACGTACAAACGTATATGAAACATAAATAGTGTAGACAGAAAATTGAAATTAGATACTTTTCTAGGAAAATAATAATCATCCGGTCAGAAACCAAACCAGCGAAATTGGTTGTTCTTATTTCCGGGATTATTATTGCGGAATTTCCCAAATTAGTTGGCAATCCCCAACAGCGATATTCCGAAATTTTCAAATTTAAAACCTATGCACGTTATGCGCTCGCACAACGCGGTTATAATTGAAAAATCAAAAGGGGTTTACTAGGATATAGAGTATCTTCGAGAGTTTACTATAACATTCTTGTATCTATGTGTTTCAAAAATAAATTCTTACATACAGTCACCCCACAGTTATGGATCAACTAAGGGTCATTTTTCAAAACGAAATGTGATTAAAATACATGGTGACGCTGTACAAAACAAAATTACATCCCTGGCACTACAGAATATAGTTGTTTTTGAGAATACACCTCAAAATATCCGATTATTTTCTAACAAGTGTCGATTTCGATAGAAATTTCAAACGATGTTCATCCCACAGATGGGAGAGAAGGATCCTTATTATGGATCATATCGACTCATATTTTGTATCAAAACACTATAACAGCAATTTTTCTGTGAGGTAAACGAATGGTGTGCTAGTGAATGCATACGTTTTGGCGTTTCTTTCGGAATCGTCTTATCGTTGATTTATAACTGTGATATGGTTTTCAACGCCCCACAGTTTTGAATCAACGCCTGTGGAAATGCGGTTGACATTTTATTTTCTACGGACGGCAAAAATATGCTTTAGCATATTATAATTGATTGCGATGCTGTACAGATTTATGATTCATATATAGAAAATGTGTTCTGCGTAATTGCAACTCTATTTGATGACATATTTCCGTTTGAATCCAACTCTGATCCATATCTGTGTGCTATCCATAACTGTGGGGTGACTGTATGTAACAGCTCGCCATGCTTTCAGAACACCTAAGCAATCAGACTGAGGACCACTGCTGAATACCTATATCCACAGGTTATTTGTTATGAGCATCGGTTTAATGAATAACGATTAATAATTCATCTCTCAATAATGAAGGAGGTGTTAACGCACTAATAGCTAAAAGTATCATTTGGATCTTCCTTACAAAGACAATAAATTCCACCGCTTCCCGTCCAACATATGCCATCGTTCATTTTCGACCGTTTAATATCTTGCAGCCACCGTTTGCCAAATGCCTTGCTACTGGATATCTACCACCAATCGCTCGTAACAACGAGGGTGGACACCTTCCGGAGGGGATTAGGCGTCCATGTATCTACCTCTAAGTGGCAAAGTCACCACCGTCACGTGTGTCACGTAGCACATGTGCCCTGGCCACAGTCAGCAGCGCCGTTTGCGATAAAGGTAATAAATTTTCCGCCGCCAAAGTGCTTCTGTCCAGTATAGTAGAGTGTGTTTTTTACGTGTGCTTCCGTCCGAAGAAAAAATGCGATCAGAATCAGTGTTTTCATCTTGTGGAACTTTGAACTGGAAGCGCAATTTTTTCTTCGCCGTGTGACATCTTTTACAATTTCTTCCAGTGCGCCATTCCAGGGCTGGTAGCAGGTCACTTTTTATTTATTTGGTTCTAGATCAATTAACTTGGCAAAACCTGGCCAACAAGATTTCGCCAGTTCACTCGGTTCATGGTCGCCTCTCTCCATCTTCGAGTGCGACCCACGCTTTTCAGGTTTTGGTGCACCTGGTCAATCCACCTAGCTCGCTGCGCCCCACGCCTTCTTGTTCCGACTGGATTCTAAAAGAACACCCATCTTTACAGGGCTGTTGTCCGGTATTCTTGAAACATGGCATGCCCAGCGTATCCTTCCAGCTTCAGCCACCCTTAGGATACTAGATTTGCCGTAGAGTTGAGAAACTACGTGGTTCATCGGTTGTCTCCACACACCATTCTCTTGCACGCTTCGTTACCAGCGTTCGAGAGCCTCAAGAACTTGCAGGGTCTATCGTGACAATGGACGCATTCACCCCAGTCCGACTTTTGTTGCTTCGCATTGGAGGCGAGTGAACAAATCTGCCACCGTTTCAAATTTTCTCCCATTGATGTCCTTGTCGTCCGCGAAGCAGACAAATTGTTTGGATCTCTTGAAAATCTTGCCTTCCACTGCTGAGTCCGACTCTCCGTAGTCAACGGCAGGATTCGAACGAACTGGAGATCTTCACGTAGTTTTGCACTCCGGCCATCGTTTCCTTCGCTTCGCTGTTCTGACACTCTTTGACTGTGTTCTTTGCGGCATAATGAGTTTTGGTCTCTTTTTTCAGCCAAAAGGTATCTAAATTTCTCAATTTCAAGACACTCAGTTGCTACCATCCCTGCATTCCATGCACTTTCACAGAACAGTCATCACCACTAATGGTGAACCACCCCGCAGAGCGCAATAAATGCACTTTCTTGATCATAATCCCGCTTTCTGCTGCACTGTGCCGTCTGGTATAGAAGAAAGATTTAAACGTACTCTTCACCTTTTGCGTGGAGGACTGCCGGTGACAGGTTAAAATAATGCACTCTTGCGTTTTTTCCCGCTTTCAAAAGCCATTGCACCGGCTGTGAATTATGCACCGTCCGAATCGACCGTTGTCTACGCGCGGTGGCTTTAGTGGCTTTGAAGGTTTGCTCCTTGATAGTGGGGTATGGTCCTTGATGGAATATCATAGAGCAACTCAACGGGAGAAAGGAAGAATGCCTTATTGTAGTCAATTGCAGGTTGCAACTTATGAGATTATTCATCCTGAGTGCATTGTATGCAGTTGAAATGCTGATGTTTAGGTGTACATTTACGTTTGATGTCGTTGTCTCTTAAGATGTCATATGCAATATTATTTGCTGCTACGAAATTGCATTGTGAAGAGATGTTTTTCTTAGCAAATACATCACCGGTGATTGCACAAATTAAATTGCGTTTTTTAAAATGTTTATCCTATATTTTATGATTTTTATTTATTGTACATATTTACTTCTTTCTATAAATTTATTTTTTATTCTAAATGAACTTTAAATTTTGAACTTCAAACTTTAAGTTTCAAACTTCAAAATTCAAATTTCAAAATTCAAATTCCAAATTCAAAATTCAAAATTACAAATGGCTTAAATTGGCATAAAATGGCTAACACTATAAAATTGGAGCAAATGTCAAAACTGAAAAATTCGTTTTTGACTGAAATAAACAACAAATCGAGAAAAATAAAAGCACACATCTGTTCCATTTAGGGGCCCAGATAGCCGTGGCGGTAAACGCGCAGCTATTCAGCAAGACCAAGCTGAGGGTCGTGTGTTCGAATCCCACCGGTCGAGGATCTTTTCGGTCTGGAAATTTTATCGACTTCCCAGGGCATGAGCATCTTCGTACCTGCCACACGATATACACATGCAAAAATGGTCAATCGGCAAAGAAAGCTCTCAGTTAATAACTGTGGAAGTGCTCATAAGAACACTAAGCTGAGAAGTAGGCTCTGGCCCAGTGGGGACGTAATGCCAGAAAGAAACAGAAGAAGATCTGTTCCATTTTAGAAATGGCCTAAATGGCAAGAAATTGTTTAAAATTGCTAAAATTGGTTTAGAAAAGGCTTCTAATGGATTAAAAAGGCTAGAAGGACTTTGTTGAGGCCATCAGCAAGCTGCCGAAGTGTTAACATTACACCGTACCGGAAAATGATCATGCTTCACGCTGAGGCCCCTAAAAACGACTTGAGTAATGGCTAAAAAACGACTTAAAATTTAAAACGACTTAAAGCGGCTAAAAACGGCTTAAAACAGCGTAAAACAGCTTATAACGGCTTAAAACAGCTTAAAACGGCTTAAAACAGCTTAAAACGGCTTAAAATAGCTAAAAATAGCTTAAAAGGGCTAAAAACGGCCTAAAAAAGCGTAAAAAACCTAAGACAGCTTAAAACGGCTTAAAACAGCTTTAAACAGCTTAAAACGGCTTAAGAGTGCTAAACACGACTTAAAACGGCTTATAACGGTTTTAAACGGCTAAAAACGACATAAAACGGCTTAAAAGGGCTAAACACAGGGAAAAACGGCTAAAAACGGCTTAGAATGGCTTGAAACGGCTTAAAACGGCTAAGAACGGTTAATATGGCTTGAAACGGTTTAAAACGGCAAAAATGGCTTATAACGGCTTAAAACGGCTCAAAACGCCTTAAAACGGTTAAAAACGACTTAAAACAGCTTAATACGGCTTGAAATGGCTTAAAACGGCTTAAAACGGCTTGAAACAGCTTACAACGGCTTAAACGGCTTGAAACAGCTTAAAACGGCTAAGAACGGCTTAATAGGCCTAAAATTAGCTCAAAACGGCTTAAAGCGGCTTAAATCGGATTCAAACGGTTTAAACGACTAAAAACGGCTTAAAATGGCTTCAAACAGCTTAAAACAGCTAAAAACAGCTTAAAACGGCTAAAACGGCTTAAAAGGGCTAAAAACAGCTTAGAACGGATTATAACGGCTAAAAACGGCTTAAAACGGCTTAAAACGGCATAAAGCGGCTTAAAACGACTTAAAACGGCTTTAAACAGCTTAAAACGATTAAAAACGGCTTAAAAGGGCTAAAACCAGCATAAAACGGCTAAAAACGGCTAAAAACGGCTTATAACGGCTAAAAACGACTTAAAAGAGCTAAAACAGCTTAAGGTGAAGATGAATCGAAGCCAAACTTCAAATTTTCAAGAGCACTAATCTGGAGTACCGAACACCCGTTTGAGCTGAAAACTTAATCGATTGATCACCACCAGCAAGTGATCAATCGATTAAGTTTTCAGCTTAAACGGATGTTTGGTTCTCCAGATCCGTGCTCTTGATAATTTGAAGTTTGGCTTCGATTCATCTTCACCTTAAAACGGCTTAAAACGGCTTAAAACGGCTAAAACAGCTTAAAACGGCTTTAATCGGCTAAAACGGCTTAAATCGGCTATAACGGCTCCAAACGGCTTAAAACAGCTAAAAACAGCTGAAAAAAAACTTTAAACGGCTTAAAACGGCTATAACGGCTTAAAACGGCTTAAACGGCTTTAAACAGCTTAAAACGGCTAAAAACGGCTTAAGAGGGCTAATGACGGCTAAAAAGGCTTATAACGGCTTATAACGGCTAAATACGGCTAAAACCGACCTAAAACAGCTAAAAACAGTTAGAAACGACTTAAAACGGCTAAAAACGACAAAAAACAGCTTAAAAGGGCTCAAAACAGCTAAAAACATCTTAAAACGGCTAAAAATGGCTTAAAACGGCTTAAGAGGGCTAAGGACGGCTAAAAACGGCTAATAACGGCTAAAAACGACCTAAAATGGCTAAGAACAGCTAGAAACGGCTTAAAACGACTTAGAATGGCCTAAAATGGCTTAAAACAGCTTAAAACGGCTTAAAACGGCTTAAAATGGCTTAAAACAGCTTAAAACGGCTTAAAATGGCTTAAAACGGCTTAAGAGGGCTAAGGACGGCTAAAAACGGCTAAAAACGGCTTATAACGGCTAATAACGGCTAAAACGACCTAAAATGGCTAAGAACAGCTAGAAACGACTTAAAACGACTTAGAATGGCCTAAAATGTCTTAAAACAGCTCAAAACGGCTTAAAACGGCTATAACCGGCTTAAAACGGCTTAAAATGGCTAAAAACGGCTTAAAACGGCTTATAGCGGCTTAAAACGGCTTAAAATGGCTTAAAACGGATTCAAATGGCTTAAAACGGCTTAAAATTGCTATAAACTACTAAAAACGGCTAAAACATTTTTTTTTTTTTTTAAATCTTTATTTGAGTGTATTTTAACGCACGAGGGCTAGTTCTACACTAACGGCTAAAACAGCTAGATACGACTTAAAACGGCTAAAAACGACTTTAATCGGCTTTAAACAGCTAAAAACGGCTTAAAACGGTTAAAAATAACTTGAAACGGCAACGGCTTAAAACGGCTAAAAACGGCTTTAAACGGCTTAAAACGGCTTAAAACAGCTTAAAACGATTAAAAACAGCTATAAACGGTTTAAAACGGCTGAAAAGGGCTAAAACGACTTCAAACGGCAACAAACAGCAAAAAACAACTCAAAACGACTTAAAACGACTTAAAGCGGCTTAAAAGGGCTAAACAGCTAAAAACGGCTAAAAACGGCTTAAAAATACTTTGTTGAGGCCATCAGCAAGCTGCCGGGGTGTTAACATTACACCGTACCGGAAAACGATCATACCTCACGCTGAGGCCCCTCAAAACGACTTGAAATGACTAAAAACGATTTAAAATGGCTAAAAATGGCTTCAAACGGCTTAAAAATGCTTAAAAAGGCTAATAACCGCTAAAACGGCTATAAACGGCTAAGGACGGCTTCAAACGGCTAAAAACAGCTTAAAACAGCTTAAAACGGCTAAAAACGGCTTAAAAGAGCTAAAACCAGCTTTAAACGGTTAAAACAACTCAAAACGGCTTAAAACGGCTAAAAAAGCTTAAAACGGCTAAAAACGGCTTAAAAGGGCTAAGAACAGCTTAAAACGGCTTAAAACGGCTTAAAACGAATTAAATCGGCTAAAACGGCTCCAAAGGATTAAAACAGCTGAAAACAACTTTAAACGGCTAAAACGACTTAAAATGACAAAACAGCTAATAGCGACTAAAAACGGCAAAAAACGACTTAGAACGACTTAAAACGATTAAAACAGCTAAAAACGACTTAAAACGGCTAAAACGACTTAAAACGGCTTAAGAGGCCTAAAAAGGGCTAAAAACGGCTTAAATGGCGAAAAACGGCTTAGAACGGCTAAAAACGGCTTGAAATGGCTTCTAACAGCTTAAAACAGCCAAAAACAGCTTAAAACGGCTAAAACGGCTTAAAAGGGCTAAAAACAGCTTTGAACGGATTAAAACGGCTAAAAACGGCTTAAAACGGCATAAAGCGGCTTAAAACGACTTAAAACGGCTTAAAACAGCTTAAAACGATTAAAAACGGCTTTAAAGGGCTAAAAACAACATAAAACGGCTAAAAACGGCTTAAAAGAGCTAAAAACAGCTTAAGGTGAAGATGAATCGAAGCCAAACTTCAAATTTCAAAACTTAATCGATTGGTCACCACCAGCAAGTGATCAATCGATTAAGTTTTCAGCTTAAACGGATGTTTGGTTCTCCAGATTAGTGCTCTTGATAATTTGAAGTTTGGCTTCGATTCATCTTCACCTTAAAACGGCTTAAAACGGCTTATAACGGCTTAAAAGGGCTAAAAACGGCTTAAAACGGCTAAAAACGGCTTAAAATGGCTTCAAACAGCTTAAAACAGCTAAAAACAGCTAAAACCAGCTTAAAACGGTTAAAAACGGCTTCTTCTTTTTTCTGGCGTTACGTTCCAACTGGGACAAAGCCTGCTTCTTAGATTTTCAGTGTTCTTATGAGCACTTTCACAGTTATAAACTGAGAGCTTTCTTTGCCGATTGACCATTTTTTTGCATTTGTATATCGTGTGGCAGGTACGAAGATACTCTATGCCCTGGGAATCGAGAAAATTTCCCTTACGAAAAGATCCTCGACCAGCGGGATTCGAACCCATGACTCTCAGCATGGTCATGCTGAATAGCTGCGCGTTAACCGCTACGGCTATCTGGGCCCTAAAAGGACTTAAAAGGGCTAAAAACGGCTTAAAACGGCTTATAACGGCTAAAAACGCCCTTTAAAGCCGTTT
The DNA here is from genome assembly GCF_002204515.2 of Aedes aegypti. Classification (NCBI taxonomy): domain Eukaryota; kingdom Metazoa; phylum Arthropoda; class Insecta; order Diptera; family Culicidae; genus Aedes; species Aedes aegypti. The sequence continues at coordinate 100,124,905 of NC_035107.1, forward strand.
TAAGTCGTTTTTAACCGTTTTAAGCTGTTTTAGCTGTATTTAGCCGTTTTAAGTAATTTTAAGTCGTTTTAGCCGTTTTAAGCAATTTTCAACCTGTTTAAACGGCTAAAAATGGCAAAAATGGCTTCAAACGGTTTAAAATGGGTTAAAACGGCTTGAAACACGACTTAAAACAGCTTAAAACGGCTCTAAACGGCATAAAACGGCTCAAAGCGGCTTAAAACAGTTTAAAACGGCTTAAAACAGCTTAAAACGGTTAAAAATGGCTTGAAACGGCTAAAAACGGGTTAAAACAGCTTAAAACGGTTTAAGACGGCGTAAAATGGGCTAAAAACGGCTTAAAACAGCTTAAGATGGCTAAAAACGGCTTAATACGGCTTAAAACGGCTTGAAACGACTTAAAACGATTCAAGATTCAATAATCCATCATCCAATCATCAGCAATTACCAAAACTTGTAAACCAGGTTTTTCGATATAAAATTTAAAGCAATCCTCATTTCAATCTATCATCGCATTACAGATAACATGGGCAATGCAATGATAGATTTTCATGAAAATTGCATTGATTTTGAGCATAAAACTGGATTTGAAAATATGTAAAACGATAATGGTTATTTTCCTCTTAAAATGGTTAAAAACGGATAAAAATGGCAATAAACTCAAATCAAATACGTAATTACATACATTATATATTTTTATTCCTTAACTTTTAATTGTTTCTAGAAACTTCATGACGGCTTATATCTGTCAACACAAAAAAGTCAATTCAACCCGTGTGACGGATGCTTTAATCCCCTTCTGTGATTCTTTTGCTATTCCAGTATTGCAGTTACCTACAGATCGTTTAACTCGATGACATTGACACATCTTCCAGCCCAGCAATTACATGCGACAGGCAAACCAGATTTGTTAACCACTTTCCACGTGTACATCCGTCTGCTGTGCATTTTCCTGCTCAAACGAGCACACCTTCTCCGGTAGTCTGACTTTCCCCACTTTTCCTAAACACCTACATCCCCGCTCAACAACCAATTTCGGCACCCATCCGTAAATGCGTACGGATCGGAATGTTCGTACGTTCAGTTCCCATATATAAATCGGAGGCAAACCGTAACAGAGTAGCAAAATTCGCAAAACCTATTCCTATCAGCCAATGCTAACGCCAACGCCACCGACAACGACACCTATGCCGAGCTGACACCCAGCTTACTCACAGGAGATAATCCTAAAATTTGATTTATGTCAGCACAACTGTTCCTGTCAGTTTGATTAGATACGGTACATGATAGATCAAATTCCTAACCCCTCGAACCGGGTGTCTCACGGTCGACGGTACGAAACCGGTATTGGTAGGATTCCTTCTAGCACCTACAACCTGAAATGACACAGTGGTCCAGGTTTAAAAATTCATGGCTTAAATTCCGCATTCTCCAGATTTAACTATTTGTAGCTAGTGTTTTGGAACATGCTTTAGGGACAGCCCATAAACCACGTAGACAAAACATCATTTATCCATTTAGTTACTTAACATCTAAACGGGTAACAACAATTTCACGTCACAATTTTCGGTTCGTGGCCGCATCTCTCCATCTTCGGTTCTGCCCCACGCTCGCCAAATCGATACGCACTTGATCCGCCCACCTAACTTGCTGCGCTCCACGCCTTCTTGTACCAACCGGATCCGAAGCGAACACCATCTTTGCAGGGTTGCTGTCCGGCATTTTTGCAACATGCCCTACCCATCGTATCCTTCCAGCTTTGACCACCTTCTGGATACAAGGTTCGACGTAGAGTTGGGCGAGCTCGTGGTTAATTCTTCTCCTCCATACACCGTTCTCACATACTTCGCCAAAGATCATCGTTAGCACACGTCGGTCAAAATCTCCTAACGCTAGCAGGTCTTTTTCCAGCATCGTCAACATGGAACATTTGGTGCGGGTGTGAATCTGTTTTGACCGCAGCTTCTTGTGGAGTTGTAGTAGAGTTTTGTTATTAATAAGTATTAAGCTTCTAACAAGTAGGCCTGGACATTCACTGACAACGACTAATCATGTTACAAAGGACATTCTGAAATAAACGTTATAAAGAGTAAGAAGTGTTTTACTAAAACTTCAGAAGTGGGATGTACCAAAAATATGCCCGTACGAAACCATTCACGATCGGAATTTGAACAACTGGAGAATTTCGGAAGCGGTCTTCCTTCTCAAGATGTCAATATACAATCCGAAGGAAGGAATGCGAATTTGGAAAGGAATAACTGTGAATCGTCTAGGAGTGGAAGCAATAAAAGATTTGGGAGTGCTGAACAATTTTCGGAAATAGCAGTCAAAAATCGAAATACTACCGCGACAAACAATTTTATCAAGATGCATGAATGGAGTTCGTTCTTGCCGTTATTTTCGGGATCGTCGGAAGAAAACGTCAACTTTTTTTTATCTATGGTCGAGCAAATCAAGCAAACATTTGAAGTCGAAAATCAAATAATGAAGCTACTCATAATCAAACAGTTAAGAGGAAATGCACAGATTTGGTTATCATCTCAACCAGATTTGATGCTGAAGGATTATGAAGAAATAATTAGTCAGTTGAAGTCTACTTTTGGAATTACTGTAAATACTGTTGAAACACGAAAAAAATTAGAAGCAAGAAAATGGAACGTAAATGAAAGCTTTTTGGATTACTATATTTCTAAAAGAAGTTTGGCTGTAACGTTGGAATTGAATGAAGCAGAACTTGTGGAATACGTTATTGAAGGAATAACAGATATTCGCCTAAAAATCAAGCTTCTTCTTCTTTCTGGCGTTACGTCCCAACTGGGACAAAGCCTGCTTCTCAGCTTAGTGTTCTTATAAGCACTTCCACAGTTATTAACTAAGAGCTTTCTATGCCAATTGACCATTTTTGCATGTGTATATCGTGTGGCAGGTACGAAGATACTCTATGCCCTGGGGAGTCGAGAAAATTTCCAACCCGAAAAGTTCCTCGACCGGTGGGATTCGAACCCACGACCCTCAGCTTGGTCTTGCTGAATAGCTGCGCGTTTACCGCTACGGCTATCTGGGCCCCTGAAAAATCAAGCTAGAATGTGTGGAATTTCAACAGCTGAAGATCTTCTCAAGCATTCAAGTCCATCCAACTTCATCTGAGGTGTCCATCAAACGTTCCTGTGTGCTATAACTGTGGTCAACCTGGACATATAGCTGTTAACAAAGAAATGTACAACGTTATACAAACTATTTTGGTGGAGCTCCGTATCAGAAGAAATCGATGACCAGAAAGACGACTGTGATCAACAAACCTGCGAATGTTGCTGTGTTAACTAATAATGAAGTATCGGCTGATAAGACTACTACAAACTATGACGGACTAGTAGACATGTACTTGACTGACTCCAAAATTAAATTGCAAACATTATTTGACACAGGTAGCTCCGTTTGTCTGATACGCCTTGGTTCGATTGATCAGAAAAAAATTTGTCCTCATAACGAAACTAAAATATTCAAGGGTATCGGAGGAACTTGGTTGGAAATTGTTGGCAGATTAGTAACTAATGTTTGTATTCAAAATTTATTTTTCAGAATTGAATTTTTGGTGATTCCTGATTCGGCTATGATGTCATATGATGCTATAATTGGTAGAAATGTTATTTTGAAGCCTGGAATGAAAACCATAATTGAAAATCGTCAAATTCGTATTTTTCGGACTCCTATTATTGATGGTGAAATGAACAAAGCTGAACAAAAGGTAACAAGTATTGTAAAGTTAGTTGATGATAAGAAAATCATTGAACAATCTGCTGATATTGGTAGTGATCATTTGGAAAATTTACTACAGATTTTTAAAAGCTATTACTTCAATTACAAATGACCTACTAATCCTCAAACTAATTATGAAATGAAAATTACTCTTAAATCCGGTGCACCATTTCATTTTAAACCTAGAAGACTTTCACAGTCAGATAAGTTGAAAGTTGATGAAAAAATTAAAGATTTGCTAGAATCAGGCATAATTAAAGAGAGTGACTCGCCTTTTGCAAGTCCAATAGTTTTAATCCCGAAGAAAGATGGAGATGTAAGGCTGTGCATCGATTACAGAAAACTAAATGAGGACACTTATCGCGATAACTATCCGTTGCCACTTATAGAAGATATATTCGATAAACTAAAATACAAATCCATATTTTCAATACTAGATTTGAAGTCAGGATTTCATCAGATAAAAATTGCTTCTGAGTGCACTAAATTCACGTCTTTTGTTACTCCTTCTGGACAATATGAGTATTTAAGAGTTCCGTTTGGTCTTTGCAACGCGCCAGCAGTATTTCAAAGATTCATTAACAAAATTTTCAAACATTTAATTGATGAAGGTAAAATTGTTGTTTTTATTGATGATATTTTAATAGCATCAGAGACAATAGAAGAGCATTTTGCAATTTTGCAAGAAGTTTTGAAAATTCTAAGTAATAATTTGTAAGAGCTTAATTTTGATAAATGTAAATTTTGTTTCAATGAAATAGATTATCTAGGTTATACAATAAATAAATTTGGAAGAAAGCCAAACCAAAATCATATTCAATCCGTCATCAACTTTCCGAGGCCTAAAAATGCAAAGGATGTTCAAAGATTTTTAGGGTTAACCAGTTATTTTAGGAAATTTATTCAAAACTTTTCAACTATTCCTAAGCCGTTATATAATTTATTACGAAAAAATGTAGATTTTGTGTTCAATAAACTTGAAATTGATGCCTTTGAGCAATTGAAAAATAAATTAATTTCTGCACCTGTTTTATCAATTTACGATTCAAAAGCTGAAACTCAATTACATTGTGACGCTAGTTCATATGGTTTCGGAGCTATTTTACTACAAAAACAGAAAAATGAAAAATTTCACCCAGTGAGCTTTTATAGTAAAAAAACTGATGATTATGAAAGTAAATTGCATAGTTTTGAGTTAGAAACGCTTGCTGTTGTACACGCTGTAAAACGTTTTCATGTTTATATGTCAGGAATAAAATTTAAAATTTTCACAGACTGTAATGCTTTGGCACAAACTTTGGCTAAAAAGGAAATCAACCATAAAATAAGCCGATGGGCTCTCTTTTTGGAAAATTATAATTATTGTTTGGAATATAGGGATGGGGATAAAATGAAACACGTTGATGCATTGAGTAGGGTCACAATGAACAATTTGGAAAATGTTTGCTTATCTAACCAATCAATAGAAAATCATGACATATGTATATTGGATACCGAAGAAATAGAGAGAAATATTATTGTAGCACAGGAACAAGATGAAAAAATACGAAACATTAAATTACATTTAGAAACAAGTACTTTTCCTAATTTTGAAATGAAAAATGGTATTTTATTTAGAAATGTTGACAGAAAATCATTATTAGTTGTGCCAAAGACAATGATTGATAATATAATACGATTATGCCATGATAATTTAGGACATATTGGAGTTGAAAAAACAATGATTGAAATAAAAAAATGCTATTGGTTTGCATGTATGCAAAAATTTGTTAAAAAATACATCAATAATTGTTTAAGTTGCATTTTTTACAATCCTTCTGATTCTAAAAAGGAAGGATTCTTAAAGAATATAGAAAAAGGTAATCAGCCGTTCAATACTATTCACGTTGATCACTATGGTCCAATCCAACAAGCTTCTTCGAAAAATTTTAAATATATACTAGTTATTGTAGATTAGTTTACAAAGTTTGTTAAATTTTATCCTACAAAAACAACAAATACTGATGAAGTTTTGAAAAATTTACAAATGTATTTTAATCACTACAGCAAGCCTACTAGAATAATAACTGATAGAGGAAGTTGTTTTACATCAGATAAATTTAAAACTTTTTGCGCTTGTCAGCATATTAAAACAGCATGTCGAACACCAGAAGCAAATGGACAAGTTGAAAGATTAAACAGAACTCTTTCTCCAATGATTGCAAAATTCATGAATGATACGGGTCTTAAATGGGATCAATTGTTGGAGAATATAGAATACGTTTATAATAATACCGTCAAACGGGGTAACTTGCAACACTTTTCAACTTCAAATCTATTTGGACGAAAACTTTAAGGACTTAGATGAACCAAATACAATCTGGTATCCTAATCGCTACGTAAAGAATGCCATGTGGTATTTATTTTAATAAAATTGGTTTTCCTGGGATCAGGAGAGGCTGAAAATATGCTTTTTTCATGCTACCCCTGATGTGGGGTAACATGCAACACACAATACAGACTGAAGTTTACTATCAAAAATGTTATCAATACCGTTTTTTTAATCATTAAATAATTAACTGCAGTAAAAAAGACAATAAACAGAAACCAGGTACCATCATTTTTGAAAAATTATTATTTTTAATTGAACTATGAGTATTGACCATATACGATTAAAAAATCGATCGATTTTGTATTTTATTTGTTCCACAAGTGGAAATTTTTAGCAAATCACAAGTCTTGACGGCTAGAAGAAAGCCATTTAAAAGTTTTAGTGCTACTTTTTTATTCAACTGCAATGGTTTTGAGGTTTTGCTTCAAATAAGATATGTTTCATTCATGTTTTAACCAAAGCAACGTATCATATATTGATCGTATTTCTTGAAATGGCCTCTGTTGGTCATTGAAAATAGCTATATTCATATTTCATGCAAAAAGTTCATAATGACAAATCTGCAAGTTACATTTGAAACATATGTTTAGAATTAATCATAGTTTTCACGAATAAAAAATAATAAATTCCAATAATAATGCGATTAATGTTACTTTTTTCTACCAAACGTGTAATAAGTTGGTTGAGGTTTAACAATTTTAATGTAATTCTACAAATAAATGGTCAATCTTGCTTTTTCATGTCTTTTTGATGGCAAGCGGCAGAAAACATCTTGCCATTGAGATTAAAATTGCTGTTGCAAGTTACCCCACAAGGGTAGTCAAAAACGTATTCAATTATTTTCAGTGTATAAACGTGAAATTAACAAAACTTTTTTATAGTGCTTTTGTACACTATTAAATACTGTAGCGAAAAGCAAATACCTAGAATAATATTTATAACCCGTTTGTATGGTACTAGGAACGATTTCCCGCCATGTTTTATACGATCAAACGTGTGATATGATTTTCTCCTCCAGCAAACCAACCAAAGTATAAATAATACCAAAATCCTCACCAAAACCTCTCTTTTTATACCTAAAGTCATTGACCGGTGTAACAAATTAGAACAATTTAGCTTAATGCTTTAGAAAACGTCAATTCAGTTACATGTCGTTGTGTTGCAAGTTTCACCCCTGTTGCAAGTTACCCCGTTTGACGGTACTTTTAATAGGTCTATTCAAAACTTTCCTAGTGTTTTACTTTTTGGTGTATTGCAAAAACCTTTGAATTCAGATAATAGTAATATTGAAACATTTGTTAGAAATAATCAACCTGAAGCTGAAAATCCTGGAATATTAGAGATAAGGCAAAAGGCAAACGCATGCATAAAAAAACTTCAGAATTACAACAAAAAGATGGTTGATAAGAAACGAAAAGGTGTACATGATAATAAGGAAGGAGATTTTGTAGTTCTCAAAACAAATTACGAAAATAAATTGTCCAAAAAATTTAAAGGACCCTATATAATCAAGAAAACACTTCCAAATGATCGATACCTTGTCACGGATGTTGATGGTTTTCGAGTCACAAATTTACCTTTCAGTTCTGTTTGTTCACCAAATAATATGAGAAAATGGATATCAGATTCTAGTTCACCGATCAATTATGGTGTCAATGAGGACATTGACGAGTCAGGATGACCGAAATGTAGTAGAGTTATGTTATTAATAAGTATTAAGCTGCTAACAAGTAGGCCTGGACATTCACTGACAACGACTAATCATGTTACAAAGGACATTCTGAAATAAACGTTCAAAAGAGTAAGAAGTGTTTTACTAAAGGAGTCTTATCAGTCTCGTGAGCTTCCCGGGAAAGCTGTTTTCGTCCATGATTTTCCATAGCTCTAAGCAGTCGATACTATCGTATGCCGCCTTGAAATCGATGAAAAGGTAATGCGTTGGGACCTGGTACTCACGACATTGGAGAATTTGCCGTACAGTAAAGATCTGGTCCGTTGTTGATCGGCCGTCAACGAAGCCGGCTTGATAACTTCCCACGAACTCGCTTACTCGCTTCCTTCCACTCCTCCGGTAGCTGTTCTGTTTCCCAAATTGTGCCTCTCAGCCGGTGCAGACAAATGGGCCATCTTTATGAGTTCAGTTCCGACACCATCCTTACCAGCAGCTTTATTGTTCTTGAGCTGGTGAATGGCATCTTTAACCTCCCTCAAAGTGGGGACTGGTCGGTTTCCGTCACCCGCAGTACTGACGAAGGCATTCCCGACCTTCATTGCCTGTGCTCTCAGCGCCATTCAAATGTTCGTCGAAGTGCTGCTTCCGCCTTTCGATCACCTCACGCTCGTCCGTCAACATGCTCCCATCCTTATCCCTGCACATCTCGGCTCGCGGCATGAAGCCGTAGCGGGATGCGTTGAGCTTCTGATAGAACTTACGTGTTTCTTGCTACCGGCACAGCTGTTCCATCTCCTTGCACTTCGTCTCCTCCAGGTGGCGTTTTTTCTCCCGAAAGAGGCGGGTCTGCTGCTGCCGTTTCCGTCTATAGCGTTCCGGGTTCCTTGCTGCAGCATGACCGCCCGGGCTGCATTCTCTTCCTTCAGAATCTGCCTACATTCCTCGTCCAATTCCGTCCCACGTATCTGACGTTTCTCCCAGCTGCATCGTTGATGGCTGCTTTCACTGTTCTCCAGCAGTCCTCGAGAGGGGCTTCATTCAGCTCACCCTCTTCCAGTAATGCAACCTCGAGGTGCTGCGCGTACGCAGTTGCGACAACCGGTTGATTAAACCGCTCTAGGTCATGCCGGGCGGCCGTCGGTACCGTACGTTATAACCGACGGAGAGTTTTGAAGGCAGTTTAACCATCATGGTCGATTTGTGATTCTGTCTGCTGTGGTGATCCCCAGGTGTATCGGTATGGAAGGCTAAGCTGGTAGTAGGTACCTAATTTAGACCAATATAATTGATCTTGTGCCAATTTTCTCTAAAAATATCGCCAGTTTTGCATTTCAACCTGGGTTTTAAAAAAATATAACATCCTCTATTGCAGTAAATGAATGAAACGTGTAAGAAACAATCAAATTATGCGCCTTGATATTTGAATTTGTTCACAAGATTTGCTCAAAAAGGATACTGGTAACCTTGACAATTGTATCGTCAAGATTATCGGCTAAAAAACTATAAGGGTACATCCCTATGGGGTTGTACGAACTGGTGACGTAGGACCACGATGGTTAATTTAACTGAATTTGATGTCGTTCTTGTTGCTCGTTTTGACTTCATACTGTTTTCAGTGCTCGAAACTTTCGTAAATATTTATGCATATAACGATTTGCAGCCAAGTGTACGTTTAATCATGTCCCAAATATACTTTATCTTTATTCCTTTATTCGATGAATTCGTCATATTTATCTATAAAAATGTGAAATTTCACTTCAGGTTGTATGATCATTTTGAAATTATATTAGTAACCTCCTATGAAATATATGGTAGCATTGGAAAGAACAGTAGTGATTGAGGCTTGTTCAGTATGCTGAAGCAAAATCTAAGTAATTCTAATTAAAGAATATTTAACAGCAATGTGTCTATAGGAAGTTATTCGAGGATTACAATGAAAACTTCAGTCATCGCTTTGTTGATCTTATGGTTTGAGAGAAATATTATTCATTGCTTGGCAATGTGATAAATAAAGTCGGAAATATTACTCTGTTAACTCTCTTACAAACATTTGGTGGCCCTGAAAAGAGCCAAAGGCTTTGTTATCTCGGATGCTGTCATATATGAATCGCACTACAGGATGTTATAAGTTGATTGCCATGGTTAAACGAAGAATCTCCAACGCAAGTGTAGAAATTTGTATAAGTTCACTGCTTATAAGACGAACCAGTTGAATGTTTCGTGGTGTGGGTGTCACACATCAGCAACAGGTATTAGATCACACGGCCGAAGTCGAAATCTGAAAACTTAGCTTAAGTTTGAAATCTTGAGCGATACCACAAGCCAGACGCTCGATTTGTCTAATAATAGTAGTGATGAAGCCTAACGGGCTTGATTCTTGACTGCACCACAGATGAGTTTATCACGAGCCGAAATCTCATAAACCAGATGCTGATCAACAGCTCAGCAGGCTTCTGGCTACGAGGTGCTCCTCGCTAATCAATAGTTCTCTTTAATATGAAGGTAAATTTCTGATCCATGGGTGCCAAAATTATGAAAATTGTTCAATGGGAATTTCTTTTCAAACGCATTCTAAACATGTCGCAATTTTGTTACATGTGATCAATTTCGTAATCGAAGTATTCTCATAAAATATGGCAAATCAAAGACACTGTCGGAAATTCTACTCTAGTTTATAATCGTTGTGAAATGTTGAGCACTCACCCCGACGGCACTGCAGCAGCGTCCACGAATAATCTCAAATTGACGTCAATTATTCATAACAAATTAAATTTTGTACGAAGCTGCGAGATTAATTGAGGAATATAAGATGTAATAAGGTCGGAAATATTATTCTTTCAATTCTTTTCTACAAATTTGATGGCCCTGACAAGGGCCGATGGCTTTCTTAGCCTCGATACGGTCACAGATAAATAGCACTACGGGATGTTATCAGTTGATTGCCATGGTCAAACGGGGAATTTGCTTATACGACGAACCAGCTGAATGGTTCGTAACGTGGATGGCGGGTTGTGGATTCCCTGGAACAAGTCGAAATCCGGAAACGATGCTCACTCTTGAAATCTTGAGCGATTTCACCAGTCCGACGCTCAATTAGCAGCATCTCCTCGGATCAGCAACTCTGGGGGCTTCTGGTTTCTGGTTCCTAACGGGCTTGCTTCTTGAAAACCGATCACGAGTCGAAATCTGGGAGCGCGGATAAATTTGCGGCGGCGATGACGATGACTTGGACGCTTCTCCGAGCGGCAGTAGTTCGCCGCTCGGAGAAGTGCCCAAGCCATCGTCGTCGCCGCCGCAAATCAATCTTGCGTCTTCCTCTTCCGACGACACAAATTGACGCGGGTGCAAAAGCAAAGCGAGAATGACTCGCCCGATCGTGTCCACAGTCCGACCGCAAAAAAAAAAGACTGAGGGAAGAAGCAGGGACCCGTTTGCTTTTATAGTGGGAAGCGATACCGTCGAAAAATGCTCGAACGTGATTGGTTGGATAAGAAAGGGGTCGACATTTATCAAATTTTCAATAGTTAAACAACAAAATTCACTTATCGGATATATAACTTACGATGCGTAGATACATTTCTGATCGAATGATACTTAAATCGTAATAATTGATTCATAAACAACTGAGTTATTAACGTTCAAAATCTCCCCTAATTTCGTTACATGTCTCATTTTCCGTACTTTTAAAAAGCACCCCAATATAGAAAATAAAGACGTAGTCCTACGTCAAAAATTTGGCACGGTTCCGTTTTTGGCAACTGAAAATTTCGATTTTGTTGCCAAAAACGGAATCCCACTGTATTACCATGCTTGATCCAGAGATGTTTTGGAATAGTTTTGTCCACAATACCTACTCCAAATTTGTATATTTCATGTAAAACTATTGAGTTATGTTGATATACAAGCGATTTCAATTTTGTATGTGTTTTTAAATATTTGCAATTTTGACATTGATATTCAAACTTAAAACATGTTTGGCAATTTGATTTTTGCCAGCTTTTTTGAAAATCAGGACCTCTGTGAGCCGGGGGTGTTGTGTGTGGATTTGCTGTGTGGTTGCGCAACAAGACGGGAAACGGCAATCGGGCGGAAGTAGAGGTAGATATTGTTTTGCCATGATGCAGGTTCAGGAGGATGTGCTTGAACGAAAGGTGGCAAGTACACGGCACCAGGTTGTATCGTATCATATACGGTGTGGTGGATTTGATGTGATTCCAACTGCACAGATTTTGTTGGCATTTGAGAACAGAAAGGGGGATCGAGATGAAAAGGAAGGAGATTGGGATGGAATTATAACGTTAGGATTGGTTCTGGCCCATTTGAACATGATAAGCAGAAATAGGTGCTGAACCAGCAACAATGCAGTGCATTGAATAGCTTTGCGATTGCAATTGTATGTTGTATTTGTTTGGGGTTGGGTAAGTTCGAGTTAACTGCATCGAAAAACCAAATGATAGTCATTTACCTATTTTTTGCAAGGAGTTCTAGCAAAGTTCTTACTAATGTACATTCCCGCTAATTTGAACGATATCTGATGCAAACCATCGGAATTAATTTTAAATTTGATCTTTCATTCACCTGCCCGTTTTGTTTTCATCCTACGTTCCGTTTCAATATCGTTTTACTGTGTTCAATGAGGTATACACTACAAAAAATCTTAAATTTACATGGCACGTAAACTTTTATGATTGGTGTGTAAAACGAGTTATAACTTAATATTGAACAATAAATAATGTAAATTGCCTGATTGCATTTAGGAATTTCTTGAAATCTTAAGTGAAACTGAAAGAATTCATGATCTTGCATCCAGCATTCGCCAATATTGCATTGCTTGTTTGCATCTTGAAAGTGAAATTGTAAACGAGATTGCTCGGTTTACACGATTGTATGCTGAATGTTCTGCCAAAAATAATGCAAATGGATGGATCGACAGCTTGGTCATTTAATTGCATTGTTTATTATCTATTTTTCAGCGTTAAATCATATAAACCGAGCGGTTTCGCTTGCAACATTCTTTGAGAGAAGACGTTTTGCTTTAAATATTTAGGATTTTGTTAGCAATGTTAGATATAAGAACCGTGTTTGTACGATGTATCGTCGAATAATACATTACAAATGGATCTACATGATTGAAGTTAAAAGTACGTTACGTGTAAATCTAAGATTTGATTCGTATGTAGGAATAACAAATTTGAAATTGTCTGTGAGAATTCAGAAGTGTACTCTATTTTCAGCTATTTTTCAGAAATTGAATATTCCAAAACCAATAATAGCTCATTCTCCACTCTAGAATGAAAAAAAAAACAAAACAAACATTTCAATCTCCGCAACAAAACTTCCGGTTTCGTCACATGTGACCATTCGATACTCACCTCTTTATTATTCTATTATCACTCCACAGCAATGACGATAATCCGCATTCGAGGCACGTCGTCCCTTTCGACGGATGGATGGAGTAGTGCTCCTATTTTTCTTTAGTATACATATAACAAAAGTGACGTGGGGCAGCTGTGCCCAGCCCAGCCCAGCAGCACCTTATTTTTCACTCAAATCATCGAAGAATAAAATACTCTCGTTTGGAAACGTGCCACCACACATGTACACACACGGTACAAAAGAACACCCTTCTGTGGGCATAGGGATACCATCCGTACTCGGACACGTACATTGTTTGCCTCTAAAATTCGCTGTAAAATGAATGCACATGCATGTACATGCGACATGAAATTAGCACCACTTGAACTTCAATTGAAGAATTGACTGAATTCGATACATTTCATCAACGATTTTAGAATGCTGTATATGTTAGTGTTGTTTGACAGAATACCCAAGTAACAAAATAGCACTTTATTTCGCTCTGCGTGCTATTATACAGCTGACATGCCCTATAAGACCAAAAAGGCGAATATTCGGGCTAGGGGTTATTTGGGTATTCGCAATGTAACATGATTTCCTGGACGGCTCTATGACATTCAGTCGAATGACATTTTGTCGAATGTACATTTGTACGAGTGTAAACCAATGCAAAACAAACATTACAGACTCACGAACAGTCTTGGTGTGAGTAAGTACGCATCCGTCTGTTCGGGGAACATAGCAGAATAAATAGCAAACAATTCGCGAACAATTACAGGTAAATGACAGAACAAGTCGTGATTTGTTATGGCTTGACATACTTATCAATTGTATTTCCATCAAATTGGCAGTAAACTACCAATTTTTAGTCAAAAACCATTGTAAACCGGATATCTTGGAGGGCAAGTAGCTATTTTTGTTCAAATTCCGCACTTGACGAGCATTTTGTTTTGGTTTTGCTCTGATTCAGCAGACATGTTCGCAATTTTCCATCACTGCGAATTATTGTTCATTATGCATAACGTTCACATCGTTGACCATTAGCAATATTTTCTAGAAATACTTTGTTGAATGATGATCTTTTCAAGGAAGAATAAGTTCACCAGAGTTGAATTTTTTTTTTTAAACTGAATAACCTACCTGTAAAGCATATATAAACATTGACAATATCATTTGCATTATTACAAAAAAAAAAAACACACAGTAAAATAGTTGTATGAAGCTTAAAATTGTGTAAAACAAACATCTCATCTTTCGATCCACCAGTGGAAGAATGATATTATTTAAAAAATAAGTTGTGTTATCTACAAACTTTCTTATATGCTAGCAACGTAGTCAAACGTAGAAAATTATAAATAATTGAAAATTAGACCAGTGACAAAAAATGATCAAATGTCGTAAAGCTAAGAACATACATTCCATTGTGCCTAATTTCCATTTGGACCTATTTCCATTGGACTTAATGATTTTTCAATTAACCATTTCCAGCAAATGGCATTCGACCAAACAGCATTCAACCATATATTAGATCCATTCTATTGATTATCCGATCACTTTTTGTTCTAACGACAAAATCATTGATAATAATTAGGGTGCGGCTTTTTTTTCGAAATGTCTCAAAACCAAAAATTCGTATTCTGGGTTCGATTCCCGGTCGGTCCAGGATCGTTTCGTAATGGAAGTTTCCTTGACTTCCCTGGGCATAGAGTATCATCGTACCTTCCACACGATATACGAATGCAAAAATGGTATTTTAGGCAAAGAAAGCTCTCAGTTAATAACTGTGGAAGTGCTCTTAGAACACTACGCTGCGTAGCCGGCTCTGTCCCAGAGGGGACGTTAATGCCAAGAAGAAGAAGAAGAAGAAGAAGAAGGAGAAGAAGAAAAAGAGAAACCTCAAATTTTGAGCCAAAAATATTAAGATTTAGAGGTGGCGCAAGTGACTTGAAGCTGAATTTTCAATTTATGAAGAATCTAAGAATTCAATTTCTAAGGGAATAATGCTAGAAGATTCAGAATTGGTTTGAAAATAACAAATTTATGAAGATTTAACTAAAGGTCTTATTTTTTTTTTTTTTTTTTTTTTTTTTATTGGTGTAGTAGGCCTTGAACTGGCAGGACGTTATTTTCCTAACGACTGACATTTTTTTCTCTTTTTTAGGTGAGAAAATTTTCAAGACCTACGAAGATTGGATTTGGTGTGTTTTGCCTGTGTGGTGCGGTAGTTGAACATTCCCTGTGTGGTGTGATAGTAGACGATTCTCTGTGTGGTGCGGTGGTAGTCGATTCTCTGTGTGGCGCGGTAGAAGAAGAATCCCTGTGTGGCGCGGTAGAAGAAGAATCCCTGTGTGGCGCGGTAGGAGTAATTCAAGGGCGGTGAATCTTTGCCCTTTAGTTCGGTGTCGGAGGATACAATTCCTGTGTGGTGCGGAAGGAGTATTTCAAGAGGACGTTATTCGCCTTGGATTTTTGAAAATTGAAACCACCTTGGTTGCAGTTTGGTTCAGCTGAAGTTTGTTAAGTATTATTTTGATTTTATTTTCATTTTTTTGTCTATTTTAAAGTATAATAATACTTTAATATTAATTGTTGAGTTTCCGTCATGGAAACTGATGATGGAGAGGGGTCAAAAGAAAACGTTGTTTCTAGTGATTCCTCTTCATCGAATAAATATTTTCGAGTAAAAGTTTATCCGTCTAGTTTTCCTGGACCTTTTGTAGTTTACTTTCGTAAGAAAGAGAAACCAATCAATGTTTTATTGATCTCTTCTGAGATATATAAATTATACACGTCCGTTAAAGAAATTAAAAAAATTTCTCTGGACAAATTGCGTGTAGTTTTTGGATCAAGAGATGATGCTAACGCTCTTCTTGAATCTAAATTATTTTTTGATTCCTATCGCGTTTATGCTCCTTCTAATGCATGCGAAATTAATGGAATTATATATGATGAATCTTTGGATTGTGAAGATATTAAAATTCATGGTTCAGGCATTTTTAAGAACAAATCCATTTCTCCTGTTAAGATTTTGGATTGTGTTCGTTTATCGAAATTATTCTTTGCTGGTAATGATTCAAAATATATGCATTCAAATTGTGTAAAAATAACGTTCTCCGGTTCAGTTCTTCCGGATTACGTTATGATTGATAATGTAAAATTTAGCGTGAGACTTTATTATCCAAAGCTCATGCATTGCGATAAATGTCTTCTTTTTGGACACACTTCAAAGTTTTGTTCAAACAAACAGACGTGTTCTAAATGTGGAGAACCTCATCAGTCATCCGAATGTAATAAAATCTCGGATGTATGTTTTTATTGTAAACAAAAGCACAATTCTTTGAAAGAATGTGCTGTTTACATTGACAATCAATCTAAATTCAATCAAAAAATTAGAAATAAAAATTTATTGTCCTACGCTGAAATACCAAAATCCACTGATAGTTTTTCATCTCCCAATTCATTTGATATTTTGCATGATGATGTTGAGAATGAACCATCACAAAATTTGAATAGTTATGTTTATAAACCTCCTAGTAAGAGGAAAAGAATTTCTAATAAATCTTTAAACAATAATTTGTTTTTTGAACCTCAACCATCTACTTCTTTCGATACGAATTTTCCTCCCCTTAGTGCATCCGTTCCCTTCAATAATATTCCTGGATTTCAAAGAATTGATTCTACCCATTCAATTAACAAAAATGATCAAAATTCGAACAATATTTCCAGTGACAAAAGCAATGAAAACTCTAATCAATCAATTTTGAATATTTTGGAAGAAATTGTAGATTTCTTGGGATTGAGTGATTTTTGGAAAAAAATAATCAAATTGATTTTACCATTATTGGCCTTTCTTTTAGACAAATTGAATTCATTTGTTCCCCTTATTTCTTCTCTATTTTCGTCCTAATGGCTTCAATCAATTCCAAGAAATTACACATTTTACAATGGAATTGTCGTAGTTCTTCTTCTTTCTGGCGTTACGTCCCCACTGGGACAGAGCCTGCTTCTCAGCTTAGTGTTCTTATGAGCACTTCCACAGTTATTAACTGAGAGCTTACTATGCCAATGACCATTTTTGCATGCGTATATCGTGTGGCAGGTACGATGATACTTTATGCCCTGGGAAGTCGAGAAAATTTCCAACCCGAAAAGATCCTCGACCGGTGGGATTCGAACCCACGACCCTCAGCTTGGTCTTGCTGAATAGCTGCGCGTTTACCGCTACGGCTATCTGGGCCCCTTTGTCGTAGTATTATTCCTAAAATTGATAAATTAAAAGTTTTATTGAGTAATTTCGATGTAGATGTGTTTTGTTTAAATGAAACGTGGTTAGGTACAGCTAGATTTTTCCGTATCCCTAATTTTAATATTATTCGAAAAGATAGAGATACATCATTTGGCGGAGTTTTAATTGGAATTCGTGATAATGTTGAATTTAAATACTTAAATGTATCCTTCCAAACACAAATAGAATATGTGGCTGTTACGATTAGAAATGGGAAAAATGAGTTTTCAATTATATGTTTTTACATACCTCCAAATGCAAGTTTTAGTTTGTCAGAAATTAAAAGCGTCTTAAATGAAATCCCATCACCATTTTATATACTAGGAGATTTTAATGCACATAATTTCGCCTGGGGTAGTGAAAAAACTGATGGTAGAGGTTCATTAATTATGGATTTGATTGATGATTTGAATTTGAATATTCTTAATGATGGATCGATTACTAGGATTGCTGTGCCTCCTAATAATCATTCCTGTGTTGATTTATCTTTATGTTCAAATAATTTATCAATGCAATCATCTTGGAAAACTATTCATGATCCAAATGGTAGTGATCATTTACCAATTTTGATTAATATGCAAACTTCTGAAGACAATGAAGTGGTTTATGAAGCTTTTACTCCCGATATTTGTAAAAATGTTAATTGGAGTAAATTTTCTGATCTTGTTTCCATTTCATTAATCAATATTGTCAATTCAGATTCTCCAATTGATAGTTACAATACTTTTTCAAAATTGTTAATAGATTGCTTGCAAAAATCTCAACATAATAAACCATCTTTAAAAAGTACAAAAAAAAATCGTCCTTCGTTTTGGTGGGATAATGAGTGTTCCATTTCTTTAAGAAATAAATCTAAAGCCTTCAAATTATTTCGCAGATCAGGCTCCAGAAATGATTATTTTCTATATTGCAAAGCTGAAGCACAGTTTACTAGACTTACTAAATTTAAAAAGAGAAATTATTGGAAAAATTTTGTTGAAAACTTGGACAGAGAGACTTCATTGTCAACTTTGTGGTCCGTAGCACGTAATTTAAGAAATTATAATTCTTCTCCATCCACTATTATAGAATATTCAGAACAATGGATGGATGATTTTTCTTCGAAAATTTGTCCTGATTTTGTTCCTCTGTCCATTGATTACAAAACTAATTCAATTAATTACTTTCCTGAACTTTGTAATCCATTTTCAATAGCTGAATTTGACATGGCTTTATCAATAACCAAAAATACTGCTCCAGGTATTGACAACATTAAATTTATTGTGCTAAATAATTTACCATACGAAGGAAAACTTCATCTACTTTCGATATATAATGCTTTCTTTTGTCAAAATATTATTCCTTTTGAATGGCGTTTCATTAAAGTTATAAATATTGTCAAACCTGGTAAAGATCCAGCATTTGCTGATAGTAGAAGACCTATTAGTTTATTGTCATGTTTGCGAAAATTATTAGAACGTATGATTCTAAATCGCCTTGAATTATGGGCTGAGGACAACAATATTTTTTCATCTTCTCAATTTGGATTTAGAAGAGGTCGAGGTACTCGTGATTGTATTGCACTTTTAGCTTCACAAATCCAGCTTTCATTCAATAAAAAGCAGGATGTTGTGTCAACATTCCTGGATGTTTCTGGAGCTTATGATTCTGTTTTAATTGATTTATTATACAAGAAAATGCATAATTTGAAAATTCCAAATTTAATATCAAATTTTATATGCAATTTATTTTCTTTCAAAATCATGAATTTTCATCATAATGGTAAATCGAAAATAATTCGTTATAGTTATTTCGGTCTACCACAGGGATCTTGTTTAAGTCCTTTTTTGTATAATTTATTCACAAGTGATATTGCTTCAATTATTCCTAATGGATGTTATTTATTACAATTTGCTGATGATAATGTCATTTCCATCAGTGGCAAAAATAGAGGAATTATAAGACATTTTATGCAATGTGCTCTGAACAATATTGATACGTGGGCTCATGAAAATGGTTTTTCCTTTTCTGTTCAAAAAACAAAATATATAATATTTTCGAGAAAATATTCTACTTCTTCAATACAATTATATTTGAATGGTTTTGAAATTGAACAAGTTGATGAATATAAATATCTTGGAATTTGGTTTGATTTTAAACTGAACTGGAATGCTCATATAAAATATATTCAAAAAGTTTGTCCAAAAAGAATTAACTTTCTTCGTACAATTACAGGGACTTGGTGGGGCGCAAATCCTTCTGATTTAATTACACTTTACAAAACTACTATTCGTTCAGTAATGGAATATGGTTGTTTTACATTCGGGAGCGCTGCACGTACATATTTTGTCAAACTTGAAAAAATTCAATTTCGCTGCTTGAGAATTTGCTTGAAACTTATGAATTCAACACATACTCAATCAGTAGAAGTTCTTGCTGGTATAGTACCATTGAAAATTCGTTTTCAAGAATTGAATTGCAAATTTGTGATGAATTGTTTTTCAAACAATCATCCTCTTATTGATTTTTTGAAATCTTTGTTTGATATTAATCCTACGAGCAAAATGTTAGATTCATTCATTCATTGCTCTACAGAAAATATTGAACCGATTCCTTCGTATACCTTTTATAATTCAAAAATATCCATTCATTCATACAAACCATTAATTGACTTGTCTCTATTCCATGAAATGAAACAAATTCCAAAATTTCACCATTCTCATTTTGCTAACATTTTATTCGAGCGCAAATTCAATGGAATTACTCCCGCACAATTTTTTTATACTGATGGTTCATTGATTGATGGTATTGCAGGTTTTGGTGTCTATAATTTATTTTCTGGTCATTTTTTTAAATTGCAATCTCCTTGTTCTGTTTTTTCAGCAGAATTAATTGCTCTTTACTTTGCGTGCAATTTGATTAAAGATTATGCGCCAAATATTTATATTGTTTGTTCGGATAGTTTGAGTTGGCTCCAGGCTTTAAATACAATTAATTTCAACTTTAAAATTCATCATATTATATTAATTATGAAAAGATTATTACTTGAACTTAGTTCTCGAGGGTTTATCATTAAGTTTGTTTGGATTCCTGCTCATTGTAAAATTTATGGGAATGAACAGGCAGATACGTTAGCTAAATTTGGTATTCATCATGGAATAATTTACAGCCGTAACATATTTCCTTCTGAATATTATCCAAAATTGAAAGTAAAATCTCTTTTGGATTGGCAAACGTGTTGGAATTCGAGCGACAAAGGACGTTGGTGTCATTCTATTTGTCCTAAAGTCAATTATTTTCCATGGTTCAAAAATATGCCAGCAAGTAGAAATTTTATTTGCTCTTTTTCGAGATTGATGTCAAACCACTATATTTGTAACAGCCATTTGTATCGCATCAACATAAAAGATTCCAATTTATGTGATTGTGGGGAATTTTATGAAGACATCGATCATATAGTATTTCAGTGTGACAAATTCATTACTCCTAGAAATAAATTAATGAACAATATAGTAAATTTGGGTCAACCTATTCCTGTATCTGTACGTGATATACTTGGTACAAAATTGTATCCTGTAATGAAACTTTTATTTCAGTTTTTAAATGAAATCTCATATTTGGTTTGATACTCTTTGTGTTTTTTTACTTTTATTTTCAGATGTCACGCTGGATTCGATTTCGATTCTCTCCCTCACTGGCTTTCGATGACACTCCTTACTCAACGCCGATTGTTATTTTCCAAGATTACGGCTCTGTTATGGTTTAGTACCGTGTGAGCCTTTAGTTTTAAGTTTGATTTGTAACGTTTTTCGAAAAGATAAAGAGGTTTTGTGCCTCTTTGAGAAAGGTTTTTCAATTAAAATCACTCAAAGGGGTTTTTCCCTCTTTCAAAATTTTAGTTAAAAATAAATAATAATAATAATAATAATAATAAAGGTCTTATTTCAGTTAAATCTTCATAAATGTGATATTTTCAAACCAATTCTGAAACTTTTAGCATTATACTCTTAGAAATTGAATTCATAGAATGTTTTCAGAATATCAAATTTGTCTTAAATCAAAACTTGTGTTAGTTAAAAGTCGTTTTTTCTAATTTGTTCCTCTATTTTTCTTAAAAAATGTTTTTTTTGGCCATAACTACATGAATACTCATCTGATTCCAGATATTTTTACATACTTTTGAAGCCAATTTAGTTGCTTTAATACTGTGCATACAAAGAATTTAATTATAAAATGTTTTGACCTAGTTATTTGACAAAAACTCCCCGGGAACATGATATTTTAACGAAAAATATCAATTATTTCGAATTGTTGATTATTTTTTGAGAGACATTACATATTCACTGTTTGACAAAAGTTTATGAAGCATATTGTTATAACTTCAAGTTGAAAAATGCAAACATTATTACAAAATTTAAAAAATGTTTTGATTATAAAATTTATAAAAATTTGCATCTAAGACCTTCTTGAAGGTTTAACAAATAAGAAAACCCAGGTTCAACTCAAGTATTAACGTTCAACTGACAAAAAAAAATGGAAAACATTATAATATGACTTATGCATATATTTAACAAAAACTGCCCAAAAACATGAATTTTCAACGGAATACCGTGGAAAAGTCATGTTTTTGGGCAGTTTTTGTAAAATATATAAGTCGAAATATTTTTTAATTGATTTGTAATACCCACAATCTAAAACTTACTAAATTTGTTTCAAAAGTATGTAAAAAGACTTAGAATCGATTACGTATTTATCAAGTTACGGTCAAATAAAAATGATTTTTGTAGTTAAAAGAGGAAAAATTTGGAGAAAACTACTTTTATCTAAGATTAGTTTTGATTTCAGACAAACTTGATGTGCTACAAACTTTTGATAAATTTAATTTTGGAAAGAACTTTAAAATTAGTTAAAAATAACAAAGTTATGAAGACTTTACTGCTGGTCATTAGACTGATGCAAATTTTGAAGTTTTTGCTCCCCTATGCTTAAACGATGCCAATTATGATGAAAATAATCCTCCCAAAATTTGAAGTGATTCGGAAGAAATTTGGTTGTGCACACGCTATTTATAATTTATATGGAAATTACTATGGAAAAGGCAAACTTTTTGTGTTCAGTCCTCTAACTTCTCGTCATAATAATCTATAGAAAAGTGAACACCCTCATCTCATGTGAAAACTTCACAGCTACAACTTTGCCGAAGACCACATTTTGATTGGATGTCTGGATAATTTGTTATTCTTGATTCCAAAGTTCAAACCACGCTTAGATGATCATTCAATTACTTTCAGAGCAACACTGCTTTTTTGCTGTAGAACATAGTAGCCTGGATTACTTTGATCTATTCTTCCCGCCAGGAGCACCAATGTTGCCTGCCGAGCAGTTGGTTAAGCATGTAAAATGCAAACCCACTTTATGATGATGAATAACAATTTATCCTGACGTCCAATCAAAAAGTGGTCTTCGGCAAAGTTGTAGCTAAGAGGATTTCACATTAGAAGAATTTGTTCACTTTTCCATAAAATATTATGACGAAGAGATAGAGGGCTGAACACAAAATATTGGCGTTTTCCATAGTAATCTCCATATAAACTTCAAATGGCGTGTGCACAGTCAAATTTCTTCCGAATCACTTCAAACTTTGGGAGGATGGTATTTACCATAATTGAAATCGTTTAAGCATAGGGGAGCTAAAATTTCAAAATTTGCATCACTCTACTGGTCATATTTCATATCTTGAAAAAAAAAATCACCTTCAAGTCACTTGCGCCACCTCTAAATCAATATTTTTAGCTTAAAATTTGAGGTAAACAATGAGAATAGAAGAGTTTTTTGAGAACTTGTAAAAAATATGGCTAAAAAAATTGAGAAGTAAAAAAGTAATATCATGTTTTGAATTTTATACGTTAAAAAATTGAAGCTGCTAATAGTAAGAGGTTGAGATAGAGCAATCAACTTTAATTCTTTGTGCGATTGAAATATTTGTCAAGAAATGAAACTAGCTGTGTTTTTTTAACTAAATTCCAAGTTTTTGACAAGTACGATTTGAATTTGACTACATTAGTTTTCTGATTATTCAAATTTAGTGACAAAAAAGCTCGTCATACGGTGTTGGACTTATTTAGCATTAAGTACATTTTTTCCAAAGTTTTTTCATCTTTTTGATTTTTAAGAATAAACAGCTTTTTTCCATGAAACTTAGAAGCCTGTACAATTAAAACCAAAATTTCAATATATTTGATCTTTGTCACGTAAAAATTTCCATTACATTTGTATCTGACTTCCAAATTCCATACTATTCAATCCAATCAAATATTTTCGATAAAGTTAAGGGTTCCATGTCAATAAAACTAGTTTATTTTTAAATACTACGACCACAATTGAAGATTTGAGAGATTTGGCAGCGTGATTATTAAATTTGGTAAAAATACGTAATTTAAACTGTGATGTTGAAGGTACACTTGATTGAATGTCAAACGGTTTTGACTTTTTTGAGATATTTACTGAAGTATTGCAGAAATTTAACTAGTATACTGTGTTTGTTTTTGTGAAACATAACAATACTTTTCAAATGTTAACATAGAGCGCGGAACGATGGACTTTCACACGTCCGCAGTTATTTTGCTTTATTTTTTTCCTTTCTCGGTTTGCGCCTCGTTCGTTTCCGAGTAGAGTCTGTACGCTGTAAATGAAGCTGAAAGTGGATTGCAGCTTTTCAATGAGGAATGAAGGGTCAATTGGTGAGCTAGTTTCATGCTTTTATTTCATATCTGTAAGATATGTATAACTGCACATTCAATCGTTAAAATGGTGGAACGTAAGTATGATTTTTCAACAAACTCTGAATGGTTCTTTACTGTGAGTGTCGGCATAAACTCTTATTACTCCTTTCCTTTTACCTATATCTTTATAATTGAAACAAAAACTTTGAATGGTTCTGCACTAGAAGTGTAGACTTACAGAAAATTCATTTTATTCAACAAACTGTAAGTGTCGGCATAAGAGTGTTATATGATGGCCCAGCCAATCGAGTTTTTTCATTTTCATATGAGTAAAATATTGTGGTCCAATGGCTACCGCTTCTGCTTCATAAGCAGAAGATCATGGGTTCAATACCAGACCCGTCCCTTTCCTGGTACTTTGTAGTTGTATGTTTCCCATGCTTCTGTCTACCACTTTTAATATATCACAGATCAAAGCATTTGTTAGTACCTGAGACGGACAAAAAAACCGTTTCTCTATGCTTCCATTCTTTCATCACTATAGCTCGCCTTTCCTTACGCCTAATACATTGGCAGTCTGGTAACCAAACAGCCTCTCTGTCATAAAAATTATACCAGCCCTACATCTTCCCGCATGAACTGGCGCAGACGCAGTGGTATATACGGTCTACTGTGAGAGCCAGTTTAATGCATCATCAATTCCTCCCATTTCCCTCATTCTGACCGCATTCTGACGTGGCAGGCACCATTATCGCCCAAAGCTAGAATATCACCAGCCCTTATACACTGAGGGTGTCGTTAGTCCCAAGCAGTTATCTGGTTGGTTCCTTGGGTAAGTGTAGTTGATCTGGCGATACTAGTGTAGCAACCATGGGCGGCCATTCAAGCTCAAGCTCAAGTTCTCATATGAGTATTTAAAATATGATAACACATGCTTTTGTGCTGTAGGAATGTTGCGTTAAGCTATTTATTCAAAAAACTTTGAATGGATCATCACTACAAGTACAATTATTTTCTTCTACTTGGAAAATTTTCACAAATAATTGTTTATCATGGTCTAATCGCTTATCAAAATAAATCCTGTGTTCGAACGATCTTCCTCATTAACAAACATCCCTCCCAGTAACCTTTGTGGAAATGCAGAGGCAAACACGGTCTCTAAATAGCAAAAGTTACACACTAACATTCCTTCCACGAATCCCACCTGACTACAAGGACGTGGCTGGCGCTGCTATTGACCCTGTATAAATGGAGGCAATGAATTATGTACACTGAAGAAGGTTATAGCCAAAGATTAATCCCAGCCAAACTTCTAGTCGATTCTTTGTGCATTTTCACTGAATTCAGTCAATCATGTCAAACAACCAAGCAACCATTGATATGTGTAGTCATCATTGGCGTAAGAACAGGGGGGGGCGAGGGGGCCTGGCCCCCTCCAGAATAATCCAGCCCCCCCCCCCCCCAGATTTTTTGATGATAGTAAAAATTAAAATTAAAATTAAAAATAAACACGAAGCAAAATCTTCTCAATCAATGTACTTAGCTCGTGTAAGGGACGAATGACCTTCAGGTTAAAGTCCCCCTCATCAAACAACAATAACGTGACTCTTGTTTTTGACAAAAATCTCTTCAGTGGTTACGATATTTTAGAGAACACCATGCTTGTCTCACACAGCATCAGCGTGACGGTTCTGACTTCGGTGAAAGCTTAACCGTCCGGCTGTCGATCGATTGGTTACTGTTATAACTAGCTTCTTGTTGTATGGGATAACCAGAATTTTTCAAAATCTCATTGCAAAAAAAAAATACCGTTCTACAAGCGTCAATTTTATTCCCAAAATTAGTTTTTTTCTGAATAATCCAAATTATGCTGTTTCACCATAAAGCAGCTTATTCACTGCCTTCTGATTTTTCATGTTTTTAGGATACCCTACTCGAGGTGTCAGGTAATAATGCTTTCCCTAATGAGAATTTACTAAAGAGACTCTATAATGTTCGAAAAAATAATTGGAAAAATAGACAAAATTACTAGAGGAATTTCTCAAACAATACATGGCGGGATTTCTTCTTGAAAAATAAGGCTGAACCTTTAAGGAGTTTCGGCATGGCCAAGTTTTCTTCAGATGAATGGCAGAAATTTAACCTGGTTTCCAATCCAAACAAATCCATCAAAAAAAATCTTTGGTTGATTTTGATTCAATTGTTTAGATATTTTCACATGAATAAATTTACTGAATAATTTGACTAATTTTCTACATTTTTTTATTAATATTTAAACAACATTTTTCAGAAAACTTTTCAATATTCTTTACAGAATTTTAGTGTAGTCAAATTCCTCAAGGAATATTGAAGCGTAGCTTTAGAACTTTTGCAAATTTCTTGGAAAATAGTCAAGTAATGTTGTCGGACATATTCAAAGCTCCATTCCTTTCATGTCTTCTTTTTATTGGTTAATTGATTCCGGAGAATGTTCCCGGAGAATCTTTCAACAGTTCAGTATTCTCTCGCAATTCCTCCGAAAAATCATTCATTCTGTCAAAACTAATACTGAGATATTTCGCTGAAAGTTCTACTAGAAATTCTTCTGTGAATTTCTTTAAATATTTTTCCCTAAAATTTTATTACAAATTCTTCCGCAAAGTTAATCAAAAGTCCTTAAAAAATGTGGCCAAAATACATCACAAATTGCGTCAAAAAATATTATTTGTTTTTTTTTCTAGAAATTTTGCTTCAAATCCCCGGATTATTTCAGAAATGGAAAGAAAATTGTTTTTAAATTTCTCTTGCCTTCGAATCTTCAGAGGAAATTTGTTGAAAACCCCCATAAAAAAAAAGATGTATTAAGATAATCATAAAGAAATTTTTATTGATCTTCCTTGAAACACTTCTCTACAAATAATTTCACCAATTGATCGGTGTTCAGACAGACCGGATTAGATGATATATTAGCCTTCTAAAGATAAGTAGAGGACTGTATAAATTTTGATACAGATGTGTTACTAAATTCATTAGCTTCAACATTACAGCAAAAAAGGCAAATATTTGATTATTTTAAATGCTTGAAAAACGTTTTTCTGAAATCATTCAGAAATACTTGCTCCAGTCTATCTAAACACTAATATTGGTCGGTGTTAGAATTGTTAGAATCCATATTCTTGGTTTGAATTTTTGTGCGATACGAGAGCAGAATTTCTAGAGGCTTTCTGGTAGAATTCTAGAAAACCAGAGGTCAAGGAAGGATATATTTCAAGAATAATTTTCAAAGAAGATTTTGATATAACTTCTTAAAAAATTGCTTTATACGTAAAATTATTAGAGATGTTTTAACTATTCTGTAAACTACATAGTTTCTAGATTATAAATTATCTTCTATGGCACCGTTGCCCATCTATTGTTCTACCTGCTTCAACATTTTGTTGTTTTTCCTTCTTCGCATGACGCTTTGAGGAACTTTGTACAAAAATCTTTCCCTACTTCGAAAAGAAACATTTTGAAGAATCTTGAAAAAGGTAAATTAGAAGAGGTTAAAAAAATACAGAATTCTTATGCGTATGGTTCTTGATTTCTGAAAGTCCATAAGGAATTACTCAACAATTTTTAAGTAATGCAAAAGTTTCCCCCAAGTTTTAAATTCATTAAAATACTACATTATGAGTTTTACTACACTACATGTTCGGTTATGTTCTTACAAATACCGGCAATATTTTCGCGTTAAACTTCTACAGTAGTACAAAAAAAATCGATAAAAAAGTTTGTTTGGAATTTCTAAAGGTAGGGAAAATGAATTCTTTCTACATCATTATGTTCACAGTAGTATCATGAAACTTTAAAGTTCATATAAAAAATTATCCAAGATTTTAATTACATACATTCAGTATAAGTTCCATCCGTTTTAACACCAATCGTGTTCTATTAAAAAATCCGAAGTAAAAAGAAACAAAAATGTCTGTGGTAAATCCTTTAAGGACCTTTTAAGCTTTTCTCAGAGGTACAATGTCAACAAGTTTCAGAAACTCTACGGTTTATTCTTGAATCTACGACAGGAATTTAGTATTTTTTCCGAATAATATTGAAGCTGCAATTATTCTAAAAATTTCCAACAAAGTTCCTTCGAACATTTTTTTGTATGTATAGAAAACTGATATGGAGTGATGCGTAGAGGAATTTATAAAGCAATCGCTAAATATATTGAGATATTCCTGGAGAAGTTTTTGAACCAAAAAATGTAGAGTTTGGGCAAATTTTTAAATGTTATTCATGGAAGAATCCTGAGATTTCCATTCCAAAAAAAAATGGAGCTATTTCTAGAGTCTGAAAAAATACTTGATAAATTTTCTGAAGAAATTCTTCAAGATTTTCAAGAATAAATTGCAAAATCTTAGTAAATCTGATGAAAAATTTTTTCAATAAATTCCCAAATTAATCGTTAGAACTGTTTAAGGAAAAAATCTCTGGAAAGTATTGAGATTAATTTTTGGTAAATTTTTCGGGAGGATCATAGGAAAACTATAATACGGATCTCTAAGAAATCCTTTAACAAATTACTCGGGAAAACTTTGAGTTTTTCGCGGAAGAGTTTTTGAAAGAACAGTTGAACGTATTCCGCTAGTAACTTCAAAGGAATGTTAGAATTCTCTTAACACTTTTAGTTAAGCATTTTTGAAAACATAAAACAATATTTTCGTGAGAGTTTTGAAGGCATATGGGATGTTGCTGTGGGTGTCTTTAGAGAAATCTAAAAAAATAATTATTTGTGAAAAAATGCAGATAGATCTGCGGAAAACTTCTTTGAGAAATCATGAATAACATTTTCCCAATTGAACTCTTCTTCATTGCTCATGATGTTTTTGTGGAATATTATGAGGAAGCCCTAGAGCAAAACCTGGAAGAATCTTTTTTTTTTTTGTAGAAAGTCTGAATAATTATTTTGCTTCGTTTTTTTTTTTGCTTCAGCTGTTGGTGAACTCTTTGGAGAATTCGTGAAATGAATCCTTGCTTGGTGATCTTGTAGACATTTTTGGTTGTGAATCTTTGAATTTTTAGTACCAATTTTGGGAGAAACGCTAAGTAATTTCTGAACATTCTAAACAAATTATTTATAAACAACTGGAGGACCAATCGATTAGGTTTTCAGCACAAACGGGTGATTGGTTCTCCAGACCGGGCTCTTGAAAATTTGATGTTTGGCTTCGATTATCTTCACCTTAAGGCTCAGTGTACTCTTTGTACCCGTTTATAGAGTTTCGAAAAAGTTCAATTTTCGGTAAATCCAAATATGGTAACCCTAAGCGAGCATCATTCTGCATAGAGAAAACAATCCGAAACAATCGGTTTGTGTCTCACCTTTCTCCATGGGAAGCTTTCGCCAAGGGATGGGGATAAGCCTTCCCAACCAGCTTCCACTTTGTCTCCGCCAAGCCACAACAAACCAATACGAGAAAGTGTTAATAAATTATGAATTCAAAAATTATTTCCTACCATCTGTGATTTTTCTATTCTTCTTCGGTTTGCCACCACCAAAAAGATGGGGGAGTCCGTTTGGTTTGAAGACTGTGCGTTGGGGGGTAGGAAACATGTTTTGCACCTTGTTTTATTTTATGGTTTGCTGATATTGTGTTTTTGTTGCCGGGCTCTGCGACCTTCCCTCGAATATCCCACAGTCAGTCTGTCGGTTCTCGTTTATCAAAATGCGAAACATCCTACTCAGCACAAGATGCGACCTGTGAAGTTGGTTGGTTTCTTGTGCCCCGGCCTCCACTCGGAGAGGGATAGGAATCATAAATAAAAGGTAGAAAGCATTCCCTGGCGTGTGTTTGCGCTTTGAATTTAAATGGCTCCACTATGGCCCCGGATAGGCACCTTCGAAGCCCTGGATGTGGTTTCCCTCTGGCACCACCGGCTGACGACTACGTGGGCCTGCTAGGGCTGTGATAACTTCATTTCTTTTGTTTTAGTGTTTGCTCTTTTTCAGAAGTGGGGAACCGAACCGTGGACTGAGAGGCGTTGGCTCCAAATGAACTTCTTTTGTCTCATGTTGCTTTTATTCACTGGGCAGGACCAGTCTCGCATTAGTCCTCCAAGTCTCAATTCGCAAAACACAGATTAACCTGAGCACAGGAGTGAATTCTAAAGGGTGACCTTCTTAGTCCGTTAGAGTAAAGCTCACCGGAAGCCAACCCTGAGTGACACACACCGGTCCGAATGTATAGTCCGAGGAAGACCAGCTGGCAGTCGAACGAAAGCCCTTACACACAAGTATCTGGGCAGGGACAAAAATAATTACGTTGGGATTTCCTGAGCAATTAAAATCAGAGAATCACTTATTGGATGATTTACCGGTGGTGCCTCTGCGGGACAACTGATGGAGAAGCGAAAGTCAGTCCACCCTCGACGCACAGGTATTATAGAGCGGCTCTAATCCCTTACGGTAGTTGTCCTTGCAAAGGCCAATCCAGTATCCACTCGGTGAAGCAGAATGCCATCATGGTGGTGATGACCGTGATCCGTACAATTTGTGACAATTTGAAGGGAAACCCATCGTTGACCGGTCTCTTCTTCCGATTGTGGGACTGTCAATAGAGAGCCACGGCGACTGTATCCTTCGTTCGATAGACTCCCCTTTCGAACTCAACGCTGCTACATGGTTAACAATAGGTGTGCGCTTCAACTGTAATTAAACCGGATCTCTGCTCACTAACAACCAAAGTGACAGGTGAGTTTTTAGACAAGATTTATAGCCGAGACGGCTGTCGGTTGCCAAAATGGCCGTTGGTTGTCCATCCGTTGGACGCACTTCGATGAGGACAACGTAGAACAGTCATGTTGCAAGCATCGCTTTTTCACCTATTACGAATTCACCGGTTCTGTGCAGCAGCAAAACTAGACGAAGCTACGATGTTGTTCATGACTTGGGAATGACAGCAGTTAAAATAGAAGACACGCGTCACGTCCACCCGAATGGTTTCAATTTTCAACGACGTTGCGAGTTGCAGAAGCGATTTTGTAGTCTCTTGACTTAAGTTTCTGCTTGATTCCATCTGGGATTCCATCAGAAATTGAAAAATATTGTTGACGTAGGACTACGTCTTTCTTCTCTATACAGGAGTTAAATTGGAATTTCAAAACCAAGAGCGTTACGATGGCATGAAATATTTTAAACTCTTATAGCTTTTTGTTGGCTTAACGAAATTTCTTGATTAGCACCTCAATCGAAAGACAAGGCATCAAAGGTTCATTACGTTTACTTACTGACTCCCACATACCTGTCCAAATAGTTGAATAACTGTTTTAAAAACGAACATTGATTTCAAGCAAATCTATAAATAGGGGTGCTAGAGAAAAGTTGACGTCATTTGCGAAGCGTTTGTCTTGCTTCGCTTAAATCGAACTGACCGTCGACCGACCGAGAGAAGATGCCGTCATGCCACTGCTGCTACCGCCGCTATGGAGAAGAAGAGGAAGCAGTCCACGGGAGAATAAGGTGGATGTGGTCGCCATCGCAGCCCTAAACGAACGGAACGGGTCCTCCCTGCATGGGATCGAAAAATACATCGGCGGGAACTACAACTGCGATGTCGGCAAGATTGGCGAGTGAATTGAAATCCCGGGAAACGGGCATGTCTAACGGGCATGAGAAATGTCTGTTACATTACTGGCATCCGAGAAGGACAAGGAGAAAAAGAAGTTAGTTTGTAAGCAAAACCCCTCCAGGTTTCAAAGACCGCCGCGATGAAGAAGACCCCGAAGAAGCCACCACCGCAAACCTCATCGGGCGAGGGGGATTTCAACCAGTGCGCTGTCAAAATGTGTCCGTGTTACTCGAATTCAACAATTCAATCGGCCCTTTTCAGAGCCAACAAATGTGTACTAAAGAGTTATTTTTGTAATATTCTATCGACAATATGGCAATTTAGGATGTTTCCGAGGACGCTGCTGCCATGCTATCGGGATGCAATAACAGCATAATGCTCATCTTGCACATCCCATGCCAAGACATCAGTTTCATATTTCCCAGATCAGAAAGCGAAGAATACTAAAAAGGAGGAGCATCATCTACTATTCTAGGGGTATAAAGCATGCCATCTTCGTCGAATTCGGCTTCATTCCATTTTCGGTTTCAAGCTGATAATTCGACTTTTTGTCACGTTTTTTGTATGAGTCCTTCGAAAATTTTGTTTCGTGAAATTGCTCAAGATTTGTAGATTGACTCGCGCTTCCAGAATTGGCCCTGCAGGAATCGGTGCGCTTCATCGCCAACCTCATTGGACGAGGAGGATTCCAACATGTGCGCCGTCAAAATGTATGTCCGCGTTATTCGAATACACTGCTCAATTGGCCTTTTTCAGGGCCAACAAATGTGTACTGACACTGAGTTAATTATGTAATATTTCCTAATGTGTATACCACATACTAGCTATGATCTCTTCATTCTTTTCGTAGCATCATGTAATATCTGATTTGTTATGAATAATTGACAATTGCCAACAGGGGCCTTCCTTAGCCGAGTGGTTAGAGTCCACGGCTATAAAGCAAAGCCATGCTGAAGGTGTTTGAGTTCGATTCCCGGTCGGTCCAGGATGTTTTCGTAATTGGAATTTCCTTGACCTACCTGAAGTATCATCGTACCTGCCACACGTATTTTACTTTGAAATCCGAAACTCTGAAAATGGTTCCAAACCAAATGACAGATCTCCCCTAAAACCATAAAGTAATTGAATACTCACAATCATCTATTATCTGCAAAAAGCTACCACACTGTTGTTAAAGTCTGACCCAGAATTTATCGAAGTTGTGTCCATAGTAGTCCTACGTCAACCCCGTGGTAATGTAACAGACATTACCCACACCATTTTGTTTGGTGTTGGAATCTGCTTATACGGCTTATTTAATCTAGTCAATAAATACTGGTTAATTTTTCATCATTCATTCGGAGTCGTCCATGAACCACGTAGTAATTTTTAAGTTTTTAACCCCCCTTACCTCTCGTGACTCGGCGTGGTTTTGGCCGATATCCCCCCTCCCCCTATGACTACGTGGTTTCTTTATGAACGAAATATTTAGTTGAAAATTCTCAAACAAAAATCAGAACTAAAATATTTGTACTGGCAATCACCAACAACATCAGATTGCACTCCTCCAATTTCCTCATGCATGAGGTCTCGTCGTACTCATTAGACTATTGGATTTATCCGAATTTGTTGGCATAATGGGATTTTATGATTACCGTGGGATATTGTTAGCTCCTTATAATTTAACCTTTCGTCGATCGCGAATTTTTGTAACGCGAGTAGTCGTGCGTTGTACTTTGTGTAGAAACCCTTGGGTTTTCATGTTCAACATGACATACCGTCGATGGGGGTGACAATGGGTCTAGGGGGTGAGATTGGGTCAAAACGGAAAAATATGTTTTGTGAAATATTTCAGCTAATAACGATGATATTACTTAAATTAATAATTCATATGTTAGGGAACATATTATTACACATAATTCATAACAATATACATTTTTAGAAATAGTAGTTTTTGTGTACTACATCAATAAACTTACATGTTGAAACTAGATAAAATTCACAACAATAAATTTCTCCTGTACAAAGTATCACGCATGTACTCTAGCCTCTATCGTGGTATTAGTAGAATGTTGAAAGTCTTTTCATTACACATCACAGGTATTTACCGGAATCTGTTTGATTTTCCCACAAAAAAATCATTTTTTTCGGTACGATGTCTAAAACATTGAAAATGGGGGTGAGATTGGGTCAAGCAAGAACGATAGTAAATGAAATTCCAAGTCCACTTTTTTGACATTTTAAGATGCCGGGTGTTCTCTTTTTTCATTAACATGTGTTTATTATTTCTAAATACAGCATCTCTGAAACATCAAACAAGTCTACTTGAGTATTCCGTGCATTGAATAACAATACGACGCATTTTGACAACTTCTCAAACCAGCAACTGTGTTTCGTGCGCAGCAACATCGTAAATTTTTATCAAAAGGGTGTTTTTTTCTAAATTTGATTATTTATTAGTGTTTTCATATTATAGAAACATCTCACGGAAGTACAAATGAGTTGGGTCGCTGAAATACTGGGATTATGACGTCAACTTCTGCCTGAAATTTATTGATCGTGGAATGTCGCACCGAAATTTAACTATTTGCGAAGGTTTAAAATAATCACTGTTTCAGTACACCTTTGGGGAAACTGGATGGGTTTTATAGCAATGGGGATGAGACTTTGAAGACAATTTGAGGGAAAAACCAAGAAAATTTATGTAAACTTGACGATAAATGTTGGGTTTACATATTTTTTCTCATAGCTCTTCAATTTTCAGTATAATCTTTCTTTTAAGTGGGTTTATCATACTTGTGAAACATCTTAGATATCTTTTTGTCTTGTTTGCATCGTTTTTTGTCAATATTTTTCAGTTGTGAATGGTTTTGAAATCATATTCTCAAAAACAAGTTATTTCAATTACAGTGACCCAATGTCACCCCCTCTATGGAGTGAGATTGGGTCATTTTTCATTCACTTGTGGTGCCACTGTGAATAAATATTTGTCTTTAATTTTTTGTACAGTTGTTAATGTACCGTCAAAGTACATGCACACCAAATTTAAAGTTTATTGAAGTTAAATTGCGATAGTTATTTAAAAAATAAATCGCACATATCGCTTTTTGACCCATTGTCACCCCAACGACGGTACCTCAAGATATAGAATAAATATAGAATACCCATCTTCGACAAAGTTGCTTAGGAGATTAAGGGTTGACATGCAATGTTCATTCAGGTACGGAATTCCAACACCAGGCAGTGCTAGTGTGCATGAAAGTTTTGTTTTGTGAATATATCAATATCCTAATCACTTTGAAAGATGGCGTCTTTGGTAAAGTTTAGCCAATATCGAATTTCAAAACTTAAATAATACCTCCTGAAAGATTGGAGACTTCCAGCAGAATATACAGGCAAATTGGGACTGCGATGAGAAAAAAGTCTTAATTTATTTCTAAATTGTTGGTGAAAGCTTTTGTCTACAAAAATAAATTCAAGCAAAATGGGGCTGTTTGAGCAAATTGTTTCAGAATTCTGAGTCATAGAAAGATATGCTAGCTAATATAGGAATAGAATAACTATGCCATATAGGATAGTGCAATGATAACTAGATGCTATTTTTATTTTCAGAAATGTCAATCACTTTTAAATAATAGCTGAAGGTTTTTTGGATTTCTAAAAATTTTGAGATTACCTATAAAGGAACGATTTGATAATATTCCAATTCGCCTAATAAGATTTGATTTTGGAAAATACCTACAAAAATAATCTAAATAATCTACATAATTCTTACCAAAATTTTCGACGATTCATCCACAAATATTCATTACATATCTCTGCTTCTCTGAGAAGTACGCTAAATAGCGATAATTACGGAGGATTTTATAAAAGCAAAATATAGCCATACCCACTAGACTGATGCAAATTTCGAAGTTTTTGCTCCCTTATGCTTAAACGGTGTCAATTATAATGAAAATAATTCTCTTAAAATTTGAAGAAATTTGGTTGTGCACAGGCCATTTGAATTTTCTATGGAAATTACTATGGAAATGACAAACCTTTTGTGTTCAGTCCCCTAACTGCTCGTAATAATAATTTATGGAAAAGTGAACAAACTCTACTCATGTGAAATCTTTCTAGCTACAACGAAGACCACATTTTGATGGGACGTAAGGATAATTTGTTATTAGTAATAAATTTAAATCATGCTGAGATGATCATTCAATTACTTTCAGAGCAACACAGAGCCGTGTAGTTCCGGCGTATAGAATAGAACTACGGACGACCTGTTCCGGTGGTAAGAATCCACCAAACGGGGTAACCCCAATTCAAGGTGTGATGCGAAAAACCGTGCTGAGGAATGAATGGTCGAAGGGGTGAAAAAGATGTTCGGCCGTTAACGGAGCCTGTGGGGCACCTGGGCACCTCTCACAGTATTTTGTCCCTTACCGCGTTAATGCAGGGCTCTGGCGTGGTGGACCTCTTTTCCCGTGCTACTCGTGGGATCCAATCATGAATACAAATTTAAACCAAAATCAAAATAATAGTAGTAGTGCAGGTAGTAGCAGTAGTAGGGAAGCGAACCCCTTCGCAAGAAGTGGGTTAGCTAGGTCTCCGTTGAGGAGAGCGGAAGCAGGAGGAGGCAGCAGTGCACGTAGTGCCAGTGCTGGAAACCATATTTCATCCCCGGCTAACGCATCGGGTGAGGTTATGGATGGAGCGTGGTTGATGAGGGCCATCAATAAAAGTAGAGATGGGCTCTCTGCGATGGAAGTGGCTGCACAGCAGCTCGACTCCATAATTGACTTTGCGTCCTCGAAGTCTGACATCAGCAAGGACCTCAAGCAGGCCCTGTTCAGACTTCGTAAGTCGATGTTCGCGGCCAAGCAGAA
The DNA here is from genome assembly GCF_002204515.2 of Aedes aegypti. Lineage (NCBI taxonomy): Eukaryota > Metazoa > Arthropoda > Insecta > Diptera > Culicidae > Aedes > Aedes aegypti. Next base: position 100,161,487 of record NC_035107.1, read on the forward strand.
CCATGCTGAACCCATGGCGAGTGTGGCTGCGGCAGAACCCGTGAAATTGAAGGTGCCGAAGTCTACCCAGACGGAGCCCTTCGTCTTCGCGGGTAGCCCCAAAAGTGCGGAAGCGAATGCTTACAACAAGCAATCGCAGAAGCGCGCGAGGCAGCCGTCAGGGGAGGAGCTACCCGGCGGCGCTCGCAAGGCCAGGCGGATATTAACCCCGAAAACCGGCAGAAGTGCCGGAAAATCGGACCCCAGCCAGGCGTCCCGGAAAGCCGAGAAGGGTGGGCCCGAAAAGGCTGGCCCCTCACGGAGTGATGGGAACAGGGGGTTGCGACCTTTGAGAGGTCCTCAATCACCACAGGTTAGGGCGGATCAGGGGGGGGACGCCCCCTGGACAACCGTAGTGAGAAAGAAGAAGAAGGAGAAGCAGGAAGTTCAGGAGCGCAGGGATACCAGGCCTAAGAAAAGTAGGAGGGTAGGTGCCAAGCGCGAAAAGGGTGATGCGATCATCATCAAGACGGAAGAGTCCAAGTACTCGGAAGTCCTGAAGGCGATGCGCAGTGACGCGAAGCTCGCAGATCTTGGAGCCGACGTACGCAGTGTCAGACGCACTCGTACAGGTGAAATGATTCTCGAGCTTAAGCGCGACAAGGAGCGCAAGGGCGCCGCCTACAAAAGTTTGGCGGAAGAAGTCCTTGGCGAGGGTGTCGAAGTGAGGGCTCTGACGCAGTCAGTGACTCTGAAGGTGATGAACCTTGACGAGATCACCAACGCAGAAGAGCTCGTCACAGCACTGCGGCAACAGTGCGAGATTCAGGTGCCCACCGCTGCCGTTCAGCTACGGAAAGGTCCGGCAGGTACTCAGGTGGCCTTAGTACACCTACCTGTGGCGGACGCAAATAAGTCCTTTAAGGTAGGCAAGATCAAGGTTGGTTGGTCAGTATGCTCACTGAACATACATGAGCAACCGGTGATCTGCTTTAGGTGTAGGGAACCAGGACACAAGTCCTGGGGCTGTAAAGGCCCTGATAGGACCAAGTTGTGTAGGCGTTGTGGTGAGGAAGGTCATAAGGCACTAGGCTGCAAGAACCCTCCCAAGTGCTTGATTTGTTCCGGCAAGTCCGTGAACAACAATCATCCAACGGGAGGCTCAAGGTGCCCGACCTTCAAACGAGCCATTAACGAAAAGTCACAGTGCAGGTAACGCAGCTGAACCTGAACCACTGTGACGCAGCTCAGCAACTGCTGTACCAGGCAGTTGCTGAGTGGGGGACGGACATCGCCATCATATCGGACCCATACCGAGTACCCTCCGGCAACGGCAACTGGGTCGTGGATGGATCCGGAAAAATGGCGGCGATATGGACGACGGGTAAATACCCCGTCCAGGAGTTGGTGTCTACTACCTACGAGGGCTTCGTGATCGCCAAGGTAAACGGGGTCCTCTTTTGTAGCTGCTATGCGCCTCCGAGTTGGTCGACCGAGCGGTTCACGCAGATGCTGGACTGCATGACGACCGTGTTGACAGGGCGAAGGCCAGTAGTAATAGCGGGTGACTTCAATGCCTGGGCCGTGGAATGGGGAAGCCGCATCACGAACCAGCGAGGTCAAATCCTGCTAGAGGCACTGGCCGTGCTAGATGTCGATCTGGCTAATGTTGGTACCAAAAGTACCTTCAGCCGAAACGGAGCGGAGTCGACTATCGACGTTACTTTTTGTAGTCCTGGCCTAACGAGTAGTTCGAACTGGAGGGTAGACAATGCCTACACTCACAGCGACCACCTGGCGGTTCGCTACAGTATCGACTACAACAACAGCAGGCAGCGCGTAGAGGAAGCGACTAGGTCACGGCCAAGCCCTCGTAGGTGGAAGACATCGTACTTCAATGACGAAGTACTTAGGGAGGCGCTCCGTCGTGAGCGTAACCTACTCGGCCTAAGCGGGGACGAACTGGTAGCGGTGCTTTCGCGTGCGTGCGATGCGACCATGCCTAGGAAAGTCCACCCTAGAAATGGGAGACCACCGACGTACTGGTGGACTCAAGCAATTGCGAACCTGCGCCGTGCCTGCCTACGGGCCAGGAGGCGGATGCAGCGAGCACGTACCGAGCAGGAGCGTGAAGAACGACGGGTAGTGTTCACCGCTGCCAAAGTCGCGCTGAAGTCCGAGATAAGGGCAAGCAAAAAGGCCTGCTTTGAGAGACTCTGTCAGAGTGCCAACGTGAACCCGTGGGGTGATGCCTACAGGATCGTTATGGCGAAGACAAGAGGTGCAATTGCTCCTACGAAGCAATCTCCACAGATGCTGGAGGGGATCATCGAGGGGCTCTTTCCGCGCCACAACCCTAGCCCATGGCCTCCTTTTGTAGGACAGCCGGGGATTGGGGCTGGCGATGAGGATAGAGTAACCGATGAGGAACTTGTAGGGATTGCAAAATCCCTAAGCATGGGGAAGGCACCAGGTCCGGACGGAGTTCCAAACCTGGCCCTCAAAGTCGCAATCTTGGAGGCTCCCGGTATGTTCAGATCTGCTATGCAGATATGCCTGGACGAGGGAGTATTTCCAGATGCGTGGAAGAGGCAGAGCCTGGTACTATTGCCAAAGGCGGGGAAACCACCTGGTGACCCGTCGGCGTATAGACCAATATGCTTGATTGACACGGCGGGGAAGGTGCTCGAGAAGATCATCCTCAACAGACTGTTGAGGTACACTGAGAGTGTAAATGGTCTCTCAAGCAACCAGTTCGGCTTCCGGAAAGGGAAGTCCACCGTAGACGCTATTCTGACGGTTAAGAAAACCGCTTAGATAGCACTCCAGCGTAAGAGGAGGGGGATTCGCTACTGCGCAGTAGTGACTCTGGATGTAAGGAACGCATTTAATAGTGCCAGTTGGGCGGCTATTGCCGATGCGCTCCTGCGTCTGGGGATACCCGAGTACCTGTACAAGATTCTCGGAAGTTACTTCCAGAATCGGGTATTAGTCTATGACACAGAGGTGGGTCGGAAGTGCTTTCACATAACCTCAGGAGTCCCGCAGGGTTCCATCCTGGGCCCGGTGTTATGGAATGTCATGTACGACGAGGTGTTGAGATTAAAATTCCCGGCGGGTGTGGTCATCGTTGGCTTTGCCGACGATATTACGCTGGAGGTCTACGGTGAATCGATCGAAGAAGTGGAATTGACTGCAGCCCACTCGATCGCAATTGTGGAGGAGTGGATGAGCTCCAGGAAACTGGAATTGGCTCACCACAAAACTGAGGCGGTTGTTGTCAACAACCGAAAGTCGGTGCAGCAAGCGGTGATCAGTGTAGGCGACTGCACGATCACTTCGAAGCGCTCCGTCAAACACTTGGGGGTGATGATCGACGATAAGCTTACCTTCGGTAGCCACGTCGATTATGCCTGCAAGAGAGCCTCCACAGCTATTGTGGCACTGTCTCGGATGATGTCCAACAGCTCTGCGGTGTACGCCAGCAAGCGAAAGCTTCTGGCCAGTGTCGCCTCGTCCATACTGAGGTATGGTGGCCCGGCTTGGGGCACGGCCTTAAGTACCAAGAGCTACCGTAGCAAGCTAGAGAGTACTTATAGGCTAATGTGCCTGAGGGTTGCGAGCGCGTACCGTACCGTGTCACACGATGCACTCTGCGTCATCACCGGTATGGTGCCTATTGGTATCCTTATCATGGAAGACATAGAGTGCTTCGAAATGCGCGGCACAAGAGGCATACGCAGGATTGCCAGACTGGCCTCCATGGTCAAATGGCAGCGTGCGTGGGACAGTTCCACCAAGGGAGTGTGGACTCACAGGTTGATTCCGAGGTTAGATATCTGGGTCAATAGGCGCCATGGGGAACTAACATTCCACCTGACACAGGTCCTTTCGGGCCATGGTTGCTTTAGACAGTATCTACACCGTTTCGGTCATGCGGGTTCTCCCGAATGTCCAGTTTGTGCAGGTTTAGAGGAAACGGCGGAACACGTTTTGTTCGTGTGCCCGCGTTTCCGCACAATGCGTGACCGCATGTTTGCCACATGCGGTCGGGACACGACTCCGGACAATTTGGTTCAGAGGATGTGTGAAGACGAGTTTGGCTGGAATGCCGTTTCATCGGCTATCACCCACATCGTCTCGGAACTGCAAAGGAGGTGGCGAGTGGACTCGAGGAGTGGCTAGTGCAGACGCTAAACAACAGGTGGTCCAAGGGTTCGCAGTCGGCTACGTAGGTCATACCGGTGCCCTACGGTCGAAATCGACCCTTACAGCGATTAAGTGGCCGCGGGGAGAACATCCTGGTAGCGCTGCTGTCGTGGCGCCGGCCTACTGGGTGGATACGAGCCTCTGGTTGTTCGGGGCAGGTGGAGGCCCCTTCGTCAGCAATCCCAGCTGGTGCTAGCTGATAGGGCCTGAGCCTTCAGTAGGTCAAATTGCGAAGCCCGCAGTATCAGTTCTTGATACCTGCGGTGCAGCTGGGCGCGGGCGTAGTGGTCGACCCTGCCCGCTTTCAGCGGACAACGGGAGGTGAAGACCACCTGGGAAGCTGGCAAAGCGCCAGCATGCTACCTTGGTGGACCCCCCTAAGCGTGTCATCGATGTTCGTTGCTGCATGGCTACGCAGCTAACCTGAAGGATGCGATGTGCAATAGCCCCTCTCCGAAGCAATGCCTTCTTGGTGGTCCCGGAGACACGAAGGGTTTGGCGGCAATGGAAATGGTTTAGTGGGTCGGGGTCCTGTTTACTGCTTGCATGTAGTAAATGGTCCCTAACCCCACACGGCCGTCTGTTGAGCAGATTATCCCCCCATTGCTTAGAAAAAAAAAAAAAAAAAAAAAAAAAAAAAAAAAAAAAAAAAAAAAAAAAAAAAAAAAAAAAGAGCAACACTGCTGTTTTGCTGCAGGACATAGTAGCCTGGATTACTTTGATCTATTATACCCTCCAGAAGCACCACTGTTGCCTGCCGAGCAGTTGGTTAAGCATGCAAACTGCAAACCCAGTTTATGATTAAGAATAGCAATTTATCCTTAAGTCCTATCAAAATGTGGTCTTCAGCAAAGTTGTAGCTGAAAGGATTTCACATGAGCAGAGGTTGTTCACTATTCTATAAAATATTATGACGAAGAAATAGAGGGCTGAACACAAAAAGATGGCGTTTTCCATAGTAATCTCCAAATAAACTTCAAATGGCTTGTGCACAGTCAAATTTCTTCTGAATAATTTCAATGAAGGAGGTAATCCATAGGTTCTAAACACAAATATTTACTACCGCACACAACTTATGTCGATTATTTTTGATATCTAAGTAACCGTACATAATCTTGAGAAAAAAGTGAGTAACTCAAGCTTGCTCAGTGTCTAGAGTCTAGTGTCTAAGAGTTGCTCTGTGCAAAGCTGTCCAGCCCCTTGGGGATTTGTTACTCGATATTCCCTAAGGTTACTCGTATCCCGGCCAATACCTCGAGGAGTTAGGGATAGGAGTTGCTGGGCAGGAGGCCAATGACCGCACAGACGGGTCTATTTTATTCCTTCAGGTACGCGAGGTACCAATGGTACGCCATGCTCAGCCATTTACCAACCAGTCCCTCTATCTACCGAACGTAGGTATTCCAAAGGCTTGAATTTTAAGGTATGGAGCCAAAAATACATGACATGTAGCAGATATATCAGTTCATGATGAAATTACATGATTGAGTATTGAAGAAAATTTCTATTTTTTTCGAGACAAAGCATAAACCGCAATAATAGGGCAATGAAAACAGCTTTTTGCCTATTATTGTGGTACCAGTATGACATTCTAAGATTCGGGATTTCAGTAGTCATATTCAGGCATTGCAGAATTTGCTCTCATTTTATTTTTAAGGACGATCAAAGCAAGCGAAAACTAAATCTTATCGGAGCGGTCCACGCTCGGCAATGTAGGTATCGCAAGTTGTAACAAGTTTGGTAAATAAGAGCAGCGACTACAAAGAGAGAGCGATGATAAAATCCATTTTTTTGCAATTTCTCATCGTAATAGGCTGTTTTTCATTAGGCCAATCTTGCATGATACGTTCTACTTTCCTGTACTGAAGTATGCAGTGCGGGAATAGTCATTACGCAACTGAAATCAGTGTTGTAATGATTCATTACGCAATGATTTCTCATTACGCAACTGTTTTGAGTTTGTGAATGAATCATTACACAACATTTTTTCAGAAAATTGTAAAATAATGGTGAATGCATTCCAATATACACCCAAGTAACCACAAGCATTAAATCATTGCATTAAATTGATCGAAAGTCAACACTTATTGCATCAATAATGTTATCATGCATTTATTCAATAACTGTCAAGCAATGATCCATTTTATTAGCATTATAAATGTTTTGTAGCATTATTTTAATTCAGCATTATGTTAAGCGTTTAGAGTGAATATACAGTTATGCTGTCATACAAGATTACGTAACCTCATTAAAAGCACTCGAATCTGTAATAAAAAAGTAAGACGATCGAGCACGTTCGCACTCGCTCATTACGTTTTGTGGGGTATGGAAAAAGAACAATTTTTATGATGAAATGAATTTCTTCCATCTCGAACCCCCATTTCATGATCTAAGGATATATATATTCATTCAGAATTATGTTGTATTTTGTATATGATACTCTTTTATTCATAAGAGGCGAGAAGAAATGTCGATCAATTTCTCACCCCCTGAAATCTTTCCAATGCGCTAGGGCTTTGTTTTGTGGGTTAAGTTCTGTCATTTCATCTACAAGAAATAATGGTGATCAAATTCTTTCCATTGATGTTTCATTTAGTGAGGAAAGGAAATCACTGTTGTTCAATCTCCGAAGAGAATTCTTTCTATTCGTAATAACTGGGCGAATAGTAATGGTTAACACACACAGTGGCTTCGTTTATAAGGAACTTTTATCCTACCTTATCACATCAGCAGCTTTAGCACAGGACACCAACGCACCAGTCATGCAGCACACCATCATGCTAGTTGTGGGTTCGAATCCTGATTCCAACAAAAAAAAAATCATTGAAATGGTGAAGAAAAACCATTGGACTCATTATTTTGTTTACTTTCAACGCATGCCCTAAACATACATTGTTTTAAGCTTATATACATCATGAACTCCAAATATACAACCATAAATGCTTTAGTAGGGCTTGTGCATTAAAACTGCTTTACCAAGTATTGCATTAATTTGGTTGTTGTGGGGCCCTTTTCCACTTTAATTATGCTTTATAAAGCTCTTAAAGATTATGTCACTTTAAAATAAAATCTGATAGCACACTATAGAGCAAACATAAGGTATTCAAATACAGCTTCGTGGTTACTTGGGCAGTGATACCTCCATGAGTCGATGTTCCATGACTCGAAATCGACTCATGGAACCATACTAAAAACAATCTTTCATGGTTACTATGATGGTCCCTAGAAGCAGCTATCCAAAGGAATGCTGTTCCAAGACTCGATATTTCCATGAGTCGATGGTCCCTTCAATATCAACTCATGGAGGTTTCACTGTAATTTCTGATACCCTCAAGTGGTCTTCTACGAAATTGCATAAAATGTTGTACGTAACTCGTTGCAGAACTCGATTTTTACAGCACTCGTCGTTATTATTCTACTCGACAAGCCTCGTAGGATAAATTTACGACTCTTACTGTAAAAATCATCATTCTGCAACTTGATCCGTAAACTACTATTTCAGCACTAATAGGCAGTATCGAAAAGTAGCACTCAACTAAGTTTTGGTAATTATCAAAATGACGTCGGATTGCATCCATACGTCATTTATTCAATTGTTCTGAATTTCTAAATGACTTACTCAACTAAGTTCTGATTCACATTTGTATGACGAACAGATTTGAGTCGGATTCTAATTGTAGATTCAGATTTAGAATCAGAAGCTAGTCGACTGTGAGAGTTTTTGTGTTGAAATAGGATGTACCTACAGTACTGGACAGAATAAAGTACGCATTGGTCGTTTTCCCATACATAATGGTCAAGTTTGGAGATCTAAATCTCAGCTTTTAGTGTTCCGATTGATCTGAAATTTTCACCACAGTCTGAATATAACATAGATTTTACTCAATTAAAATATCACTTTATTTGAAACACAATCTTTTAAATTATTAAAAATCTCTCAATTTGCAAAAAAATGCAAAATTTTTTTTTGAAAATATTTTGAAAACAATCAGTTTTACCAGTAGAAGCATTGGCCTAAGAATGCTAATGTCGCTACTGTTCGTGTTACCAACATCTAGTTTGCCACGCGCTAACAGCCTGAGTACCGGGCCTCAAAGTGTCAAATTAATTTTAAAGACCAAAACTAATAATTGGCATTTAAAAACAGCGAAAACTCATAACTAAAGGTAAAAATGATTAAAATCAGTTTTGTGGTAACAGCGCCATTAGCGTTCTACTTCTAATATTTCTATTGTTTTACCGAAAAATGATGTTCTGCAAACTTGTGTGTCATATCAAATTGTACATTTTTGCAGAAGGACATATTGCTCTAAATATTTTCATTTAAAAATTATTTTTACTTTAAAATTTAGTCATTTTTATCAAAATTTGAGATTTGCGATAACTTAAAAGTTTGTTAATGAAAAACTATGAATTTTTAGCCTAGCAAATTTGAGGTTACTTTCAAGCTGCGTGAAAATTTCAGGTCAATCGGACAACTAGAAACCGAGATATAAGACTCCAAACTTGATAATTTTTGTATGGAAAAACGGCCAATGCGTACTTTATTCTGTCCAGTACTGTATAGGAGCCAATAGAATATGTAAGTTCACTACAATAAAGACGGGAGCTTTATGGGGCGATACGTCCAGTGAACGTAGGGGCAGTACAGGTATGTTCCGTTTTTATCACGTTCCGATTTTGTCACGCTCCGATTTTGTCACGTTCCGATTTCGTCAACAAATTATTCCGTTTTTATCAACACACAAAAAATGTTTGTTTTCTTATTTTCAAAATGTTTAGAATATAAACTTAATACTTGTTTTTAAGCAATTCAAATGCTTTCAATAGCCTCAGAGTTGAATTTTCGGCATTATGTGAATGTTGAGCTCCTACTATACATGGTAGGTGACAAGCCATACACGATTCAATAAGGTTTGACTCCTTCCTATCCACTATTCAATTGAATATATGACCTTTTGTCTTTCGACTTTTTGTCCATGAACCTATTCAATTATAGTTTTAAACTTGACCACGTGCTAGCAAAAACTGGAATTTGTGATTAGTAGAATACGTATTTACGAGAGTTTTAGAGACCTCTTCTTTTTCTTATATAACTTGTCTTCACAGAATTTTCTATATTAATATGATAGATATATGTTCATTTCTTTTTTATAAGGGATGCACTTGGGAATGAACTCAAGAATGTTTGGGCTTCGGCAAGAAACATGATCGAGTTTATTTTATTTTTGATAAGACTGTAGACCCCGTCATACTTTGGACATTATCTTCTTTCTCTCAAACTTGATAGCATTGCACAAATTATAGCAAACAGCCATTGATTAGATCCTGTTCCAAGAGGTAAGGGAAGAAGTTCAGCAAAACTAAGTAATCTATAGAAAATGTTGGAATCTCCATACACAGGTCGGACTCGATTATCCGGAGACTCGATTATCCGGGGACTCGATTATCCGGGATTCGAATATATCCGGAATTTGTTTTTTGATGTTCTTGTTTTTTAATTTTTATGCATAATTCTGAGATAATCATGTTTTGCAATATACAATATGAATGGTTTTGCAGTTTGAACCGTATTTAAGAAAAGGGGGGTTTGAAAAAGTGGTTTTTCGTGTATGCTGGTCAACAATTTTTTTTTTGCTTGTAAAAACCCCTAGAGTAAGGTGGGGCAAAAGTTCGACCTTAGTGGTATAATCAAAGTTTCCAGGAAAACAATAGCAGTTAAAACAAAACAAATACCATACAGTGAACCTTCAACATATTGGCTATAATTTTGCTGAACAAACTTGTGTCAAAATATTTACCCATTTTTAGTTATAACAGTTTCAAAATTGATTGTCTTATTCGAACTTTTGCCCCACCGGTGGGGCAAGAGTTCGAATCTAGTGTGGGGCAAAAGTTCGCTGGCTAAAATCCAAAATATCGATCCTTTTATGACAGGCATACTTTACACCAGCCGTAAACTTAAGTTTGCCGAAAAATACACACTAAATTTTCATCAAAAAATTGCCCAAAACCGGGTTAGTTGTAATAAACTCAAAAATAGCATTTTCTCGGAAAACTAAGTGTAAATGTAAAATTTTGGTGACAGTTTTCATATGATCAGACAAATATAACTAAATTTGAAGATAATATGTGGATTTTAGGCAATTTGCAAATTTTTCCGTGATTTTATACATGGGTCGAACTTTTGACCCGCTGATTCGAACTTTTGCCCCACTAGGGGCCAAAAATTGTTTTCAAGCATTTATGCAAAATCTAATACGCTTCAAAGCAACCTTATGATAGGCCTAGAAACGCCCTTACATAAAATATTGAAAAAGATTTTATCTCTAATTGGTTCCATGCAACGAAAGTTTGACCAAAAATTACAATATTCACGTCGAAAAACAACAAATAGCCATAACTTTTCCAAATCTCAATCGATTTTTATGATATTTGGAGTAAAAGTCTCTTACTTGAATAGCATTCGAACCACAATGACATTTATAAGATTTGTTTTGAATTGAGCTAGAAATCCTAAAAAGAAACTCTTACCCCACTCGAACTCTTGCCCCACTTTACTCTACTGTTCCCAGAAAAAAATTCTGGATACGCCACCCCATCATGTGAGTCGAAAAAAAGATAATGTTTAAGTTCTTTTGTCAAAGATTTCAATTTTTTTCTTAGTGATTCGATTATCCGGAGGATTTGATTGCCCGGAGTGAAAAAAAAAAATCGATACTCCGGATAATCGAGTCCGACCTGTAATAAGTTTGCATCGATGAAGAGGGTAAAGGGCTGAAATGGCTGACAATTTGAGAAATTGTTGATACTGAACGTTCCCTCGTCGCGCTTATTGCCATCCCACATGGAGACTAAAAGGTTAATTAGGAGTCTTACACACTTAAAATAAATTGCGGTATCCTGTGGAATAAATCACCGAATTTGAACTGTAAACAACAAAAATACAGATTTTCCTGTGAAATCTACAATTTTAACAACAGAATCCGTGAAATCAACGAATTTACTGGAGAAAATCCGTGAAATTGATGGTCGGGAGTTCGAATCCTGGTCAAACAATTTTCTTGTTTTTCTTCATGATTTCGTTTAAATATTTTACGGATTGTTCGGTGATTTCACACCGAACCTTCAGCTGTTGAGATTACGGTAAAATTTCGCCGTAATCCGTAATTTGTTTTAAGAGGGGAATGAAATACGCTTATTCATAAACTTTTACAAAAGAGTTTTTCACCAAAAGTTCTAATTTGATGATGCTTGTTCTAGAGTTTGTACACTGTGTTTTTGATGAACTTCTATATTGCTGTTTGCATTTGAGATGCAAATATTGAGTAAACGTCCTTCAAATGCGGCAACACAAAATAATCAAAGGACACCTAACAACGGTTACATAAATCACCGCCGCCCTAGAAAGAAAAATCTATCTTTGACATCGCATTTCTTTTGAAAAATCTTACCGCGTTTGGTGTTACCGCATTTGATATTTGCTTTTCAAACGCACACAGCAATATAAATAAAAATGAAATTGTGTTTGTGTGTCACGAAAAGGGCTAAAAGACTTACTTGATTATTTCACTGTTACATCGGTCAAGTGTTCCGATGTGTTTGAGTGAATGAATGATTTTTCCTGGAATAACTAAAAAACAACTGATAACTAATCTGTCGTTTTGTATGGGAGATAGCATGCCATTTTTCAGCAGCCTACTTGATGGCAAAACGAAGTTTGACTGAACCACTAGTAGTTAATATTATTTTCACCTAATTAAAATAACTATAGGTTAGTTTATTGCCAGTCTATTCGTGATGTAACGTAAAGCTAAAAGGCGATGGTGGCGTTGTTCTAGATTGGCGATTAGTACTTCCCTGTCGAAATAGATAGTAATAACATTAGAAGAAAGATCACCACAATCATTGTACTGATAAGATTTTGGCAATTCAAAGCACTGGAAACCTTAAACACTTGTTGCATTTTCATTCAAAATGTAAAAAAATGTACCTAGTCAAATAATCTTTCATTATCAACTGACTGCGGAAGTGTTTAGAAGAACACGAAGCGAGAAGAAGGCTCTTTCTCAGTTGGGAAGTAATGTCATAAAGAAAAAGAAGAAGAAGCAGAAGGATGAGGATGAACAGTAGAAAAAGAAGTTGGTTCTTGTTTTATCTTTCTTGAAGAAAAAAAAAACAATTATCAGCTTGACCCACTTCCTTGTATGTAGTTATTTTTCTAAATATGACGCACCTTATGAGGACGAGGACATTTATGTGATTATCATTTTAATATTATATATTACATTTTCTGAAATTATAACCATTAAAACTAAAACTATTGATGATCTATTACAAAATCATAATAAGAGTCTGCAATCAACTTTCATTACGAACCCATAAGAATGAACCGCCCAAATTCTCCTCACAGCTCCTAAACATCAATATTATGTATTTATAAGATGAAAATGTGTATTACTCTGACAAAACTGTATTTTTTTCAAATTTATAAAATATTTTGTCTAAGAAAATTATTCCGTTTTTGTCAACTGAAAATTGCCGATCGTGTTGATAGAAACGGAACATACCTGTATTGGCATTTACGTCGACTAAACGAACATGGGCAGTAATTTGTTCTATATGAGCTGCCCTTACTAAAGCTTGTAGAAAACGAAGTCAAGAACAAGACTAATATAAGAGCCAAAACTTACTCAGTCCAACGAATGTATTATAAGGTGAAGAATTCATCGGTAGTAATGAAAACTATCAAATCCAAAATGTTATCAGTTGCTGTGAAACCAGCGCATACATCATCGTCGATCGATTTATTTTCATTGCTTCCATAGTATACAATGTGTACATGTACAGAATGAAGGCCATTGTATCACCGGCCACACACATCGCACTTCATAAGACTACATTTAGCGCAGTATATATTACTCAGTGGGTGATGGATGGCCGTATCAGTTTGCATTTGAATCTGAAAAAGAAAATCGTGTTTTATATTGCAGCGTTTCACTTCATTACTCAGTAACGGCAGTTTCGCATGTAGAATATGATATTTAGTAATTATTATAGTTTATGAGTATTTCCACTCATTCATGACTGCACCTTGTGATTGGATTTTTGACTAGTTTTTGAGTCAGAGAATACCACTGTGGGTGAGCGTATCAGCAATTTTAAAATTAGCTTCATTTGTTCATTATCACCAGTCAAGCAAAATATGAGAAGCATGAGGGTTTCTTGTATTTGCTTGTAATTAGCTAACAAGGGAAGGTCACGATGGTGTTACACGGGGTTTTCAACCGGACTATTTTTGTTGGATTCAACATGTCGAAATATGTAAAACCCCAAAGCCTTTCGGGTGATGAGCCAGGGAGATGTAGTATGTTGTTAACAAAATGTTAATAAAATCTTAAATTTGTTTTACCAAATTAGGATGATAGAAGAAATGAATGTAATGTTTGGAATGATACTAATGAAGAAATTAAAAAAAAAACATGTACATCAGGGGCCCAGATAGCCGTAGCGGTAAACGCGCAGCTATTCAGCAAAACCAAGCTGAGGATCGTGGGTTCGAATCCACCACCGGTCGAGGATCTTTTCGGGTTGGAAATTTTCTCGACTTCTCAGGGCATAGAGTATCTTCGTACCTGCCACACGATATACACATGCAAAAATGGTCAATTGGCATAGAAAGCGCTCAGTTAATAACTGTGGAAGTGCTCATAAGAACACTAAGCTGAGAAGCAGGCTTTGTCCCAGTTGGGACGTAACGCCAGAAAGAAGATGTACATCGTAATGTTCTGAATGACTTCAACGGATGACGCATGAGCTTGGATACTAAGTTCAAATAATGACTTATTCAGTAGGTACAAGAATGTTGACACTTTTGACCGGGTTAAATCCGCTCGATAAAGGCAATTAATGCATTATTTAGAAAAGAGATAACTTAACTTTATATAAAATGAGTAGTATTTTCGATGATGTTATTACTTTTAATAAAAGTAACATTGTTGCTAAATAAATAGAAGAAAATTGTTTTTTTTTTTTAAAAGAACAAAATGTTTATTATTTATGTGTGATTTTTTTGTGTATTCATACACTAACAAAAGAGGCCATTTGAAATCACAAATCTGACTGTTATTTTTTTTTAGTATCAGTTCAGTCATTTAAAACGACAATATTTTCACTTGTCCCACTAGTTTCCAAAATTTTCAATATTTACCTTGAACTTTGGCACAAACATTAAATTTAAATATAGCATAGATTTAGTAGGAAACAATCTGAAAAATATAGTAGATCTTATTCATTTTTTTTTAAGAACCCTCTCTATACGATTTCCTTTACCCATTTGTCACACGGTACCTTATTTCGATAGTCACTCAAGCAAAATGATTATCTAAATACAGGGACCGGAATCTATTATGATAATTCGGCACAAGAAATCGGGTTGAATTTCATAAATTTGCCTTAAGAACCAAAAAATAAAAACAAAATATAAATTGGTACTTATTCAGAATCGAACCAAGGACCTCCCGATTCACAAACCAGTACTTATTCCACGCACCTATCGACGGCTCGATGGGAGAAGTGACAAAAGCAATATAGAAAGCGTTTTATATTGCAATATTCATTCCATTCCTCTGACATGTCCACCATCCATTTGCCGCGTGACCATTTGCCTAAGTGTGCGTTTCCGATGCCATCATTCGGCTTCGGATTGGTTGTGCAATTGTGTGGGTCGGGCGTAAACATTTAGATTGCTCGAATTTTCAAGTCCAATGTGCTCGATTTCAATTGACGGGTTTGCCCGTCTACGCTTAGGAGGCAAATCTTACCATCAATAGGCGGATTTAGCACCTAATACGCTAGGAGGGAAATCCGCCATCCGATTTATTTTGGGTGTAGTAACAATTGTTGTCAAACTAACATTTCTTCCATTCCCTAATGACCGTTAGGACATAGCCGGCGCCATTATGGATTTTTAAATATTAAGCTCTCGATATGTGCACATTGAATGGTTAGCTAATTGCAAGCTATCCATTGGATATCTGTGCAACTTCGTGATCGACCAAAACAATCGAATTCGAAGTAGCTACAACTAATTGTACTATCATCAATGCTGAAGTTCATAAATTATGCTTAGAATTACTGCAGGGATTTCTATACTAATGCAATCATAGACTTTTTCAAGCATTAGTTAGATATGTTCCAGGACGAGGAAGGAGTCTTCGCAAAATTTCGCGGGTATTAGTGCTCAAGTACACGCAGCCTTTCCCTATAAAAATCGCGGTTTTACTTCATTTTTTTTTCATTCACAATCATACCTACGAGCTGAAGAATTTTCTCGAGCTGCTCAAGAATGCTTCCCAGCAGGACTATTAAAATTCAAAAAAAAAAAGTTGTGAATTCGCGCCGGTATTGTTTGTTTTAATAAAAAGAGCACCAGTGGTTACACTTTAATGATGCTACTGATTCTAAGTAGCGTCTGATGATTGTCTAATGGTTGACCTGAGACATAACAACTGTTCTTGTAATAAGAGAGTAGCAACTGCTGGCGGTCAATCATGATCATGCTCAGGAGTGAAAGAAGTCCTGCGAGAATAATGCCGTGAAAGATCATGATTAAACATCTTGACAAAAGTACGTACACCCAAAATAATTCGGATGGCGGATTTCCCTCCTAGCGTATTAGGTGCTAAATCCACCTATTGATGGTAAGATTCGCCTCCTAAGCGTAGACGGGCAAACCCGTCAATTGAAATCGAGCACATTGGACTTGAAAATTCGAGCAATCTAAATGTTTACGCCCGACCCACACAATTGCACAACCAATCCGAAGCCGAATGATGGCATCGGAAACGCACACTTAGGCAAATAGTCACGCGGCAAATGGATGGTGGAAATGTCAGAGGAATGGAATGAATATTGCAATATAAAACGCCTTATATATTGCTTTTGTCACTTCTCCCATCAGGCCGTCGATAGGTTCGTGGAGTTAGTACTGGTTTATGTATCGGGAGGTCCTTGGTTCGATTCTGAATAAACGCGAGTATATATTTTGTTTTTATTTTTTGGTTCTTCAGGCAAATTTATGAAATTCAACCCGATTTCTTGTGGTGAATTATCATAATAGATTCCGGTCCCTGTATTTAGATAATCATTTTGTTTGAGTGACTATCGAAATAAGGTACCGTGTGACAAATGGGTAAAGGAAATCGTATAGAGAGGGTTCTTAAAAAAAATAAAATGAATAAGATCTACTATATTTTTCAGATTGTTTCCTACTAAATCTATGCTATATTTAAATTTAATGTTTGTGCCAAAGTTCAAGGTACTTGAGAGACCGTTCATCAATGACATAATGGGTTCTGAAGTGATCAAGGATTTTATAGTTGTATTAATGTACACATTTTTGAGAAATCATTAAAAAAAATCATGGCATTACTATTTTTTTGATACGTAATTATTGTTCAGCCCCTAGGGATTTTCATCCATCCGTTAATAGAATTAAAATTGCTCTATAAGCGCCACTCCATCGACTCACCTCGGCAGCCGTGATCGTCTAGTGGTTAGGACCCTACGTTGTGGCCGTAGTAACCCAGGTTCGAATCCTGGTCACGGCAGTGATTCATAATTCACTGTCACGGAGAGGTGTCTTTTTTTGCCAACGTCACATTTCACATACTTATCTTTTGCCACATATCGTTGGTCGTTCACTTGTTGAATCGCACAACACAGTTGCTTTCCACTGACGACGACGACGACGTTGGATGATTTTTCGAGGGAGAACAAAAAAGTCATAAGTAATCGGTAGACCGGAGCGAATCGTGAGAAAGAGAAATATGGCGGTCGGTCGTCGTTGTCATCATCGTCGTGCGGGGTACGGTTTTAAGAAATATAAGAAATGCCATAACTCCGGTTCTCGTTCCGGGCTCTGCCGAAGCAATTGGTGGGAAAACGATTGTGGGGTTTCTTCTCAGTTCGGTGGTAGCATCAGAAGAAAGTTCCACGTGGATGAGGTCATACCTACAGCTCTGGTGTAAGGAAAAGACTTTTCAACTGAAATGCCAGTTGTCGGGAGGATTTTCCATGGTTGGTGCCAGGAAGGTGTCGAGAAAAGTTTTATAAAGTTCACACACAACCGGTCGGTCTTGGTGGCTTTAAATTCGATTAGTTTTGTCGTTTGTCGGGATGTTTGAGGTGGGACTAGTTTACGTTCGAAAAAAGGGGTTTAATGATTATTTATTGCTATGAGTAATAGAGTCAATTTAGGAAGTTAGGAGTTAGAATGCAACCTTCCAGGGAACAATAATTCTTAGAGTCGTTGATTGAAATCTTCTAGAAAATAATACTTGGATTTGATCTTAAACTCTTCTTGGATGTAAGACAGTGCGTGTTTTCAAGGGTGAAATGATTAGTGTTGATAATTGTATCGAAATGAGCAATCAGTTCGATGCTCTAGACAAATTTTACGAACCCCAAATCGAAGCAGCCTCTAGCCCAGGCTCTTTGATTCAAGTGAGGAAGCAAAGAGTGCCGCCTATCGTGGTCAGTTGTTCCGAATTTGGGGGATTTAGGCAGGAGACCTTGAACTCCATTAGGGGAATCAAGGTTTCCTTCCAAATCGCAAAGAAAACTGTCGCGTTTTGCCGGAAACTCTTAAAGATCGCGAACTTCTTCTCAAACATTTTGTAGAGAAGATACGCATTTTTTTTACTTATGACGACAAAACTGAACGTTTATTCAAAGTTGTCTTGAAAGGTCTCTCAAGTGACTATAAGTCACCTGAAGAGATCAAAAATGGTATAGATGATTTACTTGGATTTTCCCCAGTCCAAGTAATCATTATGAAAAAGAAAACCCAATCTGGCATTGCTCGGAAAGGGCTTTCTCAAGAATATTATTTAGTTCACTTTAACAAAAAAATAACTAAATAATATTAAAGCTTTAGAAAAAGCAAAACTTATGTTCAATGTCCGTGTGACATGAGAACATTTCCAGAAACCTGGAGGAAATTACCAGAACCCCACTCAGTGCCGTCGGTGCCAAAAGTGGGGTCATAGTACAAAAAAATGCCGCATGGAAGTTATATGCATGATTTGCGGAGTATCTTCTCACGCTAAGGACGTCTGTCCAGTGATGGAAGATACCACCAAGTTTTTAAGCTCAAATTGCGGGGGCAATCATAAGTCCAACTTTCGGGCTTGTCCTTCACGTAGGCGAGTCGTCGAGGCTCGTGCCAGGCAGATGAAAGATAATATCCGTTACGATAACGGTCGTTTCCGGAATTTACCTGGTAGAGTATCGAACAATGCTCATTTTTCAGTTCACGATCGCTTGATCATGAATCATACCCATCAGGAAGATCATAATCATGTTCATTCACAAACTTATTTTAATCCGTCGGGTAGCCGTTCGAATTTTTTAATTTCGAATGTATCTACCCACGGAAAATCCTTTGCTGATATCGTAGCAGGTAATTTGAACTCCTCCCCTATTCGTACTATGAGTACCCATTCTACTTGTTTCAAATCAAATGGAAAAAAATCCTGCCGCCACAGGTAACATCTACTCCGGCTCTTCGTCTACCGAAAATGCTAAAAATTAAATTGTTTCCGGGTAGTAATAGAACCGTGAACACCCAATAACACTAATGACGATTAATTGTTCAAGCAAACATATAGACGAAAAACAACATAAAACTTCGAGTCCTTGATAAAGGTCCAATAAGGACCGAAACGTTGGAGAAAGAAACCATACAGTTGTTTTAAATTGTTAAAATAGACTGAAAAGCCAAAAAAAAATTCCAAAATCCACCTTACAGTCGATCTATCAGTGAAAATGCTAACGGAAAATCATCAAATGTACCCACTTCAAGTGATATGTCTGCCTCGGAATTTAATTTTCTAACTGAACAATTGAATCTAATGATTGTTGCAATGTTCAAAGCCACCGTCGTAGTGGAAGCAGTCCAAGTTGATGTAAAATTTGCTAATCAAATTGTTATTAGATTACGTTTTTCTAATAGATCCAAATAATAATTTAAATATTTTAAATTGGAATTCTCGTTCTCTGAATGGTAAAGAGGACGAGCTGTTTAATTTTCTTACAGTTAATAACGTGCATATAGCAGTTATTACCGAAACAAATTTAAAACCTGGATCTAAACTCAAAAGAGATCCTAACTTTTTTGTTTATCGTAATGATCGACTTGATGGGGCATGTGGGGGAGTTGCAATCATCATTCATAGGCGTATAAAACATCAACTGTTTTCGTCATTTGAAACAAAAGTTTTTGAAACTTTAGGTGTTTCTGTTGAAACACAGCTTGGTAAATATACTTTCATAGCTGCCTATTCGCCTTTTCAATGCTCTGGACAGCAAGTTAATTTGCTCCAAACATCATGACTCGCAATAAGTCAATTTTTTGTCATTGGTGACTTTAATGCCAAACATCGGTCATGGAATAATTCTCAAAGTGATTCCAGCGGCAAAATTTTATTTGATGAGTGCTCTTCAGAGTGCTACGTGTTTTTTTTTTTCAAGATATCCTTGTACGATTGATTTGGTCTTAACCGACTCTAGTCATCTTTGTATCCAATTAGTTACTCATGCTGATTTTGAGTCTGATCATGTCCCTTTTACGTTTCAAATATCCCATGAAGCGATTCTCAATCCTATCAGCTCCACTTTCAATTATTTTCGAGCCGACTGGATGTTTCCTATATATACATATATTGACTCTAATCTTGATGTTAACATTTCTTTACAAACAAAACTTGATATTGACAATGCTCTTGAAACTTTAACAAATTCCATTGTTGAAGCCAGGAGCATTGCAATTCCGAAATATGAAAATTTGAATCCGTGATTATAGACGCTGATCTTAAACTCTTGATCCGTCTTAAAAACGTGAGGAGAAGGCAATTTCAACGCACTCGCGATCCTGCTATGAACATTATATGGCAGGATTTGCAGAAAGAAATCAAAAAAACGATTTTCACAATTAAGAAACAAAAATTTTGAAAATAAAATTTCTCAATTGAACCCTGGCTCTAAGCCCTTTTAGAAATTATCTAAAATTTTGAAAACACCTCAGAAGCCAATACCGGCATTGAACGAGGAAAACAAATTACAGCTGACTCTCCACATCTTGATGTTCTACATCTCGATATCTCTCCCTATGTCGATGATTTTTTCGGTCCCTTCACTCTGCATACATTTTCACTCTCCATATCTCGATATCCTCCTTATCTCGATATCTCCCTATCTCGATGTGATTTTCGTTCCTAATTTTCTCTCCGTATGTCGATGTGCCCATTATCAAAGGTTACTAGACTAGATTTTAGAGATTCAAAACAATTTGGGAAGACGAAATGACATCTGTTTGTTGTTGATTTTCCTGGCAACGGAATGATATTCAATCTAGTATTCGTTAAAAATTTGTTCTATGTCTCGATCTCTCCCTATCTCGATGGTCCCTTCAATATCGAGATGTGGAGAGGCGACTGTATTACTAACCAATTGCAAAAAAGCTCAAAAACTTGCTATGCAGTTTGAAAGCGCGCACAATTTTAATTTAGGACTTACTAGTCCAATTGAAAATGAAGTTACTCAGGAGTTCGAAAATATTCTCAATCAAGAGAACGTTTTCGAAAATTCCAGGGAGACTGATTTGGAAG
Organism: Aedes aegypti; assembly: GCF_002204515.2. Taxonomy (NCBI): domain Eukaryota; kingdom Metazoa; phylum Arthropoda; class Insecta; order Diptera; family Culicidae; genus Aedes; species Aedes aegypti. The sequence goes on from NC_035107.1 coordinate 100,182,345, forward strand.
AAGTGAGAACTATGACTAAAAATATCAAAAATATGAAAGCTACTGGCGATGATGGAATTTTCTACATACTCATCAAGAAACTTCCAGAAAGTAGCTTATCATTCTTAGTTGATATATTTAACAAATGTTTTCAATTAGCATATTTTCTTGAAAAATTTAAAAATGCTAAGGTTGTACCAGTTTTAAAACCAGGCAAAAATCCTGCAGAAGCTTCTAGCTATCGTCCAATCAGTTTGCTTTCCACCATCAGTAAACCTTTTGAAAAGGTTATTTTGAACAGAATGATCGCCCACATCAACGAAAATTAAATTTTTGCCAATGAACAGTTCGGATTCCGCCATGTACATTCGACCACTCATCAACTTTTTCGTGTAACAAATTTGATCCGTTCCAACAAATCTGAAGGCTATTCTACTGGTCTTACTCTTCTAGACATAGAAAAAGTATTCGAAAGTGTTTGGCATGAAGGTTTGATTGTAATATTAAAAAAACTTTTATTTTCCAACATACATTGTTAGAATAATCCAAAGTTATCTGTCAAATCGAACACTTCAGGTTAATTATCAGAACTCCTAATCTGAAAGACTTCCTGTAAGAGCTGGTGTTCTTCAAGGCAGCATTTCGGGACCAATATTATACAATATTTTCACATCTGACTTACCAATGTCAGATGTCAAAAATCTTTGTTTGCGGATGACACAGGCCTCTCCGCCAAAGGACGAAGCCTGCGTGTCATCTGTAGTCGATTGTAAAAAAGTTTGGATATTTTTCTTTATTTGAAACCTTCAACTAGACATGTTGTAACGATGAGAGAGGTTCTAAAAAATTGGTCAGATGAAGTTAAGTATCTAGGGCTCATGCTAGATAAGAATTTACCTTTTAAAAATCTTATTGAGGGAATTCAAGCCAAATGTAACAAATATGTAAAATGTATATATCCCCTTATTAACAGAAAATCAAAACATTATCTCAAGAACAAGCTGTTGTAATACCAGTCTCAATTGAAGCAACCTGAAAGCAACACTTAAACTTGTTCTCAATTTCTCCAGTACTTCCATCAAATTAATCCACCTCAAATTCACTTCGGCTTGCCACGCGTCATAAACAAACATCCACCGTGAAGCAAAGCTAAAACTTTTCCAATAATATTCAATCAGCTTCGAGAGCCAGGCCCCAGCTTCAGATTATTAGATTCATTGCCATATCCACTTCTCATACCGGGGAGCAAATCGCATTAATAGCCTGGGGCCCAATCGACACTCCGTTCCTCCCCGCCGTCAAAGTCATCATCGAAACAAGCATCGGACCTGGACTGATGACGAAGAGGATGGGAGCACCTTTCTCATGTGGCGGAATTACTCGCAATTTGATGGGGCTCTTTCGTCGGAGAAAGCAATTATTATTCTTTTCCCTGGCCAGGGTATTTGAGTAATTGCTCTTGTGCGGAGGAAAAGCGAAACCCGAGTGTGTATCTCGCTGTCCAAAGTGCGATACACCTCTTAACCCTGGCACGCAGTGGGTCAGATTTGAAATATCTTGAGAAACATTTCGCATTCTTAATATTTCATTATTTGTGTTCATAGAAAGGGCTATGAAACATAATTTAGAGTTCCAAACAATGTTTTGGACACAGTCATCACTTTTTTTTCAAACCTTTAACCCTTTTATCTGTAACCTCTCAAAACGGTTACATTTGTTATTTTGTAAATATTACCTTAAATTTTTTTTATTACTATTCTTCATACTTATTATTATTTTCCTCATCATACTTATTTTATTATTGCTTCCTTCATTACGATTAACTGAAATATTGAAATAAAGAATACACACTGAAATTGAAATAAAAGAATTTATATCGAAATTATCCCACCTGAACATCCCCATCCCGATTTCCATAACGCCGACTACACACCGCCGCTACCAACGACAAATGTCACAGACATTGGTAGCCGTTCGAGATCAGCGATGACATAAAACTGCTTGTCACCGGAGAGAAATCATCTAATAGGTGAACCACCGTCAACACCACAAGTACGATAATTTTTATCCGGTATTTTTTTAAAGTAGTGAACCGAACTTGCGCACGGAATCAGCCATTGTTCTGGGAAGGACCGCGTAGTGAAGCATCCTTCGGTGAAAGTGTTCCAGGAGCTGGATTCTGCCGGCCAACCGGTGTTCAAGTGTTGTGAAGTTCGTGGAAGACCCAGTCACCCGTCCGGGCGGTTTCCGAGTGTGCTGGTCATTTGGAGAGATTTGCGGTCGGTCTAAGCCACCTACGCCTGAAGAACTCCACCCAGTCCGGGCCTTCAAACTTTCCACAAAATGGTCGTCGGAACCGTCCTCCAAAAGGAACGAATTGGGAGTCCGTCCAAGCAGCATCGAGCGCCGGTTGAAGCAACGCCCCGACGATGATCCTGTAACAGGTGTGTCCTACCCAAAATAACCCCCTTTTCCTAATATTTCGATACGAAAAATGAAATTATAACGTTTATTAAAATGTATAGAACGCTCTTTTCAATTTGTTTAAACGCTGAGCCCTGCTTCTCTCTCTTCTAATCGTTGGGTCCACCTTGGCCACATTTGGCGTAGGACTACGTCCAAATTTTTAAGGGAAGTTTTTCCGCCTCCACCCAATTTCCTCACCGGAGTAATTTTGAACGACCCTGAGTCCCCAAGAAGGCCACATTAGGCTGGCCCAAAAAAAGTAATCTAACATATCGTTCAAAATTCTCATATGTGTTCTCCATTTTCCGATGTTTCAGACGAAAGTTTGGCTTTGGTTTTCAATATGTAATCGTGATTTTCAATTCGATTTTTGCCAGTTTACCTAAAAACTGGACCTCTGTGTGGCATACCTCTGAGCAAGGGGAGTGAATATGTGTGTTCGTATACCTACGCAGCCGAAGACTGGCAGACTAGCAGTACGTAAGCTTGATGAGTAAACATAATTAGATCTTAATTGCTTTCGTAGAGCAGCGAACTAGAGAGAGCGAAATCCACCTTACCGTATCAAACAACCGAAAATAAGAGACGTGTGTTTAGGTGACGGGTATATGGACTAAGTCTGCTATGCCGGTGGGATCGGAGGCAGTGAAGATGTGTGCTCCTTATCGAAACTGATTGGGGTTTTGTACACGTGTTTCGGATATAGGTTGGATGATGTTCTAGTGCAGCCACGGGTCAGAGAAGGTATTTTTCTTTACTCGAAATCAATGTTATTTGTTTTAGTGCTTTTGAGGGAAATATTCTAATACAGTCGCCTCTCCACATCTCGATATCGAAGGGACCATCGAGATAGGGAGAGATCGAGACAAAGAAGATTAATTTAATGATCACTAGGTTGAAAATCATTCCGTTACTAGGAAAATAATAAACAAACAAACTTCATTTCGAGTTTTCAAATTGTTCTGAACCTCTTAAACCTGGTCTAGTAACCTTTGATTTTGTTCATATCGACATATGGAGAGAAAATTGGGAACATGAAATCAACAGGAACACATCGAGATATGGAGATATCGAGATAAGGAGGATATCGAGATATGGAGAGAGAAATCGTATGCAGAATGAAGGGACCGAAGCAATCATCGACATAGGGAGAGATATCGAGATGTAGAACATCGAGATGTGGAGAGTCGACTGTAATTTCCAGGGTATCATAAAGACCTTTTACAATAATATTTTCAAAATTAAAAATACACTGTTTGTTTAACAAGTTAATACAACGATTCGATTTTTTTTTTAAATGTTTGATAACATTAAAAAGGTAGGATCCTGGCCCTACAGGAGACCAACCGGGTCAATATCGAACAGCTTAACCGCTCTCTCGGCGGCAAATACGTATGGACTCTGAACCGAAAGGGCAATATCCGCCGCTCCGTTGCTCTCGGAGTGCAAAAATCGATTTCGTTCATCATTCTCAACATCGATTCTCAACTACCAGTGGTCGGAGTTATGCTCCAGGGAAGTGTCCCAATATCTGTAGCCAGCGTCTATCTACCATGTGGGAATATTCCCGATCTACGCGGGGAGGTAGAAAAATGCATTCATCAACTCCCGGAACCAAGAATGGTCGTCGGTGACCTTAACGTACACCACCCTGCCTGGGGTTGCTCTCGCTCTGACGCTAGAAGCAATAGTTTACTTAACCTCTTCGAGGACAATGATATCGCTATTCTTAATAACGGCTCTCCCACGTTTTTCATAGGGCATTATTTAACGGCAATCGACGTTTCAGCCGTCACCGATCACCATGCTATACAAATCTCAGTAGCCACTGAGGCTCCCCCACAACTAGACGACCCAGCTGGTTGTATGATCAGGCGGACTGGGCCGCTTACAATAGCAACATTAATGCATCCTTCCGCACTCAACAGCCACCCAAACTCATTATCGAAGGAAACCTTACTGCGGAACCAACGGCTATAGCGAATGGTCTTGACTCTTGGCAAATACTTCGCTAATCTTTCTGCCTTGCAATCCGGATCGTAGGGATTTATTCAACGATCCGAGGTCACGATGACATTGGCTATCCTATGTTGAAGAGGCTTGATGGACCAGGGAAACTAGTACTACTCGAGCTGATTAACAACCTGTGGACCTGCAACACTTACCCGCTTGAGTGGCGTGAAAGCCTCGTCGTGCCTATCCCGAAGCCCGGAAATAATATGCGGGAATCAGCAAGCTACCGGCCAATCTCCCTCATTTGCTGCCTTTCGAAGGTAGTAGAGAGGATGGCAAACCGCCGGCTAACGCACCACCTACAGCAACATGGTCTACTCGACCACCAACAACACGCCTTCAGGCCGGGGTATGGAACCAATACCTACTTTGCAGTCCTTGGCGAGGTCTTGAAAGAAGCGCAAGATAAGAACTATCACACCGAGATGATTTCGTTGGACATCTCGAAAACCTTCAACCGGATTTGGACGCCTTTCGAGCTAGAAAAGCTGGTCAGCTGGGGCCTAACCGGTCATATTCTGCATTTTATTCGACACTTTCTAACAGACCGTTCCTTCAGTCATAGTAGTCATAGGCTTAGCTTAGCTTAGACTGACTACACATATCAATGGTTGCTATTCCGTGATTGACCGAAGTCAGTGAAAATGCACAAAGAATCAACTAGAAGTTCAGCTGGGATTGGCCATAATCTTCTTCAGTGTGCATAATTCAGTGCCTCTATTTATACAAGGTCAAAAACGGCGCCGGCCACGTCCTTGCAGTCAGGTGGGATTGAGGGAAGGAATGTTAGTGTGTAACCTTTGCTATTTGGAGACCGTGTTTGCCTCTGCATCTCCACAAAGGTTACTGGGAGGGATGTTTGTTAATGGGGAGGATCGTTGGGTCAAAGGATTCACTTTGATAAGCGATTAGACCATGATAAACAATGATTTGTGAGATATATACATGCTTATACGTAAATATAATTGTTCATATAATTTCTATGTAGAGGAAAATTATGCCGACACTTGAGGTGACGAACCATTCAAAGTTTGTTGAACAAATACCTAAATGTAACATTCCTACAGCTGTCAGTACGAAAGCATGTGTTATTATATTTTACTCATTTGAAAAGGAACAAAAGACTCAATTGGTTGGGACATCATAGAAAACTCTTATTCTTATGCCGACACTTACAGTGGCGAACCATCCAAAGTTTGTTGAATAAATTGAACCTTTCGCAAGTCTACACTTGTAGTGTCGAACCATTCAAAGTTTTTTTTAATTACAAACATAAAGGTATATAAGGGGTGTTCTGAAAAAAAAAATGTCAAACATAAATAAATCATGAATCAGAGCTTGTGTCGACACTCACAGTGACGAACCATCCATAGTTTGTTGAAACATCATATTTACATCCCACCATTGTAACGATTGAATGTGCAGTCATACATATTTTATAAATTAGAAATAGTAGCATGAAACGAGCTCACCAATTGATCCGTTATCCTTGACTGAGCAGCCACAATCCACTTTCGGCTTCACTCGTTTGCTCGGCTATAAAAAAGCACTCAGGAAAAAAAACAATAAGCGCGCGACCCAAAAAGAATAAACAAAAAAACTGTTCGGGCTTTCTTGACGCACTGCCCAGGAGCAAGCGTCAAGGTCGTCGAAAGATCAAAAAGAACGAACCGATCGCGGCACTTTTTAACTTACTCCAACCGAACTCCCCGATCACGCCACTTTTTCACTTACGAGATCGACGCGCGACGTGTTTGATCCTGCCCTCGTCGCTCGCTCCGGCAAAAGCAAGCGTCAAGGTCGAAAGATCAAACAGAACTAACCGATCGCGGCACTTTTTCACTTACTCCAACCGAACTCCCCGATCACGCCACTTTTTCACTTACTAGACCGACGCGGAAGCATATCGAATTTCTTACCTACCACGAAAAATGGAGAAAAGAGAAATACCAAACGATATTTTCGGCAATCGACCTGGCAACGAAATAAGGATTATGATTGGAAACTCGGTACCTGGAATGTCAGGACGTTAAATGAACCCGGACGAGTGAGCCTTTTCGCTCGTGAATTGCAGAAGGTTGGAGTGAGCGTGGCTGCTATTCAGGAAGTAAGATGGCCTAGAACTGGAGAACGTGAATTCAAGGCGGTTGATCCCGTCGCCAACACAGCTTTCAAATACAACATCTACCATAGAGGCAGCGATAAGGCAAAGCATGGCGTCGGATTCATAGAGATCGGGAAGCAGATGAAGCGTGTTATGCGGTGGAAACCGATAAATGAACAAATCTGCGTATTGAGGATACGGGGCAAATTCTTCAACTACAGTCTGATCAACATCTATGCGCCGACAAACGATAAACCCGACGACACGAAGGATGCGTTTTATGATTGTCTCGACAAGACCTACGGAGAGTGCCCAAAACATGACGTAAAAGTTGTTATCGGAGATGCCAACGTTCAGGTCGGAAGAGAGGATTTTTTCCGCCCTATAATTGGTACGGAGAGCCTTCACTCCGCCACTAATGACAACGGCCTAAGGCTAATAACTTTTGCTGCAGCTAGAGGGATGGCCATCAGCAGCACCTACTTTGCACGCAAAGACATCCGAAAGCACACCTGGATGCACCCAAATGGCGAGCTCTGCAACCAAATAGACCACGTTTTGGTGGACGGTCGGCATTTCTCGGATGTCATCGATGTGAGGACCTTTAAAGGCCCAAACATCGACTCTGATCACTATCTCGTTGTTAGTAAAATTCATGCACGGTTGTCTACCGTGGCGAACACAAGAACACAGCAACCGTTGCGTTTCAATATCCAGCGCTAATCAACAGAAGGTGTAGCAGATGAGTACCGCCGGAAGCTTGATGAGCGGATAAGGGGATACAACGTAGGCGAAAACCTCAACAATCTGTGGGACTCTATCCACGGTGCGATGAGCACAGCAGCGCGAGAGGGGATAGGTACTGCTCAGAGACGACCCAGAAACGGTTGGTTTGATGAGAAGTGCCAGAATATGACGGATGAGAAGAATGTTGCCAGAAGACGGATGTTAGTTGCTGGTACCCGGCAGAATGGAGAGCGGTACAAGGAAGCTAGAGCAGCCGAGAAACGAATTCACCGCAGAAAGAAAAGGCAGTATGAAGAAGACATCATTACTGAGGCGCAAAACAGCATCGAACAAAACGATATGCGGAGATTTTACGAAACTGTCAATGGCGTACGGAGAAAAAATTGGGGTGGGTAATGTCTGTTACATTACCGCGGGGTTCACGTAGAACTACTATGGACTCTCTTTTGTTCATGTCAAATAGTGTCTGAAAACCCTCCCCCTGTTGATTATCGACAATAAACTATTGAAAATATGCGTCAATCGAACGTCAAAACGGACGGAACGTTCAGACAGTGACAAAACACGCAATCGAAAATAGCGCGAAAGCATTAACCAATCGCGTGCGAGTATCATACGGAGCGACGAGGCAACAAAGCGAGAACCCCACCACTCGCCATCGGTGAACGAAACTGGAGCAAACAAAACCAGTGGTTGTTCTGCTCCCAGCTCATTCACAAAACGAACGGCGTCACGGACAGATCATCTGGAGCAGCAAGGAAGAGCGCGTGAAAGCCACAGCAGTGTGCGAGTAGCGAACGGAGCGACAAAGCAACAAGGCGAGAACCCCACCACTCGCCATCGGTGAACGAAACTGGAGCAAACAAAACCAGTGGTTGTTCTGCTCCCTGCTCATTCATAAATCGAACGGCGTAACGAACGGATCTAGCAGCGGAGCAGCAAGGAAGAGCGCGTGAAAGCCACAGCAGTGTGTGAGTAGCGAAAAAAGCAAAGAGTTGTTAAGAATGATTTCACTTAACAAAGAGTTGTTGATAAATATTCCTTTTAATAAGAGTTGTTTTGAAAATGTTCACTTTTAGCAGAATTTTCTTCGGAAAATTTCTGCTTTACCAAAGAGTTGTTAATGAAATTCCTGCAGCAAAGGGTCGAGTTTCTCCCCACGAATATTTCCGGCCAGGACCAGTCATGGAGGACAATCCATCCCGAGCACTACGGCTCCCGCGGCCACTACCGGCGACAATCGGACATTTCGACATAATCTGCAGAGTATTTGTTCAGATATACACTTTCGTTGGTGATTCTCCGTATCATGGGAACTAACTGATAACATCCCGTAGTGCTATTCATCTGTAACAGCATCCAAGCTCAATCGGCCCTTTTCAGCGCCAACATACGTTCATAAAAGAGTTTATTGAATAATATTTCCTGATTTATCTATAATGATCTAAATCTCCCGGTATAATACCAAACATGAATTGGTTCACATAATTTACCCCACATATTCACATGAATTTGAGAATTTACCCGTGTACGCTGCTACAGCGCCTTCAGACCGTAATAACATCATAGTGCTTAGCATTGTATTTTATTTCCAATATGATTTATCATAATGGAGGAACACTTCCTAAATTCTCAAGTACGGAAATTGGAAAATGTATTAAAATTGCGGCAGATTTTAAATACTGTTCAATAAACTGTTTCTTGACCAATTGTAATGAGCAACTATTGATCTGAATTGTTGTCTATTGCATTGATCTGGAAAATAGGCTATATGAAATTGATGTCTTGGCAAGGGATGTACAAGATGAGCATTATGCTGTTAGTGCATCCCGACGGCACTGCAGCAGCGTTCTCGGAACATCCTCAAATTGTCGTATTGTAGATTATTCGTGATCAGATATTGTATGACGCTACGATATGAATTAAGAGATATTAGCAAGTATGTGGTAAGCACATTAGGAAATATTACTAACTATACTGTGTTTATCACGAGAAGTTCTTACTAGCTCGAAAGTGTAAATGAAATGAACCGAACCCTGCTGTTGTTACGGAGGGATTTTAACCCGAAGGTCATTCGTCACTTAAATGAACCGAATCTGTCGAAGATAGTATGTTTTACATAATTTGAATTGCAGACGATGCTCCTCCCTTTCGTATTTTTAGCCTTCTTCTGATTGACCAATCTAGGATAAGGTACACGAAGTTGATGTCTTGGTAAGGGATTTACATATCTTGGAAAATTCACATGCACGTTCGTATGGACAGTAAAAATATCAACATTATTTAATAGCTTACAATAAATAAAAATCACGCATGTTTTGCTTTCGTGCAAATTTCAAATATTTCTGATCAATGTTCAATGTGCTCTGATTTATATACTATGACATTTGCAATAGACTAACATGTAGAAAAATTTCAGATCAATAGTTGCTCATTACAATTGGTCAAGAAACAGTTTATTGAACAGTATTTAAAATCTGTCACAATTTTAATACATTTTCCAATTCCCGTACTCGAGAATTTAGAAAGTGTTCCTCCATTACGATAAATCAACGACGCTGTTAAAAAAAACCATACAATGCTAAGCACTATGATGTTTTTACGGTCTGACGGCGCTGCAGCGGTAAATTCTCAAATTCATGTAATTATGTGGGGTAAATTATGTGAACCAAATCAAGTTTTGTAGAATACCGCGATATTTAGATCATTATAGATAAATCAGTAAATATCATCCAATAAACCCTTTTATGAACGTATGTTGGCGCTGAAAAGGGCCGATTGAGCTTGGATGCTGTTCACAGATGAATAGCACTACGGGATGTTATCAGTTGGTTGCCATGATAAAACGGAGAATCACCAACGAAAGAGTATATCTGAACAAGTACTCTGCTTATACGACAAACCAGCTGAATATTTCATGGGTGCACAACAGCAACAGGGTAGCGGATCACAGGGATTTGGTTGAAATCTGGAAACGTTGCTCAATCTTGAAATCTTGAGCGATTTCATAAGCCAGACGCTCGATAAGCAGCTCCTCGGATCAGCCACTCAGGGGGCTCTGGTATTGGTGCATAGTGGGCTTGTTTCTTGACTGCACTACCGATGCGGAGTTTACCGCGAGTCGAAATCTAGAAGCGCGGATCGGTCAACCTAGAAATCTTGAGCGATTTCTCAAACCAGATGCTGGATTAGCAGCTTGAAGATTAACAGCTCAGCAAGTTTCTAGCAGTGAAAAACTTCTCGCTAAGCAAGTTCGGATTAGCTCTTACCAGCTCGAAAGCGGAATTGGAATGAACCTGATCCAACGAAGGCAGCATGTTTTATAACCTTGGAATAGCAGATGATGCTCCTCCCTTTTGTGCTGTTCGTTTTCTGATCGACCAATATGGGAAATGGGTATGTGCCAATAATGTGTTGGGCTTAGAATTACTTGAAAATTGCGGAGAATGCTAATGCGTGAGAAATTGGTCGAACATGAATTGCTGGAAGGGTAGACATTAACTAAATATTCAATACGAGCTATTGATAATCAATAGTTTTCTTTATTATGAAGGTAAATTTCTGATCCATGGGTGCCAAAATTATTACAATTGTTCAATGAGAATGTCTTTTCAAAAGCATTCTTAATATGTCGCAATTTTATTAGGGAGACTTACGGCTTCGGCACCATTCGACTATTTTCGACAACCAAATTTCAAACGCCGAATACACAGTATTTTTCTATCAAAACACATCAGTGGAAACATTCAGTCTGCCCGCTTCCCGCTGGCGAGATTTCCGAGACTAAACAAACGATATCGCCGGAGATGTCAAAAATTCAAATGAGCACGCCTCAAAATGCGACTGATTTGGAGCTGCCGAATAGATTCACCAGCAGTTGTTATGGGAAAGTTGCCGAAGAGAGTGGGGCTGCCGACAATAGTCACACCGACAAGGTATGTTCGCAGAGTTGTAAAAACGTTTCCAAAAGCATTTTGACAAGTCTGTCGGTGTGAATCGATAGAGGATTGAGCAACGCATAAATGTAAATAGACAAACACGGAATTTGTCTGCTGATGTCCGAGAAAATTCCAAAAGAAGCACGGCATCTGCTTAAGTTGCCGAGAATACGTAAGTTCACATGTGATAATTTTGCTAATAAAAGTGTTCCCATAAAATATGGAACATCAAAGACGCTGTTGGAAATGCCACTCTATTTTACAATCGTTGTGAAATGTTGAGCACTCACCCCGACGGCACTGCAGTAGCGCCCGCGATTACAGTCTCAAATTGTTGAGTCATAAATTATTCATGACAAAGTGAAGCTGTGAAATTGATTTAGGAATATAAGGAGCCATAAATAAAGTCGGAAATGTTTCTCTTTCAACTCTTTTGCACTAGTTTGATGGCCCTGAAAAGGGCCGATGGCTTTGTTAGCTTTTATGCTTTTACAGATAAATAACACTGCGGGATGTTATCAGTTGATTGCCATGGTCAAACGGGGAATCCTCAACTCAAATGTTATTTGCTTATACGACGGACCGAAAGTTTCGTGGCGTGGATGGCGCACAACAGTAACACCGGGCTTAAGTCGAAATCTGAAGATGGCGGCGGTGATGATGGCTGGGTGAACGCAAACAAACGGTGAACCACAAAGCGAGAATGATTCACCCGACCGTGTTCACAGTTCGACCGCAAATTCTCCTGTGGACTGCTTCCTCTTCTTCTTCTTCTTCTTCTTGGCTTTGGACGGCATCTTCTCTCGCTCGCTCGACAGTTTGATTTGAGCGAAGCAAGACAAACGGGGGCGTCCTTCGCTATCGATGTCTGTGCCTGAGAAGCACGCCCGGTCAGAGCAAGACGACCTCCTGCCTACTGAGATGCGATCCAAGCGAAAAGTGAAAAGCATCTTTTCTCTAGCACCCCATATTTATAGATTTGGTTGAAATCAACGTTCTCTTTTAAAACAGTTATTAAACTATTTGAACATGTATGTGGGATTCAGTACGTAAACGAAATGAACCTTTGATGTTTTGTCTTTCGATTGAGGTGCTAATCAAGGTTTTTCGTTGATCCAGCAAAAAGTTATAAACGTTCAAAATACTTCATGCCAACGTAACGCTCTTGGTTTTTTTTTTCATGCAAACGGACTAACTTTGATAAATTATATCTCAGTTATTTATGGACCGATTTGAATGAAGTTATCACAGAATATCAGACATAACTTTAATTTTAACATATATTTTTGAGTGATTTTTTCAATCACACGTTGAAAAGCAGTAACGGTTTGACTAAAATGAATTTTTTGGCGATTTTTTTATAATTGACATAACTAAACATATTGAAGGAATAGCTTCATGGTATCTTCAGCAAAGTTGTAGATTTTGACGAGATGAATAAGTTTGCTGAAGACAGTTTTTGTGTAGGGCTATCAGATTTTGAGATAAAAAGTTTTGAATTTTTCGTCGAAAATTACACTTTAGTCAAACCGTTATTACTTATAAACTCGTGATTGGAAAAATTATTCAAAAATATATGTTAAAATTCAAGATATATCTGATGCTCTGTGAAAGTTTCATTCGAGTCGGTCCATAAATAACTGAGATCTAACTTACCAATGTTGGTAATTTAGTATGGAAAATCGAAAAAGTTGCAAATGCATGTGAATAAGTTGGGGCCTTCCTTAGCCGAATGGTAAGAGTCCGCGGCTACAAAGCGAAGCCATGCTGAAGGTGTCTAGGTTTGATTCCCGGTCGGTCCAGGATCTTTTCGTAATGAAAATTTTCTTGACTTCCCTGGGCATAGAGTATAATCGTACTTGCCATACGATATACGAATGCAAAAATGGAAACTTTGGCAAAGAAAGCTCTCAGTTAATAACTGTGGAAGTGTCATAAGAACACTAAGCTGAGAAGCAGGCTCTGTCCCAGTGAGCACGTTAATGCTAAGAAGAAGAAGAAGAAGAATAAGAAGATGTGAATAAGTTCTCTGTTTATTCGACAAACCAGCTGAATATTTCATGGGTGCACAACAGCAACAGGGTAGCGGATCACAGGGATTTAGTTGAAATCTGGAAACGTAGCTCAATCTTGAAATCTTGAGCGATTTCACAAACCAGATTCTGGATTAACAGCTCAGCAGGATTCTAGAAGCGAGGTACTTCTCGCTAAGCAAGTTCGGAGGAGCTCTTACCAGCTCAAAAGCGGAAATGGAATGAAACTGAATTCGACGAAGGCAGCATGTTTTATAACCTTAGAATAGCAGATGATGCTCCTCCCTTTTGTGCTCTTCGCTTTCTGATCGACCAATCTGGGAAATGGGTATGTGCCAATAATGTGTTGGGCTTGGAATTACTTAAAAATTGCGGAGAATGCTAATACGTGAGAATTTGGTCGAACATGAATTGTTGGAATGATTGACATTCCCTAAATATTCAATACGAGCTATTGATAATCAATAGTTTTCTTTATTATGAAGTTAAATTTCTGATCCATGGGTGTCAAAATTATTACAATTGTTCAATGAGAATGTCTTTTCAAGAGCATTCTAAATATGTCGCAATTTTGTTACATGTGATAATTTTCCTAATCAAAGTGTTCCCATAAAATATGGAACATAAAAGGCGCTGTTGGAAATGCCACTCTATTTTACAATCGTTGTGAAATGTTGAGCACTCACCCCGACGGCACTGCAGCAGCGTCTGCGAGTACAATCTCAAATTGTTGAGTCATAAATTATCCATGACAAATGAAATTTTGTATGTAGCTGTGAAATTTATTTAGGAATATAAGAAGTCGTAAATATTTTTCTTTTAACTCTTTTCCACAAATTTGATGGCCCTGAAAAGGGCCGATGGCTTTGTTAGCTAAATTTGAGCAAGTAATTTGCTTATACGACGAACCAGCTGAATGTTTCGTTGCTGGAAACGTTGCTCACTCTTGAAATCTAGAGCGATCACATTAGTCCGACGCTCGATTAGCAGCTCCTCGGACCAGCAACTCAGGGGGCTTCTGGTATTTGTTCCTAACGGGATTGCTTCTTGACCACCAATGCTGATTTTATCACGAGTCGAAATCTTGAAGCGCGGGTCAACAGCTCCTTGGCCGATGAAATTTGCGGCGGCGATGACGATGGCTGGGTGAACGCAAACAAGCGGTGAACCACAAAGCGAGAATGGCTCGCCCGACCGTGTTCACAGTTCGACCGCAAATTCTCCTGCGGACTGCTTCCTCTTCTTCTTCTTGGCGGTGGCAGCGGTGATGGCTTTAGCTTCGGACGGCATCTTTTCTCACTCGCTCAACAGTTTGATTTGAGCGAAGCAAGACAAACGGGGGCGTCCTTCGCTATCGATGTCTGTGCCTGAGAAGCACGCCCGGTCAGCCGATCTGTCGCTTGCTGAGATGCGAGCCAATCGGAGAGTGAAAAGCAAATGACGTCAAATTTTCTCTAGCCACCCCTATTTATAGATTTGCTTGAAATCAATGTTCTCTTTTAAAACAGTTATTAAACTATTTGAACAGGTATTTGGGATTCAGTAAGTAAACGACATGAAGCTTTGATGTCTTGTCTTTCGATTGAGGTGCTAATCAAGAAATTTCGTTAAGCCAGCGAAAAGTTATAAACGTTTAAAATATTTCATGCCAACGTAACGCTCTTGGTTTTGAAATTCCAATTTCACTCCTGTATAGAGAAGAAAGACGTAGTTCTACGTCAAAACTGCGCCGTCTCCCGTCATGTGCAATGACCGCGAAGGTAACTTGCTGACAGACAAAATCTTGGTGGCTGCCAGGTGGAAAGAACACTTCGAGCAATTGTTGAATGGAGAGAACACGAGCGCGTCTGAGAACAGATTAATCATCAGTAAAGATGGACAAGCTGTGGAGCCCCCGACGCTAGATGAGGTTCGAAGAGCGATTAAGGAGTTGAAGAACTGTAAGGCTGCTGGAAAAGACGAGCTCCCGGCCGAACTTTTCAAGCACGGTAGTGAGCAGCTGTACGAAATACTGCACCGTACTCTGTTAAGGATATGGGAGGAAGAAGAATTGCCTGCTAGCTGGCTGGAGGGCCTCATCTGCCCTCTGCATAAGAAGGGCCACAGATTGGAGTGCGCCAATTACCGAGGAATAACGCTCCTCAATTCGGCGTACAAAATAATGTCGCGTGTTCTGTTCAACAGATTGAGACCGCTGGAAGAGTCCTTCGTCGGCGAATACCAAGCTGGTTTTCGTGAGGGCCGATCAACGACGGATCAAATGTTTACCTTGCGACAAATCCTTGATAAGTTCCGAGAATACAACTTGCAGACTCATCATCTGTTCATTGATTTCAAGGCGGCGTACGATTCAGTAAAGAGAAATGAGTTATGGCAGATAATGGTAGAACACGGTTTTCCGGCGAAACTGATTAGACTGATTCGTGCAACGTTGGATGGATCGAAATCAAGTGTGCGGGTTGCGGATGAGACTTCAACCTCCTTCGTAACCTTAGATGGATTAAAGCAAGGAGATGCGCTTTCGAACCTTTTGTTCAACATTGCTCTCGAAGGAGCTATAAGGAGAGCGGGCGTGCAAAGAAGCGGTACCATCGTCACCCGGTCGCATATGCTCCTGGGTTTTGCGGACGATAATCGGAATTGATCGTCGAGCCGTAGAAGAGGCATTCGTGCCTTTTCAAAGGGAGACAGCGAGGATTGGACTTACCGTCAACACCAGCAAAACTAAGTACATGATCGCTGGTAGACAGCGTGGTTCCAAAGTAGCCTGCAGACGAAAACAAAATTCGCGCTATATAAGACTCTTGTCCTTCCGGTTGCTCTATACGTCCATGAATACTGGACGTTAAAAAAAGTCGACCGGAAAGCGTTTGGAGTTTTTGAGCGTAAAGTGCTGCGAACAATACTCGGCGGTAAACAAGAAAATGGCATCTGGCGGCGTCGCATGAATCATGAGTTGTACCAAGTATATAAAGAAGTGGATATTATCAAGCTCATAAAACACGGCAGGCTGCGTTGGGCTGGTCACGTGGTACGAATGCCGGAAAAAACGACAAGCAAAAATAATATTCAGTAGAGAACCCGGACGAGGCCGTCGGCTTCGTGGTAGGCCGCGCACACGTTGGCTTTTTGCAGTTGAAGGCACTTAAGGGCACTTAACGTTCAGGGCGACTGGAAGGGATTGGCTCAGGACCGAGCCCAGTGGAGAAGAATTATCCATTGGGCGTAGCTTCAACGTAGCGGATTGTAGCCCATCAAGTATCAAGTAAGTAGTATAATCCCGCGAATCGTAGAATTAATCTAAACACTTTGCATTTTTTTTTTTCAGGCGAGTCCTTCTGACTCGTCCTGTTTATCGGACTGGGGATGAACCTGCCTACGGCAGAAAATCCCTCAATAAAAAAAGGAAGAAAAAGGTAGGACTTCAACTTTTTTCAAGGCAACAAGTTTAAATGAGTCCGCGTATATGGAGTGAGATAAATTAATTTTAAAAGTTTGCTAACATAATTGATGAATCAGTGACGAAACCAGCGCAAAAAGGAATTTTATAGAATTTATGTATATATTTCTGCTGGACATCCTGAATGTTTATTAACTTATTTTAAACTCAATATTTTGAAAAAAAGGGATAAGACCCTTCAAGTGATTTTCTTCCGAAATCTTTCTCAAAAAGGCACAGAATCTTTTTTATCGTTTCAAACAACGTTACAAAATATTATTTGCAATAAATTAATACTATAAAGCAGTGATGCATTTTGAACTGAACCCGAGTCAAAAGTAAAGTGTACGCGTTCTAATTTTGCACGAGAACGAACCTTGTAAGCATTGAACTCTCGTGCAAGATTCTACACCTGCTCATGAATGCCCGTTAGCTCCAAAATGCACAATGTAGCTGAAAACCACAAAAAAACTACATCAGAACATATTGAATTCATGAGTTCAATAACTATAAAAAAAACCCTGCTGCCGAAGTGAATCAAAAGTGCCAAGAATCGGATCCGGTTCCCTATCTGCCATGAAGACAGTTTTCATTTCACGTTCAGTTTTTAGCTTGCACGGGTTCATATTTTTGAATTGCTCATTGTTCAAGCCTACTTGATCCCTCGTTCAAAGGTTTGAACTGGAGCGCAAACTGAACGCGTTCAAATGCAACACTGCTATAAAGGCTCATGTAGCATTATTTCTTGTAGAGCTAATAATTTGGAAAACGCAGCAGGACTCGCAAGCCATCATTGAATGAATATTCTTCGAACCTGAAATGAGAAAAGAACAAAAAGGGAGTAGAAAAGTTGCGTCAAAATTCTCTGAATGATTCTCTGGAGCAATTCTCGAGAAATCCTGACAAGGGTTTCTCTAGGAAAAATCTAGCGCTTTCCTTGAAAGAATTTCATTAGAAAAAAAACCCTGACCAAATACTTGGTGGATTTTCAGGAGGAATCCCTGCGGAATTCCAGAAGAGAACTCTGGATGAAACTCGAGCATTTTTAGGAGGAACCTTGAAGCCATCTTTGGATAATTACTAGATGAATTCATCAAGGGACGGTTAAAAAATGACGTCCATCGTTTTTCGGGATTTCTTGACCCCCCTCCCCCCTCTGTTACGTTTTTTGCAATACCTAATACCTGCACTGTCACACTTTTACTCCCCCCTCGCTTAAATGATGGACGTCATTTTTGGATGACCCCCAACATAAAATCTTTATAAATATCCAAGTAGAATCTAGAAAAACTAGCAGGAAAATCACCTCCGAAGTCCCTGGAGCCAAGTCTAAAAAAAAATACTTTATATACTCACTAAAGGAATTCCAGGTTGAATTTTCCAAGGATTTTTTGTAGTAGTTTTTGGAAGAATCCCTATAGGAGAAGTTTTGGCAAGATGAACGGGGTGGTAAAAGGAACACCGTGCCTTCTACCAAGATAAAACAAATTTCTATAAACTTTTATCACGCACGGACGATTTAGAGCATAAATTGAAGTGTTTCAGTTGATACGGAGATCATTTAAAGTGAATATATCAACGAAAGCTAAGATTTAAGAAAACCATGTTTGAAAATACGAGCTATTTAACGTAATTTTCAGCACGGAGGTCTTAAGGTTTTTCAGTGAGGTGAATATCGTTATGATATGATGTCAAATCTGATACCATCAGGGTCCTTTTTGAATGGGTTGCAATCATTTATGTTTATATTAACGGAAATGAAACAAACATTTTCAAAAATATTTGTTTGCTCACGTTTTCTGCATAATGTCATTTTACCACCAACAGCTGTTCATTTTACCCATATAGTGCAGGTGAAATGAACATCTGCATAGTTTTTTGCTAGCGATAAAATATGTGAAAATTTAGCTGTTTTAGTCTGAATTCGTCTTGCTACTTTATATAATATCCCTGATTTCGATGTTGTGCGATTGACTATTCCAATCCCTCGTGTTTCTATCAGAAACAAGATGATTTCCTTAAGGTGTTCATTTTATCTCCCCTTCCTGTAATTTTTTAAATGTATAACTAGTGGCCCGGCAATCTTCGTTTTGCCATCAAGTAGGCTGTTGGAATTCCCCATACAAAATGACACATTAGTCTTTTTCCGAATTCCCGAATATTCCGAAGACTTTCCCAAACATTTTCCTCGCATGATACCGTCGCATCCCTTGTTGAATGCAACAGCGAAAAACGTTCGTCAATCCATTGATCCGTTCTCAAGCCACTTCGAGACATAACACCACTCCATTTTTATTTACATAGTCCAAAGTGCTGAAAAATCGCTGTTTTTGAACCTTGAATTTTATTATATTCTTATCTTTAGTTAAGACTCAATTATTTTTTTTCCAAAACAGCAGATAAATCAAAAATCCGTTTGTATTTCGCGAAGTTAAACCGATTTGAATTTGGGGTCAATAGGTCAATAGGCACAGGCAACGTATTATTTTCATGAAGATTACTCTAGAAAACTATTTTTCAACTGAAAAAAAAAAACACTTACGCGAATAAAAAAAACTCGAAGAAACGCACCAACGTGTGGAAAAATTTCACAAATCGGTTCATTCACGCAGAAAGCGGCTTGGCTCAAAGCGGCTTGGGGCATATTGACCCCAAACACAAACAAAGAGTAAAACACGGTTTGCTCAAGTGGCATGACTCTAAATTAATTCATGTATAAGCATAAATTCTTGTTGGTTTAAATATTTCGAGATTATATGCTTCTTGTGTAACTCTTTAACGGTCATTTCCCGGAGTGTAAACAGTTAATAGAATATTGTATCTAATTTTACACGAGTATTTTAAACATTACTCCCATTGATATACCATTTACATTTGCAAGTCATAATCTCTCGCCGCCTTTTCCTTCATGCAACGTCAGATTGCGAACAGCTAGTAAAACTCTTACTCAGCCTATAGCGCACAAACTGCGCACATAAAAAATAACCCACATGCGTCATCACTTTCGTGACGTACCTACCTTCTGTTATCAGTTTCATCGTTTCTGCTGTATTCCATGTGTTCGATCTATTTTTACCACTTCTTTTGCCAGTTATTGTGTTGACGAATCACGCTGAATAAAAATTTGCTCATATGATGGAAGCGAACATTGTGGATACATTTTTTTTCAATCAGAAGCGTAGCAATCGATTTGAAAAGGGGCTTGAAAACTTATGGTTTATGCTATGGTTCTCAATCCATGTTGAATATAAGAATAGTTATTCTGATATCTTTCATATCTACGCCAATGTAGTTAGCTCATATCTTCGTTAGTTGCTCTTCACCCCTAGCTTCGGCATCGACTATTGCGGTTTGATATCTCGATTCAAATTGCTCGCCAATCGGCACACGCTCACCACATTCCGGTAGCCGTGATCGTCTAGTGGTTAGGACCCTACGTTGTGGCCGTAGTAACCCAGGTTCGAATCCTGGTCACGGCAGTGATGCAAATTTCACTGTCACGGAGGAATGCAATTTTTTTGCAATCTTTTTTCCATAATATTTTTTTATTTCAATGTCATTACTAAATTCGTTCGAGTTGTAAAATTGTTCTGGATAGATTAAGGTAGTTGAAGCATTGCTAGTCCTTGTACGAATCAACTTAACTCCAACATCCTCTATGTTCCTTTCACATCATGAGCACTCGATCGACTGTAGGGGAATGATTGATTGATTAAATACTCGATGCTCACGGCAACTGCGAGGCTACACACATCCGATAAGAACCCGGTGTTGTAACACATGTGAGTTCAATACGTACTAAGATTCAAGAACGCCTCTTCCCCGAGGACCATTATGTTTAGATAGTCGAATTTCCACCTAGCCTGACGGGGCTGTTCGGCCTCTGCTTGTTCCAGTTGATAGTGAATGTTGGAAAAAGGATTCCAATCACCTCCCTCTTGTTCCTCTACTCACGGATCGGGTTCCTAATTGCTGTCGATGTTTATCGACAGAGAATCTGCCCCAGAAGAGGTTAGATTGAACCTGGGAAAATGTAGGTGATTCTGGCATGTTTTTCTTCCTTCCTTTTGTCCCTGCCGTTGCTTCCTGTACCTACGGATAGTTGTCAGACGAATAGCAGAGAATGTAGTCTCCTGATAGCAGTCGACCCCTTTTCTCTCCTCCGTGTCGTCATCCTGTGCGAGAGGGATGCCGACGATATGTGTAGTGCAGAGGAGTATCATGTTTACATTGCAATTTAGAAAGCAATCAACCCTAATCGATACTGTAATCCATCATATCAAATTCAGGTCTCTCGCCGGTGTTGGCTTGTGTGCTTGGGCGGAATTGCGAGAACCGGGTGAGCAGAAACGATTGGGGACATGTATGTCTTACCGGGGTTGTTTTGTTCTATGTCGGTGAGCAGCAAGCGTCGTAGGGTTACCAGATGGGTTGAAGTGATGAACACATGTCAAGCTTGAAATATGCTCGCCCTATGTGGAATGGAGGAAGGCAACAAGACAGCCCCAAAATTGTTGTCGGTACATTCTATACGGGAGTGCAAATATTGGCAGCATCCTGACAGATCACTACCGTTTAGGGAAAATCAGAGATTTTCCAGGAATGCACAGCCAGTTCCATTTACCTTGGTGAGGTTGCGGGCATTACATTAGATGTGGACCGGAGTCGGAGGGCTGTGTGTTTGTGTACACCTAAATGCAGCTCACAATGCCGCCGTGTGTGAAGGATAATGGATTAGTAAACGATTTACACTTGATGACTCCCGGTTCCTGTCGGTTCGGTCTCACAGGGAAGCGATGTACACGGTGGAAAGTCAAACACAAACATCGATTTACAAACCGACGACGTGAAGCAGAGCGAGAGAAGGTTTAGACGTTGTGCGTCTACCGTCTCTACACATTCCTACATCTTAGGTGGTTACGGCTTGTCGTTTTCTGTTGAACGTTTGTTGAATTAGTGATAATGAACATGTTCGAGCGCTGGTCTTTAATTGATGCGATTTGTCATTCGTGACAAGATTGTTGGGATTTCGTTGGATTACGTGGATGGTTGAGGTTAAGATGGGAAAAGAGCAAAGTTTTCTGAACAATTTTTCTATACAATATTGACAAACCTTTAATGTTACAATAATGCTTTTTTCACTGATTATTTTATTCCTCATTTTATTCACAACTTACAAATTTCACATTCAATTGGCAAGAAATCCTGACGGAAAATCTTAAGGCATTTCTTCAGGAATTACTTTAGGGATTGCTCCAGGAAATTCAATAGAGATTTCTCTAAAAGCTCCTTCTGGGATTCATCCAGGCGTTTCTTAAAGGATATTTCCAAGAACTCCCTCAGTGTTTTTTCAGAAACTCCTTTAGGAATTTCTCCTGTAATGCCTCCAGGAATTCCACCAGGAATTCCTCATGGGATTTCTCCATGAAATCCTTCAGGAATTAGGAGGTTTCTACAGGGGTTTCTACAGGAATTTTTTCAGGAATTCGTCCAGGATTCTGCACAGAACTCCTTCAGGGATTCCTCCAGGTACTCATACAGGGATTCCTCCAAGAACTCCTTCAGGGTTTCCTCCAGGAGCTATTTCAGTGATTCCTCCAGGAATTTATTGGGAGACTCCTCTAGCAATTCCTTCGTAGATTCCTCCATGAATTCCTTCGGGGCGTACTCGAAAAATTCCTACGCAGATTCCTTCAGGATTCCTTACAGTGATTCCTACAGACGGATTTCACGCCAACTCGACAAAGGGATTGGCAGCACCCCTTCAGAATTCAATGAAACTTTCTGGGTGTGAAGACTATGTGAAACTAAGATACTTTACATACTTTGTTTTTTCAAAATCGATCTAGACTAACATTTGGAAAGGGTCAAAGTTTAATTTTACTTTTTTTTATAAACCCGTATAACTTGAAAACGGTAAGACCTACAAAAAAGTGTTGTATGGAGGACTGTCGTGCAATTTCCTGACGTTTTAGAGAAAAATATAGAAAAAATAAAAACACATTTTCTACACTGAAAAAAAATTAATGATTCAAAACTTTAAAGTCGATTTAAAAAAAACGGCCGTTTCAGATTTTGATCATCCTTAAGCAAAAAGTTTAGTAATTAAATTAACTAAAAGTCGTCCATACATTGCAAATTGGGCATATTTTAGGGAAAAAAGTTTTTCTAACATCGAATTTTTTAAGTCCCAAAGTTTTTTTTTCCTTTTTTTATAAACCCGTATAACTCAAAAACGGTAAGACCTAAATAAAAGTGTTGTATGGTGGACTGTCATGAAATTTCCTGAAGTTTAAAAAAAAATATTGAAAAAATAAAAACACATTTTCTACACTGAAAACAAAAAATTAATGATTCAAAATTTTAAAGTCGATTTAAAAAAAACGTTCATTTCAGATTTTGATCATCCTTAAGCAAAAAGTTTCGTAATTAAATTAACTAAAAGTCGTCCATACATTGCAAATTGGGCATATTTTAGGGAAAAAAGTTTTTCTAACTTCAAATTTTTTAAGTCCAAAATGAATTTTTTATTTTATTTTTATTTCGCTTTAAATAGTCTAGTATGATCATATTTTCAAGTGATAAATGAGTTTTAATCACAAAATAGATTATATTTGTTTTATTGGGAGTAGTTAAAAGAAATAAAACGGAATTATTCAGTTTTTTTTAAATTAAATTCAATTGATCTTAAATCGACTTTAAAGTTTAAAATAATTTTTTTCAGTGTAGAAAATGTGTTTTTATTTTTTCAATATTTTTTTTTAAACTTCAGGAAATTTCACGACAGTCCCCATACAACACTTTTTTGTAGGTCTTACCGTTTTCGAGTTATACGGGTTTACAAAAAAAGTAAAAAAAAAACTTTGGGACTTAAAAAATTCGATGTTAGAAAAACTTTTTTCCCTAAAATATGCACAATTTGCAATGTATGGACGACTTTTAGTAAATTTAATTACCAAACTTTTTGCTTAACCCGTATAGGCCTGAGTGAAAGCATAAATACTAAATCCCTTACCACTCAGCGAATACTTAACGGATTCAAATATTTTTTGTCAGTATATACTGGCCCACATATCTAGTTTCTAGAAATGGCCGAAGGAACTCGGGAATATTCCTGTCGCCGGAGTTATTGTGGTGGGTCACTGGGTCAAGTCGGTAGAAAAATGCGATTTTTTGGGACATGCTATGTTATCTTTATTTGTTTCCAATGGCATTAATTTTATTTTGCATAAATCATTGAGATCTGATGTTCAACATTATAAATTACAAATTTTGAACCATTTGGAGTGTACCAGATGCAGCCACTCGGGCTTAATGTCCTGAAGAACCGGTTCTGGATTTATAAGGTATTAAACCGTTTCAAATCTCTAAAGGTATTGATCAAACATAATAGTTCACTAAAATGCGTTCCCATAAGCTTGACAGAGATGGTTAGATACAAATGGTGCACTTTATTATAAATTTGAGGCATCCCGGGGACCTGAAAATGGTCATTTGTATGATTGATCAAATGCAGTTGATATAATTATTCAATTCAATCGATTATAAGAAGGTTTACGCTGATGCGTTTTTCTTTAAACTCCTTGATATAGTGGCCGCATTATAGCCGGTTCTGGAAATTATCTGTGACTTGAAATTTGCCTACCTCCAGGGGCACAGAAGCACAAAACCCTTGTCACCCGACCTGACCCAGGGATCCACCGCAATAACTCCGGACACATGAACATTCCCGAAATTCTTTGACCACTTTTATAAACTAGATATGTGTACGAGTATACTGACAAAAAATAATTTAAATCCGTTAAGTATTCGCTGAGCAGTGAGAGTTTTAGTATTTTTTCTTTCACTCAGGCCTATACGGGTTAAGGATGATCAAAATCTGAAATTGCCCTTTTTTTTTAAATCGACTTTAAAGTTTTGAAAATATTTTTTTCAGTGTAGAAAATGTGTTTTTATTTTTTCAATATTTTTCTCTAAACACTTTTTTGTAGGTCTTACCGTTTTCGAGTTATACGGGTCTATAAAAAAAGTAAAAAAAAACTTTGGGACTTAAAAAAATCGATGTTAGAAAAACTTTTTTCTCTAAAATATGCCCAATTTGCAATGTATGGACGACTTTTAGTAAATTTAATTACCAAACTTTTTGCTTAAGGATGATCAAAATCTGAAATGAACGTTTTTTTGAAAATCGACTTTAAAGTTTTGAACATTTTTTTTTCAGTGTAGAAAATGTGTTTTTATTTTTTCAATATTTTTCTCTAAAACTTCAGGAAATTGCACGACAGTCCCTCATACAACACATTTTTGTAGGTCTTACCGTTTTCGAGTTATACGGGTTTATAAAAAAATTAAAAAAAAACTTTGACCCTTTCCAAATGTTAGTCTAGATCGATTTTGAAAAAACAAAATATGCAGAGTATCTTAGTTTTACATACTTTTGACATCCAGAAAGTTTCATTGAATTCTGAAGGGGTGCTGCCAATCGCTTGTCGAGTTGGCGTGAAATCCGTCTACAGAAACTCCTTCTGGGACCCCTCCAGGAATTCCTTCGGGGATTCCTCCAGGAGTTTCTTCGGGGATTCCTTCAGGAATTCCTTCGGGGTTTCCGGAAGATTGCTTCAAGAATCTCTTCGGAGAACTCTCTCAGGGATTCTTCTAGGAACTTCTTCAGGAAGTCCTCCTCGGATTTCTTCAAGAACTCCTTCAGGGATGCCTCAAGGAAGTCCCTCAGCAGTTCCTCCAGAAAGTCCTTCACGTATGCCTCCAGGAAATCCGCAAGAGATTTTTCCAGAAATCCTCCAGGGATTCCCCTAGGAAATCGTTCCTTTCGGAGATTTCTCTAGGAATTCCTTCGGAGATTCCTCCAGGAATTGCTTCGAAGATTTCTCCAGGAATACTTTCGGAGATTGCTCTTGGAAAGCCTTCGGAGTTTCCTCTAGGAATGCCTTCGGAGATTCCTCTAGGAATTCCTTCGGAGCTTTCTTTGGAGATTCCTTCAGGAATTCCTTGGGAGATTCCAACAGGAATTCCTTTGGAGATTCCTAAAGGAATTCCTCAGAAGATTTCTCCAGCAATTTCATCGAAGATTTCTCCAGGAATTCCTTCAGAGATTCATCGAGGAATTCCTTCGGTGATATCTTCAGATATAACTTCAGAGATTCCTTTAGGAATTTCCCCCAGGAACTCTCTGGAGAATCCTCCAGGAACTCTTTCGAAGATTCCTCCAGGAACTTCTTCTGAAATTTCTCTAGGAACTCTTTTAGGGATTTCTCCAGGATTTCGTCCAGGATTTCTCCAGGAACTTCTTCAGGGATTCCTCCCGGAAACCCCTCGGGATTCCTTTAAAAACTCATTCAGGGATTCATCCAGGAATTTCATTAGAGATTCCACCAGGAATTCCTTCAAAGATTACTCCAGAAATTCCATCTGAGATTCCTCAGGTATTCCTTCAGAGATTTCTCCAGGAGTTCTTTCGGAGATTTCTCCAGGATTTCTTTCGGGGATTCCTCCAAGAATTCCTTACGAGATTCCTCCAGGAATTCCTTCGGAAAGTCCTCTGGGAATTCCTTCGGAGATTTCTTTAGGAATTCTCCCGGGAATTCCTCTAAGAATTGCTTCGGAGATTGCTCTAGGAATTCCTTCGGAGATTCCTACTGAAATTCCTTAAGACATTCCTCCAGGAATTCCTTTGGAGATTCATCGTGGAATTCCTTCGGAGATTCTTCCAGGAATTCATACAGGACTTCTCCAGGAATTCCTTCGGAGATTCCTTCAGGAATTCCTTCGAAAATTTCTCCAGAGACTTTTTCGGAGATTTCTCTAGAAATTCCTTCAAAGATTTCTCTAGAAATTCCTTCGAAAACTCCTCTAGGAATGCCTCCAGAGATTCCTCTAAGTATTCCTTTGGAGATTCCTCCAGGAATTCCTTCGGAGATTCCTCCAGGAATTCCTTCGAAAATTTCTCCAGGAAATTCTTAGGATATTTCTCCAGGAATTGCTTCGGAGATCTCTCCAGGCATTTCTTCGAAAATTTCTCCAGGGACTCCTTCGGAGATTCCTCTAGGAATTCCTGCAGAGATTCCTCTAGGAGATTCCTTCAGGAATTCCTTTGGAGATTACTCTAGGAATTCCATCGAAGATTCTTCTAGGATTTTTTCGGAGATTCCTTCAGGAATTCCTTCAAAGATTCCCCCGGTAATTCTTTCAGAGAATCATCCTGGAATTTCTTCGAAGATCCGTCCAGGAATTCGTTCGGAGATTCCCCCAGGAATTCCTTCGGAAATTTCTCCAGGAATTTCTTAGGATATTTCTCCAGGAACTTCTTCGAAGATCCCTCCAGACATACTTTTGAAATTTTCTTCAGGGATTCCTTCGGAGATTCTTCTAGGAATTCCTTCAAAGATTCCTCTAGGAATTCTTTCGGAGATTTCTCTAGGAATTCTTTGGGAGATTCTCCTAGGATTTTTTTCGGAGATTCCTCCAGGAACTCCTTCGGAGATTCCTCCACGAACTCCTTCGGAGATTCCTCCAGGAATTGTTTCGAAAATTCTTCTAGAAATTCGTTCAGCGATTCTTCCAGGAATTCTTCCGGAGATTCCTCTAGGAATTCCTTCGGAAATTTCTCCAGGAATTTCTTAGGATATTCCTCTAGGAATTCCTTCGGAGATGCCTCCAGGAATTCCTTCGAAAATTTCTCCAGAGACTCCTCATAGAGTAATCTCTGAAGGAATTCCTAGATGAATCTCTGAATGAATTCCTTGAGGAATCTCCCAAGGAATCCCTGGAGAAATTTTCGAAGGTATGCCTGGAGGGATCTCCGAAGGAATTCCTAGAGGAATATCCTAAGAAATTTCTGGAGAAATTTCCGAAGGAATTCCTGGAAGAATCTCTGAATGAATCCTTAGAGGAATTTTCGAAAGAATTCCTGGAGAAATCTCCGAAGGAATTCCTGGAGGAATCTCCAAAAAACATCCTAGAAGAATCTCCCAAAGAATTCCTAGAGAAATCTCCGAAGGAATTCCTAGAGGAATCTTTGAAGAAATTCCTAGAGGAATCTTCGAAGGAATTCCTGGAGAAATTTTCAAAGGTATGTCTGGAAGGATCTTCGAAGAAGTTCCTGGAGAAATATTCTAAGAAATTCCTTCGAAGATTTCTCTAGAAATTCCTTCGAAAACTCCTCTAGGAATGCCTCTGGAGATTCTAAGTATTCCTTTGGAGATTCCTCCAGGAATTCCTTCGAAGATTCCCCCAGTAATTCTTTCAGAGAATCATCCAGGAATTTCTTCGGAGATCCTTCCAGGAATTCGTTCGGAGATTCCTTCGAAAATTTCTCCAGGAGTTTCTTAGGATATTTCTCCAGGAACTTCTTCGAAGATCCTTCCAGACATACCTTTGAAAATTTCTCCAGTGATTCCTTCGGAGATTCCTCTAGTAATTCCTTCAAAGATTCCTCCAGGAATTCCTTCGGAGATTTCTCTACGAATTCTTTGGGAGATTCTTCTAGAATTTTTTTCGGAGATTCCTTCAGGAATGCCTTCGGAGATTCCTCCAGGAATTCTTTCGAAAATTCCTCTAGGAATCTTTCAGAGATTCTTTCAGGAATTCTTCCGGAGATTCCTCCAGGAATTCCTTCGGAAATTTCTCCAGAAATTTCTTAGGATATTCCTCTAGGAATTTCTTCGGAGATCCCTCCAGGCATACCTTCGAAAATTTCTCCAGGAATTCCCTCGGAGATTACTCTATGAATTCCTTGGGAGATTCTTCTAGGAATTTTTTCGGAGATTACTCCAGGAATTCCTTTGAAGATTCCTCCTGGAATTCCTTCGGAGATTCCTCCAGGAATTCTTTCGGAGATTCCTCTAGGAATTCTTTCAGAGATTCTGCCAAAAGTTCCTGCCGAGATTCCTCCAGGAATTCCTCCCGAGATTCCGCCAGGAGTTTCCTTGGAGATTCTTCCAGGAATTCTTTCGGAAATTCCTTCGGAGTTTCCTTCGGAGATTTCTTCAGGAATCCCTTAGGAGATTTCTACGGGAATTCCTTCAGGAATTTCTCCGGAGATTCCTCCAGGAATTCCTTCGGAGATTCCTCCAGGCATTCCTTTGGAGATTCCTTCAGGAATTCCTTCGAAGATTCCCCCAGGAATTCCTCCGGAGATTCTTCCAGGAATTCCTTCGGATATTCCCCCAGGAATTCCTTCGGAAAACTCTTTCAGGGATTCTCTCCTTCAGAAATTACTCTAGGAATGCCTTCAAGGATTCCTTCGGGAAGTCCTCCAGGGATTCCTCCAGGAACTCCTTTAGGGATTCCCCCAGGAAATCGTCTAGGGATTCCTCCAGGAAGTATTCAAATTCTTTCAAGGATTTTCCTTAAAGTTCTTCAGGGATTCCCCCAGTAAGTCCTTGCAGAAACCTTCCAGGGATTACTCTAGGAAATCTTCCAGTTATTATTCTACGGATTTTTTCTGGAAGTTTTCTAGAAATATCTCCAGGATTCAATCTTGGAACTCTTCCAAGAGTTCATCCAGGAAGTCCGCCAAGAACTTCACCAGGAATTCTTTCAGAGTTCTTTGTAAAGATTCATCATCCGATTGCTTATATTAACCCTCCTATCGGTGGCTTCTTTTTCCCACCACAACAACATATTAAAATCACGATACTAATGAAAATACGATAACACGATAACTTCACAATATTTTCGCAGTTTTTTTACAAGTTCTCAAAAACCTCTGATTTTCAGAATCTGAGTCGATTGTCTTTCCTTGGGGCACCGACACTTACCGTAAAAAATTTATTTAGCCATCATTGTGTTTTCAGTCAATTTATCAAAAAATAATATGTGGTCTATACAATATACTAAAAAATCATACAAATCGGTTGAGTTGTCTCCAAGAAATGTACGCGGTTTCCCAAGGATATTTGGAATATCTCCGGATATAGATGACCATTCATCAAAATTGACACAGATTCTAAAATTACCCAAGTAACCACGAAGCTATATATGCATACTTTATGTTTGCTCTATAGTGCGCTATCAGATTTTGTTTTAAAGTGACATAACCTTTAAGAGCTTTATAAAGCATAATTAAAGTGGGAAAGGGCCCCACAACAACCAAATTAATGCAATACTTGGTAAAGCAGTTTTAATGCACAAGCCCTACTAAAGCATTTATGTTTGTATATTTAGGGTTCATGATGTATATTAGCTTAAAATAATGTATGTTTAGGGCTTGCGTTAAAAATAAACAAAACAATGAATCCATTGGCTACCTTTCAATGGTTTTCTTTACCAGCTCAATGATTTTTTGTTTTTTGTTGGAATCAGGATTCGAACCCACAACTAGGATGATGGTGTGCTGGATGCCTGGCGCGTTGGTGTCCTGTGCTAAAGCTGCTGATGTAAAAAGGTAGGATAATAGTTCCTTATAAACGAAGCCACTGTGTGTATTAACATTACTATTGGCCCAATTATTACGAATAGAAAGAATTCTCTTCGGCGATTGATTTCCTTTCCTCACCAAATGAAACATCAATAGAAGGAATTTGATCACCATTCTTTCTCGTAGAGGAAATTACAGAACATAACCCACAAAACAAGGCCCAACAAAAAGATTTCAGGGGAGAGAAATTGATCGACATTTCTTCTCGCTCCTTATGAGTAAAAGATAGATAAAATACAACAATTCTGATTGAATACATATATCCTTGGATCATGAAATGGGGGTTCGAGATGAAAGAAAGTCATTTCATTATTCTTCCATATCCCACAAAACGTAATGAGCGAGTGCGAACGTGCTCGATCGTCTTACTTATTTATTACAGATTCAAGTGCGTTCAATGAGGTTATGCATTCTTGTATGACAGCATAACTGTATATTCACTCTAAACGCTTAGCATAATGCTATATTAAAATAATGCTACAAAGCATTTACAATGTTAATCAAATGCATTATTGCTTGACAGTTATTGAATAAATGCATGATAACATTATTAATGCAAAAAATGTTGACTTTCGACCAAATTAATGCAATAATATAATGCTTGTGGTTACTTGGGTAGAAGCCTTTTTGGGAACTTATGATAAAATGTTACAAAAATATATAAAAAAAACGAGAAAGGTATTACGCATTGAATATTTTTTGGAGTGAAAAAATGATGCTGCTAATACAGAAATTAAGTTATCCAAAACCTGTACTTCTGAGATAACCATTTCGAATAAAGCCTCTCAAATCAATGAGCTGGCTCGGATTATTTTATGAGCATGACCACCATCGGTGGAAGGCACAGTGTACGACAACTCTGTTGAAATCATCTGTTGCATTCAGAATGTGATGAATAAACCGAGCAATGGATACATACATGAAATGAAAATCGCAATTAGTGCATTGATAACAAGCACGCATAAACGGGGCATGTGTTTGCCATTGCATTTCTGATGAAAGTTGCAAAAACGGGGTCCACAAGCGTATGTTTCATAAACTAGTGCCAACTTTCCGCATGAGCCTGCAAAAACTAATCGTTACTGTTCTTTTATGCTTGAGATTGATCTGCGATATCCTTATAAAATTTACTGCACAAGCTAGTTAAGTATTCTTGTTTCGCAATCTTATCACGAAAACTGAAATGCAGCGAAAAAACAGATCGGTTTCCTCTGAATGTCGCCAAATATGAACAGGCACAGAATACACTGAGTGAGACGCAGAATACAAAACAATACTTGGGATCCTGCCTCCCACATTTTTTTTTGGTTTTGTTTGATGATGGAACATTGCTAAAATACCTGAGAATCTCTAAAAAAATAGTAACCGTTGACCAAATCAACCTCATAGTTACTGTTAAAGCATGCTAAAAGCAAAATTTTCGAGTTTTCCTTAAAAAAGTCTCTTTCTGCCATTGGCGTTGCATCTCAGTGCTTACGTAAAAGTGTGTTCAGAGGCCGACTGCTTACTTGATTGAAGGTGGTATTTTCAATATTTTGTTATTATTGTCAGGACTCGTCTAGCAAACACCCAGCACGTATAATATGGTTAGCTTCAAGTGGGAGTGTCCGACAAACGGTGCAAAACGTCAGAGATGATGAATATTTTAATCTCCTTGCAAATCCACCCACACCACCCGTCGAAGAGCCGCCACTTTTAGCTCCGGTAGTTCAATGCTACCACCGACCGCTATCCATCTTCGTCTTTCAAAACCGTTGCCTGATGATGCACTATTAGCGACCAGATGGCCAAAAATAACAATGTATAGATAGGGTTTTCTTGTTCATCATTCCAAATTAAGTACGATTCAAAAAAAT
Organism: Aedes aegypti; assembly: GCF_002204515.2. Classification (NCBI taxonomy): domain Eukaryota; kingdom Metazoa; phylum Arthropoda; class Insecta; order Diptera; family Culicidae; genus Aedes; species Aedes aegypti. The sequence continues at coordinate 100,214,355 of NC_035107.1, forward strand.
TTATCTAAAGTTTATTTCATTGAAACAAAACATCAAATTGGTATCACGAAACTAATGTATATTACATAAAACGGCAAAAATATTTATAAGGAAACTGCCCACAGTGCGATGGCGCCCGTTATGATGACCGCCTCTCACAGCTGCCCACGTGTACGCGGTGTTGTGTTGTTATTATTGCTCAGCAGCCAGCCTTCAGTAGATGCTGAAGCCGGACGGACCTTCTTGAATGCATCTTTTCGTTTTGTTCGATTTTTTTCCTTCCCCCGAAAAGGTTTTATTTTCAGACAAGTAGAAAGAAATTTTATGCCGAATTGTGCATGCATGAGCGATTATTATTTTAATAATTTATTATTAAAGTTTGCGTCTTTCAAGTTGGGAATGGTCAGCGGAGTGAAAATGATGAATTTTTCGGGGGCAATGGTTGTGCGGAGCGAAGAGTTGAGCGTTTTAAATCATTTCTTTAAGATTGGGATCGTTCATAAAATGGAGTGGACGATGGCCAACAATGTTTTTGTGGACGAAAGTCCACTTGGAGAAAAGGTTCTGCAGTTTCCTGTGACATCGCAGTACACTGTAGGCATTACCATTTCTGGAGTTTAATTCATTTGGATTAAACATTTTACATGTTTTCGATCTGAAAATGTCTAAAGAAGAGCTGTATGGGATTGTTTGAACTACATGAAAAAAATATTATAAGTAATTACAATTCTAATATATGTAACCAAAAAATGTAGATAGAATACAGATGTTTGAGACACAATTTCATGATGGAGAAAATGTATTCATGTTCAAATTAGTGCATTCATTTAACCTTTTTCGCCTTTTGCTCCAAATACGCGAACCTTAGCCATCTTCTTCTTCTTCTTCTTCTTGGCATTAACGTCCCCACTGGAACAGAGCTGGCTACTCAGCGTAGTGTTCTAAGAGCACTTCCACAGTTATTAACTGAGAGCTTTCTTTGCCTAAGTTGCAATTTTCGCATTCGTATATCGTGTGGCGGGTACGATGATTCTATATGTCCAGGGATGTCAAGGAAATTTCCATTACGAAAAGATCCTGAACCGACCGGGATTCGAACCCAGACACCTTCAGCATGGCTTTGCTTTGTAGCCGCGGACTCTAACCACTCGGCTAAGGAAGGCCTCCAACCTTGTTATAACCTAGGCCATATTGCCATATTGCCAGCCAAAAGATTCTGTACGATCTCAGAATCGACAATTTTTTGTATATTAATCAATGTTTTCTTCTTTTCTTCTACAGGGCTGGTAGCGAGTGATTAGTTTGAAAATATAAACTTTAGAAACCTCTTTAAACTCTTTAAACCTCAATGAGCTACTATAGAGATCCTTCCTATTTCTCCAGGATTACTCCGGTAATTCTTTCAGATATTTCCCCTAAAAGTCTCCATAATTTTTTAACATGCTCCTAGTATATTAAAAAAAATCTGAAGTTACCTCTGATAAAACTTGGGGAAGTTCTAAAGTAACTCTTGACGATCAAGGATCTTTGAAAGAAATCTTGGACTCATGAGGAAGTTTTAGAAGATATCGTAGATACATTGCTAACGTAATTGAAAACAAATAATCAATCGAACCTCTGGCTAATATTTCGTGCATTTCTCTAAAGAAATTCTTAAAGAAACATCGAATGGAATTCCTTAAGAAACTTATGTAGAATGATCGAAGGAATAAGTGAGAAAAATGCTAGCTGTTTTGTTAACAGGTGAAATCCCCTTAATAAAGTTTTGAAAGTTCTATGGTGATTTGTTATGAGATATTACTGGACAAACTGCAAGATTAATCATTGAATGAAATGCAGAAGAAATGTTTGGAAAAAGAAAAATCTTGCAAAGTTCCGGAATAAATGCCAGGTTTAATTCATTGAGAAATTCCTGGAAGAATTTTTAACCCATTAAAGTCCGAATTAGTTCACATTCATAGTAATCACCTGATTCCCTCTGGAGAATCACAATATTATAAGAGAATGCGAAAAACGCCATTTGAATGGAAATCTACGGTCACATGACATAAAGAATATAAACGATAATAACGTGTTATAATAAAGGTAAATACAAAAACGAGGTTGGTTTAAAAAGTACGAGTACAACCCACATAATGATGCCAAAATGTGACATGCGTGCGAAACACATACACGTTCATGCACAGCACATACTCGTTGGCACATACATAAACACACATAACCGCAGTTGTCGTTTTCTCCTCTATCATTTAACTCTAGGATCTTTAGTATCAAATGTTCCGGAGTACATAAAATTTCCACGAATATAATTATATTTTGTCGAAATAAAAATCAGTGAGGTTTCAGCCGTATTCCCAAGGTATTTTCATCTTATACCCACAGGAATCTTGAAGGTTTCTCACAGAATTCCAATAGGAATCCAGCAGGATTCCCCAGGGTTGGGAAAAAATCTGAAACTCACTCCACGGTGTCCCGACAGACCGTTATTATGTAAAAAAATTGTCCATCAAATCAGAGCACAGGGCTCGATTCCTGAGGTCATTCTGCACCTCTGGGCCAATTTTTAAAAAAATCCCTAGGAGGAATCTCAAGAAATCTTGATTTGAAGTTTTTTACTTAAAAATTCAATATAATCCATATTGAAATTTTGTAATAGCACTGAAAAAACCTAAAAAAAACGCTTGAAAAGTTGGCCCAACTGTTCTAAACTAGTATACAATTATTACTTTTTTTACAATTTGAAATTTTTACAACTGGCTTAACTTACCAGAGTGGCTTAAGTATAGTTTTACATGGCTTAAACCAGTAAGCTTAATTTAATAGAATGAAATCTAAGAAATAAATGTCAATATACAATTGATGTCACGTTCCATAAACGTGAAACATTCAATGCAGAATATTATTAATTAACAGCTTATTTTACGACTTTCATACTAAGTGACCAGCCCACCAAAGTCTGCTGTATTTATTTTGCTTAATAAAAATTGCTTTTTGTACATATGGTACTACTCTTGATGTTTACGTCCAGTTTTCCACCAAGTATTGCCCTCAGCACTTAACATAAAAAATGTTTTGTTCAACATTCTCAGCCTCAACAGGATTATAACTACACGAGATACATGATTGTCATATGGTCGGTGTTCAGAGAGACTGGACCAAGTGTTCTTTAATGGTTTTTAGGAAAACGTGCCCCAAGCATTCGGTATAAGTATAATGAAATTCCTGCATTATTTGCTGTGAGAAGGGAACTTATCAATTTGAAAAAAACATCAAAAGAATTGGAAATATTGTAATTGATAGAGTCCTTGACTCATCTTTGCAAGGCGAAAATGTCATCTAGTCAGATCTGTTTGAACTCCGACCATATGTAGCAAATGTTCGACGATTAACAACTTCAAACAAATTCCCAATAAGTACTTTTTAAGTATCAACTTCACTAGGACTTTCACTCTATATACCTGCAACCCTTCATTTCGTTTTATTTTTTTCGGAATTCATCGTCAATCTGTTCATTGACTTCTAAGTCGCGTTCGACTCAGTAACAAAAAATATAGCTGTTGCAGGTAATATCAAAGACTTAAAAATAAGACTTAAAGCTAATTAAGCTGACAAATGCAATCAGGTGTAAGAATTATAGACGAGGAGCTTTTTTTTTTGTTTTGGAAAATTACATGGACTAAGAACAGATGAGTTTCTGAATTTACTGTTCAATATTGCGTTTTGTCGCATATACTCCTTGATTTTGCAGACCATGACTTTATTGGAATCTATCGCAGTTCAGTAAAGAAGGGTTTCACTATTTCAAAAATGGACAACTAGGATAAGCGTGTAATGCCATTTACTCTACCCAAACGTATATGGTTGCATGTAGAGAAAGAAGAAGGTTCAGATGTGTTGGCGCTGATGCAGTGCTTGATTGAGATGTGGATGAATTTGTTGAAGAGCCATATAACAATTGTGACGTATGATAATAATGTTTCCCTTGGAGTAAAAACACGTGTTTTGGCTGTGAATATACGGATTACGTAACCGGCTTAGGCACCCGAAGCTTTCAAAGGGAAACGACATTTCTACACTGTTGCTTGATAAAGGCTTATCTGACTTCATAGATAAATTATTTTATTGACAACTTCGCCAAAACACCTCGCGATCCTTTATTATACAACACTGAAAAGTGTTTCGAAAACCAAATCAGTTTTCAATCATAATTCAAAGAGAGTAACGATGAATGCAAGCATGCCTAAAAGAAACATCACTATTAATTTGTCATGTATAAAACGCTTATTCTTGGCTCCCTTAACACATTTATTTGAGAACAGGACCGAAAACTATTAGGCGAATAAAGTAGGCAAACTTCAGTGAGCTGGTCATTTAGTGCGAATGCCGGAAGAAAAAGTTGCATCAATCAGGTGAAGCTCAGCGTCCCCGTGGAAGACATCGGCGTATGATCATTCTGTTATTGACTTGAGCGTACCAGAGTAACCAAATCATTCAATATTTGAAACAACCGGTAATACTAGCTCTAATTGACTATAAAAGTATTCACATGACTCATCTGGTAACTATTATTGTGCAACATTTATTCTCAGATCCTTTTTTTAAATAACAACATTGTTAATTATTGATTTATTTGGTTTACTTTTCAATCGGTTTAATATGGGAAATAACAATCAATGAAATTTAAACCAGTAAACTATGAAAAAATAAGTTAAATCGAAACCAAACATTATGTTTTCAAGATCACGAATCTGGAAAACCAAACATCCGTTTAAGAAGAAAACCCAATCGACTGGTCACTAGCTGGTGGTGACCAATCGATTAAATCCTCTGCTCAAACGGGTATTCGGTTCTCCAGATTTGTGCTCTTGAAATTTTGAAGTTTGGCTTCGATTTAACTTGTTTTACTATTCATCTTCACCTTAAGGAGTGGATTAAGTTAAGCCAGTTGTAATTTTTTTTTATTTTAACGACGGTAACAATTGTATACTAGTTAAGAACAATTTGGCCAACTTTCTGAGCGTTTTTGTAGGTTTTTTCAGTGCTATTGCAAATTTTTAATATGGATTATATTGAATTTTTAAGTAAAAAACTTCAAATCAAGATTTCTCGAGATTCCTCCTAGGGATTTTTTTAAAAATTGGCCCAGAGGTGCAGAATGACCACAGGAATCGAGCCCTGTGCTCAGATTTGATGGACAATTTTTTTACATAATAACGGTCTGTCGGGGCACCGTGCACTCTACAGTAGCCAAACAAAGCCAATCACAGTCAGCGAAGTCAGTGAAACTCACGCCCATCGCTGCTGTAGGCAAATGCCTTGAAAATTGCAAAACACCCGTTGCTAAGGGCAACCCGAAATTACTGTAGAAAAATGTTCTATTTCCCGCTGCATTTCCCGCATTTAGAGCTTTCAATGACACTCATGATTTAGAAAATTCGTGCACCCAACATAGGCTACTTGATGAGATTCCCGTTTTTGAACTACTGTACTGGGAGAGCCACGTGATTTTCGCGAAAAGTCAAGCCTACTACTATTACCATTCCCAGCACTGGGATTCCCAAAGTATTCCCACAGGATTCTCAAAGAAAATGCAACGGATTACCACAGAATTGCTATCTGAATTTTTTCAGGATCCTCATAAAAACCACACGGGATTCTCATAGAATTCTCACAATACCCGCAGTATTTCGACACAACTCCCAAAGAATTCATAAAGGTTTTGCAAAAAGCTCTCCGACAATTCTCACATGAGAATGACTTACGCAGTATTTCCACAACATTTGCACATAACTCTCACAGGATTCACCCAATATTGTCACTGGAAGCCAAAAATTCTCACAGGAATCCTAAGATTCCCTTTTGACATTTCCCACTGGAATGCCAAAATCCTCCCTGGAATTTCAGCATCCACACTGGAATCCCAGAATCCACATAAGAAATCTAGGTTCCAAACTAGAATCCATACTAGAATCCAACGATCAACACTGGAAATTCAAAATCCCTACTGGTATCCCATTGAAGAACTTGCCCTTCATTCTCAACGCACAGATTCGGTCGCTCACCGGTTTCTATCGAATAATTCGCTTCATCTGCTTCCCAATCACTATGAAGCCAACTCCACGTTCTGCTCTGTCGCCACTGCTGTAGTAGATGTGGTACTTGAATGAAGTGTTGGCGATGGGGTCCACCGCTTGGAATTCGTGTTCTCCGATTCACGAGCCAGGAGCCCAACAAGCGCGGATTAATTCAAAGTTCTCACGTTCAAAGATCCAACTTTCCAATCGTTTTCCATTATTCGTTGCTGGGTCTGTTGCCGTAAAATCAATCCGTCTGCTCTACTTTTGCCATTCTTGGTTGGTGAAGATTCTTCGATATGCCTAACCTAACCTAACCTAACCAGGGTTGCGCTACCTACATCGTGCTAGAGGAGCTGCCTCCTCGATGCTGACATGATACAGCATTGTCCGTTTGTTCTTTACATGATGACCACGGTCATAGCCATCACAATCATCCACCTTTATCAGGGCTTTGGACCTGTAGCTCTGGTTCTCAATAGTTTCAAGTTCTTTTGGACATGCTACTATGGTGAGCCGTCATGCGCTAGCGGTGTCATCTTGTCATAGGTAATAGAAATATTAGATTTAGAACGCTAGGGGCGCTGTTACCTCCATACATTGACTGTAATGGAGATGAATCAACCACAGTAGCCTTGATTTTCCCCAGACACGGTTCACTGGTACTCAAAGTGTCAACCTGATTGTTTTTGTTTTCTCTCTCGCGTTTATCATATGAGATGACTGCTTCAAGTAAAACTTGATCGAATTTACAAAACTGGTCATTCATTCGAAGTCAGAACCTTCACCGAAGATCTGGTTAGAGGATTCCTTCCCGGAGCTGGTCTCTTAAATTGCTTAAATTGCGGTACCTTCCAATACCAGCAAAGAGGAAACCGGAGTCCCCCAAGATGTCGAAGTATCCGTTACATTCGTAGTATCATTACAAACCAATGCATTGCAATGATTGCCAAGTTGGGCGTTTGGGGAAAGAACCGTCCGAGTGCCCTGCAGCTCCTAATTAAACAACTGTGTAACTATCAAATCCAAGAATTTCAAATGAACATTTTTTTAAATACATTGATCTGTATGTTGGAAGCGCTTGGTTGCACGTGAAAACTACAAGGAAACCACACGAGAACCGATTCCTTCTGCAGTCTAACATTAATGGACACGTCTTGCATCAACACCGTGATTGAGTGCGGATCAATCGCTTTGTATTATGATAGTGGACTCACACCCGCCGAAGTTGTTCAGCCTAAATTCGTGATTGCCGGCAGTGCCATAGAGGCAGCCAACGTCGGTTCCGTCATTGCCTCAATACCAGTAGTGTTGGACAAGATGTTCCTCAAGCCGGGAGATTCGGTAAAGGCCGACACTTCGCTCGGTGCTGATTAAGGTTCACCCAATTTTTGTGCGAAAACGCAACGTGTGTGCGATGGTACTGTTTCAAAGTTTGTTTGTTGATTTCCAAAGTAGGTTACTATGGTTAAATTGGAAAAAAATTGACACTTTGAGTACCACATCCAAATCTCGCATACTAGATGTTGGTCACAAGGTTTGCAGCGACAATAGCGGTCTAATTTTTATATGTTTATTTCATAGGTTGACTGAATTTGCACGTCAAACGCAAACAGCTAGGCAACATCCATTTATTACGTAACGCTGAAATTGGAAACTGTTGACCCCCTCGCCCCCCCCCTCTCCGTAACGCTTTTTGTATGAAAATTTTTAAATTTTTGTATGAGCCGTAACGCTTGAGCCTACTCCCCCCCTCCCCCTAGAGCGCTACGTAATTTGTGGATGCCGCCCAATACAAAAATGAGATAAATTGCCCTTAACAAATTTTGTTATAATTCAGTTATGGAAAATTGCAAAATGAGTCGTATTTTTGTTTGATTTGAAACATAATGAGTTACGTTTTTGTTCAAATTATATCATAGCGTTAAGTGTATAGGAAATTTTGTTATAATTTTTGTTATTTCAACTACTAACCAGCCAAATCTATACCATAATCTGAATCTGAGGATCCACGCTATAATCCCACAATTATCAAGGGAATCTCAAGATTCACAAAAGATTTCTGCAAGACTTTTAAATGCCTAGAAGATCCTTGGGATCCCAAGGATTTTTTTTTTATCATAACACTTTAATAAAGAAAAAAACCTTGCGATTCCAAAATAGTTCCAAGCATTGCCATGATATTTTCAGGGTTTACTGATGACTACTTGATCAACAGGTTTCCGAGAGTTCTTGAGGCCTCTTCAAAGGCTTCCAAAAGATCCACTAATTACTGATAAAGGTTTCCAAGTGGTTGTTAGTGATTGCCAATGTTTTCTAGTCCCAAGTGCGTCATAAAGGTGCTCATGGATTTTCAGGACGACCCTATGAGTGATGGGCGAAATAGCTTTCTAAAGTGACTAACTATGAATCGTTGAGCTTGTTACTGTGAGCTTACCCAACGAGTGGATTTCTATAAAATTGTAGCTCAATTTTATCCAGATTTATTATAAATAACAAATTAAGTTTCATTTTTATAAAAAGCACTTTGAGTGGATGGAGCAAATTGTAATCTATTTAAAACAAACCCATTTTTTATAACAAAAGCTGTTTCAAATTTGTTTCAATTTAGCGTTAGCGTAGTTGCGGTATACTTCGTAGATTGGATACTAGCAACATTCATGTTTCTTTTTAATAATCTCATCCTAACTACTTTCAGGAACAAGGCAGGGGAGTATACCTTGTTCAAATCATAAACAAGAATACTAAAAGCATGAATATCACTATTCCCGGCCACGCCCATCTTTACCGTAACTTGGGATAGGGGAAGGAAATGTTGATGTAGCACTTACTTAATGAGAGGCCACCGACTCAGCGACACCCTCATAAGTGCTACGGAGTTGGAGGTTGGGGAAGGTATATTTTTTTTTTTTTTTATTTATTTATATAATTTGTAGCTAAAAGTTTATAACAAACTGTTATCAGCTACTCTAATAGCGATTCTACTTATTCAGTTGGCTGTTCTAACTATAAATTACATGTTACACAAATATTGTTTTAAACTACGCTTAAACAACCTAAGATTAAGAGATTTCATTTCATTTGGCAGCGAGTTATACATTATAATTCCCTGATAAAATAGATTTTTCCAGCCATATTGGGTCCTAGGACAGTTTACAAAGATCGAATTTTGCTGTCTTGTATTATGTGAGTGGACATCTGATACATTAAACAGTACGACATTTGTTTTTATCAAATTGTTACGGACCTTATAAATATGAATCATCATGTTATACTTGCAGAGTGATCGTATTGACAAAGTAGATTCGCTGTAAAGCTCGACTGAAGGAAAGCGTATAGGTAGATTTCTTATAATTTTAACTACTTTGTTCTGAATTATTTCTAGGGGTTTCAAATATATCCCCACAAGCAGCTCATGTATGTAAAGTGAGGCAAGATAAATGAATTATACAGGTTCCAACATGTATCCATCGAGATGAATTTCCTAGCTTTTCTCATGGCAAAAACATAAGGGGTAACTTTTTTGATTACTTTTTCAATATGAGCCTTCCACGACAAATTAGTATCTAATATTAGACCAAGAAAACTAGATGTATCAGTCTTTTTAAGCAAAATGGAGTCTACTTGTATATCAACTGATAAGTTGTTATTCAGTGCTATGTAGGAAGACTTTTCAACGTTTAGCTTTAAACCGTTTTCTGATAACCACCTCAACAACAGATTCATATCATGTTGAATATCAAATTCCGTTGTACTAGCTTCGTATACAAGGCAGGCGTCGTCTGCATATAGCTGTAAGCGTCCTCTTAAGGGTAAATTCCACATATCGTTCACATATATTATAAACAAAAGGGGTCCTAGTATTGACCCTTGTGGAATACCTGACTTTACAATTCCTGGGGCGCTATAACAATTATTGACGAAAGTGTATTGCAGTCGGTTATCCAAATACGATCTAAGAAGCTTGACAGCGTGTTCTGAAAATCCATACTTTTGAACTTTGCCTAATAGTCTTGTGTGTGAGATACAATCAAACGCTTTGCTTAAATCTAAAAATACACAAATAACTTTTAAACCTCTGTCTTTGGCGCGATATATGTAATTCATCATATCAGCGGACGCCGCCACTGTATTTGACTTTTTTTGGAATCCGTACTGATTTCTATTTATAATATTATTATTAAGCAGATACGATCTCATTTGGTTTTCTAGAACTGATTCAAAAACCTTAGATGTGGCTGGAAGTATTGATTTTGGGCGAAAACATGTTTTTAAGGAACAATCACCAGATTTGAACAATGGGATCACTTTCGACATCTTCAACTTATCTGGAAAACTACCTGTTGCAATTACATCATTGATCAAATCAGTTAATTTAGGTGTTATAAAACTTTTTGTACGATTCAGAAATTTAACAGATATTCCATCTTTACCTACTGCCGCAGTGCGGTTTAATTTTGTTATCGTTTGTTCAACATCTCTTCCTGTTACTTGTAAAAAATCGAATAATTCTGGATTATCATTCTGCTCGAGATTCGCATTCGTATTTGACGTATTTTGAGAGCCTATGTGCAGTGTTTAATTCTGTCCACCACAGTCATCTTTGAAAGCATCGAAAAATCCCACTCTCCAGTTCGAAATCAGCCATCCTCAAAAGTATTTGTAATGTTGTCGATTTGAGTCGAAAATTCTTACCGTGCCACACCAAGCGCGAATCAACTGTGGCTTTGTTGCGAAAAGGGTGACACTGGTGACAGCGAGCGAAATCATAAAGTGAGGTGTCAAACAAGTGACAGTGCGTTATTGTTTTGATTCTATCGACGTCAGTTAGATTACTCGGTTTAGTGCAATTCCTCAAGTTCATCGAAAAATTGAAACCCAATTTGCCATTCCTCTAGAAGCAATCATTTCAAATGATTCATCGTTACTTGTGGCAGTAATTAAGTTTGCGGACTGCTTGGTAATCAGTGGCGAATCCATGACGCAAAAGGAATTCCGTTTCGCTCAAGCACTCTATGAGCTGGAAGGCAAGCTTCGTGAGCGGATCGAGGAGGATTGCAAGAAGCAGGATTTGGAAATCACCGAGACCCCCGAGACCGAACGCAGGATGCAACATGTCAACTATGCAAACTTCTATGCTCTTCAGTCGTTCAGCGAAGGCATGGAGAGGGACACCAGATCTCTTCAATCCCAAACCAAAGAGGAGTTGCCGTTACCCGAGGAGGAAAGAATAACTCACAATAATTTATGCATACCATATTTTGGTATCATACCATAATTAGGTATTGTTCAATTGGCAATACCTTATTTTGGTATTATAATGGTATTTGATAAAAATGTTAAAAACAATTAAAAATACTTCATTTTGGTATTCGATAGGTATTGAGGACTGCTTGAGTTATTGAACAATTATTGAAAAAATCACTTTTATATAAAATCCATCACGTGTTATTTAGGTATTACAATACCTGATCTATCAGCTTGGTATTTGTAGAATATTAGCTTGGTATTTGTAGAATATGCAGAAGGTATTATTTGAGGTATTTTACCTCTTATGCAGGGCGCATTCATACCTCATTCAGGTTGTAAGTATTGGAAACTATCTGGTATGGAATACCTCAATTTGGTATTCAGTAGTTATTTTCTTCTGCTCGGGTAGTGTTTTCAATCCAGTCAGCAGTTCAACCCAAAGTGTCAGGTGAAACCGAAACCAACAGTCAACGAAACCAAAAAATAATCAGCTCTATAGCCACCGATATGTTATTGGTGCGGAGAACGCCACTTTGATTACCGTTGTGGCATATACTAAATCAGGGAAGGGAACAGAATCTGAAAGAATATGCGACGGAGTAAGCTGAGAAGTGTAGGATCGCAGTAATCGCTAGTTGCAATACATTGTCACATTGGTTTAATAAATAATAATTCTCATACTAACACTTAGGGTCGAAGGGCGTTTCTTCAATTGGCGACGAAGAATAATTTAACAATTATTTGATTATTATAAATCTATATAGATATATTCCTATTCAAATATTGCATAAAATGTATTTGAATTTCAGATGTGATTTCAAGCCAATTGCCATCGGGAAATACTAAGATGCCTTCAACAATATCTAATAATGACGAAAAAGGAAAACATCAACACAGATGTGCGTCAATATCAACCAGAGTCCAGAGCTGATCGTTGGAATTCGGACAGATGGTAAAACCATCAATTTATTTGTCATGGACGGAACAAAAATCAATTTCGAGATTCAGCCAGTGTAGTAGGATCGATAGGACTGCAAACACAGTTACCAGGCGCTAAATTCGCATTGTAATGAAGGCACCGCAATAATACAGTACCAGATTGACAGAAGAAGCAGCAATATAACCAGGCAGGGCAATAAGCAAAGGACTACAAAAATTACAGAGGGCACTCAAGGTAAATGCAGCTAATGAGTAACTACATGTGATACGAGCGATTTAAGAATAATCAGCAAAGGTTTCAGCTGCACTTATCCAATATTTTTTGAACAGCTATCAGAAGCAATATTGCAGTCATAACATCAGAGTTAGAACGCACCAAAAGTAGGCCTACACCAAGAAGACTCAGACCGATGAACTAACTTACTGTTGAAAGTCATTGTTAGGACTCTAGTCTTTCAAGGCTTGTTTTAACCCCAGCCATATCCTAGACCAAGTCGGTATGAATAGAGTTTACAATCGTGCCGTAATTATGTCCCGCGTCTGAGCATAATAATTCTGTGATAGTTTGTGACATTAAACGTCAAGAAATATACGTCCAAGAGTTTAGTTTAGTACTTGTGTAGTTGTTCAGATAACCCCGTGTGAGCTGTGTATCTTTTTTTAAGCGTGAATGTCATAAGCGAACACTTCGGTATCTGGTGGCCACTAGGAGAACGTTATGGTTTTAGTTGGCTTTTGACTCACCAGAGCTGCGCTGTTCGTGTCGCCTAGAAAAGACCGGAGTCGGTTATCTTTTTCCTTCTAACCATTTTTGCTGAGAGCTTACTATGCCAATGACCATTTTTGCATGTGTATATCGTGTGGCAGGTACGAAGATACTCTATGCCCTGGGAAGTCGATAAAATTTCCAACCCGAAAAGATCCTCGACCGGTGGGGTTCGAACCCACGACCCTCAACTTGGTCTTGCTGAATAGCTGCGCGTTTACCGCTACGGCTATCTGACCCCCCCCCCAGCAATGTATCTATAGAAACTTATTCGAGGATTGTAATGAAAGCTTCAGTCATCGCCTTGTTGATCTTATGGTTTGAGAGAAATATTATGCATTGCTTGGCAATGTGATAAATAAAGTCTGAAAAATTACTCTCAACTCTTTTACGCACATTCGGTGGCCCTGAAAAAGGCCAAAGGCTTTGTTAGCTCGGATGCTGTCATAGATAAATAGTACTACTTGAACGACTTCACAAATCAGACGCTGATCAACAGTTCAGCAGGCTTCTGGTTGCGAGGTGCTCCTCGCTAAACAGGTTCGGAGGAGCTCTTACCAGCTTGAAAGCGAAAATGGAATGAAACCGAATCCGGCGAAGGAAGCATGTTTTAAACCCTTAGATTAGCAGATGATGCTCCTCCCTTTCGTGCTCTTCTCTTGCTAGCCGACCAATCTGGGAAATGGGTATGTACCAATTATGAATTGTGCTTAGAATTACTTGAAAATTGAGGAAAATGATAATGCGTGAGAAATTGGTCGAACATGAATAGTTGGAAGGGTTGACATTTACTAAATATTCAATGTTAGCTATTGATAATCAATAGTTTTCTTTAGTATGAAGGAAAATTTCTGATCCATGGGTGCCAAAATGATGAAAATTGTTCAATGAGAATTTCTTTTCAAAATCATTCTGAATATGTCGCAATTTTGCTACATGTGTTCTCATAAAATATGGCAGGTCTAACAAACTGTTGGAAATACCACTCTATTTTACAATCGTTGTGAAATGTTGAGCACTCAGCCCGACGGCACTGCAGCCGCGTCCGCTAATACAGTATCAAATCGTCGTGCCATCAATTATTGATGACAAATTAAATTTTGCATGAAGTCTCACAGCTTGATTGAGGAATATTAAATGTAATAAGGTTGGAAATATTTTTCTTATAACTCTTTTCAACACATTTGATGGCCTTGAAAAGAGCCGATGGCTTTCTTAGCTTCGATGCTGTCACAGACAATAACACTGCGGGATGTTATCAGTTAATTGCCATGGTCAAACGGGAAATCCTCAACGCATATGTATAAATTTGAGCAAATTATTTGCCTATACGACGAACTAGCTAAATGTTTCGTGACGTGGATGGCGCACAACACCAACGGGTTGTGGATCACCGGGCATAAGTCGAAATCTGGAAACCATGCTCTCTCTTGAAATCTTGATTAGCAGCAGCTCCTCGGATCAGCAACTCAGGTGGCTTCTGGTATTTTGTTCCTAACGGGTTTGCTTCTTAACCACCGATACTAAATTTATCACGAGTCGAAATCTGCAAGCGCGGATAAATTTGCGGCGGCGATGACGATGGCTTGGGCGCTTTTCCGAGCGACAGTAGTTCGCCGCTCGGAGAAGCTCTAAAGCCATCTTGATCGCCGCCGCAAATCCACCTTGCGTCTTTCTCTTACGGGGACACAAATTGAACTATGACGTGCAAAGGCAAAGCGAAAATGACTCGCCCGACCGTGTTCACAGTCCGACCGCAAAAAGAATACTTAGGGAAGAAGCAGGACCGGTGCGCTTTTATAGTGGATTTTTCAATAGTTTGTTGCCAATAATCAATAGTGTCCTCCATTTGAATCGACGCGTAGATAAATTTCCGATCGATTGATGTATGAATATGTTGCCGAAGGACGTTATCCAACGTCAAAAATCGTGCAGGTATTCGTTTTAAAACCTGAAAAACAATCCTATCGGAATTTATCCATCAATTTCATTATGAATTTCTGCAGGAGTTTCTCCAAGGATTTACCCAAGAATCACAAACTAATGGAATTACTTCAAGGATTTAATGTGGAAAAATTTCCTCGTTGATTTCACCAAGAACTACTCAATAAACTTCTCAATGGGTTTTTTGAGTGATTTCTGCAAAACACTGTTCCAGAGATTATTTAAAGAATTTTTATATTACCAAAATCTTCAGTTGTCTTACGATTTTCTAGTGAATTTTTTGAACATTTTTTAAAAACTCCCGGGAATTTTATTATTGAACTCTACCAAGAAATTTCAAAAGGATTTGCCATAAATTTTGTACCATGAATTCCTCATAACATTTTTTAAATTTCCATAAGGCTGATACAAATATTAAATTTCTTTTATGTCCGAGACCACTTGGAAGGTACGAGTGGGGGGATAAAAATAAATAAGGAACAAAAAAATAAAAATGAAAAAAAAGTTATTTTTTCGAATTTTTATTTTTAATGATAGTTGTTAAACTGTTTTTAATCGTCCTCTGGATCATTATTTTAATTGTTTTTTACTTTGTAAGTTGTAAAAACCTAACTGATGTCAAAAAAATGATGAATCTTTTTTTTCCTCCCCTTCAAAATTTTCGGATTTTCGAAGGGGGGGGGGGTGACATAAAAGAAAATTAATATTTGTATCAGCCTAAGTACATCCTCCATATTTTTTTTGATTATTCAAGGTTTCCTCAAAGTATTTAGTAAAGTAAGTACGCACCATACAAATTATTTTTAATTTTCATACAAAAAATCTTACCAAGAAGGGAGGGGGATTTTGAAAAATCACCAAAATTGTCTTACGCAATTAAGGGACGGCCCCTTAAGGATTACCTCAGAAATCTCTAGTTCGCTTTGAAATCAGTTCTTTAATAGCGACATCAAAAATAAAAAAAGAAAAAGATAAAGAAATTAGAGACATTAAACAGAAAAAAATATCGGAAAAAATGTAAGAAAGACTGATAACATTAGCGGTTTCCAGACAAAAGTCACTATAATAATATTACCTTTATTATTTATACAGCAATTATAACAATATGGTAAATTTGCCATAATAAAGCCTTAATCCCTTATTTCTGACTAACAAACATAAGCAAATCAACATAATAATGAATCTTTTCCAGAGTTGTGATCCGGCAAATAAAATAGCACCTTTCAAATCCCTTGTCACACTCTTTTTACGATATTCCCGTAGCTTCTTTTTCCGAAAAGAATAGCAGCTTCCCAACAGAAGACCAAGGAAACGCATGCAAATCAACGTAACAAGACGCAGAGCTACTTAATGTGAAATAAAACAAAAAGAATTACCCCCGTAGCACCTTTTTTCCATCGCTGATACGATCCATTTGCAACATTCCTCCTGCTTGCGTTTGCCGGAAATGGCAGGTTCAAGTTGTTTTGATTTTAGGGCGGCTTTTCCACGGTGAAGATGAGACATATCGAGAGCGGTTCTTCGAGTTTTAATTTTCCATATCGTGCTCCACGGTTCGCTGGGTGCTGCTACTTTTGGTTGAGCCTCGCAGTCGACGTGTCGAACAGCAGGGGAGATCGGTAAAACAAAAAGAAACGGTTGCTGACTAGCAAATAACCGGCTTTCCTCCTTTACTTCTACTCACAATGCAGGAGAAGCTTTTCCGACGAGGTGGGATTTCCGCGAAGAAGTACTACTTAATTCCAGCGCACTTGTTTCGTTTTACACTTTTTTCACGCTCGGCCTTGCAGAGTACACAAAGCCCCGGCTGCGAGAAGAAGTCGGCAGTGTATGTTTCAATTTGCCGAGTTAATCATTTGCACACTTTTTTCCCCGGTTTTATTATTCCTTCGGTGAAGTCACGAACTGGTGCCCATCGTCAGGCTTTTCCTTTCACCCCAACCGGAGTCGTTACCTACCTTATAGCCTTGTCTATACCGGGGAGTGGAGCAGCAGCAGTTCGACTGTTGATGATAAGAAAACAAATTGAAGCAATTTCGTTTAATTTAATTCAATTATACGCGCGTATCGAATCACAATGGGTTCCACTCACGGTTCCGTTGGCCTCAAGCTAGCGATGGCAGTCAGCGGAAGTGATCAATTTCCGCAGGATTACGGTAAATTTGCACGCCCGTCCAACAGCGGCGCTCCGGTGGAAAATTGAACGGCAGCGGAATTCGATTTCATCAACCGTGTGAGATGCCAATCCAATTTGGGCAGAAGTTGGGATGGTTCGGTGGCGGTCACGGTTGGGTATTGTTTTAAACTTATCCACCGTGGCGAGAGAGATTAGCTTCAATAGATGGGTTCACCTTAACAACCTGAACAGCCGGATTCGAATCGAACACCATATTTACTGGGTTGATGTCCGGCATTCTTACAACATGCCCTGTCCATCGTATCCTTACAGCTTTGGCCTCCTTTAAGATTCCTTAGGATCGCCGTTCAGTTGGGTGAGCTCGTGGTTTATCTTTCGCCGCTACACACCGTTGTCCTGCAAACCGCCTAGGATCGTTCTTAGAACCAAGAGTTCGCAAACCCCGCAAGTTCTTCTGAAGTCCATGCCTAGTAGGCACAACTTCCACAGATGATACGCCTCCGTATTTCACGGCTATCAATGTCGTCCACCGCACCGTCAGCAAAGATCGGAGGTAAATGAAATCATCTATTACCTCGAACGTATCCCCGTCAATCGTAAAGATCTGGTCCGTCGTCGATCGGCCGTCAACGAAGCCGGCTTGATAATTTCCCATGCACTTGTTTGCTATTGGTAACAGACGATGGAAAATGATTTGGGATAACAATTTGTAGCTGGCATTTAAATTAGTGATAGCTCAGTAGTTCTTACAATCCAGTTTGTCGCCCTTATTGTAGATTTGGTATATAATCCATTGCGTTCACTCCTACGGATGCTGTTCTATCTCGCAGATTCTGACTATCAGATGAGCCAACAAGTGACCACATTTTATAAGCCCCATCTCAATAAGTCCCGCTCCGAGACTCTCCTTTCCAGTCGTCTTGTTATTTTTGAGCTGTTGATCAGCATCCTTAACTTCCCTCAAAAGTGGAGCCTGGTGAATGGCTATTATCAAACATTCTGACGTATTCATTTCACTCGCTGTTTTGAACCTCAGTGACTAGCAGTTTAGGACTCTGCAAATAGCTACATCAGAAATTGCTGCGAAGGATATTGTCAGAAAAAAAACGCTATCTACACTAATTTTAGAACAAATTCCAGATCCAGGGAACCCTTTCGATGCAATTTATTGAAAATACCAAGAGAAATTCGTCAGGAAAGGGAATCATAATTCAATCTTTGAAGAATTATCAGGAGTAGTGTCTGAAGACATCTGTCATTCAAAAAAATTGAGGAGGTATATCTGAAGAAACCTGTTGAGATAATTCCGAAAGTACTATAAGTGCAATCTCTATACTTATACTTAGTGGAATGCTTAGAGAACCTTAAAAGCTTTTTTCAAGTAGATTATTGAGAAATGTTCGCAAAAAGTCTTTGTGAAACTTTAGTTTTAAAGCATTTTATGAGGTACTTTGAAGAGTCTCTAGTCGCAAGTACGTGGAGTTCTGCGTTCTGGGTGGAACAGGTAATGAATGTACAATCCGTACAATACCCTCGTTCCGAAGTGAGCTCCTCCTCTTTGTTCAATACTCTGTGGCATCAAGTTCGACTGCTAGCTGAGCGGTTCCATTTGAATTCGAATGTCGGTTTACTTTTGTATTTTTTGATTTGGCTGAAATTTGGCATATGCTTTCTTTATACCCAAAAATGCCTATTTGCATCATCGTTTCGCCATTTTTACCCTAGCTTTACTTTTGGGAAAGGCCTAAGAAAAAAAGCCTTAACAATTTTCAAAAAAATAAAACTCAGAAACTATTTGTCTGATCGGTTTGTTGTCTTCCGCAAAGTTTTAGGTTATTGTTGGAACTATCTGGAAAAAATATACACTGTAAAAAAATGTTATTTTTTTTTCGAAAATATAGCTTAAAAATACATTTTTCCAAAAATTGTTTTGTTGATTTTTTTATTTTTTTATATTTTAAAGTAGACAAAATATGGACACGGTGCCCCGACAGACCGTTATTATGTAAAAAAATTGTCCATCAAATCTGAGCACAGGGCTCGATTCCTGAGGTCATTCTGCACCTCTGGGCCAATTTAAAAAAAAATCCCTAGGAGGAATCTCAAGAAATCTTGAATTGAAGTTTTTTACTTAAAAATTCAATATAATCCATATTGAAATTTTGTAATAGCACTGAAAAAACCTACAAAAACGCTTAAAAAGTTGGCCCAACTGTTCTAAACTAGTATACATTTGTTACTTTTGCTACAATTAGAAATATTTACAACTGGCTTAACTTACCAGAGTGGCTTAAGTATAGTTTTACATGGCTCAAACCAGTAAGCTTAGTTTGATAGAATGAAATCTAAGAAATAAATGTCAATATACAATTGATGTCACGTTCCATAAACGTGAAACATTTAATGCAGAATATTATTAATTAACAGCTTATTTTACGACTTTCATACTAAGTGACCAGCCCACAAAAGACTGCCGTATTTATTTTGCTTAATAAAAATTGCTCTTTGTACATATGGTACTACTCTTGATGTTTACGTCCAGTTTTCCACCGAGTGTTGCCCTCAGCACTTAACATAAAACATGTTTTGTTCAACATTCTCAGCCACAACAGGATTATAACTACACGAGATACATGATTGTCATATGGTCGGTGTTCAGAGAGACTGGACCAAGTGTTCTTTAATGGTTTCAGGAAAACGTGCCCCAAGCATTCGGTATAAGTATAATGAAATTCGTGAGAAGGGAACTTATCTATTTGAAAAAACATCAAAAGAATTGGAAATATTGTAATTGATAGAGTCCTTGACTCATCTTTGCAAGGCCAAAATGTCATCTAGTCAGATCTGTTTGAACTCCGACCATATGTAGCAAATGTTCGACGATTAACAACTTCAAACAAATTCCCAATAAGTACTATTTAAGTATCAACTTCACTTGGACTTTCACTCTATATACCTGCAACTCTTCATTTCGTTTTATTTTTTTTCGGGATTCATCGTCAATCTGTTTATTGACTTCTAAGTCGCGTTCGATTCAGTAACAAAAAAAATAGCTGTTGCAGGTAATATCAAAGACTTAAAAATAAGACTTAAAGCGGATTAAGCTGACAAATGCAATCAGGTGTAAAAATTATAGACGAGGAGCTTATTTTGTTTTGTTTTGGAAAATTACATGGACTAAGAACAGATGAGTTTCTGAATTTACTGTTCAATATTGCGTTTTGTCGCATATACTCCTTGATTTTGCAGACCATGACTCTATTGGAATCGATCGCAGTTCAGTAAAGAAGGGTTTCACTATTTCAAAGATGGACAACTAGGATAAGCGTGTAATGCCATTTACTCTACCCAAACGTATATGGTTGCATGTAGAGAAAGAAGAAGGTTCAGATGTGTTGGCGCTGATGCAGGGCTTGATTGAGATGTGGTTGAATTTGTTGAAGAGCCATATAACAATTGTGACGTATGATAATAATGTTTCCCTTGGAGTAAAAACACGTGTTCTGGCTGTGAATATCTCCTTTACGGATTACGTAACCGGCTTAGGGATCCGAAGCTTGCAAAGGGAAACGACATTTCTACACTGTTGCTTGATAAAGGCTTATCTGACTTCATAGATAAATTATTTCATTGACAACTTTGCCAAAACACCTCGCGATCCTTTATTGTAAAACACTGAAAAGTGTTTCGAGAACCAAACCAGTTTTCAATCATAATTCAAAGAGAGCAACGATGAATGCAAGCATGCCTAAAAGAAACATCACTATTAATTTGTCATGTATAAAACGCTTATTTATGGCTCCCTTAACACATTTATTTGAGAACAGGACCGAAAACTATTGGGCGAAAAAAATAGGCAAACTTCAGTGAGCTGGTCATTTAGTGCGAATGCCGGAAGAAAAAGTTGCATCAATCAGGTGAAGCTCAGCGTCTCCGTGGAAGACATCGGCGTATGATCATTCTGTTATTGACTTGAGCGTACCAGAGTAACCAAATCATTCAAAATTTGAAACAACCGGTAATACTAGCTCTAATTGACTATAAAAATATTCACATGACTTATCTGGTAACTATTATTGTGCAACATTTATTCTCAGATCCTTTTTTTAAATAACAACATTGTTAATTATTGATTTATTTGGTTTACTTTTCAATCGGTTTAATATGGAAAACAACAATCAATGAAATTTAAACCAGTAAACTATGAAAAAATATGTTAAATCGAAGCCAAACATTAAGTTTTTAAGATCACGAATCTGGAAAACCAAACATCCGTTTAAGAAGAAAACCTAAACGACTGGTCACTAGCTGGTGGTGACCAATCGATTAAATCCTCTGCTCAAACGGGTATTCGGTTCTCCAGATTTGTGCTCTTGAATTTTGAAGTTTGGCTTTGATTTAACTTGTATTACTATTCATCTTCACCTTAAGGAGTGGATTAAGTTAAGCTAGTTGTATTTTTTTTATTTTAACAACGGTAACAATTCTATACTAGTTAAGAACAGTTTGGCCAACTTTCTGAGCGTTTTTGTAGGTTTTTTCAGTGCTATTGCAAAATTTTAATATGGATTATATTTAATTTTTAAGTAAAAAACTTCAAATCAAGATTTCTCGAGATTCCTCCTAGGGATTTTTTTAAAAATTGGCCCAGAGGTGCAGAATGACCACAGGAATCGAGCCCTGTGCTCAGATTTGATGGACAATTTTTTTACATAATAACGGTCTGTCGGGGCACCGTGATGGAGTCTTTTGCAAAGTGGGTCAAGATGGAGAAATCATGGACAAAAAAGTTATGATTTTTTTTAAAAAAGGTTGATTTTTCAATATGGTCTAAATAAACTTTTTGAATGCTTTTCGACCCGATTTTATGAAAGTACGCAAAATTTGCAACAAAAAAGGTATATGACAAAATTTTGCTAATTGCTACCGTTTCTGAGATACAGCGATTTTAAAATTAAATTTACTGAAAATTCACAACTTTTGGATGTTTTCCGAGTTGATTAAATAATGATTTTTTTTTTCTGAAAGCATTTTATTTATTGTTTTTATACAATGATGGAGCGTCCTATTTTGATACAGATTTCTTACTTTTTCATAATGTTTACAATTTTTTTACTATCATTGAAGTTTGAATCTTCTATTTTATATTCGGAAACTAGAATAAATGAATGGTATTTTTGTGTTCCCTGAATAGTTATTGCTTTCGAATATTGTTCATTAAGCTGCTGCTTGATAAGTTCATACTCTGTTGTTGTTGCATAAGAAAAGAAAATTTGTGTTAGTTGCTCCTCCTTTCGCTTTTGAGCCCAATCAAAAAATTCCTTGCCATTTTTGATGGGATGTTCACGTTCTTTAGCTAGACTAGCCCTTGTATATTTGTATTATATTATTTTATATTATATTATATTATATTATATTATATTATATTATATTATATTATATTATATTATATTATATTATAATATATTATATTATATTATATTATATTATATTATATTATATTATATTATATTATATTATATTATATTATATTATATTATATTATATTATATTATATTATATTATATTATATTATATTATATTATATTATATTATATTATATTATATTATATTATATTACTAGTGGTCCCGGCAAACTTCGTCTTGCCATCAAGTAGGCTGTTGGAAAACGTCAAGAAATTCCCCATACAAAATGATACCTTAGTCTTCTCCCGTTTTCTCCATTACTCCGGAGACTTTCCTGAACTTTTTCCTCGCACGAACACGTCGCATCCCTTGTGGAGGGCAACAGTGAAAAACTTGCTTCTATCCGTTGACGCATTTTTGAGTCATTTCGTGACATACAAACACCACTCCATTTTTATTTATATAGATATAATATTATATTATATTATATTATATTATATTATATTATATTATATTATATTATATTATATTATATTATATTATATTATATTATATTATATTATATTATATTATATTATATTATATTATATTATATTATATTATATTATATTATATTATATTATATTATATTATACAGTGATACCTCCATGAGTCGATGTTCCATAACTCGATATCGACTCATGGAACCATACTAAAACCAAAATTTCATGGTTACTACGATGGTCCCCTCAAACAGCTTTCCAAAGCATTTGTTTCCACGACTCGATATTTCCATGACTCGATGGTCCCTTCAGATATCGACTCATGGTGGTTTGACTGTATTATCAACCATTCCATATAAACCGATCTAGTGGGTCTCCGAATTCCGTGAAAATTTGCTATTTTGTTCCTTGTTCGGTTGGAGTAACTGAAAAAGTGCCGCGATCGGTTAGTTCTGTTTGATCTTTCGACCTTGACGCTTGCTCCTGGGCAGTGCGTCAAGAAAGCCCGAACAGTTTTTTTGTTTATTCTTTTTGGGTCGCGCGCTTATTTTTGTTTTTCCTGAGTGCTTTTTTATAGCCGAGCAAACGAGTGAAGCCGAAAGTGGATTGTGGCTGCTCAGTCAAGGATAACGGATCAATTGGTGAGCTCGTTTCATGCTACTATTTCTAATCTATAAAATATGTATGACTGCACATTCAATCGTTACAATGGTGGGATGTAAATATGATTTTTCAACAAACTATGGATGGTTCGTCACTGTGAGTGTCGACACAAACTCTGATTCATGATTTATTTATGTTTCACATTTTTTTGTTTTCAAAACACCCCTTTCTTTTTATCTTTATTTTTGTAATTATAAAAAAAACTTTGAATGGTTCGACACTACAAGTGTAAACTTGCGAAAGGTTCACTTTATTCAACAAACTTTGGATGGTTCGCCACTGTAAGTGTCGGCATAAGAATAAGAGTGTTCTATGATGTCCCAACCAATCGAGTTTTTTGTTTCTTTTCAAATGAGTAAAATATAATAACACATGCTTTCGTCCTGACAGCTGTAGGAATGTTACATTTAGGTATTTGTTCAACAAACTTTGAATGGTTCGTCACTTCAAGTGTCGGCATAATTTTCCTCTACATAGAAATTGTTCATATCAAATGAAAATATTATATTTACGTATAAGCATGTATATATCTCACAAATCATTGTTTATCATGGTCTAATCGCTTATCAAAGTGAATCCTATGACCCAACGATCCTCCCCATTAACAAACATCACTCCCAGTAACCTTTGTGGAGATGCAGAGGCAAACACGGTCTCCAAAAAGCAAAGGTTACACACTAACATTCCTTCCCCCAATCCCACCTGACTGCAAGGACGTGGCCGGCGCCGTTATTGACCCTGTATAAATAGAGGCACTGAATTATGCACACTGAAGAAGATTATGGCCAATCCCAGCCGAACTTCTAGTTGATTCTTTGTGCATTTTCACTGACTTCGGTCAATCACGGAATAGCAACCATTGATATGTGTAGTCAGTCTAAGCTAAGCTAAGCTATATTTTTTTGAAAATAAAAAATCAGTCATTTTTTATCGGCACACACTGTAGATCTCAGCGCATTAGATTTGTAATGTTTAAAAAAAATTATAACTTTTGAACAGCTTAACTGATTTCCAATCTTTTTGTATGGAATGAAAGCTTAAAATTTCAACTATTCAGACAAAATTGAAAAATCTGATAAAAATATAGTTTACGGAACAAGTTGCAGAATGTTGATGAATTTTACAGCACGAGTCGTAAATGTGTCCTACGAGGCTTGCCTAGTAGGATAATTACGACGAGTGCTGTAAAAATCGAGTTCTGCAACAAGTTGCATACAACATTTTTTGCAATTTCGTAGAAATCCACTTGATGGTGTCAGAAATTATATCGGAATGCATCCACCATTATTTTACAAAAAATAATAATTCTGAAAAATTGTTGTGTTATGATTCATTACGCAACTCAAAACAGTTGCGTAATGAGAAAGCGTTGCGTAATGAAACATTACAGCACTGGTTTTAGTTGCGTAATGACAGATTGGCGTGATGTAAAACAGCCTATTACGATGATAAATTGCAAAAACTATACAGCAGGACCTGCAAAAAGAAATGAAAAATCGTTTTATTTTCCAATTGAAAAATAAAATTTTGAAAACAAATTTCTCAATTGAGGGCTAAGCCTCTAAGCCCTTTTGAAAAATACATAACAGTTTCAAGAAACCTCGATAGCCAATTCATTGAAGGCATTGAAAGAGGAAGACAAATGATTACTTACATATTGCGAAAAAGCTCGAAAACTGGCTATGCAGTTTGAGAGCACGCACAATTTTAATTTAGGACTCACTAGTCCAATTGAAAATCAAATTTCTCAGGATTTTGAAAATGCAGTCCACTCTCCATAACTCGATATTCAAGGGACCATCGACTTATACAATTATCGAGTTATAGAATTTACCAACAAAAGTGAATTCATTTAACTATAATTGTACCCTGAATGAGAATCGAACATTCCAGTAGCTAGCCAACCAAGGAACATGGTGACAATGTGTATTTAGTGCTGAAAGGAGAAATTGTCCGGGATTATGAGGAAGAGTTTAAAATCCGAACATTTGGTATAGTTTAACTTTTTTTTTCTTTTTGGTCAAATGAGTTATTTTAAAAATGTGAAACATCAAGAGATATGTATGAAAACATCAACTATTCATAAAGATGTCATTATGAGTGTAACAAGCAACAAATTATGTGAAAAAATTGTGTGAATCTGATGTTGCTGCAGCACTGGCCACAAACTTTACAGTGCAGGTAATCGAAGTACATGTTTTAGTTATTTTCTGCTCTTCGAAGCATTGTAAGGTACATGAATGACTTAAATCCTTTAAGGCGCAAGAGAAAATGGCACAAAAGTCAGAACCGAAAAAGCAGTTTTCTCCTTTTAATCAACAAAAAAAAAAATAATGAAAATAAAAACACACAGCCGTTTTATTTGGCAAATGGAAGAGCTGTGTGTTTTTATTTTATTCGATTTGTCTATTTAAAAAGTGAAAACTGCTTTTTCAGTTTTGACTTTTGCACCATTTTTACTGGGGCCCTAATGTGTGCTATGGAATTGAACTGGAGTACCGTAAATTCGGGTGTAATTGATCACCGTCTCACGCGATTTTATTTCTTACTAATAGTGCACCAAATTCATTGTAACCAATATTAAATGAACGGTGTTTGTCTTAAATACTGTATATTTGTGTAAAGTGTTTTCTGTCACAGAATGTTTATTTTTATGATAATAATGTAAAATTCCAGAATCAAGTTTGGTGTGAAATTGATAGACATCCATGAACTTCTAGTTCTAAACAAGGATTTGGACATGGTGTAAAGCTGAAAGTTTGTGAGGGTGCTAAAAATATATCTAAAACACAGATTTTAATATCAAAACTCCTACCAATTTGCTCGTTTTGTTGAAAACATTGATTTTCTGGAAAAGGAGAGAAATTCTTTGGAAATTGCCTACATTGAGGCGTTTTTAACGGTATTCTTGAGATTTAATTATTGATTATTTCCATAAACATTATCCCGTCAAGAATTTGGCAAGCTGGCGGAGTAGTGAGTAGAGGAGAAGATTGGTGATCTTGAGGTCGGAGGTTCAATTCTCGTTAATATTTTTGTTTTTTCGTAAGTATTTTGCAACAAATAAGCAATTTCGATATTACTTAAATATGTTGCAAACAGACTTCGCCTTTTGCGCTTATTGCGTTGCTATTCGGTGCAATTGTAAGTCATATTTTCAACAATTGACAACTCTGATTAGTTTCAAGAGATGATTTTATTCTTGAGTTGAAACAAACTGTGCTGCTTGGGAATGATTGGCACGTATATAATTGAATGAAGCGAGCAAAACGTGCCTTATATTGAGCATAAAATCAATGCTCGCCCAACACCAACTGCAACATATTTTGTAGCGTGGAGCATCACCATCGTTCACAATCACCGGGTCGTCAGTTCGTATCGCTAAATGTTAAAAACCAGCAAAAATGATCCGCAACGAGAATTATCCAGAATAAGACAAGCAAGCAGCCGCCATCGTTGGAAAGATGTGAGAGAAGGTGGGAGAAAATATTGTTTTGGTTTGCTCTTCACTGAGACGGTACGTATTTTGACAGTGAAATGCGACGTTCCTGAAGGCGCAGCATTGAAGCAGCCCGATATTTCGCCAAATCCTGCTTTTAAGGTGAAGCGGCATGTAACTCAAAGAAACATTAGAATCATCATTGATGTAATAGTAGTAGTGCCGCCTTTCCATGTGCATTTTCAAAACAAACAAACAAAAAATAAAACATTTGTGTTAAGCATATTTTTATGTAAACACATGGTAAATTTAGTAGACTGACGAGTGTTGGAAATCAAAATCAACTCTTCAATCGTACATATCAAAAGAAAACATTATAATTTAATGAACGGTAACGGAATTTCTCTGTTTTATATTGGATTTATCGCATAGTTTTGTTATGCACTGGTACGGTTTATGTTTGCAAGAGATGACGGTATTGCCAGGTGGTTGGTGAAAGATTTTTCTACCAATTGTAATATGCAGGTTTTTGAAACATTTGCTGCATATTATTAAAACTTATCATTTTGCAAATAGTTTTCCTTCACAAGATCACTGGTTTAATCAAATTTTAATGATTTTTGTGATCAATTAACATTAAATGCTATGATTTTACAGAAAGTAACTCTGACATCACTGCGCTCAACGATCGCGATGATTGTGCACACACGATAGACGCGTCCCGACGCTTCGCACTGCGGAGCTTTTCAATTATTTTGGGTGGTCCCCAACTTGATAAACTCTTGGTATGATTTTATGCTTCGTAGAGATGGTTTCTGTAATTTGAAAGAATCGAAAGTAAAACAACGTATGAGTTTCAAGTTTCTATGCTTTGCCCAACCTTTCCGCACTGAAAATATATATAACAGAACAAAAGTTGGATATTATAGACCTGAGAGAGACTCGCGAAGAAGAAAAATATCAACGTCATATGCAGCCCAGATACCCCTCTCATGAAACGTCAAATGCAGCCCACCGTTTTTATGGCTGAAAAAGTGAAAAGTATTGTGTTCAAAGTAAACTGTTATTAAAAACCTCAGTCGGTGGAGCAGTTTTTTCCAAAGTTGCTGATAAATCTAAGCAGAAGATTGATTATTCCTAATGTCTGCTACGTTTGCTGGCATGAAATTTTACTCAAACGGCTATTTATGATTTCATGTGATGCAAACTCAATCATTTTTTGCTGAGAGGTTCATGTGAGGATTTGAACAGCATGCGCATAATTGGTATAAACACAAAGGGGAATAAGAAAAAAACTTAGCAATCACAGAAAAAGAAGACCGTCTTCGCGAGTCTCGTCTCAGTTATAGACTATAAACACAGGCAGCGGGGCCCAGATAGCCGTAGCGGTAAACGCGCAGCTATTCAGCAAGACCAAGCTGAGGGTCGTGGGTTCGAATCCCACCGGTCGAGGATCTTTTCGGGTTGGAAATTTTCTCGACTTCCCAGGGCATAGATTATCTTCGTACCTGCCACACGATATACGCATGCAAAAATGGTCATTGGCATAGTAAGCTCTCAGTTAATAACTGTGGAAATACTCATAAGAACACTAAGCTGAGAAGCATGCTTTGTCCCAGTGGGGACGTAACGCCAGAAAGAAGAAGAAACACAGGCATGTCTCAGTGTGCGGCGGCAGCGTCGATTCGTAGCAAGTGAAAACCACCGCCATAATAGTTTTGAGTGTTGCGGTTAATAAAACTTTATAAATATTGAATTCCCGGGGGAAATGTGTTCCTTTAAGGAAAGTGAATGAAAGATATGTTTAGTGGAAGTGTAGTGAACGCAATCCAGAACACAAATGCTTGCCATTGAATTACAATGGAAAAGGTAAGCACATTCTATTTACAAGTGTAGTTGTGTGAGGCAATGAAATGCGGCATAAGATCGGAGATTTTTTTTGAAAATATAAATCTCTTGCATATTGTCGCTAAATTGATAATGCTGTTTCTGAGAGTAATGGTTTAATATTGAAGTTCCACCTGAAGCAGTTTTCTTCGTATAAATTATCCATAAAATCAGCTGATAAGCAGTTATATTTCATCGATGCTGCAAATACCAATACTATCATAACAATATGTTAATGATTTTAGAAGAAGCCATTTTGTGATGATGCACCAAAAAGCCTTAAGAAGCACTACTGGTAGCTACAGTGACCCAATTTCATATTCGTACAGGATACTGTTTCCACATCAAGTTAGTAAAAAACTATTGAATGAAGTATTGAGCTACAAATACTTTATCCACATTGAAGGTAATAGGTGTCATCTATTGTTTGCCAATCACAAAATGTTTCCATTTACATTCATCTTTGGATTAATAGAAAAGTATTGAATTGATGTCTAAAATTCACCCAGTTCCATATTCGTACACCTACCGAAATTCAAACGCACAACGTTCAAAACTAAATTTAGAAGCTCTATTTGATTACTGAAGTGCTTTATTATGATGTTCAGATTTAGTGAAATACATTTGGACAATTTATTAGTGGACATATATAAAATTCAGGTAAAATTATGAAAAATGCCAGTTTTCCAATGATTTTTGCTATAAAATCCAATAATTCGAACAATAACCTTTATTTTTGTCATTGGATCCAATATATAGATTATTCTCGTAAGCTCTGATAGAAATTTAGTTGAAATATATACAGTTTACAGAAATCATAAACGTGTGTCAGTGAATCATCGATTTGTTTTCGGCGAGAATTAACGTACAAATAAATTGCCAGATTGTCCGGACGTTTCGGTCGTTTTACTGGCCTACGACCATCTTCTGCGGACTCTAAAATATATTTTTTAACATTTAGAACACATCAAAAACATAAAATTAACACCTTACAATCTTCTAGCCGTTTGTTTACAGTTGGACGGCCATAACTTTTACAAACATCATAATACATAAATTTCTACATACAACATACATACAAATATCTTCTGGTCATGTGTTGGTAATAGATTTAAGCTTAGTTATAATAGAGTTGTACGCCGTCTTAAAATTGGCAGAGTCTTTCTGTTTGTTTACAACATTATCATCACCTCGTATGTTAATGTGAAAAGTTTCTGTTATTAATCTAATGTAGCTATTTGTAACTTTGTCAAGTATTTTTGTCTTGTCAAAGTTGTAAATATGTCCTTCTTCTATAGTGTGTTGTGACAATCCTCTACCAGATATGTTTTTTGTTTTTACATTATACTTATGTAGACTTGGACGTTTACACAAAAATTGACTTGTTTCACCAACGTACGATTTTTCACATGCACCACAAGGAATCTCATATACTACATTTATGTTTTTGTCTTTAAATATTTTGTCTTTAGTTTTTGTAAATAGTACATCTTTAATTTTGTCAACTGGTTTATAAGCCACCTTAAAGTCGTGTTGTCTTAGATATCTAGATAACTTTTCACCTAGTCCTTCAATATATGGTATCGTTATAAAATTGTTCGTAGCGTTTTCCTTGTCTTGCAGTGTATTGTACATTTTGTGTAGTCTTTCCCTAATAAATTTTTCTACAAGGAAACACGGGTAGTTGTTTCCTGTGAAAATTGGTTTAACCGTTTTCAACGTGTTTACCCGATACATAGCATGAGTTAACTTTAAGGCTCTATCTACTAGTGCTATTATTGTATTGTTTTTGTGTATGAAAGGACTAACAGAGGTAAAATCTAAATATCTACCGTCTGCATTTTCCGGGAACCACTCCGTTGTGATCGTGTTGTCTTCGCGCCGCAGAATCATGTCCAGAAATTTCAGTTTTCCTTCTACTTCTAATTCAACAGTGAAATGCAGCCGTTGATGGAAGCCATTGTCACAACACACTACACAGGATTGTCACAACACACTATAGAAGAAGGACATATTTTCGACTTTGACAAGACAAAAATACTTGACAAAGTTACACATAGCTACACTAGATTAATAACAGAAACTTTTCACATTAAGATACGAGGCGATGATAATGTTGTAAACAAACAGAAAGACTCTGCCAATTTTAAGACGGCGTACAACTCTATTATGACTAAGCTTAAATCTATTACCAACACATGACCAGAAGATATTTGTATGTATGTTGTATGTAGAAATTTATGTATTATGATGTTTGTAAAAGTTATGGCCGTCCAACTGTAAACAAACGGCTAGAAGATTGTAAGGTGTTAATTTTATGTTTTTGATGTGTTCTAAATGTTAAAATAGTTATTTATGCAACAAGGTGCAAAATGATGATTTTTTCAGTACGAGTTGTACATTTATCCAACGAGCTTGCCGAGTTGGATAAATACGACGAGTGCTGAAAAAATCGAGTTTTGCAACGAGTTGCATACAACATTTTTTGCGATTACGAAAAATGTCGTTACCGCTGGATTAACTATTGGAGCATAAACATGTTTCAAGGAAACCCACATGAGCATCAATGCGTGGTAATAACTTAGTATTCCTCAATCAGGTAGGCCTTGAAATGGTTGTCACAAATTTTCACATTTCCGTTGCTGACTATATTTTCAAGCTGATCAGGTAAGAAGCCGCTTATAATTTTCTAACAATAAGAATCTTATTTTTCATGTGCTGGATTGCCTACACGAACGGTCGCATAAACCTCCCGACTTTATTGAGAATGAACCAACAAACTCTACTGTCTCATCTATGTCCGCAAGATGATCGTTCTCCAGCATAGAATACCTCACAGTCAACTGACTTCAGATTCTATATCCGTTGCACTCTCCAAACCCGGCTCAATTCGGATCGTGGGAGAATCAGAACCTAAATACAATTTTCAGCCATATTATAAGTCATTCAAGTGCTGAATTATCTATAAACACACAAAATTGTCTACGTAAATGCCAATCGCCTCATAAAGCTCCCGTCTATTTTGTAGTAAACTTTCATATGCTACTGCCTCCCTCACTCAATCCCTCACAGTCAACTAACATTAAAGTCATTTCGGTTCGTCAAACGGATGTAGAATCAGAACCTAGTTGACTAAGTCTTTGAGAAATTCAGAACAATTGAATTAATAACGTATGGATGCAATCCGACGTCATTTTGATAATTCCAAAAACAGTACTGAAAAGTGTTACTTTTCGATACTGATTTCAGTGCTGAAAAGTAGCACTTTTCAGCATTGTTTTTTTGGTAGGAAAAGTAGGCCGTTATGTTGTCCATTACCTTGATAAAAAGTAGGCTGATTTGCAACGGAATTGCAAAAAATATATTTTAGAGTCCGCAGAAGATGGTCGTAGGCCAGTAAAACGACCGAAACGTCCGGACAATCTGGCAATTTATTTGTACGTTAATTCTCGCCGAAAACAAATCGATGATTCACTGACACATCAAGTCGCGGCGATTGAACCATTGATATCATCAGAAATCATAAACAGTATGTATCCCTTTTGAGTTCAGAAAATTGTTGTGCCATACGTTCAAAACTCTTCTAAAATGATATTTTTAATCAATGTAAACCAAATTTTCATTCTAAACAACAGGTAAATGTTAATTTTGAATTTGTCTGTAAAAATAATTTGAACTACGAACTTCGTTTTACAATAAAGTACCCTAAACTACGCTGTACATACCTCCACATAATTGATGTCATCATAATATTCAATTATCTTTGAAATAATATTAAAATTATATTCAAAATAGCACCCTATTTTGCAATTTATTGATTTTATAAGAATAATACAAAATAACTTGAATGAGCAGAGAGCATTGATATACTATTTAATAGAATATATCCTGTTGTTTTCATCATTCTAAAAAACGTTTGTGTTGCGGTTATGGCAATAATATTTATTCTATAAATCTCTATAATCATGTTTGGTAGTAAAATGTAAATTAAAAATGATAATTACGCAATGTTTTGATAGGAATATTAACTATGTATTATGTATATACATTTAGGAGCTAAACATAGAGAAATTGACTAAAATTTTAGGTTTTGTTATAAATGTTATATTACCTAAGATTCAAAAGTATAAGTTGTCGATATCCACTCCTAGCTACTCTAAAACTGATTATAATTTTTTGAAACTTGTGCAATATTCGCAGTTATCATTCTTAAGAAAGTGATGTTGAAAAAAATGCAATTTATGGTTCGACTTACCGAATATTTCAGCAAAAACCATGGGAAAACTGGTATTTTTCTTTAATTTACTTAAGTTTCAAATATGTTCGCTTATAAATTTTCCAAATGTATTCTACTGCATCTGAACAACACAACGAAGAGCTTAAGTAATCATCTAGTCCATTAAAATTTAGTTTTGAATGCTGTATATTTCTTTTTTGTTAGGTGTACGAATATGGAATTGGGTCAATTATATACACGATCTCAATACTTTTCCATTATTCCAAAGATTTAAGCAAATGAATACAGTTTGTCATTGCCAAACAATAGATGACACCTATTACCTTCATTATTGATAAAGAATATCGAAGTCCATGCACCATTTAATAGTTTTATACCAACTTGATATGTAAACAGTGCCCCGTACGAAAATGAAATTGAGTCACTGTATACATTCAATCAGCATTTAATGCTCTGCCGTACTAGCGCATATAATGCTAATTGAATGCTGAATTGAATGGTTATTTGGGTAACTATCAAAAAAAACTAAATTTTGTGATAGTGTTCAATGATTATTTGATAAAACAAAATTGTGTTCATTACTCCATACAATACTCATCTGTACAGAAAAAGCTTATCTACGTGGAGCTCATCACTATAAACGGTCCAGTAATTCCCATTAACAAGATACCGGCAGCAGCATCGCCCGATAAACCCACCTCGACTCAGCAGGCAATCCCAAGTCCCACCAAGATTTAGCCCAACACCGCAAACAAAATCCCTGTCTCATCTCTCACTAATCTCCGGCAATATACTTAGAGAAAATTTATCTAATTTTTCGTGTAATACAGTGGACTACCTCGCTCGGTAAAACAATGGAATCAACTTTCTCCGGCGGTTGTCGCTGGAAAAAAAGAAGTATTTGTACGAGAGAAGGAGAAAGACCTCCACCGTAGTTGGTAATTGAGTGGATATTGTACCAAGGAAAGTGCTACTTTGGTGAGGATTAGATACAACGCTCGCACCATCGCTTCAACTTTATCATTGGAGCAGGGCCGTCCTAGTCCAAAGAATAGAACGGTAGTTTTGAGCACCAGCCAAAAAGACGTACTTTTTGGGGTTTTGCTATGGATATTTTTAATGACGAAGTTTTGAAATTTCATTATTACCATTCGTAACTCAATCATTGCAATTCATACTCACGGAAGTCCAAACAACTATGATCTTATTAATGTTCGAATCCTCTGAGCAGAATCTCAATAGAGAAACTTAAAAGAAGATGGAGTACCGTATACATTTTAATTCCGCTCCTAGGAGTGGAATTAAAAGGTTTACGGTGCTCCATTTAGTTTTAAGTTTCTCAACTATGATCTATTATGTTGTCAATCCAAATGGTCATTTCAAACTATAATAATAAAATTTTACAAACAGCTTTGTCTTAAAAACTATGTAGGTACTGATCTATGTAAAACACGTTAAACAAGCAAAATTTCAAATTCATGTCAAGTCCAATGCTCTGTGGTTGATATCGTTATCATAATCCCACTTGCACACTGAAGTGGGTACCTAGCCTTGTCTGCCAGATTGCGTCGCTCACCGCGTTATTCTTCGACAATAGAGCTAGAATAAAACCACATCATCTCAGCGCGCACTCAACAAAAACGTGCCACACTTTGGAAGGTATTAGTATTAAGTGGATCTTTTAATTTACTTTTTTCGCATCCTCGCGCGCGGCGAAGGGAGTATAAAAATCCTAAATTCAACTAGACCATGATGATGAGACGTCGAGGCGGGGGCGGGAATCGACGGGAGTGGTCTTACGTTTCATCCCATGATGGCACATAAAACCGCTACCGCGAGGTAATATTTTTCGAAAACCCGAGATTTACTCACGTCGTCCTTTCTCCATTCTTTGGCGACAAAGTTTCCGAACAAAAAACAATGTTGCGGTGGGTAAAGCGAGGAGATTTATTAAAGGGACATTAACTCAAATTGCGCGACGTTAGAAGGGAAGAATCGTCGCTTCGTCGCAGAATCCATCGCAGGGACGGACGAAACGGAAGGAAGGAGTCCCATTTCCGGTGACCATCCCATTAAAGCTCCTGAGTCCCGCTACCGCTGCGAAGGTACGAATAACAATAACATTTCCAGGAGAGTTGTCAAGCGTCCGGGAGTAGGAGATACCCTTTCCGCTTTCCGGTCAAGCTAATTATTGTTTTTATTATCTTCATCAACATCTCATTATTGCTGCTCGCACGGGGTTCCGGTGGACGACGACGGGATAAAGGGACAGTTTCCCCCGGTGTCGCCGGTAGTGACCATCGTTAACGACCCGTAAGTTCATTCGGTGTGTTAAGTACAAAGGCATGAGGAACAATCATCAGAGTTTGGCATAATACTTTCTTTCTACGGAAGTCGGTGTGAAAAAAAGATAGGAACCGTAAACCAGGAAAAACTGACTATTTTATACTCTACACTAATTCTTTCTGTCGACAGAACCTGTAAAATAGTTTAATGCAATTATATAGTACCTCTTAATGCTTCAGTGGTCTTTGGTTGAACCCGTGTCTTCAATTTGTCGTTGGACCCGTAGGCGAATGCTAGTATGACAATGCTTCTTGGACACTGTCTTGATGAAAAAACAAAACTTTAAAAATATCAGATTGAAATACTCCCGCGGTAATTCGAACGCTTTTGTGCCCCTCCTCTGTGACACACAGTATACTATAGAATCTTACCATCAAAGTAGCTTTCTTGAAGCTTACACAACTGCACCGGTACCTTGAGGCGATGAAGTGCGTGGGCTATCGTTTCCCAGCTTGCGCTGTTGAACGCATTCTTCCCATCCAGAGTGACTACCGCGCAATAACGAATGCCGCTCTTTTTATGCTCGATTTCCAAATCAACTGTGTGAACGATAGACTGGATAGTGCCCCGAGTAGATTTATCTTTCCTAAATCCAAACTGGTTGATGACCTGTCCGCACCTTCCTTGTACGGTACTAGCCTGTTGAGGATCAACCTCTCCAACAACATACCCGTCGTATCTAGTAGACACATAGATCTAAGTTCCGGGCCATTTGGCCGAATGTCATCTGGCCGAATGCCGTTTGGCCGAAATTGAAAACAATAGTGAACTACAGTTAGCATGCTGTCAATGCTGAAAGAAGAAAATGCCAAATGTAAGCAATTATTCTACTTCTTTGCTAGCGGTCATAGCTGCCAGCAGAGGTTTTCGCATTGCATTTGTAGTCAGCTTTTGACAGTAACTAAAACGGTTTACGACTTATTCATTCTTCTGTAGCAGCGGTTTGCTTTGATGCTTCGAATCGTTCAAAGTAAATTAATTCATAGATCTAGCAACAAGGAGTTCAAACTTGTGAGAGTTAATCTTGGAGAAGAATTGGTCGGTGTTCAGACAGTCTGAACTAAGTGTTTTTTAATGATTTCAGGAAAACGTACCCCAAGCGTTCGGAACAATAATATATTGGGATCTGTTTGATGCAACATTTGAGTCAAAACAGCATCGGAGAAATTAGAATTGATGGAGTCCTTGACTAATCTTTGCAAGGCCAAAATATCATCTAGTCCGGTCTGTCTGAACACCGACCAATTATATCTCAGTTAAGTTAACCCCTGCCGTAAAAAAATATGTTTTTTAATAAAACTCTTTATGAGCGTTCAACAAACTACGAAAAATATTCAAATATGAAAGAACAGCCTATGATCAAAAGAAGAAAAAATCTTGTTTAAAAAATGCAAACGAGTGTAATGCAAATAATTATTAAATGAGTATAGCTACAAAGAATTGCCGATGATTTAAAGAAGTTGAAATTCCTAATTAAAAATAAAATTTAATTTTGCCAATAGTTATGGAACCAATACAAATCGAAAGAATAGCCTATGTTCAAAAGAAGGAAAAAATTCTAATGAAAATCACTTTAAACCCTAGCAGCATAAACATAGCAAAGATAAGCAACAAGGGCGGAATTAAAAGGTACAAGATACTCTAATCTATTTTTTGTTCCCCTAGCATACAGTTGGTATTTCAGAAACAAACCAACGAATCAAGTCTTGACGCGAGTTCACAACTTCGTCCTGAATTAACGAATCGTTTGAAATTATTCTCTTAGAGCACTAATCATGAGCATGAGCATGAGTATAGTTGACCGTACAATTCGTAGTTGCTACTCCGTGATTGACCAGAACAATCGAAGTTGCACAGGGAATTAATGAATGGGGCTTAGGATTAGCTGACCATTCTTCAATGTGCACAAATCGAGAGCTCAAAATTTAAAAGTCAATAACGGCGCCGGCCACGTCCTTACGGTCATCGGGGAAGGGAAGGAATGTTAGTTAGACAACGGTTGTTACTAGAGACCGAGTATACCTCTGCATCTCCACAGTTGTCATGGAAAGGATATTGGGTTAGTGGGATAAGGTAAGGATCTGGGAGTCACCAGTGGTTGGTGATGCGATCCATGATATAATCACGTCTAATCGGATTCGCGATATAATTTGATAATCGTATTGTACCCCGAACAAGTGTTCATCATTCGCCCACGCAAAAGCAAGCAACGCGATCAATAGATCAAACACTACTAACGATCCGCGGCGCTTCGTCATTTCATTATACGACCGACGCGCGACATATTTGATCTTGCCCCCATCACCCGCCCCCGCAGGAGCAAGCGTCAAGGTCGGAAGATCAAACACATCTCTTATTCTCTTAGAGCACTAATCACATTATAAAAATCAAAAAACTAATAAGCTGATCAGTTATTGGGCCACACCAATGAACCCTTTTTATCAACGTTGAAGCAATTTGTTTTTTTTTTTGTTCGTAGTTCGGCCAAACGACATTCGGCCAAACCACCCGTTCGGCCAAACGACATTCGACCAAACCACCCGTTCGGCCAAATGGCATTCGGCCAAATGGCGTTCGGCCAAACGGTATTCGGTCAAACGGAATTCGGTCAAACGGCATTCGGCCAAATGGCTGGACACCATAGGTCTATACGCCGACGAGTCACCTGTTGGTGTCCCCGCCTTTGGTAGTAGCATCAATTTATGTCGCTTACATACGCTTCCTTCAGCCGGGAAGATTCCTTCATCAATATAACGCGCTTCTGACCATCCGCGGTGACTGCCACTTTTAAGGCAACATTGCATGTGAGATGAAAAAACGGAGATTGGAGACTGGAGAAAAGTGCTGCCAAGAATGAACCAAGAAATGTACATACAAATAAGGTGAATATTGAAATGATGGCTACGGTTCCACAGCAAACAAAAGCAATGCAGTGGAGTGCTGCCAAACAGTGAAGAAAAGAAGCAACTAGAGTCGGCTGTAGTTAAGCTGGTATAGACGGGCCAGTATCCAGAAAAAAACTAAAAATTCATCGTCAAAATCAACAGAAGATAGCCAATAGATCAGGAAGCAGCAAGCAAGTGCAGTCCAATGTAAAAACTATTGGGGAAACTTAAAAGTAGATGGAGTACCGTATACCTTTTAATTCCGCTCCTAAATGCTTATCTTTGACAGATACGCGTATTTCAATCAATTTCTATAAAGCTTGACAATTTCGATTGATGCCATACAGGGCAAAAAGATGCACCTGATCAATGTGAAATAAGATCAAATTACTTCAGGGCATTGATACAGCTTGGAATTTTCGAATCATGCCCTACATATCGTTAAGTTGCACCTGATCTACATAGAATAAGGTCAAATTACTCCAGGGCGGTAATACAGTTTATAATATTCAGTTGATGTCCTAAAGGGTGTTCAGATGCACCTGACCTTTATAAGATAAGCTTGAATTATTCCAGGGCGATGAAAAAGCTAGAATTTCCAATTGATGTCCTAGAGGAAGTTAAGATGTACCTAATATACGTGAGTGAGGAACAAATTAATCGAGGGCGTTGATACATCTTGACAATTTTGATGACATCAATCAGAGCGTTAAGATGCACCTGATCTTCATATGATAAAGTCAAATTACTCCAGTGCGTTGATACTGCTAAAAAAATTCTATTGTTTTTTCAACAGGGCGTAAATATGCTCCAGATCTCGCCAAGATCAATATGGAATAAAGTCAAATTACTTCAGACCGTTGATATAGCTTGATCGATTGATGCTATACAAAGCGTTTAAATGTTTCTGAACTACGTGGAGGAATGCCAAATTACTCCAGGGCGTTGCTAAACCTTGGAATTTTTAATTGATGTCCTACAGGGTGTTGAGATGTACCTGATCTACATGGAATGAGGTCAAATTACTCCTGGACGTTGATACAGCATGGTATATTCAATTGATGTCCTACAGAGCGTGCACCTGATCTAAGATCTGCGTGAGACAAGGTCAAATTATTCCAGGGCGTCAATACAGATTGGAATTTTCAATCGATACAGGACATTGAGGTGCACCTGATCTACGTAAGACAAGGTCAAATTAGTGGAGTGCATTTATACTTATTTATTTATTTTAACTTTGAATTTAGAAAGAGGGAAAAGCCCATTTTTACAAATCGTTCTCAAAGAGGCAAAAAAACTCTTTATCTTTTCAAAGGGCGTTTATGCATCATGACATTTGTCCCACAGGGCGTAAGAATACAGCTTATTTACACGGAAAAGGTCAAATCACTCCAGGGCGTTGTTAAATCTTGGAATATTCAATTGATGTCCTACAGGGCGTTCTGATATACTTGATCTATATGGGATTAGGTCAAATTACTCCAGGGCGTTGATAGAGCTTGTAGATTCTATTAATGTTATACAGGGCGTGATTTACATGAGATGAGATCAAATTAATCCAGGGCGTTCATACAGCTTGAAATTTTAAATAATGTCCTACAGGGCGTTAAGATGCAGCTGATCTATATGAGACAAGTTCAAATTACTCTAGGGCGTCGATACAGATTGTAGTGTTCAATCAATGCAGGGCTTTGAGGCACACCTGATCTACGTAAGACAAGGTCAAATTAGTCAAATGCGTCTATATATCTTGAAATTTGACCCACAGGGCGTTAAGATCTATCTGATCTACATGATACGAGTCCAAATTATTCCAGGGCGTTGATAATGCATGGAATATTCAATTGATGTGA
Source organism: Aedes aegypti (assembly GCF_002204515.2). Taxonomy (NCBI): domain Eukaryota; kingdom Metazoa; phylum Arthropoda; class Insecta; order Diptera; family Culicidae; genus Aedes; species Aedes aegypti. The sequence continues at coordinate 100,254,642 of NC_035107.1, forward strand.
GGCGTAAAGATGAATTTGGTTAACATTAGGTAAGGCAAATTACTCGAGGGTGTTGATAAAGCCTGGAATTTTCAATCGATGTTCTACAGGGCGATAGATATGGTGAAATTACTCTAGAGCGTGGATACAGCTCGTAAATTTCGATTGATTTTCTACAGGGCGGTAATATGCTCCTGTTCTATATTAAAAAGGGGAATATTACTCCAGAGCGTTGGTAGGTACAGGTTGAAATTTCGATTGATATCTTATGGGGCGTCAGATTGTTGTTGATTTCGCACATTATTTTTTTATGACTTCTGGTGAAAAATTCTAAAAATAATATGAGAAAAGCTTCTTAGTCGTCGACTAAGCGCGACTTAGCAGGACAACAGGGCTGATGGTTGCACAGCAACCGTTTTCAATGCACAATTTGTCTAAGGTAGGTAACGTTTAGGCAAGATGGAGCGTGAACGGTCTTAGCCACCACAAATAAAAAAGAAAAATTAAGTTGTTGAACAAATAAATAAGAAAGGGGTCGAGTAAAAATCAATACTATGGTGATGATTTTCCGTATTTTTCCATATTGTAGATAATACAACAAAAGTCATGGCTTACTAAGGTAGTTCGCAAATCAAATTTTTGATTTTTTTACGTATCACTGCCACTTTGAATTAAACGATAATGCAATGCTTTGTAAAAAAAAACTATGCAAGCAAACGCTACGGGTGGGCCGTTGGCCAACAACCAAACATTAGAAATGAGTGCTATTATTATAGTTAAAGACATAGAGCCTGTTGATTGTGCAATGCATGTATACGAGGCGAGCGATTACTAAAAACAACAAATTTTTGTTAAAAGAAAAGAGTCTTACTGAATAATGTAATTACACAATACGCAAATGTAAAATAAAGCGTTGATATTTTTTCTAAAATAAAATAAATATTCATTTAACAAATTCATAGAAACAATGAATACAGTATTCAAAAATGAGGGAATGGAGCTCGTTTGTGCGAAAAAAATTTTTTAGTTTTTATGCAAACAGAGGTTTATGTGACTAAGAAGTAATTGAAGGAAATGATCATGATTAAGGTATGATTAAATTTTGTTTTTAAATGGTTCGATATTTTTCAATTGATATCAGACAAGCCTGATAAAAAATCAATATGAAAAAAGAGAAAAGGAAAGAAACTCCTGAGAGGGTAAACTAGAGTAAAAAGAGTTCCCTGAGAGAATAAAAACAGACCCCTAAGACACAAAAAAAAAAATACCCTGAGAGGTTAAGTTAAAGTTTAAAATAATTTGAGCGGATTACCTGAAGGGATAGATTATGCAATTATCCAGAGTGAAGTCCCTGAGAGGGTAAGCTAGAGTAAAACTAGTTCCCCGAGAGGATAAAATTAAATAAAAAGAAACGTCCCCTAAGAGCAAGAAAAAAACAACAAAAATTAGTAAAACAATGAAGTCCCCTGAGAGAGTAAGTTGGATAAGACAGAGTTCCCCGAGAGGATAAAATAAAATAGTTCCCTGAGAGGATGAATTAAAATAAGTGAGTCCCCTGAGAGAGAAGGTAAGCAAAAAAAGACACTCCTGTGAGGGTGAGCAAAAAAAAGAAGAAAACCAAAAGTCCCCTCAGAGGGCAAGCAAAAATAAGTGCCCTGAGAGAGAAACAACACAAAAGAGTGTCCCCAGAGAGGATAAGCAATTGGAGAGAGTCCCATGAAAGGGTAAGCAAAAAGAAAAAGTCCCTTGTGAGGGTTAGCAAAAAAAAAATTAAATAAAAGAGTGTCCCCTGAAAGAGTAAGTGAAAGAAAAGGGTCCCCTGAGAGTGAGTCAAAAAAAGAGTCCCTGGAACGGTAAGCAAAAAATAAGTCCCCTGAGAGGGTAGGCAAAAAAAATAGAGTCCCCTGAGAGGGTAAGCCAAGAAAAAGAGCCCCTGAGAGGGTAAGCAAAAAGAAAAAGTCCCCTGAAAGGGTTAGCAAAAAAAAGTCCCCTGGGAGGGTAAGCAAAGCAAAAAAGTCTCCTGAGAGGGTGAGCAAGGAAAAAATCCCCTGAGAGGGTAATCAAAACATAAAAGTCCCCTGAGAGGGTAGTCAAAAAAAAAGAGTCCCCTGAGAGGGTAAGCCAAGTAAAAGAGTCTCCTGAGAGGGTAAGCGAAAAATAATAAAACTTCACTGAGAGAGTAATCATAACATCAAAGTCCCCCGAGGGGGTAGTCAAAAAAAATTGTCCTCTGGGAGAGTAAGCAAAAAGAAAAAGTCCCCTGAGAGGGTAAGCAAAAAAAAAATCCCCTGGGAGGGTAAGCAAAAAAAAAAGTCCCCTGTGAGGGTAGTCAAAAAATAAAGAGTCCCCTGAGAGAGTAAACCAAAAAAAAGAGTCCTCTGGGTAAGCAAAAAAAAAAGAGAGTAATCAAAACATCAAAGTCCCCAAGGGGGTAGTTAAAGAAAAAGAGTCCTCTGAAAGGGTAAGCCAAGAAAGAGTCCCCTGAGAGAGTAAGCAAAAATATATTTGTAATTTGAAGAAAGTCGTGATCGGGAAAGTGTTCTCTAATTTGGAAGGAAGATCGGCTCTATAAGAAGGCTAGTCACTACAGTAGGTACTTCAAATATTCAAAGAAAATCTCCTTCATGCCGTACAAATCGCTCCTTGCCACTCCCCGTGGAGATATCTTGCTCAAACGCGCGTTTAAGACCAAGAAATCGATTGAAGAAGACTCTTCTTGCCTAAGCTTGCCTAAACGATAGTTGTTGAGAGCCAAAAAAACGTATGAAAAACAGCATTTTTGTTATAATTTTGCACTATGACAACCAAAAAATTATGACTATGCCCAAAATAGAGCCTTCCACCCTAAATCATGTTGCAAAACACTTGTAATGGCTAAAAATAGTGAAATATTGAGAATGCGCAATTTCTGCCATGATTTTTCAAAACTGGACCAATGTGGGGCGTCAGTCCCAATGCAAGTATTTGAACGATAGTGACAACGAATGTTCCGATACTGGTGCCGATTTTTTTCAGACGTTCTTGGATGATCCAGTGACGCATAACGAATCGCTTAGCCGAGACGATACTGAGCACTGGAAGCAATCGTCGATGAATACGACGCTTTAATCTCCAACCAGACGTGGACACTGACCGATTTGCCGGAAGGGCGCAAGGCGATTAAGTGCAAATGGGTGTACCGGATGGAAACCTTGACCGATACAAAGCTAGGCTGGTCATCAAAGGATACTCGCTGCGAAAAAACACGGACACCGTCTTCAGCCATTTAGCTGCACAGACTGTAACTTAACACTATTAACACTAGACAACGGACAAGCATGCTCCAGTGGCACAGCCGAGAAATATTCCTGACGAAGAGTATCAATGGCTGAAGCGGGAATCGAACCCACACCCCATGACACGATGAACTTAACTGCCTGACGACGCTAACCGCACGGCCACGAAGCTCACTAAAAGGGGTGGATTACGAGGACACCTCCTTCCCGTCGTCCGATATAGTTCGCTGCGATACCTTTTCACACTTGCTGTGAACGATCCATGCGTATACTATCGTATCAACGGTGGCAAGCTGCTATTCGTTGCTGTATACGTCGATGATGCCCTAATTTTCAGCAACTGCAAACGCTGAAAAAATGAAATAAAAAGTAAATTAAGTAGGGAGTTTAAAATGAATGTCATTGGGGAGTTTAAATTGACTTACGCCCTGGGTATCAGGATAACCAGAACCAAAGAAGCGGTTTCTCTGGACCAGGAAGCGTGCTTGACCGTTTTCAAATGAACAAGTGCAACCCGGTTACTACCCCGATGAATGCAAGCGAGAAGCTGACGAAGGAAATGTGTCCGTCGATAGCTGAAGAGAAGGAGCGTATGAAGGATGTACCATACAGAAGAGCTGTGGGCTGTCTAATGAACCTCGCCCAAAGTATTCGTCCGGATATCTGCTATGCCGTGCACGTGCTCAGCCGGTTTAACACCAACCCTGGCGAACAGCATTGGAATGCGGCGAAACATGTTTTAATGTATGTCAAAGAAACATTGTCTATCATAACAGCAAAAACTACTATCGATATTCCGATGCTGACTGGGCATCAAACCATGATGACAGGAAGTCTACGACAGGGTACGTATATTGGGGGTTACCCATTTCGCATAAAGACGTTTCGCATAAGGACATTTCGCATAAGGACGTTTGGCATAATGAACGTTTCGCATAAAACAGTTTCATATAAGAACAGGTAGCATTTCAAAGAAAGCATATAATTCTCATTATGCCAAATGTCCATTATGCGAAACGTCCTTATGCGAAACGTTTTTATGCGAAATGTCCCATCTCCACGTATACCGGCAACAAACAGTTGCTCTATCCACATGCGAAGCCGAATACATGGCGTTATTGGCTGCGGTACAGGAAGATTTATGGTGGAATCGGTTACAAAGCCTGTTCGAAAAAGAGGAAGCAATCGTTAATCATTACGACAACCATGATCATGAAACTGCGCCCAAAACTATCCGTCATCAACGATGTACGGTACCGACGTCTGCATCGGTACAATCTAACGCAACTGAAACAACCGAATGTCGCCAATGCGTACGCGCAGCATCTTGAGACAGCGTTGCCGGATGAGGGCGAGCTCGATAGGGCCTGCTAGAACTGCTGAAGGACAGTCAAAGCAGCTATTAACGACGCTGCCGATAGCATTGTCGAATATGTGAAACGGAGATGATTGGTTTGAAGAGGAGTGCCAGGAAGTTTTGGAGGAGAAGAATGCAGCAAACCCGCCTATTCCGGGACAAAAAGCGCCGCCTGGAATAGGTGGAATGCCAAGAGACCGAGTAGCTGTACCATTCTCATGAAACGCGGAAGTTCTATCAGAAGTTCAACACATCCCACAAAGACTTCGTGCCGCGAGGTAAAATGTGCCGGAACAAGGATGGGAGCATCTTGACAAACAAACGCGAGGTGATCGAAAGGTGGAAGCGGCACTATAATGAATGGCGCAGAGGACACAGGCACAAAGATTCAGGACAGCGAAGGCGATGGCCACGTTAGCCCAGCGGACAGTGGAATTCAACCAGCTCCCACGATGGGGGAAGCTAAGGATGCCATTCAACATCTCAAGGACAACCAATTTGCTGGCAAGGATGGTATCGGAGCCGAACTCATCAAGATGGGCCCGGACAGGTTGGTCGCTTGTATGCATTGGCTGAGAGTCAGAATCTGGGAAACGGAACAGCTATCGGAGGAGTGGAAGCAAGGTGTTATATGCCCTATCTACAAAAAGGGCGACAACCTGGAATTTGAAAATCATCGTGCGATCACTATCCTAAACCAAATATTTATTTATCAGTCATCGCCAGACAGCCAAATTGGTTCAAGAAGATCAACGTTGGAGATCTGATCATCGTGGTGAACGAAAGAACTGGAAATAGTTGGACTAGAAGAAGTGGGTGCTTGGGTGAATCCTGGACGAGATGGCTAAGTTCGTCATGCCGATATTCAGACAGCAGCCGAAGTGATGCGTTGCTCAGCAACGAAGATAGCTGGCTTAGATATTGCCAGAGATGAGGTAAAACTTAGGGAAACATAAAGCAATACGTGCCGGGCGTATCTGCAACTCGGACCAGGGAGTTTTGTTCAGTGCCACTCAAGGCGAATACTGATAGGACTGTCAAAGAAGTAGAGAGAAATCGCTAATAAGCAACAATAAATTGACATTATCGATCATACAAAGGTGCAAAATCTAGATAAAATCTGAAATCCGCAGGAATTCATAGTAAAATTCCTAGAATAATCCATGATGGACTCCCTTGTACCTCTAAGGAAGTCCCGGGAGGAATTTCTGAAAGAATATCTAGTGGCACCTCTGAAGGAATCTCTAGAGGAATCTCTACAAGGATCCTTTGAGGGATACCTAGAGGAACCTCTAAAGGAATTCCTGGAGAAAACACATGATGGATTTCTGGAGAATCTGTGGAGAAATTCTTGGAGGAATGTCTTGAGCAACTCTTGGAGGAATCCCTGGAGGAAATCTTGGAGTATTCCCTAAAAGAATTCCTGAAGAAATTCCTGGGGAAATTCTTCGAGGAATGCCTTGAGGAATACTTGGAAGAATCCCTGGAGGCGTTCCTGGAGGAATCACTGAAGGAATTTCTAGAGGAATCCCCAGAGGAACTCATGTAAAAGTCTCCGAATTAATCTCTAAATGAATTCTTGAGGGAATCCCTGAAAGAATTCTTAGAGGAACTACTAAGAACTGAATGAACCCCTGGAGGAATCCCTGGTGAAAATATCGGAAATTTATGAATAATTCCCGGATCAATTCTGAAAGAAGTAATGAAGAAAGTTCTGACGTAATACCTGCAGGAATTTCTCATAAATTATTGTAAAAAAGTTTAAAAAAAGCTCCGGGAGCAATATTTTACCACTTTTGATGTTGAAATAGTCAAATTGATGAATGAGAAATTTTCCAGCAAGATCATGCTAACGATGGTGTTTTCGAATCTCGTTTGTTGATGATCTTCTGGGATTGGAGCAGTGTTTTATTGCTCCATGCTGCACCCCTCAAACTTTTCCACAATTTTCTGCATTATTGCAAACAAAGTGAAGCAAAGCACTTGTTCTAGCGAGCATATAACACACAACTTGCAATTATCGTGGAAATCTCATCCGACTCAGGTTTGCTTCATGTTTACATTCACTTTCCCAACTAAATATGGACTCATAAGAACAAACATGAACGCATTCCACTTAGGGCAAGATACCCTCTGGAATAGATCCTTGTTACAACCTACCTTTCCTACATCTCCCGAAACAGTTTTGCCCGACGATAAGAATTGGTTCGAGGTGAAAATGCTTCCTCCGCTATCCCACACCCCTAGACAAAAACCACCGGAATCCTTGAAATCCGCAGACTACCGAGATTTATTGGATCCGACCTGCCTCCCCTCTTTCGGCGCTTCGAACCCTAGCTCAATATTTCGTAAGTAAACACCATTTTCGGTCACGATAAAATATGATTCCCCCACTCTCTCCCAGGGCTCTCGAGTAGGTTATCACGTGTGGCACACAGTGGGCCGGATTTGAAAAAATATGGCAAAAGCTTCGCATTCCCAATATGTATTTTGACAGTTTTCAACATGACAAGTATTGTCGAACATATTTTAGGGTTGCAGCCTCTATCTTGGGCATAGTCAGTATTTTTTCGGTTTCAACAGATCAAATTTTAAACAAAAAAAAAAACTATTTGTCCCTATATTTTGACGATTCCAACTTTTTTTTACATATATATTTTTACCGCATATGATCAAAATATCTCCTGCGACAGGAAGCGATTTTTACGATATGAAAAACTGACCTTTTATTGTTTGACATACCTAGAATAATGGTTGTTAATTTTCTAGGGTTAACGACACACGAAAACCAATTTGTATTGCCATTTTCTAAATCTATGTATTGATGAGATACCTCAACGAAAAACTTGTGTTTCAAACTAAATTTGCAAGAGTTTGCATGAATATAAAGTACCGTTTTGTCTCAAATTTCGAACAGATTCATATTCCGAACACTCCGTTTTTGTATGGCGATTTGGTTGAAATTTTTCGCTGAAATATGTCATCAAACTGCAAGGAAATGGCAGTCAATTGCAATCCAATTTAAACTCTTCTAATCTATTCTATACCTCTGGAGTAGTGATGATCCTCTAGTTCGAGACCAGTAAAACTAGCTCAGATAAATTTATTTGCGAAATTATTCATTTGAATACGATTTATTCGTGCTGTTCGGAATAGGGGAAGTGGTGGAAAAATGAACAGGGGTGGTAAAATGATCACCGTGCCTTTTACCGAGAAAAAACAAATTTCGATGAATTTTTATCACGCACGGACGATTTGAGCATAAATCAGAGTGTTCGGGTTGATATGGAGGTCAATTGAAGTGAAAATATCAACGAAAACTAAGATTTTAGAAAACCACGTTTGAAAATTAGAGCTGACGTAACTTTTAGCTCGGGAGCCTTGATGTTTTTCAGTGAGGTGAATATCGTTATGATATAATATCAAATTTGATACATTTAGATTTATTTTTGAATGGGTTACAAGAAAAATTTTCAAAAATATTTGTTTTCTTCACGTATTTTGCATGATGTTCATTTTACCGCCAATAGCTGTTCATTTTACTAACATAGTGCAGGTAAAATGAACATTTGCATCGTTTTTTGCTAGCGATAAAACTATGTGAAAATTTAGCTATTTCAGTTAGAATTAGTGTCGCTACTATAGATATGATCCCTATTTTTGATGTTGTGCGATAGAACTAAACAAATTCCTCGTTTTTCTATCAGAAACAGGATGATTTCCTTAAGGTGTTCATTTTACCACCCCTTCCCCTATGAGTCAAGGTGTTCGGAATATGAGACAGAGTGAACACATTATTCGGCATTTGAATCAAAATGTTGTTCCATACTTTTGCGTAAAAACAATACTTAACAAGTTAAAATAAACAATTTTATCGGCAAACCCAACGGCTAACAGTTAGACTTTGCAAACAAATTGAAATTTTCACAAATATCAGCTAATTTATGCCTATCAGATGCATTTGAAGTCACTGTTGGCCTTAAGTGTTCGGAATATGAGTCAAAACGGTTGTTTAGTTTTAGAGAAAAAAATGGTTTTTCTTTGTTTCAACTAAAAACATGTTTGGAAATTAAGTTCTTGGCCGATTTTTGGTAAACTAGACCTCTGTGTGGCGGCAAGGAGTACAGCTCATCTCGACTTGATTGTTCCCGAAAGCTTTTTGTCTGCTGTGGCTCATAGGTAGTACCTCCCAACTTGGATGGATACAGAAAATCTTGTTTGAGCAAACAAATGTCTTCCCCACTTTGAAAAAGGCTTTCAGCATTCGATCGGGCCAAACCTGACTGCGATAGATTCTTCTACGGAGGAGGAAGGTAAAGGTAAGATATGAGGATGGAAGAGTCGGCACGGGTTGAGGGAAGGGGATATCTATTATTCACCGTCGAGCAGGTTTCGATTATCGCATATGTTGCAAGGAAATTAATTTATGAGAGATTGTGTAACATTCTTTGGAGTGGGAAGAGCCAAAACCGAACCGGAGTAATTCGTCGAGATTCCGATGATGGAGTGTGAGACACGATGGGAAAATATTGACTCTTTGTCGTGCGGCGGTTATTGCGAGATGCGCATGGAAGCAGAATGAAGAGGTGTTTTGTAAGGATGAAAAATTAATATAACAGAGAAGTGGTAATGTTCTTTATTATGCCGTAATGGTTAGACTGCCGTGAATCGAAAGTCAGTCCCATCTGCATTTACATCAAAATTGAGTTGAGTTCAGTTTTCAACATATCTTCCAATGCTCTTTTAGATGCACCAATGAGATAATATGATAGCAAGTCAAATTATCCCATAAAGAAAAGTAACCGCATATCAGTCCCACTACAGATTTCTGCACCGTGTAATACAAATATGAATCGTGTTTTGATCATCTCTATATCTTTCTCGGAAAGATATTGCAGTGAAAAGCAAGTTGTGAAATTTTTATATTCTTGAAACTTGAATATTCGTGTGGAAAACGAGTTTGGAAACTTTACAACCGATTTTCCTAATGCCTACTTGTTACAGATGGGATTGACTTGAGATTCACGGTTCACAATTGATAATAATTTACGTTTTTTTTATTTTCCATACTTTTTACAGTTCGCGACTATCATTCTTCCATGCGCTTGTGTTTGAAGTTTGAGAAATCTGAGAATCCAGCGTTGCGCGATCAGTGAGTGGAATGCACACATCAGTGTCGCTGCTCGGCGGCTAGTGAGAGAAACTCAATGTTCGAAAAGTTGTTGTCTGTACTTTTGTCAGCTGGCGCCAACTGTTAGCGTTTAAGAACAAAATAAACAGTCGTTATCCTATTGATTTAACTTTGTGGAGTATCGACTGTATGTTTTAATCTTAATTTTCCGGCAACGCAGTCTTTATTAAAGTAAAACGAGGTGCTTATTTGCCCGACGTTTCGACACGAGTATTGTGTCTTCCTCAGGGGGTAAATATAGGACAAATAACGAAAACTATATTTACCCCCTGAGGAAGTCACAATACCCGTGTCGCAACGTCGTGCAAATAAGCTCCTCGTTTTACTTTAATAAAGACTGCGTTGCCGGAAAATTAAGATATTGATTTAACTGTTCCCAAGAATAAGGCCATTGTAAAAGCTTCGTCCAACATGACCTTCGGTATCGGTACACCTGGAGTTTACCACAGCAGACAGAATGACAAATCGACCACGTTCTGTTTGATCGACGACATTTCTTTGACAATCGACGCCAGGGCCTACTTTGGCATCAACTCTGATTACTGGTGATGGCTGATCAGCGTCCACAACAATCCGTCATCAATTATGTACGGTACCGACGGTTAGTTGCTATTAGTTAATACAAAATTATTCAAGTAGTAGCAATATAATTGTACTTTTATTCTATCAATAATTGTCCAAACCTGCACACTTTTTGATAACCTTGGCTTCTTCAATAATGTTAGATTATTCCACCATTTCCACAGTTCTGTACCCCAGGACACTATTGTCCTGTCAGTCACAATAATAGCAGTCAAAATGACGAAACATTCAAAGTTTCATAAGTTGCATTGGCACAATTTTACATTTTGAATTATTTGTGAATTATACCACTGAGTACTAATAAAATCATAATACCATAAAAAGTTTACAACAGCAAGTATACGAAAGCGACTACTGATATACTAACTACATCTGAATCGTATCATCATGTCTTCATATTTTGTTTCAATTTTTTCTAAAAAGTGGTGAATGGGAAAGTTGAAGATCTAGTTAAACTCTGCAACTTTGCTGAAGACAGCACGCCGTTAACTTTAAAATCTTGTGAGTTTCAAGCGAATTTCGAGTTTTTGAATTGTATTTTTGAATCAAATTTTCTCAATTTACGAAACTTACGTTCTCACAGTTTTTGCAGCAAAAGTTGCCTATTGTATGGCCTTTCTAGTGCTACTAAAAGAAAAATTTTATCGAACCAACTCCATGAGTTATGGGCATCTGAAGATTTCATAGTTTTCCACTTAAATTTGCTTCTAACTTCAAAATCACAAGAATTACAAACTTGCGATGTTCAGCAAAAGTTTGTATCTTTACTTCCTCTGCAACTCTTATGAAGACCACATTGGCGTAAAACTGAAAATAAAAAAGTAAGATCAAAATACCTGATGGTTAAAACTTTCAAAATCCATTCACTTAGCTTAAATTAAGAGTTAGATCAAAAGTGTCTTCGACAAAGTTGTTCAAAATAACAATATCTAAAAGTTTGCAGAAGAGTGCAGCCACAAATTTCATCATTCAAAAAAGTTTGAGTCAAAATTTTAACTAAAATAAGGGCCACCCTATTCAACTTTTTTCTTAAAAGATGCACCTCAATTGCGAATAACTTCTCTGAACACATCGAACGTCTAAAATCGACGAGAACAGAGAAAACACTTTTTTTCGTCTAAATTGTCGATTCGGTCCATTGTGCAATGATAGATCAAAAATAGCATTAATTTTGTTTCACTAAATATATTCTGAACAACAAGAGCGGAAGCTTAAAAACCTTGAAGCTTAAACACGTATATCAGAAAGAAAGCATTGTTTATTCAAAAGTTTTACCAAATATATGTTGTTTTTAGAAAGATATTGAAACAAGTATTTCAGATGAGAATATTTTGAGAACTCTGATAACCAAGGCTACCATAAATTGCATAAGAATTAACGTAAGAAGTCGTTTATTTAAACTACATCTTTCCCGGACTACACGGTGGATGAAATCGTATGACTGACAGTTTTTTTTTTTGTCGCATATAATGTTACATTCTGAGTTTATTCGTCCCGAGTTGTTTCGTCCCGTATACATGCACAAAATAAGTCTGATCAATACGTACGCAAGTAACATTTTCAGTTTTTTAATTACAACAAGCTGTTGTTACCACCATATCGTTTAAACCCATTTTTGAACGTATTATTCTCAAAAACTTTAATAAACCTTTTTTAAGATAATTATAGAACGAAGCCACACCTCAAATTTTCAAGAGCACAAGACTTGAAAACCAAACAGTGCTCCGCGTTGAAAATGTATCCCATTGGTCACAACCGCAAGCAACTTGATTGATTTTCAACACGAACTGTTGTCAGATTATGCAGTCTTGTGCGTTTATAAATTCAAAGTTTGGCTTCGTTTTATAATCACCTTAAATCTATGTTTAACACGAAAAGGCCCACACTACAAAAGATTGTTAAAACTATACCTTAAAACCGTTTTCAAACTTCTTAGTTTTGTATCATATAAATACAGTATGGCCCATAAAAAATGCGAAAATTGTTTGAACGTGAATTTAACATCCACAAGCTTTATTTTAATTGTTTTCGTGAGTTATTCGAATTTCTAATTACTGAAGTATATTCTGCATATCTTCGCTATTTCTAACTAACCTAAATATTGTACCGTGGTAAATCAAAACCCGGACGGTCCCAATATCCAGACAATTTTATGATATTAATTAATTACAATTAAAATTAAGTGATGAAACCAAACATTTTTATTCATCCCCTTTTTAATATTGTTCATTCACTGATCGTTTTACATTCATTTCGAATCTAGTAACCACTATCAAATCTATATAAATAAAAATGGAGTGGTGTTTGTATGTCACGAAATAACTTGAGAACAGGACATCCGATTTGCACAATTCTTTCACTGTTGTCTTCTTGAAGGGCTCCTACGTGTTCGTGTGACCAAAAAGTTTAGGAAAGTTATCGGAAAATTAGCTAAAACGGGGGAGTACTAATATATTATTTTGTATAGGAGATACCATGACATTTTTCAACAGCCTACTTGATGATTTGATGGCAAGACGAAGTTTGCCGGGACCACTAGTAATTAATAAAAATAAGAACAAATAATTTGTTCATGTTGGACGTCATTTCGTCGCGATTTAACTTCAACTCGAGTTGAACGATCGATGAACGCGTGAACAACATTGTTTTGGAGTAAAGGTTAGTAAAATGTATATTTATAGAATGTGAGATTCCCAAAAGAAAAAAATAAGTGAAAACTTGAAAAACAAATATGTAGTTTTTTTTTGTTTATTAATGACACTTTCACCAGAAGGGTGCATTCGTGTCGGTGAAAAATGTTCAATCTAATTTATATTACATTACGCAATTCATTTTTGATTTTCACAATGTCTTGTACAATCCTGTTTCATGTAGGTACTTCAACAGCCTCGTTGTTCTCTCTAGATTGTCATCGAGGGCTTCTTTCAGGCTTAACGTATCGATGCCGTATCTTCTTTTTTCCTGTTCGAATTTCCTGCAGTGCAGAATAAGGTGTCGCACATCGATTGTAGTTCCACAACATTCGCATGTAGGTGGAGATTCTCTTTTCAAAAGAAAGGTATGTGTGAACCGGGTGTGACCGATTCTCAACCTCGTTAGCACGCGTTGGTCGGCAGCATTGCCACGTTCTGTCCACCTCTTGGTATCGTGCTTAATTTCTCTCAACTTGTTATCTCTTATTCCAAACCATTGGCAGTCCCATCGGCGCCGTATGGCTGCTTTCGTCGCTCTCAGCACATCTTCGCCGGGGATAGGGATGTCGATAGCCGGTTGTTGTCGAGCTTCGTTGGCCAAGCGGTCGGCTTCATTATTTCCGGTTATGCCAGCATGTCCCGGGATCCAACAAAACCGAACGTTTTTGTTTCGCACTATGTACTCAACCTCCTGAATCCACGGGTGCTTTGAAAATCCGGCCTCTAAGGCCTGCAGGCAACTCGCCGAATCCGTTAGGATCACCACCTCGTTCAGAATGTTTGGAATGGAAACCGCTTTCTTGATCGCATACGCCTCCGCAGAGAAGACGCTGCATTCCTTCGGTAAGCCAAAAGTTCAGGAAATGCCGTTGTTATAGAAAGCGGCTCCTACCGTGTCTTCACACTTCGAACCGTCAGTGTAGACGACGGTCGAGTTGCGGAAGCGTGTCGACAGAAGTTGCTGGACGACTGGACGTACTTTCTCTGGTGGGTCTCCGGCTCGTATCCTCCTCTTCACGTCCCACAGAATCGAGGGTTTCCGTTCGTTCCAAGCACGGTCGCCTTGCCTCACAAGTTGACCGACAGCAGGGAGTGTCGTGCCTGTGAGCTCCTCCAAACGATCCGAAACGCGCCGAATCAAGGGAAGAGAGTTATTTTGGCTGTTTTTCCCTAGAATACGGATGGCTGTCCTCGCTATGCACTGAACCGCTAACAGCTCAAACGGTAAGGTGCCCGCTTCGACCATGACCGAAATTATCGGGCTGGTAACAAACGCTCCAGAAGCATACCGGACCATTTTGTTATATGCGGGAGCGAGGGTCTGCAATGTTGCTGGTCCTCCCCGGCTCACCAATCCGATGCCGTACGTCAGTTTTGCAGTTACTAACGCCGATCCGACTTGCAGCGGACTTGTCCGATTGCCTCGCGGTAGTTTGGCTTCGATCATCTGGAGTATTCGCAGACGTGACTCACATGCTTTCTTCACCATTTTGTAATGCGGTTTGAATGTCAAGGTGCGATCGATAGTGACACCTAGAACCCTCAGCTGGTTGGTTTTCGGAACAGAGACCTGGTCAACAATGATATTCCGCGCCGGCTCCCGACGTGCATTCGGGCTGCAGTAGAACACATGTGACTTGGCAGCAGACATTGCGAAGCCGACACTCTTCCCCCATTTACAAACAGCCTTCACGGCGGTCTGCAATTTTTGATGCACTCCTTCGCTTTTAGCCCTTTTTACGACGAGGAGGATGTCGTCGGCGTATAGAAGTATGTCGACTCCATCCGGCAGTACCCGGAAGATTGGCTGCATCGCCACCAAGAACAGCGTTACGGATAACACTGATCCCTGCGGCACACCATTTTCCAGCTTTTGTTCACTGGACGTGTAACCACCCAACGACACCTGAAACGTTCGCTCCGAGAGGAAGCTCTGCAGAAGGTTCATCATCCGACCACGTATCCGCCATGATTTCAGGGTGCGAAGTATACCGTGTCGCCAGGTGGTGTCATATGCCTTCGACAAATCCAGAGACGCTATCACGCAGTGCTCGTCGGCGTTCGGTATCGACCTCTCCAGCTCGGCAAAGTACGTGTCGGTACCGCGTCCCACACGAAAAGCGTGCTGACGCTTGTCAAGTCGTCCGTTCGACTCCAGCTCCGTGATTAGCCGACGGTTGATAATTCGCTCGAGTGTTTTCGCCATGCAGCTGGTAAGCGAGATAGGACGGAAGGCAGCAGGACCGGAATCTTGGCAGTTCGGTTTTGGAATCGGGACAACGAGGGCGTTCCGCCAGCTGGCGGGAAACTCACCGTTGCGCCAGATTTTGTTCAGCAGCTCCAGCAGTACAAATTTTACAGACACGGGAAGACGTTGAAGCAGCGGGTACCCTATCCCATCGGTACCTGTCGAGGCACCTCGCCCTTTGTCGAGAGCCCACAGAAGTTCGGCTAGGGTGATGTCAACGTTGTACGCGTAGCCGGTATTAGACGAAACATCTATGGACTCTCTCTCAGCTGCCATTTTCGCCATCTGAAACGATGGAGGGTAGCTGGACGTCGCCGATCTTTCGCCGTAGTACGTCGCCAGTTCTTCCGCTACTTCTTCGGGGTTGTCCGTGAAACCGTCAGGCCGTTTGAGGATAACTGATCGTTTCTGCCGATTTCCACGCAAGGTGTTAACCGTGCGCCACAGTTCGGTTGTTGTACTGTGTGGGGAGATCTTCCCTACGAAGCTTTCCCACGATTTCTCCTGCGCTTCTTTAATCGCCTTTCGCGCCTCCGCTTTCGCTGCTTGGAATTCCGCCAACGCTTCGGGTTGATCTGGGTTGACCTGCTGTAAACGTCGGAGCAACCGAAGACACTTTCGTCGTCGACGAATTGCCGCCTTTGCCTCGGGGCACCACCATGGTACCGCTTTCCGACCGATTCGGCCACTAGTCCGCGGGATGGACTTAGACGCTGCTTCAATAAGTTTTTCGGTGAAGCTTCCTACATTCCACTCGACCTCTGGGCGGATGGTTTCGGCTGTAATCCGTTCATATAGCTCCCAATCAGCCCGATCATACAGCCATTTTCGTCGCGTTGTTTGCTGATTTGACCACCCAGGTATGGACACCGCAATTGGGAAGTGATCACTGTTGTGCGTGTCTGATATGGTTCGCCAGGTAAACCTCCGAGCCAGACTCTCTGTGCAGATCGTCACATCGATCGCCGAAGTGTTGCCCGAAGCCGGGTCGATGCGGGTAGCTGAGCCGTCGTTCAAGATCACCATTTGCTTCGTCAGGGTTGTTTCGGCTATGAATCGTCCAAGCGCGTTTGATTGGTGCGATCCCCATGCGATGTGGTGAGCGTTGAAGTCTCCAGAATGAGTCGTTTATTCTAAAATATGTTTCAGTCATCAGCACTTCAAGTATGAATCTATTCTATAATTTGAAATGGCGAATGTAGAAGACAAACTTGTACACCCACCTAAAACGCGAGGCAGCGAAAGTCGGACTGATGGTGAATGCGACCAAGACAAAGTATAGGCCGAGCGCGACTGGGCTCGCTTAGGTAGCAGTGTTACGATAGACGGGGATACGTTCGAGGTGGTCGACGAGTTCGTCTACCTTGGATCCTTGCTGACGGCTGACAATAACGTTAGCCGTGAAATACGGAGGCGCATCATCAGTGGAAGTCGGTCCTACTATGGCCTCCACAAGAAGCTGTGGTCAAAAAAGATTCACCATCGCACCAAATGTACCATGTACAAAACGCTTGTAAGGCCGATAGGCCACGAACGGAGTTTTGTGGCGTGAAATTGTCGATTCAGTGTTATCTGTTTAGATGTTAACTAAATAAATGAAATGGATGGTTAAAGAGACGGCTTTCTCGCTCCCGACTTTGCGTGGAAGCGAGTGAGGAAAACGCAATAACTGAGTGAGTGTTTCCCATGCTTGGTAAGCACTGAGAAATTTGACGATCTTGTCGGTTCGAGACGTCCTCCGAGAGGTTGAATAGCTTCACTTCTACCGCTCCGTCCTCCATCTTCAAGTGAAACTTATATTGCTTTCCACCCACTGTCAGGTCGTTCTCCTCAACGATTTTCTGTGCCACTTTGCCGGATTGTATTGAATCCGCAACACCTCCTTGCGCTTCAACCCCAGCGTTACACCAACAAATTGACAAGTAAAGAAAAAAAAAATCGAAAAATACGCCAGCGATTGACTTCCAGAGACGACAAAAATGCGTCTTATCGGCTTGGAAGTTGAGCGTAAACTGAATTGCAGCGTAATTGTGCCGGATAGTGGAGGAGCCATCATGAAGTTCCCAATTAGAGTCCTTAAAAGATTCTTTGACATGTTCTATTCGTAAGGTTGTCCAATGGTTTCCAACCCTTGGGAAATGTTGAAGAGAGGGTTTCATGGATGTCTCAGATGGTTGCAAGGGGTTTTACAAAGCACCTTCTTTAAAAGGTTCCTAAGGGTATCCAAAGGGTTTATGGAACGCTGGAATTCAATTTTAAGCCTCTTTGAATCCCTTGAAAAATTCAAGAGAATGTTTAGAGCTTCTTCTTCGTATTTTCTGCCATTAAGTTCCAACTGGGACAGAGCCTGTTTCTCAACTTCTCATGAGCGCTTCCACAGCTACTAACTGTGCGCTTACTTTGTCAATTGAAGCCAAAGAACTCCTTAAGGATCTCTGAAATGCTCTTTAGGATCTATGAGAATATCTAGGAACTATTGAGAACGTCTAGGAGCCCCTTGGTGATACCCTTAAGAAACATTGTGTACATCTCTGACACACTTGAAAACTATTAGAAACCTGTCTTTGTTAAACTTCACATGCCCTTAATAGCAAAGCCCGTATGTCAACCTGACATGGTCGATAAAGTGACCTGAACCAATTTTGTCCAACATGAGGTGAAGTAAGCGATTATGGCAAGTTGCTGTAAATTTACTGATTCTCGATCTCTCAAGATGGACCAGATGGACGCCGAAGTTGGATCTACTCGGCAAAGACCTCGACAGTGAAGTTCTCCTGAAGGAATATCTACTGAACCGAATTGAAGCACCTCTTGTTGCTGTTGGCTCCTATGATAGTTAATAGAACGTAGAATTCTGTCCAACAACTCTGATTGGAGGACAACTTTCAGTTCACGAATACCCAAACAACTTTATCTTGTTTCCAAGCCAACACCTAAGTACCAATGTATGGACGATCACACATTTGCCAGAAAACGCCTTGTATTCACGAGCAGAAGAAAAGTGCTACTTAATACCAAGCTGAGGTATTTTCCATACAAGATAATTTCCAATACTAACAACCTCAAATACCTCAAATAATATATCATGCATGTTCTACTAACACCAAACTAACAATTAGATAAGGTATTGTAATACCTGAATAATACATAATGGCTTTTTATATAAAAGTGAAATTTTTCAATAGTAGTTCAATACCTCTAGCAGTCCTCAATAGCTGACGAATACCTCAATGAAGTATTGTATGTTTAATTGTTTTAATCATTTGTTTTCAATACCATTAAAATCTGGGGGATCGGAACTGGAAATCGACAGGCAGCCAGGTTGCTGTCAATCTTAAATTTTCGTAAAAATGATTTGAGTGTGCCTAGACATGGACGGTCATGATTTCGTTACTTGGTCTTAATTAAGCATGAGTATTTTACAACTTTTCTGAAATATGTTTCTCACTAAAATACGGCCAGCAACTTTAGTATATTTATTGGGTTAATTGCCTACATCGAAATGTCGAAGATTTGTGTGAAATATTTTAAGGGTGCACTTTTACTGTGGTTCCTTCAAGACAACCAAACAAAAACGATTAGCACCCGTGCAAAAGTTAGTGTTCAATTTGAACAACCTAAATGTTCAAGTCTGCATCCCTTAGATTATAATATACGTTTCGCTTGATCCTAGCAACTGTATTGGATGGCCTCATCATCTTTTACGTACGACGCTTAGTACGTATTGAAGTTCAACCGACTGTTGACCATTAGACAAAGGTACTTCAGAGAACTCTTTGAAGTTATTTGCTTACCCCTCATGTAGACCTTGACCTAGCACCCTTTCCATCTTATGATGAGCCAACTGAAGTTTGAAGGTACCGTAAAACGGGGTAACTTTGATAATGCGGGTAACTTTGATAGTGCGTAACCCACCGCATACTAAATGAAATATCATAATTTCTGTTAATCAGTTAAGCAAAGCGAATGCAAAACTAAAGAATATTAGTATGACACTTCATGAAGGAGCGGTTTTTACTCAAATCAAGAACATTTTTGGCTTTTTATACGAATTTAAAAAATTTACGCAATTTTAGCATTTTCAAAACGCTTACAAACAATCTGTTCTACGATCACTATTTCATGTAGTTTTGAACAGTTGGCCACTTATCTTTGATAGCCTAGTTATCATAGAACTTGAATACGGTCTCAAATCTCTTAGCGAAAAGCATGTTCACAAACTGGGACCATTTTTGTAATCTAAGTCAGAAATTTCCATATAACGTTAAACGCCTAGAGGTATGCAATGCCCTACAAATGTTCGTTATTCATTCAATTTTGTTCGCATCATACTCCATTATCAAAGTTACCCCAAAACAGAAAACCAACTTTCGATTATATGAAAAATTATATATCCATTCAAAATGAATCTTTTGCCAATTTATCGACTGTAATCGATAGCTAGGATGCCAGTACTTGTTTTAAAAATATAAATTGTAAATCTTTGAAACAGCATGCAAAAATATTCAAGTTTTCTTCGAAAAAACTATCAAAGTTACCCCGTTTTACGGTACTATGAATAGCGTGGATATTTGTCGGAACCTTCATAAAGTCCCTACGAAGCCCAGGTTAGTGCCAAAAACATCCAACCATTCTTTTAAAATTCCTGGGAATTGCAAGCAACATATTAGAAAGCTCTGATAACCAACATGAGAACAAGGAAACCTCTTCAAACCTTAGTTATATCCTCTATTGATCTCTTAGGATACCGTGAGATACCCTCAGGGAACCCCTTGAACTGTTCGAAACGGAATCCTTTGCAATACTCTAGGAGTCCTGAGGAAATCTCTGAGATCTCCTAGAGATCATTGCAATCCTCATAGACTCTGTCTCTGGAACCTCTATGAACCATCAAAACTCTTCATATCTAGAAATTTTAAGACAACAAACCTGTAAAACGCAGTCTAGAATTGAACAAAATATTCAAAAATGCCTTGAAGAGCCACAAATCGACTTTTCGACATTTTCCCCTGCCATCAATTTTCATCAGTAGAAAGCTCCCAGTTTATCACAAAACCCAAAATCGTACCTTGTTTCCTGCGGCGATGGGAAATGAATGTCACGTCTTTTGTCATCCTCCCTCCCTCAAAAGGATTCCACCCGTTGACCATCAGCATCAGCAGTCGTCACTGCTGCTGGTAGCTGAACAATCGAAAATGCGAAAAATCAGCAGATATGATTCCCATTCATCCCGGGGTGGTTCGATTATCCTCCTGTCGTCATAGTCCAGGGTGAAGCTAAAAAGGATTTCACCACCTTTTGACAACAATGGGACTCGGTCCTAATGAAAGCAAAAAAAAGAATTTTCCACTTTTCATCCCATCCCGAAAATGGATGTTTCAATAGAGTGAAAGTGTATCGTCTTGGTCTTATTTTTTTCTTTCTGCAACTGGTCTTCGGAGGAGAAAAAGATGACAATAGTGGTTCAGGGTGTCCAGTTTCCAGAATGAAGTGGGACGTCGACAAAGGAAGTGTCCACCACCGGCATCAGAAGCAAAGGCAGCAGCAGATGGACTAAGAAACGTGTTTCCTTTCTTCAAGGGGTTTAATTTAGCAGATCCTTGTGGCTTTACGACGATGATGATACGGAGACGGGATCGGGTGGATTGGTTGACACGTCTTCTCCTGAGCACGGTTGATGAACGAAAACTGCCTCCGGAGGAATCTAATTTCCTGTTCGGTAGACGGGTGTGCATTCAATAGAGCCGGACTGCGTGACGTGTAAGGGATTTTTGGATAACTCGGTCAGCTTCAGGAAGGGCAGCGGTCAGTTCGGAGTATTATCAAACGGGCTTGGTCCGGGATTGGAAAGATGATTGAATTGCCCGTAGTCCGTTAATGTCGAGGACAATAATTGTCAGAACTCCAAGTTTAAAAGACTTCCTGTAAGAGCTGGTGTTCTTCAAGGCAGCATTTTGGAAGCAATATTGTACAATATTTTCACATATGACTTACCTGAGTAACATCAGGCTCAGGAAGACACAGGCCTCTCCGCCAAAGGATGAAGCCCACGTGTCATCTGTATAGGTTGTAAAAAAGTTTGGATATATTTTCTTAAAACTTGAAAAAAATGGAAGATTTCTCCTAATGCTTCTGAAACTCAACTAATTATATAAAGTTAAGTATGTAGGGCTCATGTTCGATAATAATTACCTTTCAAACATCAAAAATCGTTTTTCCACACTCATTGTTTTTCGACAAACTGAAATTTAAAAACAAATTTCTAATTCGATGAAATCATCTCACGTTCCCGGGAAAGCTAATATCTCCTTACCTTATTAAGTGGATAACACTCAGGAGGGGTGTTAAAACGAGAAACTTTCTTCCTCTGGGGGGTGCGAAACGTAAATCCACTCTAATCCTCTTTCAACTGGAAGCCCTCTCGGAGATGCTTCTCCACATAAAAAGAAAGGAAACACGAAACGTCTTACTCACCGTTTGCTCTAGCTGCTGATGCTTCGTTATGTTGGTTACCGCCCCGGTGCAATTCCCATGGACCACAGCCATTGAAGAAAAGAAGCCACTTAAAAAGGTATCAAACTCCAACTAACCGCCCTACGCCGTGCTGGTTTATCTGGAGGAGCGAAAAACGGAATCCTTGCAGAAGTGATTCGGTGTAGAATGGCAAAAAACCGTTTAATTTTATAATTGATCCCCCCAGGAGTTCCAGGCTGATCCGGTGGTGTTTCATATAAATTATAGGGGGTATTTGGAGAACGGAGACATGTCACCGATGTAGATTTGAAGGTTTGCATGATACCAGCAAGTCTGAAAGGGCTTGAGGTGAAAATACACATCTATATAGACATCCAAATCAATATCACCTTCGAACTTCAAATCGATATTCGCGTTCAAAACCTAATCAAAATCATTCAATTCCAAATCTTCCAAATCCAGATTCTCTGAATAAAAGAATCCAAATCCAATCTTAATCAATCCAGGATTTAGTTTGAACGTAAAATTAATTTGCACGGATTGAATATGGATTGGGTTTCAGTTGGATTTCGATTGTATATCGATTGGAATTCTATCGGATTACGATTTGCTATTATTAGGAATAAATAAGATTGTGTATCGATTATTTTTTTCCAATAATAAGGATTTTATTTTATTTTATCCGAGAAGACTTCAATGCTTGGGCCGTGAAGTGGGGTAGCCGACTGACCAGCGAGAGAAGTTCGACGTAAGGCTGTGCAACGACAGTCTCGCTAGCACATTTCGCAAAGACGGTAAGGAATCTATTATCGACGTGACGTTTTGCAGCCCGTCGCTGATCAACAATTCGAACTGGAGAGTTAGCGCGGTAAATGGCTGGGTAAATGGCTGGTACCTCGCGTATCTGCAGGAATAAAATAGACCCCTTTGTGCGGTCCTTAGCCTCTTGCCCAGCAACTCCTATCCCTACCTCCTCGTGGTACTGGCCGGGGTACGAGTAACCTTGGGGAAGATCGGGTAACCAACCCCCGGTGGGAACTTTGGTCGTATGCTGACAGGGAAGGGGGGGTTTGCTTTTGCAAACCTGGAGCGTCTGTACTCCATGTTAGGAGTGGCTCACAACAGCGTCTGTTCCCCATGTCAGGGGCGGCTGATCATCGTCCGAGTGCCAGAGAAGGACTCTAAGCTAAACTGCGCATGGCCCTCCGAACATTTAGGGGGAATGGTCCTCCGGAAATCTAGGGGGTTGGTGTCAGGCCCTGCAAGCCAACCGTAAAAGCACATCAGCACAGGAACGCCAAAGAGAGAATACGGACCGCAACAATCGGAAAAGACCTCAGCGACGAAAAAGGACTAGCGATTGGAAACTCGGTACGTGGAACTGCAAATCTCTCAACTTCATTGGAAGTACTCGCATACTCTCCGATGTACTGAAGACCCGCGGTTTCGACATCGTAGCGCTGCAGGAGGTGTGCTGGACAGGAGCATTGGTGCGATCGTTTAGAGGTAATCATACCATCTACCAGAGCTGCGACAACACACGCGAGCTGGGAACAGCTTTCATAGTAATGGGTGATATGCAAAGGCGCGTGATCCGGTGGTGACCGATCAATGAACGAATGTGCAAGTTAAGAATCAAAGGCTGATTCTTTAACTTCAGCATAATCAACGTGCATAGCCCCTCACTCCGGAAGCACTGATGATGACAAGGACGCATTTTACGCGCAGCTCGAACGCGAGTACAACCGCTGCCCAAGCCACGACGTCAAGATCATCATAGGAGATTTGAACGCTCAGGTTGGACAGGAGGAGGAGTTCAGACCGACGATTGGAAAGTTCAGCGCCCACCGGCTGACGAATGAGAACGGCCTACGACTGATAGAATTTGCCGCCTCCAAGAATATGGCCATTCGTAGCACCTATTTCCAGCACAGTCTCCCGTATCGGTACACCTGGAGATCACCTCAGCAGACAGAATCGCAAATCGACCACGTTTTGATCGATGGACAGCACTTTTCCGACATAACCGACGTCAGAACCTATCGTGGCGCTAACATTGACTCCGACCACTACCTGGTGATGGTGAAACTGCGCCCAAAACTATCCGTCATCAATGATGTACGGTACCGACGCCCGCCCCGGCACAATCTCGAGCGGCTGAAACAACCGGATGTCACCAATGCGTACGCGCAGCACCTTGAGGCAGCGTTGCCGGATGAGGGCGAGCTCGATAGGGCCCCTCTTGAGGACTGCTGGAGGACAGTCAAAGCAGCCTTTAACGACGCTGCTGAAAGCATTGTCGGATATGTGGAACGGAGCTCAAGGAACGATTGGTTCGACGAGGAGTGCCAGGAGGTTTTAGAGGAGAAGAATGCAGCGTGGGCTGCAATGCTGCAGCATCGTACGCGGCAAAACGTGGAACCATACAGACTGAAGCGAAAACAGCAAACCCACCTATTCCGGGACAAAAAGCGCCGCCAGGAAGAGGTGGAATGCCAAGAGATGGAGTTGCTGTACCGTTCTCAAGAAACGCGGAAGTTCTATCAGAAGCTCAACACATCCCGCAAAGGCTTCGTGCCGCGAGCCGAGATAAGGATGGGAGCATCTTGACGGATGGACGCGAGGTGTTCGAAAGGTGGAAGCAGCACTACGATGAACACCTGAATGGCGCAGAGAACACAGGCACAGAAGGTCAGGACAACGAAGGCGATGGCTACGTCAGCACAACGGAAAGCGGAAACCAACCAGCTCCCACGATGGGGGAAGTTAAGGATGCCTTTCAACAGCTCAAGAACAACAAGGCCGCTGGCAAGGATGGGATCGGAGCCGAACTCATCAAGATAGGCCCGGACAGGTTGGCCGCTTGCCTGCATCGGCTGATAGTCAGAACTTGGGAAACGGAACAACTACCGGAGGAGTGGAAGCAAGGCGTTCTATGCCCTATCTACAAAAAGGGCGACAAACTGCAGTGTGAAAATTATCGTGCAATCACCATCCTAAACGCCGCCTACAAAGTGCTATCCCAGATTCTCTTCCGTCGTCTATCATCCATAGCAAACGAGTTCGTGGGAAGTTATCAAGTAGGTTTCATCGACGGCCGCTCGACAACGGATCAGTTTTTTTCCGTGCGACAAATCCTCCAGAAATGCCGTGAGTACCAGGTTCCTACGCACCATTTATTCATCGATTTCAAGGCGCCATACGATAGTATCGACCGCGTAGAGCTATGGAAAATCATGGACGAGAACAGCTTTCCCGGGAAGCTCACAAGATTGATCAGAGCAACGATGGACGGTGTGCAAAACTGCGTGAAGATCTCGGGCGAACACTCCAGTTCGTTCGAGTCTCGGCGGGGACTACAACAGGGCGACGGACTTTCATGCCTGTTGTTCAATATTGTGCTTGAAGGTGTCATGCGGAGAGCCGGACTTAACAGTCGAGGCACGATTTTCACGAGATCCGGACAATTTGTCTGCTTCGCGGATGACATGGATATTAGAGGGAGAAAATTTGAAACGGTGGCAGATTTGTTCACCCGCCTAAAACGCGAAGCAACAAGAGTCGGGCTAATGGTGAATGCGTCGAAAACAAAGTACATGCTGGTTGGCGGAACTGAGCGCGACAGGACCCGCCTTGGAAGCAGTGTTACGATAGACGGAGATACCTTCGAGGTGGTGGACGAGTTCGTCTACCTCGGATCCTTGTTGACGGCTGACAACAATGTTAGTTGGGAAATACGAAGGCGCCTAATCAGCGGAAGTCGAAGCTCCAGAAGAAACTGCTGTCAAGAAAGATTCACCCCCGCACCAAATGTACCATGTACAAAACGCTCATAAGACCGGTAGTCCTCTATGGGCATGAGGCGTGGACTATGCTCGAGGAGGACTTGCAAGCGCTTGGGGTTTTCGAACGCCGAGTGCTAAGGACGATCGTGTGGCGGCGAAGGATGAACCACGAGCTCGCTCAACTCTACGGCGAACCCAGTATCGTGAAGGTAGCTAGAGCTGGAAGGATACGCTGGGCAGGGCATGTTGCAAGAATGCCGGACAACAACCCTGTAAAGATGGTGTTTGCTACGAATCCGGTCGGAACAAGAAGGCGTGGGGCGCAGTGAGCTAGGTGGATTGACCAGGTGCACCAGGACCTGGAGAGCGTGGGTCACAGTCGAGGATGGAGAGAAGCGGCCATGAACCGAGTGAATTGGCGAATTATTGTTGGCGAGGCTTTATCAAGATAATTGATGTAAAGCCAAGTAAGTAAGTAAGTAAGTTAGCGAAAAATACATCGATAGTGACTATCAATCCACTACTGCGTTGTCCAGAGAAGTTGGGCAGTATGGCAGAGGAGGAATGGAGAACGTTGGTGGAAGACAAATGATTTCAACAAGGATCATTTCGTCAAAGTACTCCGAGCAGTAAGCGACGCTCCAAACATGGAAGGAGGAGAGTGGACAGAAGCGTTGGCGAGAGCGTGTGACGCAACTATACCGAGAAAATTGGAGTCAAGGAGTCAGCGGCGTCCTGCATATTGTACTCAGCACCCTCTGTGCAGCCTTCTTAAGAGCCAGAAGACGCGTGCAGAGAGTTAGATCGAAAGCCAGCATGGAAGAGCGTAAGGTGACCTACCGGCTGGCCAGAGCCGCTTTCAAACGGGAGATAGTGACGAGTAAAGTTCTGCAAATCTACTTTCGGAACCGGCTTACGACACAAACCAGGGACGGATCCAACCAAAGTAACGACATGAGTTCCACAGGGATCCATACTTGTTCCAACACTGCGGAGTATGATGGAGTCGAGATCGTCGGGTTCGCAGGTGACGTCGTTCTTGCGATAACTGGTGAGACTGAGGAGGAGGTGGAGATGCTGGCGTCGGAATAGCTAGACTAGCTATGCCAGCGAAAAGGCAACGAAAGCGGCTACCACTGTAGCTAGCATCATGCCCAACATTGGAGGACCAATAAGCAGTACGAGGCGTCTTCTGGCATACGGTCCATATCGAGATTGAATTGAGAACCAAACGCAATCGAGAGAAGCTGACTGGTACGTTCCGACTCATGGCTATACGTGTGGCGAAAGCCTAGTGTGTTATCGCCGGAATGATCCCCGTCTGCACTCATTTACTGTGAGGAATACAATCAGAATGGAAACAATGGCCAAGTGACAGCAGGAGTGGAATAACTCGGAGAAAGGCATTGGCGTAGCTAGGATTTTTTTTCTGGAGGGGGCCTAGGGGGGGGGGCCTAGAAAATACTTGTTTCACAGAAGTAATGTCGGTCACAATAATCACGATTTTCTCAAATTTCGTAGTTTTACCAGAAAAGTATTGATTTTATTTGTTTATTATTTTGTCTCGTTTCACGGCACATCAGCGATATTTGTAAATTTCAATCTTCACTACTGGATTCTTTTTGTAATCCAGTCAAAAATTCTTCAAGAATTCTTACAACGAAGGTCTTTTGTGGTACTTCCACGAATTATTCAGGTATTCAACCATGTGCTTTGAAGAGATTCCTTCTTGGAGAAGAAATTCCTTCCTCAATTATTTTCGTTCTTTTTAGTGCTATCTCCAAGAATTCCTTTACCGGCTTCCTTTGAGCCAGGGTTCTGAATTATCGTATCAATGATGCGAAATCTACAATTTTTCGCACGTAAGGAGAATGCTTTCTCGCTTCCTCACGTGAATTTCTTTTTTCGCTCACACTTATTCTCCCTAGAGTTACGATGGAGGATAACCGAAAATCATTCCACTCAGGGGATAATTTCTTTTTCACCCCATCATATTTTCGCTCACCAACTTCTCCCGAGAATTATCACTATGTGGATAAAAAAAAACTGGTGCCGCCGACGGGATTCGAACCTACAACATTGCTGAAAACAGCCGCGATGCGTGCACGCTATCCATGCTACCACATCAACTTGACGAAATCAGCAGTTAATTTGATGCATAAAAGCAACTGCTGCTTGTGGCGATGGACACATGAAAAGTTCTCCATGGAGAGGAGAATGATAAAATAAAATACTCACAGCTGTGGAGTTGTGCCATTATCTATTTTCGCTTTGTTTTGTAGACGGATAATTTCGCAAGGCAGCTTTTCGCTGAAAATTGTGGTGATGGAGAAATCCATTATCGTGAGAGTGAGTGAGAATTCGGAAGCTTGCTTTGAGCTCATCTTGAGATTCTCACGAAAAATCATTCCTAGACTTATTGATCACCAGAAAATTTCTCTATCAAATAGCTAAAAAATAAAAAAAAAAAAAACACTTGAAGAATTTCTCCAGAGAATGCATTAAAAATTCTTTTAATAAATTCTCCTGGAAGGCCCTCTCCATACTTATTACATATAAATTCCAATTGTTAGTTACAAGTATCCTCCAGTTGTCCATTAAAAATTTGATTAGGTTGTTCAGGAATAACTGAGAATTTCATCAAAAAATAGTACAAAAAATTCTATGACTCTCACTAAAAATGTCTTCAAGATCAACAAGCAAGGATTTATTCCACGAATTCTTCAGATAGTTCATCAACAGTTCTTCCCACCTTGCTTTCGAAATTCTTCCTCAATGTCTCTGCAGGATTGTTAAAAAAACGCAGTAAAAATTATCCGGACTTCCTGCAAAACAATGAAATAATTATTCTAGGTGCTCTAAGAATTCCTCGTAATATTTCACAAAAATTTCATGAGCAATTGTAAAAAAAAATACGATTGAGGAAATTTTGTTAATATTTTTCAGAGAAATTCTTCGCATTTGTATCTGCATTATTTTCACAGATATTTTTTTAGATTCCCTAAGATTCATCCGAAAAATTCACCAGAGATTCATCTGAATATTTTCCAGAGATTTTTTTAGTTTAAACCGCACTAACGATGCTTTTAGGAATTTTTTAAGAATTTTTTTTCTAATATTTTGCAATTTATTCTTGAACTTTTTAAAAATTTCTCTAGAAATTCCATCAAATATTCTTTCAGGGTCTAGAATTAACTTTTTTTTTGGTAATTGTAATCTCAGGATTTTTTCATGAATAAAATTAAAAAAAATATCCATACTCAATTTTTTGGTTTAAAAACTACTCCGGGAATATCACAATATTTTTAGCGATTGCTCTATATATTCCCCTACAAATTACTCCTTATCAGATTTCTAGAGAAACACATATAAAACAAGGTTTGAAAGTACTTTGTTGGTAATCTTTTGAATAAACATTATTCAAAAATAAAAAAAATCAGAATTCCTGTCGTAAAATTCAAGAATTGACAATGTACCTCATAAAAAAGTTAAGTGGTCCTTGTAGGATTTACTACAAAAAATCTTGTTTTTTTCCTCGTCTGTTATAATAGAAAATTATTGGTGTTTTTACTGAAAGCATTTGTAACTTAAATGTTAGATAAAATTTTGTATCAACTCCGAAGTTTTATGATACTCTGGTGAACATATTTATGTAGAATTTTTCCTACGTTCAGAATTTCAAAACAAACTTTTTTGAAGGGTCTATTAATCTGTAATACTGTAGTATAGTGTTTAACGCGAAAACATTGCCAGTATGTTTTTAGATCATAACCGTACGTATAAAAATTCAAAACTCCTATAATTCATCATTTTCTAAATTCTTTAAAATATTGCATTTTTTTTAGTATGGACAGATTTTTGTACGAAGTTCCTCAAAGCGTCATGCGAAGGAAGGAGAAACAAAAGCAGGTTGAAAGGTTGAAGCAGGTAGAGTAATAGATTGATAATGGTAAAATGAAAGTCAAGTGATTATTTATCTTATTTCAAGAGGTTAATTACAGGATTGTTAAAATCTCTCTAATTAATTGACAAATAAAATGAATTTCACAAGAAGTTGCATCAGAATCTTCTTTAGAAATTATTCTGAAAAATATCCTTCCTTGACTTCCGGTTTTCTAGAATTCTGCCAGCGAGCCTATAGAAATTCCGCTCTAGTAGATTCTGCTAATAATTGATAACATTATTTCCAAAGAAGTGTTTTAAGGAAGATCAATACAAATTTCTTTACTCTTCTACTTCTCAGTTATGTTGCTACATATTTCTCTACAGATTCCTGAACCACTATGCCAATTTCGGAAGCAAAATTTTTTCTTCAACAAATTTCCTTTGAAGAATTCGCAGGCAAGCTACATCTAAAAACCTTTATTTTTCAATTCTAGAGTAATCCGGGGATTTGAAGAGAAATTTCTCGAAGAAGAAAATATAGAAGAATGTTTGACGCATTTTTTTAAGTATTTTGGAAATATTTGTTAAGGACTTTTATGAACTTTGCGGAAGAATTTGTAATAAAGTTTATGGAAAAAATATTTGAAGGAATTTGCAAAAAAATTTCTAGTAGAACAATTAGCAAAATATCTCAGTATTAGATTTGACAGAACCAACTTTTTGAGGAATTGCGAGAAAAAACTGAACTTGTGAAAAATTTAGTAACATTTTTTAGGTAAATCCGGGAACATATTCAGAAATCAATTTGCTAATGAAAAATAGACAAACAACCCGAGGAGGAAAGAATAACTCGCAATAACTTATGCATACCATATTGTGGTATCATACCATAATTAGGTATTGTTAAGTTTTCAAAACCTCGTTTTGGTATTATAAAGGTATTTAAAAAAAAAATGTTTCAAACGATTAAAAATACTTCATTTTGGTATTCGAAAGGTATTATGGACTGCTAGAGGTGAACTTTTATTGAAAAAAAAAAAATCACTTTTATCTAAAAATCCATCAAGTATTATTTAGGTATTGCAATACCTGATCTAATTATCAGCTTGGCATTTATAGAATATGCAGAAGGTATTATTTGAGGTATTTTACCTCTTATGCAAGGCTCATTCAGGTTGTAAGTATTGAAAATTTTCTGGCACGGGATACCTCAATTTGGTATTCAGTAGTTATTAGTTATTTTCTTCTGCTCGGTAGAGAATGAATGTCAACAAGGAGGAATTCACTATGAAAATATGAACAAGTCCCACAATATTATTTGACTTATTCACAAGACATTTTTAAAAGTTCTGAAGCCACCCTTCAATATTCCTTGAGGAATTTGATTATACTAAAATTTTGTAAAGAATATCGAAGTTCTTCAAAAAATTATACAAATCTGTTGGAAATTAATCATATTAAAATTTATGAAGTAATAAGTTTTCTTGGAAAGATAATTGTGTTACATCTTTTCACATCATCTAAAGAATACTTGGATACGCTAAAATTCCATGAAAGTTATGTCTTAATTTCCAACAAGAATTTTCGCTATGTATTGTCTTACAAATTCTATGTATTGTCTTACAAATTCTGTCTATATTTTTCAATTATTTTTTTCGGACACTATACGAGTTGGAGTTAATTTATGGATTTCTTTAGTGTATTCTCGTTACCGGACATCTCGAGCACATAATAAATCAGAATGCAAGGAACATGCTGCTTTATGCTGAAAATAGTATTAATTGGATTTGGAACGAATTTTGGGAATCAAATTTCCAGGATATTGACGCTTTTATTGTCGAAAAATTGTGTTTATCGCATACAACAAAAAGTTATTTCTAACAGTAACCATTCGATCGACAGCAACGGTTAAGCTATCGGTTGTTGCGCGATTCACCGAAGTCAGAACCACCACGCTGCTGCTATGTGAGACAAGCGAGGTTTCCTCACTTCAGTTGTTCAACATAAGAAAACGTAACTACTGAAGAGATTTTTGTCAATAACCATGACTCTTGTTATTGACAAAAATCTCTTCAGTAGTTACATTGATTCAGAAGATTCTGCTACGTATTAATTTGTTGCGTTTTTTTATTATCATCATAAATTCTGGGAGGGGGGGGGGGTTGCTGGATGATTCTGGAGGGGGCCAGGCCCCCCTGCCCCCGCCCCCCTGTTCCTACGCCAATGGAGAAAGGAAGATGGACCCAAAGGCTTACTGCTAACGTATCGGTGTGAACAACCAGAAAACATGTACCCAGTTTTTATCGCTTCCGGAAATATCTGCACAAAGTCTCTACAATGTCCAACCTGTACACATATCTAGGAGACACCGGAACATGTTATATTCAACTGCTCTCGATTCAAGGATATGCGAAGCGAAATGATATCGGAAACCGCAAGCGTTTAAAAGCCGAATAACATTCTGTAGAACATGTGCCACCTCGAAAGCAATTGGAATGCGGTGAACAGAGGGATAACGCGACATAATCTGCAAAGGAGATGCGTGAACATCATAGAGCTCCAGGCTGCGATCGGAGTAGGCTAGATCCTCCGTCGAGAATCAGGCGTAGTGTAGTATCGGAATTAAGTCGTCGGGCGCCTGCAAACCGGAAGTCATCCTCCAACCGGAATTGCAGAATCAACCCAGGCACTTGACCGACCAACGTCAAGTCGAAGTAGGCTTATTCCATCGCTGAGTAATTCACGAAACAGCACCGGAAAATGATAGTCGGGGCGTCTGTGAACCAAAAGTTTCCCTCCACCGAAATCGCGAGATCGGCATCTGCTTGGATAGCATCGGTTCGGAAGATCTTCTGCTGTCGAGGAAATTTTCGTCGGAGTTGCATAGATCCACCGCCGGGGACTACTCTGAATAGTACGTTACGTATAACCGGCTTGAGTCGTCGGAGCGCTAGTGAAACAGAAGCCATCCTCCAACTGGAATCGCTGGACTGACTTCGGGACTCCACCGGAAAAACCGAAGCATGAAGAAACGCGTAGCCGGAGTAGGCTAGCTTCAATATCGGGGACTAGGCCGAGTAGCATCGATCGTCACTAACCAGTTTTGGGTCGTCGGGGCGCCAGTGATCCAGAAGTCATCCTTCAACCGGAATCGCTGGACCGACCTCGGCATCCAACTGGTCAACCAGCGAAGATCGAGTCGTCGTAGAGTAGCGAAGTGCGTATGAGCGTCCAGTAGAAATTCAACAGGGCTCTGACGTGAGGCCAGCCCAAGAGTCGTCGCACAGAAAGCTGTGCAGATTTTCAACCGCCAATGAGGCAAAACGAGTATTCGCAGAAACACCGTAGGAATGTCGTAGTGAGCAGCGTTTTTGACGACATTAGCGATAACAACAGCGAACTAGCAGAACAGCTAGAGGCTGAGACTGACGAAGTGGATGAGCACAGCTCTCCCCCGATGAAGTTGCGTGATGTAGTTCCGGGTGAGATCGAGGCATAGGAGCACAGGATTTTGAAGTTTTTTGTACCCTACTATAAATAAACATAAAACAGGTAAAGAGCTAAGAAAAAGAGTCTAAGCTAAAGATCCTATGTTTCAGCTGAACAGCTATGTTTAGTTAAACTAAAAATTAAACGCAGTTTAAGGGAGAACGGTGAACGACAAAAGTTGAGAAGTGAAAACCAATGAGCCGAAAAGCTTAAGCTGTTGTCAAAGTCGAAGGCAAGGCTAATCCAAAGCTAGAGAACCTAGACTATAGAGCGGAAGCTGAAAACCCAAAGATTTGAAATCAAAGCTTAGGAGTCAAATTTAAAGATACAAAACCAAACAAACAAAGCTAAAGATCCTATATATATAGGCAAGCCCAAAGAGCCAAAGCTTAGAAGTCAAAACTAAAGAGATCTTCTTCTTTCTGGCATTACGTCCCCACTGGGACAAAGCCTGCTTCTCAGATTAGTGTTCTTATGAGCACTTCCACAGTTATTAACTGAGAGCTTTCTTTGCCGTTTGACCATTTTTGCATATGTATATCGTGTGGCAGGTACGAAGATATGTAATTGAGGCCGGAGTTATTCCGGTGTGTAACAATATAATGATGTGTTGTTGTAAAGGAAAGGGTTGCCGTGATATACGGACACTAGAATTGAATCACGTTTCTTCGAAGGTTCGAATACGAATGTTTTATTTCTCTTCGATTGTTAAATCGAGACCCATGGAGAATGCTTCAGGTGTCGGTCGTCGACTTGGGCGACCGGATCAAATTAAGCTTACTGGCCAGTGCTTGCGTTCGCAACGGATGTTTATAGAAACGACTTAAACGATGCAAGCATTGGCGATAAGTTGTAACAGGCGTACCCTAAGCGAAGTCTTAAGCCAGACGATACGATACGGAACCAAATGTTCTAAGAACTTCTTTAGGTGTCCTGTCACCAGTGCTGTGCAACTTTTAGAGTATGCTTCCGTTCCACACAGACACGAACGGAATCCAATCGGAATCCAGGAGCGTAAACTTTCTGCAGCGGTTAAATTCTACAAAACCCTGAAAACAAATCTCGCTTAAGCGCCAACACACCCAAGTGGTGTGATGCGAGATCGCACTTTGAATTGCTTACCCGGCAAAACTCTCTCAAGGCGGGTTTAAACGAACTTTACGGGATACTCACCAACGATAAAAGCGCAAAATGTATCAAACCAAGCGAAAGGATAAGACTTTTGATTTTTGGATATTGATTACAAATAAACTAACGTGTGATTGCGAAAACATCGATACTGATTGAAAATCTCATTATATTTAGGATAAACTTCATGACCTAAGACTTGCGCAAGTATTCCCCAGTAATCTTACAGCTATATAAAACAATGTTGGATTAGATCTAACCTGAGCGTAGCTTAGCTACCGGACGGGATCCTGGCTCACGGACGATCGCTACGACGTAATCTCGTGCCGTCACGGACCGGCGCCGTTGATGATGTCGTGCCGTACCGGGTGTCGACGTGTACCGGCTTCTTGTCGTTTTGGTGGGTGGCGACGTAGTAGGCGGGGATTCTATGACACTACCCCGAACGCCACTACCCCGAATGCCACTACCCCGAACGCCAATACCCCGAAAGCCATTACCCCGAATGGGTCATTACCCCGAACGCCACTACCCCGAATGGGTCACTACCCCGAACGCCATTACCCCGAATGGATAACATTTTGAGACATATTCTAGTTAGAGAGTGGGGAGATAATTGTCCGATTCCTTTTGAGTATTTCACGAGTTTGGCTCAAAAATGTATTTTTCAAATATTAGAAGATAAATAAGCAGCTAGTTGTTCAGCAAATAATTTGTACAAACTTAGTTTTGTCCTCTAATTTTGGGAAGATTCACACAGCCACATTGCAATGCTCTGAAGAACAGCCCATTTCGAAAAGAATGGTGAATTTATTATGAGAAGAATTGCTTTAAATATGTACAATGGGGGCATGTATGGGGGCCCAGATAGCCGTAGCGGTAAGCGCGCAGCTATTCAGCATGACTAAGCTGAGGGTCGTGGGTTCGAATCCCACCGGTCGAGGATCTTTTCGGGTTGGAAATTTTCTCGACTTCCCAGGGCATAGAGTATCTTCGTACCTGCCACACGATATACGCATGCAAAAATGGTCATTGGCACAGTAAGCTCTCAGTTAATAACTGTGGAAGTGCTCATAAGAACACTAAGCTGAGAAGCAGGCTCTGTCCCAGTGAGGACGTAACGCCAGAAGGAAGGAAGGAATGTACAAAATTAGGATGTACTAAAATCTCTTATTGGACGTCGGTAGCCACTTCCTTTATTCATTTTATAGGTGTCGGGCATTAAGATTAAGATCGTCTTAAAGATTTTGTTCCGTAAACGATGGTAATGGAAGTTCATCCTGAGATAATCGCTGCAAAAGTTGTTCTATGGAACCCGCCTATAAACCAACCTAATAGACGACCGTTCCGCTATCGCACTTGTACACTTGTACATGTTAGAAAAATCGGCGGCCTCTCATTGACGCTACAGTAAGAACTTTTGTTGATTTGTGGGATCATTAATTTGAATTTCTGTGATAACCACAAATAAAATATTTTTTTGATTCAAGATAATGAAGAAATGATGGCAGAAAAGTGGTGGGTAAATCCATAAGAGATCTGTCTTTTTTAATACAAGAATATAAAAGAAAGGGAAATTTTTCGATTAGAATTATAGCAGGAATCACTTTAGTGAATGCCTTCAAGATATATTCCTTTATGAAAAGCTGTTCTATATGGAAATATTAGTGACTAGCTTATCGAACAAAAACGTGAAAGAACAGCCTATTTAAAAAAGAAGGGCAAATTTCTGGTGAAATGTTTGCAGCTATGACGTGAATGATCACTGTAACAACGTGATGCTATGACACAACCTATATTCATAAGAAAGAAAAATATTTGTTCAAAAACAAAATTGAAATATGAACACCACCAACACCACCAACCAAATACCGGTGATTACGCATCTGTTAAGCAATACCATATTGAGGGTTATGGATTCGAATTCCTTTCAGTCAATAAAATGCTTATTTTATTAAAGCCCATTCACAAATTTCGTAACGCTGAAGGGAGCAAAAAAGTTTGTGGGTGGTTGTCCTCGAAATGATACAGCCCATTCACAATATGTAGAATTGCCATACAAAAAATAGTAC
The DNA here is from genome assembly GCF_002204515.2 of Aedes aegypti. Classification (NCBI taxonomy): domain Eukaryota; kingdom Metazoa; phylum Arthropoda; class Insecta; order Diptera; family Culicidae; genus Aedes; species Aedes aegypti. Next base: position 100,290,800 of record NC_035107.1, read on the forward strand.
GAGGGGGTGAGTAGGTGTTAAAAATGGCAATTGTTGGCGACATGAAATTTGTGAATGAACCCTTGAATTGCGAAGGTGCGCACTGAGCTGATAAACAGGCACTGTCTCAGAAAGAATGAGAAGAATATAGTTGCCATCAAGATATTTCGAAAGAATAAATATATGATGAACATTTTACCGACGAATTTTACATGCCATTAATTACCAGCCTTCATTAGAGACGCATTTTTACACGCAAAACAAGATACTGTACTGTATCTCATACTATTCGGGGTAATGGCTCATTCGGGGTAGTGGCGTTCGGGGTAGTGGCGTTCGGTAGAGACTGCTTGATGATTCGGCGCGGAGCGGAATCGTGACTACGGCTTCTTGCGCCGGCAGGCCGGTTGGGAGCGACGCCACGGACGGTGCCTTGTCGCACTTGCTTGCCAACCGCTCAGGATCGTCTACCACTCGCCTAAAACTGAACGAATCTGTGGCCAGATCGTAGGTGGCACGTTATCGCCACGGTGCGTTAACCACTCTCGCCGATGGGGCTATTACAGCACTATTCTTCGAAGGGTCGAAACCAGGATCTGCGTAGGCCAAATATAAAAACCTTCGCTTGAAGGTTTGGCCTTCAAGCGATACATCCACATAAGCTACCACATCACACAATCACATTTAATTTGCATTTACCTGATATTTTAATGATAAATTGCAATCATTCTTGCAGAATTCAGAAACTATTCTCTGTTTCAGCTACACAGTTCGAACGAAACGTGTAAATTTCTGAGACATATAATGCACATAATTGGAGCGTGGAGTATCATGGATATTTACATGATATTTCATGTAAACTTCAATTATATATGATGTAATCCACCAGGATCCTCTGTGGTTACATGACATATAACACATTTTTACATTATTTCAGACTTAAATTTACATTACGTCATGTTTACATCGCATAAATGAAGTTTACATGACGTGTAATCTTCATAATTTTTAACTGTATACCGTGCCTATTAACGGTAAATAATACTATAAAATTTAACAATTGAATCAGTTCTTCTCTCCTTACGTTTTTTACACTTCACTCCGCAATTACTGTGCACTTTAAGCGGTTCTATTGACTCGTATTATAAGTTCACTACTTCTTCAAAAAATCGACTGCCTTGTTCAATCACCAAAAAGCAAAGAGACTTGATTCTGCGCTTTTCTTTCCTTAACGAATTCAATTTTAAAGCGGGTGGTGTTATCGCAAACTGATGAGGCTCATCAGTTTGTGTACATCAGTTGAAATTCATTTATTTTTAATTATTATTGCGAAATGATTATGGCTGAACTGTTATACTGAAACGGTTTTGTTTGGTGTCCTTGCTAAAAGTTTGCGCTAGTGAGGCACTACCGATGAGGTAGTGTTCACAGCCGACGGATTAAGAAGCGTTTATGACCTGTGTTTTCCTTGGCACACAGGTTATTGCAACAAAACTGTTACAAAGTGAAATACAATGTTGCGCAAACAACATCGCGGTGTAAAAGTATTCATACCACAGGTTGGTCACTGGGTCAAGTTGGGTAAAAAAGGGGTTTCTTTTGGGACATACCAAGTTACCTCTATTTATTATTAATAACAATCATTTTAATTTGCATAAATCATTAAGATCTGGTATTCAACATTATAAATGAAGAGTTTTGCAGCGTTTAAAATATACTGGATGTGGCCATTCGGACGTAATGCCCGGAAGAACCGGCTAGAGATTTGTTGGATACTAAACCGTTTTAATTCTCGTAAAGTAGAAATCATACATAATTGTGCACTTTAGTGCATTTTAATGCCTTCCAATAAGTTGTGCACAGATGTTCAGATACAAATTGGCCACTTTATCGTAAGTTTGAGGCGTCCCGGAACCCGAAAATGGTCATTTGTAGGATTAATAAAATGCAAAACTCATAGTTATCCAATTCAATCGTTTCTCAAAAGGTTTACACTTTTGAAATTTTCTTAAAATTCCGCCATATAGTGGCCATATTATAACCAATTCCGGAAATTATCCTAGCTTAAGAGCCAAGGTGCAAATCCAACAGCCAGAGGTAATAAACGAATGTTTAAGAGCGAAAGCTAAGGCAAATCAGTGCATAAGAGCCAAAGCTAAAAAGTCAAATCTAGAATGGCAATGTTAAAGTATAAAACCTTAAGAGCCGAAACCTGATAATTAATACCAGGCTTGATGAAACTCCTCTACATCACCCAGTTCACCATGCTCTAGAGCAGCGTGCTGTCATTGCCTCTTTGCGAGGGAGCGAAAACATACCATGAAGAGAGGCAACGAAAAATGAGCGAGACAGATGTAACACAAAACACAAAGGAGAAAAAATCCTTCAAAAAAGACTGCCATCACAATTCGGCAAGGCCTGTTTTGGTTCAGACGGGTCACCTAAGAGTTCTTTTAAAGTGTGAGTAAGGGTGAGCATATAATCAACATGGAAAGAGTATCAGAAGAAGTCCTCGCATTTTGATGCACCCTCACTCGAATCGTTTAAGAATTCGTGTTGTGAATTTTGTGTTCAACTTTTACTCTACAGAAAACCCTGGAAAACGCCTCATTTTTGCATCGCATAGTAGTTCCTATCGAGCCTGGTTAATACTAAACAGTAAAAACCAAAGCAAAACAACTAAGCCCAAAAAGTCAAAACCAAGCAGTCAAAAGCTTAAGAGCCTATCAGTCAAAGCTGAAGTACCCAAACTTAAGAGCAAAATCTGAAGAGCCAAAGCGATAACGCTGAATCTTATGAGCCAAAGCTAAGGAGCTCTAAGACCAAAGATAAAGAAACCTTGTTAGAAGTTTTTTTAAGTTGTTGAGATGTTGTGTCAAAGCGGAAGATCATTATAAGCATTTATTGTCTTTTTTTTGGTAAGCGCGATACTAATCAAAATACTACTCTCACTACTAACAAAGTTTCTTTATCTTTGGCCTTGAAGCAATAGCTTGGCTCATAAGATTCAGCGTTATCACTTTGTCTCTTCAGATTTGGCTCTGTTTGATAAAGTCATGCGGTGATTCAACTTTGGACATAAAATCAAAGCATAAGAGCCCAAGCTTGAAAGTCAAAGATAAAGATCCAAAGCTGAAGAACCGAAGCTAAAGAGCTGAAGCTTAAGAGCTTAAGCTTAAGAGCCAAAGCTCGAGGGTCAAAGCCTAAAAGTCAAAGTTTAAGAGCCTAAGCTTAAAATCCATAGCTTAAGAGCCAGGGCATAAGGACCAGAGCTTCAGAACCAAAGCTTAAGAGCCAACTTTTAAGAGCAGGGTGTCTACTACCTGGAAAAACCTGGAAAACCTGGAATTATCAGGGAATTTTATTGAACCTGGAAAAAACCTAGAATTCTCAGGGAATTTTGAAAACCACCAGGGAAATTTCTTTAAGCCAGTGATTTATGGTAGAATATGTTCATGATAAAGCATTTTCAAGTCAAAACCCAAACATCTTGAGGATATTTTCGAGTATGAAATTTAATTGACTTCCCAAGATGTGATTGAATTTTATTAATATCTCTTAATGTGTCCAGTAATGGGTTACCTTCATGAATGTTTTTCAAATTATTCGAAATTGAAAAACTGATTTTGGGAAAGTAATCTGAAATTCGAACAATTTTCAAATTAAAGTGTCGAAACAAACAATGTACCATCAGTGCACCAGATTCCGATCATTTAAGGGAAGTTATGTGTTCAAATGTTTATTATAAAATAACGATTGTGTCGATCAATACTATTTTTGTGTCAAAATGTTAATGTTGTTAACATTGCTAGAATATATCCGTGTAAAAAATGTTGCTTTTGATTTGACACGAAAAATCAATTTTTACACTAGAGGCAAGAGCGAATAGTGGAGCACTGATGGAATTAATTTTAGGGCTGGTAACAGGTCTCTTTTTAGAGACTTGGTCTCTATTTTAATAAAAATCATCATTTTTCATGAAAGGTCTCCAAACTTTTTTATTTTCCAACGAAAATGGTCTTTAAAGTCTCTTTTTTCCTTATCAACTGCAAGCAAATGAAATTTGATACAAAATTCTGCAGGCTCCAGAGAATGTTACGAGACTATTCAACTAATTCTTCAAGAATTTCATCTCAGATTTCTCGAGGAAAAGCCTCAGAAATTATCCTAGTTGTCTCTCCAGAGATTTAACCTGGAATCTCTCCAGAAATTCTTATAGGGATTCCTCTTCCAGTTATCCCAGATATTCTTTCAGCGATTTTCAAAGAATATCAAAATTTCACCAAAATATGCTCCTATTTCCTGAAATTCTCGAGCACTTGAACGTTACTATCTCCAATAATTTGCTCAGGGATCACTTTGATTTTTTTTCTGAACACAATCCTAGGTCTTCCTCCTGATAATTTCCATTAATAATTCAACCAGTTGTTCAATTTTCTATTTGTTACTATAGGAGTTCTTCCAAACATTTTTACAGATTTTTATCCAAGAACATCCGCAAAAGTTAATTCCAGAGTTTTGAAATTGTTCAGCGATTTTTTTTTATCAAGAAACCCGGTTAGGATTCTTCACGCCATTTCAACCAAGCATTTTTCAATGAGTTTCTCAAAAAAAATCCCTTGGAATCTACAAACGTTCATTCAGGGTTCCATACTAGTTATCACTGCAGCTTTTTTCAGAAAATCCTCCTACTTTTTTAAGGGATTACGTCCGGTATTTTTCAAAAAGTTTCTTCAGAAAATGTTGCAAGATATAATTCAGAGTTTCAATTGATTCTTTTTTTATTCTATTATCCTAAAAATTTAACTAGAATTTCTTCTAAAATTTCCTCGAGGGTCTATGAGTTCTTCTAGTAATCCTTATTCATCAAGGGTGCCTTAAGAACTTTAAAATGTTTCATCAGAGGTTGCTTGAAAATTTGCATTGAAAATACCTCACGAACGTTTTTGAACATTTTCTCAAATTCCTGAAAAATATCATTTACATTTACTCGGAGAAAAAAAATCTGGAAGAATACTTAGACAAATCTCAAAGAATTCCATGAGAAATCTCAAAGAATTACTGTAGAAATCTTAAAAATATCTTTGAGTTAGTCCTGGAGAAATCCCTAGAGAAATTTCTAGATAAAATCTTGAAGATTTTTTTAAGGACAATTTTGTAAGAACTCCTTGTAAGGAAATCTTTGAAGAAATTTCTGGTTGAATTTTTGATGAAGTTCTCGGGCTGCAAACCTTTCAAATAAAGAAATCTATCCAACCATCCTAACCTGACGAAATCTTCGGAGTAATATCTGAATCTTTGGGCAAATCTCTGAAATAATTTCTGATGAAATTCCTTGAGAAAATCATTGAAAATTTCATACAGTAATACGAGCAGTATTATTTGTCGTTATGTCACAAGGAATTAAAAAATAGAGTTATTCTCAGAGAAATCTTTAATCTAATTTAATAATGAATCAAACTCTCATCTCCTGGTTTCCGTTAGGTTTCGATTTATTGTTTTTTTTTTTATTCCTGTTCGGTCTCGTTTTAGTTCAGTTTGGTCTTTATTTCGTACCGTGACCTGCTCTAATTCCGTGTGTTGATTAATACCGTGTATTTGGGAATTATGTGGATTTCTAGCATATTATATAATTTATTTTTTTTAAATGATTGTCACAAACGTTACCGTGGTGCCAGCACACGGTATAAGGACGCGGTTGCTTATGTGTTCCAAATACCGTGTTTCAGTTATAATTCCAAAATGGCGAAGTGAAATATATATATTATTTCCCTAATCAATCATGCAAACTTCAATACGTTGTTTGATACAAAATTTTCAAAATGGTTCAAATCATATTTTTTATGCAAAGTATATAAAACGGTCTACTATGTAAAACATGAAAGACTTGAAAATAATCATACGTTATTTTTATCTGATCGATTGAAACTTGAGTTTTTTTAACCTCATGGTAATAGAGCATGTCACGGTACCCTTTTTCAGGGAAAAAGTTTCTTAAAGTTCCTATTTTCAAGTCTTTCAGTTACTTCTAGCCCTGCAATTTACAAAATTTGAACGTTGTCGAATGAAATGCAATCAATTCATCATAGATCAAAAATACAAAATATAAATGCTGTACTGGTCGAACTCGATTTTTCGCCTAATGAGCTGTCTTAAGTATCCAAGTATTCTGATGCACTTGAATGTTGCCGTTCAGTGTACAATGATGATCATAGCTCTTACAAACTATATAAAAAATAAGAATAGTCCATATCAAATACAATTCAGTTGAATAAAACTAACCCTTTGATATTGTTCCACATTGAAATATCTTCAATATGCATTTAAAAAAAAATGTAAGCTCGAACCATTATTGAACCAACATTATTTTAACATTAAATTTTTATTAATGTGAAATAAGAGTATTTCTTGAACCTGGAACTATTTTGTAAAACCTTAAAAAAACCTGGAAATATCAGGGAATTTCATTTCTGTAGACGAGTAGACACCCTGAAGAGCCAAAGCTTAAGAACCAAAGCGTAAGAGTCAAAGCCAGAGAACCAAAGCCAGGGAGCCCGAGCTTAAAAGTCAAGGCTTAAGAGCCAAACCTTCAAATCCAAAGCTTTTGACCCAAAGCTTGAGAGCCAAAACTTAAGAAGCTAAAACTTGAGAGTCAAAGCCTAAAAGCCAAAGTTTACGAGCCAAAGCTTCTAATCCAAAGCTTAAGAGCCAAGGCATAAGGACTAGAGCTCAAAGACCAAAGCTTAAGAGCCAGAGATTAAGAGCCAAGCTCAAGAGCAAAAGCTTGAGAGTCAAACCTTAAGGGCCAGAGCTCAAAAGCCAAAGTTTAAGAGCCAAATCTTAAAATCCAACGCTTAAGAGCCAAAGCTTGGGAGTCAAAGCCTAAAAGCCATAGTTCAAATGCTAAAGCTTAATATCCAAAGCTTGAAAGTCAAAGCATAAGGACCTGAGCTTAAGAACCAAAGCTTAAGAGCCAAAATTTAAGAGACAAAGCTTAAGAGTCAATGCTTAAGAGACAAAGATTAAGAGCCAAAGCTTAAGAGCTCAAGTTAAACAGTAAACGTCAGAGATCCAAAGCTTAAGAACCAGAGCATAAGAGCTAAAACTTAAGATACAAAGCCTAAGAGATAATGTTTAAGAGCCAAAGCTTGTTACCTGGCCGGTCGGAGGGACCTGGCTCACGTACAGAAACTCTTAGGGTCGGCTTAGGCTCGTCAAGGGTTCAAGAAAAACGCACACAATTTTATTTATTCTTTTATTAGACTCACTGGTTGTGATGTGGGTGTGAAGTGTAGTGTCTCCATGCGACCCGGAAGTAGGGCACGGGGGAGTTGATGGGCACGTTCGATGCTTGACATGCCCAACTCCGTATCCTTTCAGGTGTTGGGCCGCACGAGTTCGGGTTCTTCGATTTGGTACACGAGGAAGGTATATGCTGATACCGGTAGCTTAACGGGTTGTGCCAGCGTCCTAGGGCGTCGGGGGTTCCAGCAGTCGATTCTTAGTAGCCTTGGCGTGATCCTTGGACCTTGAGCGGACCTTTAGGGCAGCTACAGGGGTTCACCACGGTTTCGTCTTGTCTCACTGAGATCTAGATTTGAATGGACCTTTAGCTTATCGCTATTCATCCCAGTAGCCTGCCCATCCTGTTCCCTTTTTCCATCCCCTTTCATTATTCCCTTTTTGACGTGGCATACCTTATGGCTAACGCTTTTCCCCTTTTTATTTCACTTCGAGCATTAGACGTGTCTCGTGTGTTAACAAATTTTGTTCCTAATAACTAATTCCGGAGTAATTAGTTTGATTAACAATTAGTGACAACATAATAACAAACAAATACGTACAAGTTTTCCTAACATCTCTTCAAAATTTCTTAAAATACATTTAATGAAATTAATTTTACCGAAACAATAAACTAACAACAAATACTAACAATTATTCTGGAAAACAAATAAACAAATTTAGATCTTCTCAACGGTAACAAGCTCAATAGCCAAAACTAATAAGCCAAAGTTACACAACTGAAGCTTAAGAGACAAAGTCTAAGAGCCAAACAACTACAGCTAAATTATAAAAAAAATCAGTGGGGGTTGTGTACAAGACACGACCGCATGACGTTAACTACGCCAAGTGATTTTCTGCATTTGAATTTAAGTCGATTGTCATAGTTGCAGCCTTCCTTTAGTTCAAACTAAATATCGTAACGGTCGCAACATTATAGATTTTCAATAGACACCCGGTATATTGCCGTTAGACGTAGTTAACGTCAAAATTTAAAAAATTTCATTACGTGGGGAAAGAAGGGGAATCAAAGCTGGCAAATTTTGCGTTACGTAATATTTGAATCATTCTTTAACAATAGAAAATATATTGCATCCCAACGGCACAGCAGCAGCGTCCTCGGAAACATCCTCAAATTGCCGTATTGTCAATCATTCGTAATAAATCAATTATTGTATGCTGCTATGAGATGAATTAAGAAATTATAGCAAGTATGTGGTAAACACATTAGGGAAAATTACACAATTAACTCTTTAAAACACTTTTGTTGGCTCCGGAAAGGGCCGATTGAATTGTTGAATTTGCGTAACACGGACACATTTTGGCGGCTTTGGTCGATTTTCTTCAGCCATCTCGAACAAATTAAAGAATATTACACAATCAACTCTTTAAAACACATTTGTTGGCTCTGAAAAGTGCCGATTGAATTGTTGAATTTGCGTAACACGGACACATTTTGACGGCGCACTGGTAGAAATCCTCCTCGCCCGATGAGGTTTGCGGTGGCGATGACGATGTGCGCTTCAACAAGCGGCTTCAGTCGTGGCGGCGTGTTGTTGTTCCATTCGCGTTCCATTGAAAACTGAGCGGAGAATGCGAAAGGCACTCGAGACTTGCTCGCCGACCATGTTCACAGTCTGACGGCAAAAAGAAGAATGAGCGAAGAAGCAGGAATCGGTCTGGTTTTATAGTGCGAAGCGGAACGCAAAAGAAGCGTGGAAAACTGCTTGCACGTGATTGGTTGCGTAAGAAAGGGGTCGACATTTTCCTAATTTTCAATAGTTTATTGTCGATATTCAATAGTTTTCTCCATTCGAGAAAATTGCTGTATACATTTCCGACCGATTGGTGGGAAAATTTTTAAAATCGATAGATAAATGACTGAGTTATTAGCGTTCAAAATCATTCATAATTTCGTGACGGTCGCAAAATTTTAGATTTTTAATTGACACCCAGTATATTGCCGTAAGACGTAGTTAACGTCAAAATACTAAAGAACCAAAGCCAATTGTTTATAAAATTTATCGAAATTCATTCCTCTCTCTTTTGACTGAACATCAGTCTTCACCGAAGATGGAACATCGCACTTCCCTGTGGAGCAGTCGCCGCCTGGCACCGGAAGTTGAACGAGAAAACTTTCTTACACTTGGCCTACTGTGCGAATGGCGACGGCGACGACGAGCTAACGACTTCCGACCGACAGCCCTCTTCTGAACTGATGATCCTACTACCGTTAGGAAGGTAGCCGTGTCATTGTTTTTTATCGACACTCACAGCGTGTGGCTCCCGGAGGAAAGTTGGTACAAGAGTTTTTTTTTTTCCTCCAACATCCGTCTTGCTGAGCCGTGCTGTTTCGCAGAAAAGTGCAAGAAACTCCACTTGTCAGGAAAAGTGTGAAAGTGATAAAAAAGTGAATATCACCTTATTGCGGAGGGCGGCTGTGGTGGCCCGAGGGACTCCCAGGAATGACGAAGGTGTTTCCCCGAGTCGATATGGCGCTGCTTCCAGGGGCTAATAACGGCGATTCGACTCGTTGAGTCGGAGTAGGGGTAAACTTTTTAATTTCTTTTTCATGTTGGGCAGCAAACTCTCGGTCAACAAGATATTTCAATTAGGCGTCTCGAATGGGAACTTGTACGAGCTACCTTGGAGGAAAGTTTTTACTTTTTTATCATACCTTAGGATTAGAAGTACTTAATTGAACACCTTTACAAACGCCTCGTTGCCCGCGTTAGCGAGGCTTCTAAATTCCCGGATAAAGGAAGCACCAAACGAGGGACCATATTCCCTTAAAGTAGACAGTAAATAAAATTTAAATCGATTACCAAGTGTCAATAGCCATGCGGAGAAAAGCAGGAAAAATGTCTTTCGATTGGATATTCAATTTACCGTTTTGTCGTCGTCGTGTTGTTCGCGGATTCACGCTCTGGCAAAGGGGTACAAGCGACACAGGAAGTGCTATATAACATACGAGCGGAACGTAACATGCAGTTTGTTATGGGAAAGGGAAGTAGGTGTGAAACCCCTTCGTGTGGATCGGAAGACGACGATGTCTTTGGTGATGATGGTGGTAGGACTGATTTCCGACTGACTTCAGGATATTGGCTGGATTTTTCGCGTCCGGACGGGGTAAGTCTATCAAAGCCGAACGATGTGATACAGGGCGAAGATTGGGCAATAAATTTGTGTATATATCTGCTTTCTATGAAACGGATTTAAATTGCGTTTAGGTTTACTACGGGGAAAGAGTTTACCGTATGGAAAGCACCTATGGGAAGAAAATAGACGTTTCGAGTTCGAGGGGTTCGTGGATGTGTCCTAGATTATTTTTTGCTTCGGTTTTAATGACATACTACACACCAAAAAAAATCTTAGATTTAAGCGTAACGGAATTTTAGCCTCAATCATGCAAAGCCATTTCTCATGTTTTATTCTATGATAAAATCTATAAACACATCTATTATACACAACATTGTTACCAAAATCCATATTGTTGAACGCGAAACGTCTTCTCTCGAAGAATGTTGCATGGAAAACGGCTCGGTAGATTTTCACGCTGAAAATTCAATCATAAGTAATGCACATGGCATGACAAGCCGTCGATCCATCCATGTGCATTATTTTTGACAGAATATTCAGCGTAGAACCATGCAAACCGAGCAATCTTGTTTGCAATTTCACTTCCAAGATGCAAGAAAGCATACAACATTGGCGAATGTTGGATGCATGATCATGAAATGTTTCAATTTCACTCAAGATTGCAAGCATTTTCGAATGCAATGAGACAGTTTACATTAACTATTGTTGAATGTTTAGTTGCAACTCCTTTTACATGATAATCATAAACAATTACGTGCCATGTAAATTCGAGAATAATTTGCTGTGTTGTGGCTTAAATTACGTTTCGTGTTAATCTAAGATTTTTTTGGTGTGTAACTCATTGGTACCATACCAGGGAGGAAGCTTCAGAATCATTTTCAAAATTTTATTTTGAATTCTCTGCAGAGCTTTCTTCTGGCTTTACAACAGCTAGTCCATATTGGTGCAGCATACAACAAAGTTTTAAGATTTTTTAAAGTTTTAAGACAAAGTTTTGATTTTCTATTAATAAAGGAATAGAGACATTTTACATATTCATTACATTTGGCTTGAATGCCCTCAATGTGATTTTTGAAAGTTAAATTCTTATCTAGCATGAGCTCTAGATACATAACTTCATCAAATTTATTGAAACCCCTCTCATCGTGACAACATGTATACTTGAAGGTTTCAAATAAAGAGTTTTTGGTTTATGTGGGAATATTATTAGTTGAGTTTTGGAAGCATTAGGAGAAATCTTCTATTTCTGCAAGGATGAAGAAAATATATCCAAACTTTTTTGCAATCGACTACAGATGATACGCAGGCTTCGTCCTTTGACGGAGAGGCCTAAGTCATCCGCAAAAAAGGATTTTTGACATCCCTTAGGTAACTCAGGTAAGTCAGATGTGAAAATATTGTATAATATTGGTCCCGAAATGCTGCCTTGAGGAAAACCAGCTCTTACAGGAAGTCTTTCAGATATGGAGTTCTGATAATTAACCTGAAGTGTACGATTTAACAGATAACTTTGAATTATTCTAACAATGTATGTTGGAAAATTAAAGTTCTTTCAGTTACAATCAAACCTTCATGCCAAACACTTTTGAATGCCTTCAGATTTGTTGGAACGGATTGGAACGGTTGGAAATTTGTTACACGTAAAAGTTGATGAGTGGTCGAATGTCCATGGCGGAATCCGAACTGTTCATTGGCAAAAATTGAATTTTCGTTGATGTGGGCCATCATTCTGTTCAAAATAACCTTTTCAAAAAGTTTACTGATGGAGGAAAGCAAACTGATTGGACGATAGCTAGAAGCTTCTGCAGGATTTTTGTCTGGTTTTAAAATTGGAACAACCTTAGCATTTTTCCATTTGTCAGGAAAATATGCTAATTGAAAACATTTGTTAAATATATCAACTAAAAATGATAAACTACTTTCTGGAAGTTTCTTGATGAGGATGTAGAAAATTGCATCATCGCCAGGAGCTTTCATATTTTTGATTTTTTTTAAATAATAGTTCTCACTTCTTTCAAATCAGTATCCCAGGCATTTTCGAAAACGTTCTCTTGATTGAGAATATTTTCGAAGTCCTGAGTAAATTGATTTTCTATTGCACTATGATCCTTAATTAGAATTGTTCGCGCTTTCCATCTGCATAGCAAGTTTTTGAGCTTTTTCGCAATTAGTTAGTAATAATTTGTTTTCCTCTTTCAATGCCGGTATTGGCTTCTGAGGTTTTTTCAAAATTTTAGATAATTTCCAAAAGGGCTTAGAGCCAGGGTCCAATTGAAAAATCTTATTTTCAAAATTTTTGTTTCTTAATTGAGCAAAACGTTTCTTGATTTCTTTCTGCAACTCCTGCCATATAATTTTCATAGCAAAAACATGAGGAGATTGCAATTCTGTGCACTTTTTTCAAATGGGCGAAATTGACAACGACGTCTAAATGAGAAATCAACGAATGAAATTTTTCAATAGAAAATTAATTCTCTATTTCTTATAACACCATTTTTTGACCCTCATTTTTGTTATTTGTGATCACCGTAAGGTGTTTTATCATTTTATCTAATTCAACACTTATTTGTTTTAATTTTGCATTACAATTTTGCGAAAAATATAATAACGTCCATTTCTGAACATCGTTTGTGATTGCGCCCTGCAGCATAATCGCCTTTCGTCAAATCATAAATCCAATTACGCCCCTCGATCGAGTCCAATTGGAAAACCATCTGTCAAATTCGCCTGTTTGTTTTGCTTTTTGTTGGAAGCGGTTTCAATTGCGCCCTTCTGCTCAAATTTCTTTTTATAGTATCGTTATTAATGAAAGGCTTATATTTATGTTGAAATATGAATATTCAGCGCTGGTAAAATCACCTCGCCGCTCTCATCAAACACAAAGCAGTCCGCTTGAGTCCACTAGCCGTCGTCAGGAGTAGCCAAAGGTAAGTGTTTTAACATTCCATCGTCGATCGGATACCACCAGAATCTTTGCGGACAACTTCTACAGAAGTTATGTTTTTCTTTCAGCCAATCACACTCATAATTCTGCAGGATATCCTCCACTGCTGGAGGATAAACCGATATGCCATCTTTAATGCCTTTATAGTTTGTATGGGAAGGTGCCGGGCAGCTTCACCGGTGACAAAAACTATGTCGGGGACAAGTTTTGAAACTGTACAGCGGCGGAGGTATGTTAGGAATTTTCTAACTTCTTGGTAATCTGATGCAATATGATGTGCAGTGAATTGAACAAGAGACGTTGCATCGATTTCCTTTCCACACTATTATCTATCCAACATAAGTGCGATAAGCAAACTAAAACATTCCAACACAATACCTTGTATAATACCGGGGTTTCTACATATCAGTTTCAATGCAGGCGTCTTAAATTAACATTTGGTAACAGATTAAATGATGCATTACATGATTTATGCGAGAATAAGCTCAACATTCATCAAGAGCCCCTAATTGATATCTGGTTTCAGATCAGCCCTATTGTCATCGTTGTTTGGTGTGAGAGGAAATGGGCGAAATGGCACACTTGGAAACAAATATTCGAAATTCAATTAAGCCCATTTGTTTTTCATGATTTATTTCAAGTTTAATTAAAAAATATGAAATTTTGTGGCTTTTTCGGAAAGTCAGATGCAAAAGGATACCAGTCCAGCCTTCAACTCAATTTGTTTAAATTTGTTAGTTTCGCCCTTTTGAAGAAAGTACACAGAATTGATCAAGAGTTTAAGACCATCGTCTATAATCACGGATTTAAATTTTATTTCACATTTTGGAATTGCAATACTCCTGGCTTCAACAATGGAATTTGTTAAAGTTTCAAGAGCATTGTCAATATCAAGTTTAGTTTGTAATGAAATGTTAACATTTAGATTAGAGTCAATATACGTTTCATATATATTCCATTCGGCTCGAAAATAATTGAATGTCGAGCTGATAGGATTGAGAATCGCTTCATGGGATATTTGAAATGTAACAGGGACATGATCAGAATCAAAATCAGCATGAGTAACTAATTGGCTACAAAGATTACTAGAGTCGGTTAAGACCAAGTGAATCGTAGATGGATTTCTAGAAGAGGAAAAACATGTAGGGCTGTCAGGGTATTGAATTGATAAATATCCTGAAGAGCATTCATCAAACAAATACGATATCGGCAAAGGATTTATCGTGGGTAGATACATTCGAAATTAAGAGATTCGAACGCCTATCCGATGGATTAAAATTAGTTTGTGAATGAGCATGATTATGATCTTCCTGATGGGTATGATTCCTAATCAAGCGATCGTTAACTGAAAAATGAGCATTGTTCGATACTCTACCAGGGAAATTCCGGAAACGACCGTTATCGCAACTGCCTTTCATCTGCCTGGCACGAACCTCAATGGCTCTTTTGCGTGAAGGGCAATCCCAAAAATTTGACTTATGATTGGCCCCGAAATTCGAGCATATAAACTTGGTGGTATCTTCCTTCACTGGACAGTCGTCATTGGCGTGAGAAGAACCTCCGCAAATCATGCATTTAGCATCCATGCGAAAAAAAATTGTACCATGACCCCACTTTTTGCACCGACGGCACTGAGTGGGTTTCAGGTAATTTCCTCCAGGTTTCTGGAAATGTTCTCATGTTACACGGACTCGAACATAAGTTTTGCTTTTTCTAAAGCTTTAATATTATTTAGTTCTTTTTTGTTAAAGTGAACTAAATTATATTCATGAGAAAGCCCTTTCCGAATAATGCAGATACGGTTATCTTTTTCATAATGATTACTTGTACTGGGGAAAATCCGCCGTAATCATTTATACCATTTTTGATCTCTTCAGGTGATTTATAGTCACTTGAGAGACCTTTCAAGACAACTTTGAACAAACGTTCAGTTTTGTCGTCATAAGTAAAAAAATTGTGCTTCTTCTCTTCAAGATGTTTGGGAAGAAGTTCGGATCTTTAAGAGTTTCCGGCAAAACGTGACAGTCTTCTTTCTTTGTGATTTAGTAGGAAACCTTGATTCCCTTAGTGGAGTTCAAGATCTCCTGCCTAAATCCCCCAAATTCGGAACAACTGACCACGATAGGCGGCACTCTTTGCTTCCTCACTTGAATCAAAGAGCCTGGGCTAGAGGCTGCTTCGATTTGGTGTTCGCAAAATTTGTCTAGAGCATCGAACTGATTGCTCATTTCGATACAATTATTCATTTCACCCTTGGAAGAAAGTTCGCATTCCGGGGAAACGTCCTTTCTTCCATTCTTGCCACGTGTAGTGACAGTTTTAAAACCCACTTTTTTGGAAGGAAGTTGTGAATTCAGAGATTCACCCTTCCTTTTGTTTGAAGTTGCAACCATGTTTAGTGAATAAGCAGACGTGACCCTCAAGAGGTCTTTTTTCCCAAGATTACCACCGCTAGCTTTCGCCAATTGGTCCAACGAAAAATCGAAGACACGGGTCCAAACAAGGATTGTAAAAGGATCAATAGTATAAAAAATAGTACTGAAAAGTACTGTTTTAGTAACACTGAGAAGTACTGTTTTATTCCTTTAGGTAGTTTTTAAGAAAACTTCCAAGAGCAGAGAGAATTCGTTTACGTACAGCACGAAGGTACGATGCGCTCTGTCGGCCAAACAAGTGCTTGCTGGTTACAAACCAGCACAACCGTTCGCCACAAATTCCTTCACTAAACCTGCAAGTCGGTTTCTGCGATGTCACTTGCACACGCCCAAAATAATAATTCTTACACACTCAAACAAAAGTAAGAAGTACTACATTACTCATAAGTAATGTTTATTGAACGATTTCATAATGCATTTACAGTTGGCAACCGCTCTTCGTGTGCGATATACGTGTTTTTTCTTAGCTCCAGTTCTTCGAATTTATCACGGTTTCTTGTGTGACAGAATTTTTGCATTCAACGCAAAATGACTGCGCACAGGAAAAATACCCTCGTTGTGGACTTCAGTACCCTGCCAAAGCGACCGGTTTTGGACCAGGTGGAGGAATTCCTCAAGAAAAAGCTCAAGCTTGACATGGCCGATGTCAAGAGCATCCAATTGCATCACCTCGAAAATTGCGTGTTCATTGAGATGAACAATGCAAGCGTAGCACCACGTCTACATAAGCAGCACCATCTACGACACTCATTTATCTACGAAGGTGTAGATTATTTCGTCCCGGTGTACGTGGACGGTCCCACCACTACTATCAAAATTCACGATCTGCCGCCGCAGATGCCGAATTCGATCATCACCAAAAACCTTCAACCGTACGGCAAGGTACTTTCCATCCAGAACGATGTTTGGAAAAACTACTTCTCGGGCGTCCCCAATGGTGTTCGCGTGGTTCGTATGAGGATGGAGAAACCGCTGCCAGTATACATTACCGTTGACAGCTATCGCAGTTACGTTAGCTACCCGAAGGAACAACAACGAACTTCATCGAGTGTAACCGAAAAACGAGTTGAGCCACACGCACCTAGTGAACAGAAGAGTAACGAAAACCGATGCGCACCACCGCCGGCTCATTCCATATCAAGTGAGGATGATACTGGCGATGACGACGACGACAACGATGACGATAGTAGCGACAGCGAAAACGATGATCGAAACGAAACAACAGTGGAGCCTAGCGGGAAGAGACGGTTGTCAACTGAGACTACGCATAGTGGAACGACAGTTGAGAATGAGCCAAAGCGATCATGTAGTCAGAATGGTCAAATAGTCGAAAATAGAAACAATTCGGAATGGAAGGTGTACCAGACGCGATCGAGAAGGAAAAATGAGAGCGAATCAAAATGAATTGAATTATGTATGTTAATGTTATAGTTTTTCAGACACGAATGCACCAAATGGTGTAAAGTGTCTTTAATAAAAAAAAAAAAAAAAAAAAAAAATAATGCATTTAGACTAGCTACACAAAAAGCTATAGAGTCTCTTGAAGCTACAGAATACAAAAAAATCAACTGTTTCTGTCTATAATGCAGTCTATGATATAGACGTGGCCGGCAATTGAAAGTGTCATGCTCTGACTTGCGATTGAATAGCTAATTCATCCAAAATAGTTTTTCATAAGTAATTGGAACAAGCATGGTAAAGTAAACAACATGACAGTTTCCAGTATGCAATCTAGGAAATACTTCTTACCCCGCAACGCAAAAATAATAGCTCAGTTTGTTTAATATGTGTGTATCTTGTTTTTCCATTGTAATAACAAACCAATGACAAAAATATCGACAAGATAAAATAACAAAATAAGTAATTATTGTTATATTGATTGCAAAATAATAACTACATTAGCTCTTCGTGGATATGGGTTAATTAAGTTGTTATAATTATTATTCTGCAATTAATGTTTGTCTTTACTCTAATACTGACTTAATAAAATATTTCTTAGTTTAACGAGAATACTATTTGTATTATTTTACTTTTTTTTTTGATGATTGAATATATAAATGTCATTCTGTTTTTCTTGATAATAGTCCATTTTAAGAAACGTTTTTATATAAACGTTTTTATATATATATATTTTTCATTCATAACAGCCGATCGCTTATTTTATGAATGAAATTTTGACAGGAGGCGGTGTCGTCACGTGTGAAAGTAACATCAATATCATTAGTGTTGCCGTTTCGTTAAATGGACTATGGCTTCATTAGTATTTCAATTATACATAATGACAAAATTTTATTATAAGATTGATATATTTTTTTTTAATTATCTTCGTAAGTTATAAATATCAAAATAATAACATATTTTATTATGATGTTATGTTGATTTTGTTATTAATTAGTTATTTAAAAAATTGAAAGGCTAACATACCGACAACCAATTTGACTATGATTGCATGATTCGTTTTTGATGTGATATTGAATCTCATATATTCAGAACATAATAAAACTAGATGCGATTGCAAAATGTGTTTTTATTTTATCATTATTTTGTTGCTCACCTCTAGCCGGGTTATGAAGGTGATCATTTCAACCCCGACGTAATCGGAAATAATTCCGAGAGATGAATCAGTTTCATACATCGGTCAATACGCACCTAGTTTAGATTAGAGAAGTCGATACAATTTACAGAGTTTTTGTACTAAGGACTACTTTTTTCGGTCTGTTAAATAGGATGCGGGACAATGTTGACAATTGTTTATCGTAAAAATACCTATGTTTAAAATTTATACAAAGGATAATGGCCTCTGACGATGTTTTTTTTTGCAAAAGTAAGCTTTTCCACAGTAAATCCCGTATAGGGCTAATTGGTACAATGCCCCCCAACCGGGCAATACGCCCCACACTGAGGCATATCGCCAAAACCTCTAGTACTCTAGATGTGCACCCTAGAGGTTTGGTGTCTTCGACAAAGTATTTTGGAATAACTTGTACTACATGTTTACACATTCAGATTTGATCTAGATAAGTGAAAGTGGGGCCCAGATAACCGTAGCGGTAAACGCGCAGCTATTCAGCAAGACCAAGCTGAGGGTCGTGGGTTCGAATCCCACCGGTCGAGGATCTTTTCGGGTTGGAAATTTTCTCGGCTTCCCAGGGCATAAAGTATCATCGTACCTGCCACACGATATACGCATGCAAAAATGGTCATTGGCACAGTAAGCTCTCAGTTAATAACTGTGGAAGTGCTCATAAGAACACTAAGCTGAGAAGCAGGCTCTGTCTCAGTGTGGACGTAACGCCAGAAAGAAGAAAAAGTGAAAACTGATCTTGATCAGTTTTATCTTTTGATAGGAGCGTCCTAGCAAAAACCTTTCTTCTGCAAAGTTGTTCATTGAGGCATTTTTGACATTTTTTCCGAAAGACACTTACACTCGATCACTGACGTGGATTACGATATATGACAATTTAGTAAAAACAGTTAAAAAGTCGATTTTGGTAATTTTTTCATACAAAAAAATGTTAAAAAATATTTTGCCATCAAGTATTAGAATCTTTACTATAACAAGGTAAATTTACATCATTTACTAGCAAAATTTTCAGATTTAGTTATATATTTGGTAAAAACAGTCAAAAAATAGTGTTTTACAAAATCCAGGATAACTCATGAAGTGGCAAATGGTGGTAGCTAATTTTTTGTATACGACTAGTTAAGAACATAAATTTCATTGTTACGAAGAAAGAAAAATGGGGCCAGGTGGGTTTTTTTTTGTTTGAAAATTTGATGAAAATATGTTAAAAAATGCTTATATTTGAGAAACTTTTCATGAATTTATATATTTTTAATTTTAAGTAAGTGTTTTGAAAAAATCATCACGAAACTGGTATCGTATAATATGGCTTTTATTAATCATAATACTATTACTCTAATAAATATCAAAGGATAGATAGTTAGGTAGATACACATATGGGGCAAATTATCTTGAATTCCGTTTAAAAGTTTATTGGAACACCAGTTTAGAGATGACTTCTTCAAAACACTTCGTCAACATGCAATATGTTTCAGAAATACATTTGAAAAATAGAAATTCATGAAAATTTCTCAAATATAAGCATTTTTTAACATATTTTCATCAAATTTTCAAACCACCACAACAAAAAAGCCCCACGTGGCCCCACTTTTATTTCTTCGCAACAATGAAATTTATGTTCTTGACTAGTCGTATACAAAAAATTAGCTGCTGCCATCTGCCGCTTCATGAGTTATTCTGGATTATGTAAAACACTATTTTTTGACTGTTTTTACCAAAAATATAAAACAGTCTAAAATTTTTACCAAAAATATAATGAAATCGGAAAATGTTGCTAGTAAATGATGTAAATTTACTTTTTTATAGATAAGCTTCTAATACCTGATGACAAAATATTTAAAAAAAAAAAATAATTGTATGATAAAATGGCCAAAATCGATTTTTTGGCTGTTTTTACGAAATTGTCATAAATCGTAATCCACGTCAGCGATAGAGTGTAAGTGTCTTCCGAAGAATTGTCAAAAATGCTTCAATGAACAACTTTGCAGAAGAAAGTTTTTTGCTAGTACGCTCCTATCAAAAGATAAAACTGATCTAGATCAGTTTTCACTTATTTAGATCGAATCTGAATATTTCAAAATATAGTACAAGTTATTCTAAAACACTTTGTCGAAGACACCAAACATCTAGGGTACATATCTAGAGTACTAGAGGTTTTGGCCGTCGAAAACAGCGATCTGCCCCAGTGTGCGCCCTCTTCATTTTCAAGGCATTGCCGCTTATTTAACACGTAAATATGATTACATATCTTAAATATCCACGAAAAACTGATGTTGCGCATATAAGATCTCCAAGAAGTATAGACAACCAGTAGAGATACCGAAAATATCGATAGTCAGCTTTTTGGCGTAAAATGTTGGGTCCGATAGGGAAGCCTCGTTGTAAATGAAGCCCATCCTTTACTATTGTTTTTATTACAAAAACTTTTACCGGAAGACGACTGCTAATATACCCTTTTAAGCTTAGCAAGTGGTGGAATTCTCCTTGTAAACATTTCTACAACTCTGCAATACTTTTTCTACGGGAGGGGCATCTTGTACTCATTTTAGAAGCTACCTGGTAAGAGAAAGTTGCATGTAGAGCATGACTAACTAAGTAAATAACACTTTGATACCAAAAGCTATAGAAGTAATGCATTTGCCACTGCGATAGAGCATTTTTTTCGTTTGGGGGGGGGGGGTGGTTGTATTATACCTGTTTACCCTAAACCTTGAACGGCGCTAAAATATAGTTTCATCGATCGAGCTGAAATTTTACACAGTTGTCGTGGGACCCAAATGCAATCCAGACTGTGTGTGAGAAGGTATAACCAGGGATGGGGTGCGACTCAAAACTCTACACGCGCTTCTGCGAGACAGCATCCTAAATATGAAAGAGACGTACACAAGTATATTTTCTGCATTGCACCCTGGCAGGGCTGACTCGCAATGTGCGTTGGGCTGCGTGGTATGTTGTCTCTTATTCACTCTTTGTGTTTTGTACACGCGTAAAAATTCCACTTGAAGTCATTTCATTACTATGTGACAGTCAAAACTGTTGAACATGATAAATATAATTCATCACCACCTTATGTTTCTGACTTTATCAAATTTATCAGGATCCACAACTATAAGTTTTTGCAAAGCATTTTTTAGGTTTGTCCGCTTTCAAAGCATACCTTGCTGAAATGTTTTTAGAGTGAATTATTGTGCCTTCACGAAAGAGATTGGAAGAGTAGTGATTCTGCTTCGCTTTGTCTCGCACAATAACAAATTGTCTCCTGCACCTTGTTTGAGTTTACTCGCAAAGAACGAGAGACGTACAATTAATTTCTGAGTGGCACGCTTGTTTTTGGAACAGCACTGAGTTTTAAAATATTTCCAGGGCATAACAGAATTTCGGTGAATCATCATGCAAGGATCATATTTTTGAGCATGAGTTTTATACACGAGGTTGGACAGATTAATAGCTTATAAAATCAAATTCTCACATAAATTTTACGAACGTCTTAGGCAGGATTCACACAAAATGTTGAACAAGATTGTCGCAGAAGCGTATTAGGATTTCACAGAATGCTAGACATGGCTATCACCGAATGCAGGATATTATTCTGCGAAAGATTCTTACACAATCGTAAATAAGCTTCTTGCAGTGTGTTGTGAAATTTTCAGCTTTCCAAATGGTGCTTTGACGATGTAGGTTTATATGGGCATTACTATAAAGAAATATTGAAAAATGTTCAAAACCCGTTAGTACTAAAATGTAAGTACAAGCTCATCATCTCAAAGTAAAAATTTATTCTTCAAACCATAATAAGGAATTTGCTGAAGAGAGCAATGCAATCTGACGATTTGTAGAAGAGATATTCATGAATTTGTTTGCTATTATTTAGCTTCATACAAGCTTGATGGGGCCCAGATAGCCGTAGCGGTAAACGCGCAGCTATTCAGCATGACCATGCTGAGGGTCGTGGGTTCGAATCCCGCTGGTCGAGGATCTTTTCGTAAAGGAAATTTTCTCGATTCCCAGGGCATATAGTATCTTCGTACCTGCCACACGATATACACTTGCAAAAATGGTCAATCGGCAAAGAAAGCTCTCAGTTAATAACTGTGGAAGTGCTCATAAGAACACTAATCTGAGAAGCAGGCTTTGTCCCAGTTGGGACGTAGCGCCAGAAAGAAGAAGAAGAAGAACAAGCTCTAGAAACATCTACAAAAATCCAAAATTAGCTCAAAACCGATTTGTTTCTTCAGCACCATCCTTCATTAAGGATTGAAGAACGAGTTTTCACAATGAGATGATAAGTTTGTACTTACATTACAGTGCTAACGTGTTGGAACATTTTTCAAAATTTCTCTATAGTAATGCCCATTTAAACCTACATTGTCTTTGGGTCACCTTTAAATCACCACCGAAAATGCTGAAAATTTCACAGAACACTACTTTTATGGTAAGGATGGAAAGGATTGGGTTTTCAAACATTTTATTTATTTTGAGTCGCCCTGCTCTAGAACTGTATTACGAAAAGCGATGTCAGAGCGTATTTTGTGTATCAGTCCAGAAATTTCAAAGTTCGCTCTAAATACTTTTCAGAAGCAAAATATTATTCTTTGAGAACATAAAATTTCAAATTATTTTTTTGTACGTTTAGAATTGCATTACAAAAATTATTAAAAATATCCCGTTATTGATCTTACTTATCTTTCTACATTGCATCAGCCTTATTTGGAGTGTAACATCACTATCCATAGTATTCATGTACCCCTCGTTGAGGAAAAAATGTGAAACGGGAATTGATTTAAATAAACATTTTAAAGGAGTAAACTGCAATCGTCTCGGAAAAGCTACTGGATGGAAAAAAATCTCACAAACGATTCTTTCGTCAGCGACACCCTCTCTTCGGTGCAATTTGTTAGCATTAGGATAAATTTAACGCTTCCTTATTGAAGCTTTATTGACAGGAGCGTAAAGAACCATCTAGTGGAGTTTGAGAAGGTGGTGTGGAAAAATAAACTGATACAGGCAGTTTGTTACCGTTTGATTTTACCTTTGAATTTTCACTCCACAGGGAACCGATCAGTCACTAAACGCAATCGATTTCCGTTCAAAAGTTTATGGAAAGACAAACTGTTACGATTCCATTCCGACGGAAGAAAAATGCCCTCCTGAAAGGGAATATGATAGGTTCGATGCAGAAAGGAAGAAAAAAAAACTTTTTCATATTGATTAGATTTCGTCCATTCGGCCCTTTTTTCCCTTGTCCCTTGTTCCCATTTGCTGCCATATTTTGTTACGGTCCATTCAACAGTCCGCTCGTACGAATGTTGTGGCTATCATAATTTCACCACATGCAAACATCAAACCTTTCGATAAAAATAACATTCATCCCATATTTTCGGTTGCCAAAGAGGCGACCTGAAAACGGGCAGGAGGAAAGGGCCAAACGAGAAAAATCAAATCAGAAGATAAAATCATTCCATTTTCATACCTCTCCATCCACCTCTCGAGTAGAAGAGTCGTGGGTGTAGCCAGAGGGGGGACAGAAGGTGACATTTCACCTTCTTAACAGCCCTGATTGACGGAAAATGAATGGTTTTATGCTTGGAGGGAGGCTCCGATACTACACACGAAATATAGAACAACGTTTGTTTGAACTGCAAGATAACTCCTACTTGCCAACAACAATCAAAGCAGGCTTGGGGAAAAAGGCTAGTTTTCTTTTGTTGTGTACTTTCGATCTTTCCTGACAAACATGGAAAAAGGGCCACAGTTTTCTATGCACTAAATACTATTTTTTTTTTTGGAAAAAGTAAAACGATGCGTTTTTTAATGCTTTATATTCAATCAGTTGAAAGGTGCTCACGTGACATTACTTGCATTATGTGCATGATTTGATTTTCATCCAATTTTTGTCACTTTCGATGAAATGCGAAAATGTATTTTAATCAGTTACGCGCTTTTTCCATGTTAGTCCAATGTTTGAGATCTGGGCTCACAGTGACAGTTCGTGACAGCGGAATCCCGGCTCACTATGACGTACAGGAATTTTGTATTGGTTTCTCCCTCCCAGGTTTTATGTATATTCATATTTGGTTTGAATCTATTAAAGATTGGAGTAAGGTGAAAAAAGTTCGACCTTAGTGAAAAAATCAATATTTCTTGAAAAGCAATACCAGTTGAAAAGAAGTTTTTACAATTTCTCATCGTAATAGGCTGTTTTCCATCACGCCAATTTGTCATGAAACGGCCTACTTTCCTGCACTGTAGTATGCAGTGCAGGGATAGGCATTACGCAACTGAAACCAGTGCTGTAATGATTCATTGCGCAACGATTTCTCTATACGCAACTGTTTTCAGTTGCGTGATTAATCATTACACAACCATTTTTCAGAAACTATAAAATAGTGGTGAATGCATTCCAATATAATTTCTGATACCCTCAAGTGGTCTTCTTCAAAATTTTTAAAAAAAGTTGTACGTAACTCGTTGCAGAACTCGATTTTTGCAGCACTCGTCGTAATTATCCTACTCGGCAAGCTTCGTAGGATAAATTTACGACTCGTGCTGTAAAAATCATCATTCTACACCATGTATAGTAGTTTAGGGAATTACTACTCAATTATTATTTAATTCATTTATTAGTGTAATTTCCAAAGAACTATTTGCAGAAGGCATGCAGAAATTCAGGAGTTTCCACTGGATAACTAAATGCAAATCCTGGCAACGCCCATGTAAAAGGCTGAAGCTTCAGGATAATCTCAGACCGAAGGCAAAATCACCGGAGGAGGTAGCAGACCGCCCGGTGTCCAGAAGCGGTGGCACCACACCGGCCCGAAGAGGCATCAACACGAGAGTATTACAATTTCAACATCTTTTAAAAATTATATTCAATTCACTGACCCTTCTGTTTTTTACTACACTTCGGACGTTCCGTCGACCCAAACCCAGGCTTCCTGTGCACTGCTCACCCCTTCCCGAGAAAACAGTGTTCAGGAGCTACACACACGCAGGAGAGGACATCATCCTTTCAACATCCTGCTTCGAACGGTGCGGTGGAACGATTTTATAGCATGCATTCACCCCTACTCCTGAGTTTGGATACGGAACAGCACAGAACCTCGGTTGGAATGGCCTTTGGAAAGGGGCGCAGCGTTTGGCTGAGATGATCCTCCAAAGCCAAAAACGGAGGAGGGGGATGTTCCGAAGCGTATACCTTTTCCCATAAGTTCCTTTTTTACTGTCACCTCATATGGGCGGCTATGTAGCTAGTGTACCGTCCAGGAATGCTGACCGCATCGGAATACCGGCCGGCAGGGTTGCCGGTTTGCGTGCCCATCTTGGCTGAAATTTATCTAGCATAATCGTGGCCAACCATGAAGTCGCCGACTTCTTAGAGATAGCGAAAACCTTATCGAATTGCGTGCAAGCTCTTTGCCGTCATCCTCGGCAATGCCTAGGTATTCGTGGATGACATTTTATAGTGTCTAGTTTAGCCAAACTTATCATCGGATCCAGGATTGAACCTTTGGATTATTATTTGATTTAGTTCGTGTTACATCAAATCATTTGATAAAACCTCGTTAACGATGGTCTTTGGAAACTTGCAATCAGAAGACACAGTGTGTTTGTTTTTTTAGGGCAAGCGATGACTCGTACAAGAAGTTTCGCCATGCAATGCGGAAAAATTCGGAGCTCGAACAGCTAGGTGCAGACGTTCGGAAAGTTAGGCGCACCGGAGATATGATCCTGGAGCTAAAATTCTAAAAAGCTCACCGAGAAAGCCATAGGTAAAACGGTACAAGTGAGAGCCGTGTGCCCGGAGACGGTTTTTGGATGCACTCTACGGAAGAAAATGTTGCCATGAAAGAGCAGTGCGAGCTAAGGGAAGTGCAGATGCTGATCCACATAAGGAAAGGGCTATCTGGAATGCTAATAGCATCAATCAAGCTACCAATTGAAGGGGCCATCAAGGCACTGAAAGAGGAGAAAATAAAAGTAGGCTGGTCGTCCACTGAGTGTCTCTCAGAAACCCGAAGACTATGTTTCAGACATACCAGCAAATCTGGTTTATGCCAGTAAAGGGCAAACATTCATTAATGTATCTCGTTAACGATGTTACGCCAATTTACTCGGTCCATGGTTGTGTCCCTCGAACTACGATTTTGGCCCACGCTCTCCAGATCTTGTTGCACCTGATCAAGCCACCTCGCTCGCTGTACCCCCCCCCTTTTTGTGCCAACCGGATTCGACGCGAACACCATCTTTGCAGCATTGTTGTCCGGTAGTCTTGCAACATGCCCTGCCCAGCGCACCCTTCCGGCTTTCGCAACCTTCTGGATACTGGGTTCGCCGTAGAGCCTAGCGAGCTCTTGGTTCATTCTTCGCTGCCACACACCGTTCTCCTGCACACCGCCGAAGATGGTCCTAAGCATCTTTCGTTCGAATACTCCAAGTGCTTGCAGGTCCTCTTCCAGTAGGATCCATGCTTTTGTACATGGTACATTTGGTGCGGGGGTGAATCTTTCTCGACCGTAGCTTCTTGTGGAGCCCATAGTACTGAACAGTGGGCACTGTTGAACATCTACAAATAAAAAAAAAACACATATCTGCAAGTAGTACTGAACAAGCGACCTGGTGCCGCTTTCAAAGTGCCTTAGCCCCTGGAGTGACTACCAGCACATCAGGATGGATGCCAGCAAAATTCTGATTACGGTACACTGGTCACGGCGTTCAAATAGGACAAGGCAAGGATTTTGGATTGGACAGCGATATTGGGCTGACAGTCGTGTCATTCTACTCCTCGAGTAATGAAAGGTGATAGCAACTTAAAACGGCGAGTAGGCTCATAACGCGACTGGTGGACAAATTGCACGAATTCATAAAAGAAGCAATGTGCACAAAGACATTAAGGAATGGGCGGCCGTTGCACATAAAGTGAAATCGACTGAGAAGCAGTTGCTAGCGGCCAAGACTGCCTTAGAAATAAGACAAGTGAAAAATCAACAAACGGCGATGCCAATCACTTTTGCGAGGGAAACCATTGCAAAGAGGGACATATCCCAGAGGACGGAAAGCGTGCCCTTCACGCCGAAGAGGCCATGAGCATCACCAGGAGATGCAAGACTGGGCGGCTCCAAAAACACAAGGATGCTCGCGTCAACAAGACAGATCCAGCGAACGCAGCAACCACCAAGGAAGGCAACAATACCCCATAGGAAATCGTCAAAGGGAAAATCGGAAGACGAAAACAAAGAGCAGGCGAAAAACAAAAACTCTTTTAGGGCAAGCGATGACTCGTACAAGAAGTTTCGCCATGCAATGCGGAAAAATTCGGAGCTCGAACAGCTAGGTGCAGACGTTCGGAAAGTTAGGCGCACCGGAGATATGATCCTGGAGCTAAAATTCTAAAAAGCTCACCGAGAAAGCCATAGGTAAAACGGTACAAGTGAGAGCCGTGTGCCCGGAGACGGTTTTTGGATGCACTCTACGGAAGAAAATGTTGCCATGAAAGAGCAGTGCGAGCTAAGGGAAGTGCAGATGCTGATCCACATAAGGAAAGGGCTATCTGGAATGCTAATAGCATCAATCAAGCTACCAATTGAAGGGGCCATCAAGGCACTGAAAGAGGAGAAAATAAAAGTAGGCTGGTCGTCCACTGAGTGTCTCTCAGAAACCCGAAGCATGCTATAGGTACCAGGAATACGATCATCTTGCTAGATTCTGCAAGGGGCCTAAGAGAGGTAATTTATGCAGAAGGTGCGGAGGCCTGCGATGCCAGGCCTCCATTAAGGTGACTACTGCTAATTCACAGAGGAGGTAATCCAACTTAACCTCAACAACCGTGGCAATCTGTGGCGGAGTATAAGTAAGATGTGGCTATCATATCGAAGTCATACCGTGCCCGGCTGGCGATGGGAACTGGAAAGCAGACAACACGAAATCAGTGGCGATATGGACGGTGGGAAGATATCCTTTGCAAGTAGTAGTACATCGTGCAGATGAAGGCTTTATTAAAGCCAAAATTAACGAAGTCTGCTTCTGTAGCTGCTACGCACCCCTGCGATGGTCTATTGACCAGTTCAACGAGATGCTCGACAAGCTGATTGAAGAGCTCACAGATCGTAGACCAGCTGTCATAGCCGACGATTCCAACGCGTGGGCCATATAATGGGGCAGTCGCTTTACCTACTCAAGAGGGAATCGTTTACTGGAGGCCTTAGCAGGGCTAAACGTAGATGTTGCCAACGATGGTACCACCAGTACATACCGTCGGGATGGCCGAGACTCAATTATTGACGTACCCTTCTGTAGCCCTCGGCTGTCAAGAAGTTTGAACTGACGAGTGGTATCAGAAGGCCGGCTCCAGCACGAGTATGCGATGCAATCATGCAGAGGGAGGATAAACCGAGACATAAATAGTTGCCGCGCAGCCTACTGGTGGAACTCGACGATTGCCGATCTGCGTGCGAGCTGCTTTCGGGCTAGGAGAAGGATGCAGAGAGCCCGCAACAACGCTGAAAGAGCGTATCAAAGACCAGCGTACAAGGCGGCAAAAACCGCTCTTAACAGAAAAATCAGGCTCAGCAAGAAAGCCTGTCTGGAGGAGCTCTGTCGCAACGCCAACTCAAACCCGTGGGGTGACGCCTACAGAGTTGCAATGGCGAAGTTGAGAGACCCAGCTGTACCACCCGATAGCTATTCAGAGAAGATGAAGACCATAATTGAAACGCTGTTGCCGCGGCACGAGCCGGCCGTCCACAGGATGCCGTGCGGAGCTCAGGATGACGATGAAAAAGAAGCCCAGATAACGAACGATGAGCTGATCGCGGTGGTGTAAGCCTGAAAACCCAGGAAGGCTCCGGGACCAGACGGTATCCTCAAAGTAGCTCTGAAAGCAGCAATCCATGAAAACCCGGATATGTTCAGGATCGGGCTGCAAACATGTATCGATTAGGGTACCTTCCCCGACATTTGGAAGCAACCAAAGCTGGTGCTGCTGCCGAAACCAGGCAAGCATCTTAGAGCTCCTTCAGTATATAGACCGATATGTCTGCTGGACACAGTTGGCAGAGTGCTGGAACGAGTAATTCTAAACAGGCTTACGAAATACACAGAGGGAGAAAACGGCTTATGCGACATGCAGTTCGGCTTTCGGAAAGGTAGATCCACCGTTGATGCCATCCAATTGGTCGTGGAAGCTATAGAGATGGCTTGGATGCATAAGAGGAGAGGTAATCAATTCTGCGGAGTGGTCACCCTGGACGTAAAAAATGCCTTCAACAGGGCTGCGATCGCCGAATCGCTGCACATATTGGAGGTCCCCGAGTATCTTTGTAAGATTTTGAGGAGCGACTTTCAAAATCGTGGTCTACGAAACAGACGGTAGGAAAATGTGCACAACAAACACGACGGGCGTTCCACAGGGTTCAATTCTTGGACCATGTCTCTGGAACGCTTTGTATGAGAAAGTGTTGAAGCTGAGCTTTCCCCGGGGTGTGCAGATCGTCGGTTTTGTGGATGACGTGGTGCTCGTAGTCTGCGGCGAATCACTAGAGGAGGTAGTGATACTTGCGACTGAGGCAGTAGATGCCATGGAAGAATGGATGCGAGGGAAGATGCTTGTGTTAGCCCATCATAAACCGAAGTAGTGATGATAAGCAACCGAAAGGCAGTGCAGCATGCGAGAATCTCGGTTGGACAGTGTACCACCTACTCAAAGCGGGAAGTCAGACACCTGGGAGTGATGATCGATGATCGGCTGAGATTTAACAGCCATGTCGATTATGCATTTGCGAGGGCCGTGAAAGTGATATCAACGCTATCGCGGATCATGCGCAACAATTCAACGATTAGCAGCAGCAAGAAGCGACAACTGGCGAGCGTGTCTACATCGATACTTAGATAAGCTGGCCCCACCACTGCAGACGAGGAGGAATCGCTCCTGGCTGATGTCCATGTGGGTACCGAGTGCGTATTGTACGATATGATCGGAGGCAGTCTGTGTGATTGTAAAATTGATCTCTATAAACCTTCAACTCGAAGGGGACAGTGAGTGCTACAGGGACCGAGGCACGCGGTTGATTCGGAAAAGAGCCAGAGATGAAACCATGATGAAATGAAAACGGCAGTGGGATAGCGCTGAGAACGGTAGATGGATCCACCGACTAATTCCGTGCTCTGAGTCGTTGGAGCAGCCGAAATCATCGGGCTGACCTCGGCGCTTGACAAGTTAATCTGTTGAAGCGAGCATATGAAGGAGATCAACGGGCTCAACCGGAGTAGAACGGGCGTAGCGTAGTTTCGGTAATATGTCGTCGAGGCGCCTGCAAACCGGAAGTCATCCTCCAACCGGAATTGTAGGACCGACCAACATTCTGCCGTCGGGGAAATCTTCATCGAAGTAGAATAGATCCACCGTCGGGAGCTATTATGAGTAGTCCGTAGCGATTCACCGACTTAAGTCGTCGGTGCACCAGTTAACCGGAATCGCTGGATCGACCTCGGCACTTCATCGGTCAGCAGCAGTGAAGCGGGAACAAACGCGTTACGTTAACGGTTTCGGGAGATATTCCTACGTCGGGAACTCTCCGCTGGAGTAGGCTAGTTCCACCGTCGGGGACTAACGTAGCGAACGTGACAAATCACCAGTTTTGGGTCGTCGGGCGCTAGTGAACAGGAAGCTACGCTACAACCGGAATCGCTGGACCGACCTCGGCATCCAAGTGATCCAACCTGGAGAGCTCAAGAATCAGTGGATCAGCAGCAGGCGCAAAAGTTGCGCAGCGCTCTAGCGAGATGCCAGTCTCAAACACGTCGCAGCAGAGCAACGAAGCGACAGTAGAAACATGACCCTGGCGTGACGTCAGCCCCAGATGCAGGATGAACAAAGCAAGGGAAGTACAGGAGCACAAGACACACGTGAGTCACACGCAAAAAGCGAAGCAAGAAGCAGTTCTGGTTAGCTTAATAGCCTCTCCCATGAATTAATGGCAAGAGGCAGTTGCAGGGGGAATGGCTCATGGGCGAGGACGGATTTAGTCGGTAGCGGATTCCGAGTCCGACACCCTGGTGCATGATGGACGAATTCGATATGACTAGCCTCCATAGCAAACGTGATATAACAAAAAAAAATCGAAAGAAAAAAAACCTGTTGGTTCAATGTAGTTAATTGGGACCCATACAGTATGACGTAACATGAATATCAGGAGTTTTTTCTTATGATATCGTTTTATAATGGAGTGGATGATTGCCTTAGAATTAGACCGTTTGAACCCACAACCAGGCTTGATAATACTCCTCAACATCATCAGAGGTAGGTGACATACTCTACCATGTAACCTTTGCCTCTTTGTGAGGGAGCGAAAAAATGTTAAGCAGCGAGGCATCGAAATATGAGCGAGGAAGATGCAGCACAAAACACAACAGAGTAAAGTTCCATAAAAAAGGGTCATCACAACTCTCCGAGTACTGTCTTGTTCGGGCGGCACACTCAAGAGTGCTTTTGATGTGTGAGTAAAGGTAAAGCAGCAATAAAAGAGAGAAAGTACTTGAAAAAAATCTTCGCATTATTCTTCACTCTCACTCGAATTGCTTGAGGACCTGTGTTGAAAATTTTAAGTTCAGTTTTTACTCCTCAGAGAAGCGGTAAAATCGCCTCATCTTTGCATTGCAGAGGAGTTTCTATCAAGCCTGCCCACAACCTCTTGGACTCGCTAAGTTGTAGAGATCGATAACTTCTGTATCATACTCTCCACCACTTAAGAAGACCTTCTCCTGTCCCTAATGTCGCCAAATGTGCCTGTATGGGTGTAAACCATGTTTATAAACTACTTTAAAATTTGAGGTTTCACTTACAATATTAATTCCAAGGGATTTTTGATAGCCCTTAATAGCGTGTTTGGGTGTCAAACTGGATACGAAAATTAAACTCCACGTATTATCGAACATTCAAAGGCGCTGATGAAAAAATCAAATATTGAAAATTATAGAATTAACATCTACCCAAAATCACACAACTGGTATCACTGGCCAAACTGCACACTTGACCGAGTACACCCAATTCAGATGGACGTTCCATTCCTCGGAAGAAGCCACCCTTCCAGTCTCTCCAGCACTTCACCCCGATTCAGAGCCGGCCAGTGGACGATGCGGTTTCAGTATTCATAAATTTATATATTCTCTGTGGGTCCCCGCACCTTTCGGAGCAGCATATTGTACACACATTTTTATGCAAATATAGTTTTTCCTCCGACTGCCCGTAGGCACCTTCTTTGATTTCGGCTCCAGAAGGTGACATGGTGAATGTTGCTGCTTTTTTTTTCTTTCGTTCCGCTCAGATCTCAAAGTTGTAGGACAGCAACCGTTTTGTCCAGAGATTCGTTTATTGCTTCGGGGCCTGGATATTCAGAAAGCGAAATGATATCTCTGTCCCATAGGGGGGAGCTTCGAGTGAGGCTGCAATTTATTAAATTTATTCATTGCTGATGCCGGCTCTTTATCTTGCTTGTTTGCAGGATCATGTGAAATTAGTCGCTCTTCACTGCAGGTATGGGAGTTTTGTCTCTATTTGAAAAAAAAGTGCAATTTTTCTCTCACTTTGATTCGACTCGTGTGATACCATCGATACCGGACAACAACATTCTTGCGGCGATAATCCAATTCCAACCGGTCAGTCTCCTCCGAAAACCTATTTCCTGGCAGCTGCAAATTGAATTATCCTACTTGGGCTTCGGTCTGACCTTTACCATCCTCTCGCACCGTCCACTCGTTCAGGCTTCCTTGCTAGGATCATACAAAATCCCCCCATCTGAAGTAGGGGTAAACAGGCACCAACAGAGAGACAGACCTCACAGTGCTAAGAGGAGTTATTACCGGAAATGAAATTTTTCACTTTTCTCATTTCCTTAATTATCGGCTTCCCGTGAAAGAGAATCTCCACATTCCGGACGGGCGTCGGATTGGAGTTGGCCGAAAAAGAGCAAAAATGTTGTGCCACAAATTTTCACACCTCTCTCCATCTGTCTTGGTAACTTTTGCATAAACACCGGTGGGACATTTTATGTTTCCATTCAGTGTTTCTAAACCAATTCTAAACCAGATGACCAATAATCAAAATCAACTAAGAATTTAAAAACACGAATCCCTTTATACTTTTGCCCTTTCTGATACATGAGTTAATGGGAGAATAAAAGTTACTTGTTAATTTTGATGTTTCCAGCCGAGAACCACTGTTCTAATGTGACGCACCTTTTGCACAAATTTTAAACCAGAGGCTTCCATCCGGAACGGAAAAGGAGAAGCCAGCTCGTCCCATTATGATAATTATTTCTACATGCGATAAATTAAATTTTGCCTTCATTTACAGCCCGTAGAGCCCGGACATTATCGTGTAGGTGAGCTTCAGGAGCGTTGCAAAAGTTTTTCTCCGACCAACCGATCCCCCAATCATAATGATGCAACTCGGGCTCTGTAAAGAACGACGACAAATTCGTTGCATCCGTCCAGCTGAGCTGAGCGCTGCGATGGGTGACCTTCGGCAACTCAGAGGGGATTAAGGCGTTAAAATAAGCAGAAACATCGGTGACCGCACCAGGTTTGTAGTAGGAGTAGTGGAAGCCAAGAAGCGGACGAAGAAAAATTAAATTATCAGAGGTACAATTAAAAAAGTTTTTAATGAAAAACCGGATTCCATTAGAAATTATGTTTCAGGGAAACTGTAATAGTTGGATTGGAAAAGGGAGAAGAGTAAGTTGAGATGTTGACAATTCGATGGATACGCGTTTAAACTGCAAAGAAAAGGCAAAAAATCTGGCAAAAGAAATGAAAACGTATTGCTGTATTGCTTAGGCCTCAGACCAGTTGTTTGTGTTCGCGACCTCCAAAGGTACGGAAGCTCTCGTAGGCAGATTTGGGAAAGTCATAAGATGCACACTACAGTAGCCAAGCAGTGAATCAATTGTCAACCAACACGCAGCAACAAACACATTGTTCTCTCCTACAGGCCTCTTCATATGACAGATTTATTTACATCGGTGGAAGACCGGTGCATACATTGAGCTGTAATTGGCATAGAAGAACTGTCAAAGTGCTTCAAGATCAGCTGAATTAAATCGTCTAGTAAAAAGGCCTATTCTTGTTGCAACAATCCTATTTCGCAACAACAGTTTATCACAACTTGAACAGAATATGACAATGATCGCTCACCACGTGCGTGGAGATTTATAATTTCCGAGAGCATTCTCTGTGTTGGCAATCATTGTTAAATTATCGAATAAAAAACATAAATTAAATTCGAATTTAAAATACCGTACACCCCGTTGAACGGTATCTCATGCAAGCCATCGGGATTCATTTTTAATTTGAACATCTAGTCACCCTAGAAACATGTTTCTGGTTACCTCTTTCACTGTTTTCTTTTGATTTGGCGTTTGACAATGACTATGCTGCCTCCTGTGTATGTCATGGTCGTTTTTCTTGAAATATTATTCCAATTCGTAAAAGTTGGGATGTTGTTTGTTTAGTGTTTGTTCCAATGTCAATTTGATTCACTGTAGCCAAGTAAAGCAGCTGTAGCGACTGTCCGTCTTTATCTGTTCTACGTTTCAGTCGAGTGTATTGGTTTTCCATCTATTCAAATATTCAG
This sequence comes from Aedes aegypti, assembly GCF_002204515.2. Taxonomy (NCBI): domain Eukaryota; kingdom Metazoa; phylum Arthropoda; class Insecta; order Diptera; family Culicidae; genus Aedes; species Aedes aegypti. The sequence goes on from NC_035107.1 coordinate 100,325,746, forward strand.
CTGACTATGTTCCATTTGGTTGCTTCGCATTGATTGAATCTGTTGAAATCCATTCCTCTGCATACTACGTTCTAGCCCAAAAAATGGCAACAAGCGTGAAAGTTCTTCACTCACTCGTAGTTCCCGGCGGGATTCAACCTAAATGGCAAGCTTTCCTGAATCTTCACATAATACAATTCGTCACTCTAATCAACGAGGAGTTTTCAGAAATTTTTCTGAACAAACTTTTTGATTCATCAAGTATCCCAGAGGAAAGCTCAAGAAAATGGAATTTTGAAGAAAGCTTTTTCAGGACTTTATAGAGGCATTCAACTCAAAATCCCGATAGTGTTTTAGGATGAATTTCTAAAAGCATATCTTGAGAGATAGCTAAAGATATCTGAAGAAAAACACTGAAGAACAATATCTTGAGATAATGGTGAGGGCTCCATGAAAAAATCGAGGTAATAAATAATTAGTATGCACAGCAAAAAAATCTCAAATTTACATGGCACGTAAATTTTTATAATAATCATGTAAAACGAATTATAACTGAATAATCAACGATAAATAATGTAAACTGTCTCATTGCATTCGAAAATGCTTGCAATCTTACATCCAACATTCGCCAATGTTGCATGCTTTTTGGATCTTGAAAGTGAAATTGCAAACAAGAATTCTTGGTTTACATGATTCTACGCTGAATATTCTGTCATAAATAATGCACATGGATGGATCCACGGCTTGTGATTCCATGTGCATTATTTATGATTGAATTTTTAGCGTGAAAATCACGTAAACCGAGCCGTTTTGCATGCAACATTCTTTGAGAGAAGACGTTTCGCGTTCAATATTAAGGATTTTGGTAACAATATTGCATATAATAGATGAGTTTATGGGTTTTATCATTGAATAATACATGAGAAATGGCTTTACATTTTTGAGGCTAAAATAACGTTACGTGTAAATCTAAGATTATTTTGGTGTGTGGTTATCTCGAAAAAAAAAATCATTATTGGATTATTTAACAAGTTCTACGAAAAATAATATGGATGAATTCATTTCAAATTAACTTTACATACGTTTGGCAAAAACTTGTTGAGTTTCAAAACAAATTATGAGCAGATTTCTTAGCATTTAACATAAACATGAATGCTGAAACCATGTTTCCAAATTTGAAAGCAAGATTCCCCTTGAACAAAACTACTGATTTTTATTTGAGTAGAGATAACCAGTTATAAAAAAAATCAAAAGATCATTTTCGACAGAAAAATTCAAACAGCAAGCAAAAATCAGTGTACTGGCCGATTTCGGTTCAATTTTGCTTGAATGAAAGGTACACCCCAAGTAACAATCAAAGCTGAACAGCGAGAGTTATACAGCTGAACAATAATTTGAAGATAAGCTTATTAACCCTCAAAAGCCCGGGACGAGACTTGATTGTTTCAAATGGCTCGTTCTCGGAAACTAGACCACCAAATTTCAATCTGTTTGAAGTAACATCAAGGGGAAGAGTGTGGCTAAAAGATGGTATGCCCAGGATCCCCTTTTGACCCTCCCCCTTTTTCTGGGGGGCGGATGTAGGTGTGGCATAAGTCACTATTTTAACTAACCTCGATTATTTTGACATAACGAATATAAAATATCATGATTTTCGAGGGACAGCGTATTCTAAACAAGTAATACTTGCTATATACTATAATACGGACATGGTTCGGCCATCCAGAGGCCACGGGGCAGATTTCGGAACCCTTGGAATCATTGCAAGGGATGAAAGAATCTCTTCCTGCATGGCCACATTTCAAATAATTCTGAAACCATCCTTGCGACACATCAAACTTCATGATTTTACAAAACAAGTTCATTAAAAGGCATTTCAATGATTTCCATACGGATTGGCCACTTTCTGGAACATTCCGGGACTCTGGTGCCCTCAGGGAAGTGGCCACATTTCAAATAATTCTGAAACCATCCTTGCGACACATCAAACTTCATGATTTTACAAATCAAGTTCATTGAAAGGCATTTCGATGATTTCCAAACGGATTGGCCACTTTCTGGAACATACCGGGACTCTGGTGCATTCAGGGAAGTGGCCACATTTCGAATGATTCTGAAACCATCCTTGCGACACATCAAACTCCATGATTTTACAAAACAAGTTCATTCAAAGGCATATCAATGATTTCAAAACGGATTGGCCACTTTCTGGAACATACCGGGACTCTGGTGCCCTCAGGGAAGTGGCCACATTTCGAATGATTCTGAAACCATCCTTGCGACACATCAAACTTCATGATTTTACAAAACAAGTTCATTCAAAGGCATTTCGATGATTTCCAAACGGATTGGCCACTTTCTGGAACATACCGGGACTCTGGTGCATTCAGGGAAGTGGCCACATTTCGAATGATTCTGAAACCATCCTTGCGACACATCAAACTTCATGATTTTACAAAACAAGTTCATTCAAAGGCATTTCAATGATTTCCAAACGGATTGGCCACTTTCTGGAACATTCCGGGACTCTGGTGCCCTCAGGGAAGTGGCCACATTTCAAATAATTCTGAAACCATCCTTGCGACACATCAAACTTCATGATTTTACAAAACAAGTTCATTCAAAGGCATATCAATGATTTCCAAACGGATTGGCCACTTTCTGGAACATTCCGGGACTCTGGTGCCCTCAGGGAAGTGGCCACATTTCAAATAATTCTGAAACCATCCTTGCGACACATCAAACTTCATGATTTTACAAAACAAGTTCATTCAAAGGCATTTCGATGATTTCCAAATGGATTGGCCACTTTCTGGAACATTCCGGGACTCTGGTGCCCTCAGGGAAGTGGCCACATTTCGAATGATTCTGAAACCATCCTTGCGACACATCAAACTTCATGATTTTACAAAACAAGTTCATTCAAAGGCATTTCAATGATTTCAAAACGGATTGGCCACTTTCTGGAGCATTCCGGGACTCTGGTGCCCTCAGGGAAGTGGCCACATTTCGAATGATTCTGAAACCATCCTTGTGACACATCAAACTTCATGATTTTACAAAACAAGTTCATTGAAAGGCATTTCGATGATTTCCAAATGGATTGGCCACTTTCTGGAACATTCCGGGACTCTGGTGCCCTCAGGGAAGTGGCCACATTTCGAATGATTCTGAAACCATCCTTGCGACACATCAAACTTCATGATTTTACAAAACAAGTTCATTCAAAGGCATTTCAATGATTTCAAAACGGATTGGCCACTTTCTGGAGCATTCCGGGACTCTGGTGCCCTCAGGGAAGTGGCCACATTTCGAATGATTCTGAAACCATCCTTGCGATACATCAAACTCCATGATTTTACAAAACAAGTTCATTCAAAGGCATTTCAATGATTTCCAAACGGATTGGCCACTTTCTGGAACATTCCGGGACGCTGGTGCCCTCAGGGAAGTGGCCACATTTCGAATGATTCTGAAACCATCCTTACGACACATCAAACTTCATGATTTTACAAATCAAGTTCATTGAAAGGCATTTCGATGATTTCCAAATGGATTGGCCACTTTCTGGAACATACCGGGACTCTGGTGCATTCAGGGAAGTGGCCACATTTCGAATGATTCTGAAACCATCCTTGCGACACATCAAACTCCATGATTTTACAAAACAAGTTCATTCAAAGGCATTTCAATGATTTCCAAACGGATTGGCCACTTTCTGGAACATTCCGGGACGCTGGTGCCCTCAGGGAAGTGGCCACATTTCGAATGATTCTGAAACCATCCTTACGACACATCAAACTACATGATTTTACAAAACAAGATCGTTCGAGAGGATATCATTGACTTTCAGTAACATTCAGTAATAGAAAAGTAGGTATTATAGAAGGCAGCATTTAGAAGATCTGAAAATTTCGAATATATTAGTCTTATAACTCCCAATATATAAATTGAATGAATGCAATACTAGTAAATGAATCTGCCAACCATTTAATTCTTTTGTTCTGTATCAACTGTAAAATTTCAACAATCCAAATATTGAAAAGAGTACAAATATTGAAGTATCATCTACAAAAATTCTGCTTTATTCAATCTATTTTTTCTTGCACGTGTTGCAAATATCGAACATTTTTTCTACGCTACAGTTTCGACAAACAATCTCTCCACAGCCGCAGCACAATCATCAAACTTCATGATTTTACAAAACAAGTTCATTCAAAGGCATTTCGATGATTTCCAAATGGATTGGCCACTTTCTGGAACATTCCGGGACTCTGGTGCCCTCAGGGAAGTGGCCACATTTCGAATGATTCTGAAACCATCCTTGCGACACATCAAACTTCATGATTTTACAAAACAAGTTCATTCAAAGGCATTTCAATGATTTCAAAACGGATTGGCCACTTTCTGGAGCATTCCGGGACTCTGGTGCCCTCAGGGAAGTGGCCACATTTCGAATGATTCTGAAACCATCCTTGCGATACATCAAACTCCATGATTTTACAAAACAAGTTCATTCAAAGGCATTTCAATGATTTCCAAACGGATTGGCCACTTTCTGGAACATTCCGGGACGCTGGTGCCCTCAGGGAAGTGGCCACATTTCGAATGATTCTGAAACCATCCTTACGACACATCAAACTTCATGATTTTACAAATCAAGTTCATTGAAAGGCATTTCGATGATTTCCAAACGGATTGGCCACTTTCTGGAACATACCGGGACTCTGGTGCATTCAGGGAAGTGGCCACATTTCGAATGATTCTGAAACCATCCTTGCGACACATCAAACTCCATGATTTTACAAAACAAGTTCATTCAAAGGCATATCAATGATTTCAAAACGGATTGGCCACTTTCTGGAACATACCGGGACTCTGGTGCCCTCAGGGAAGTGGCCACATTTCGAATGATTCTGAAACCATCCTTGCGACACATCAAACTTCATGATTTTACAAAACAAGTTCATTCAAAGGCATTTCGATGATTTCCAAACGGATTGGCCACTTTCTGGAACATACCGGGACTCTGGTGCATTCAGGGAAGTGGCCACATTTCGAATGATTCTGAAACCATCCTTGCGACACATCAAACTTCATGATTTTACAAAACAAGTTCATTCAAAGGCATTTCAATGATTTCCAAACGGATTGGCCACTTTCTGGAACATTCCGGGACTCTGGTGCCCTCAGGGAAGTGGCCACATTTCAAATAATTCTGAAACCATCCTTGCGACACATCAAACTTCATGATTTTACAAAACAAGTTCATTCAAAGGCATATCAATGATTTCCAAACGGATTGGCCACTTTCTGGAACATTCCGGGACTCTGGTGCCCTCAGGGAAGTGGCCACATTTCAAATAATTCTGAAACCATCCTTGCGACACATCAAACTTCATGATTTTACAAAACAAGTTCATTCAAAGGCATTTCGATGATTTCCAAATGGATTGGCCACTTTCTGGAACATTCCGGGACTCTGGTGCCCTCAGGGAAGTGGCCACATTTCGAATGATTCTGAAACCATCCTTGCGACACATCAAACTTCATGATTTTACAAAACAAGTTCATTCAAAGGCATTTCAATGATTTCAAAACGGATTGGCCACTTTCTGGAGCATTCCGGGACTCTGGTGCCCTCAGGGAAGTGGCCACATTTCGAATGATTCTGAAACCATCCTTGTGACACATCAAACTTCATGATTTTACAAAACAAGTTCATTGAAAGGCATTTCGATGATTTCCAAATGGATTGGCCACTTTCTGGAACATTCCGGGACTCTGGTGCCCTCAGGGAAGTGGCCACATTTCGAATGATTCTGAAACCATCCTTGCGACACATCAAACTTCATGATTTTACAAAACAAGTTCATTCAAAGGCATTTCAATGATTTCAAAACGGATTGGCCACTTTCTGGAGCATTCCGGGACTCTGGTGCCCTCAGGGAAGTGGCCACATTTCGAATGATTCTGAAACCATCCTTGCGATACATCAAACTCCATGATTTTACAAAACAAGTTCATTCAAAGGCATTTCAATGATTTCCAAACGGATTGGCCACTTTCTGGAACATTCCGGGACGCTGGTGCCCTCAGGGAAGTGGCCACATTTCGAATGATTCTGAAACCATCCTTACGACACATCAAACTACATGATTTTACAAAACAAGATCGTTCGAGAGGATATCATTGACTTTCAGTAACATTCAGTAATAGAAAAGTAGGTATTATAGAAGGCAGCATTTAGAAGATCTGAAAATTTCGAATATATTAGTCTTATAACTCCCAATATATAAATTGAATGAATGCAATACTAGTAAATGAATCTGCCAACCATTTAATTCTTTTGTTCTGTATCAACTGTAAAATTTCAACAATCCAAATATTGAAAAGAGTACAAATATTGAAGTATCATCTACAAAAATTCTGCTTTATTCAATCTATTTTTTCTTGCACGTGTTGCAAATATCGAACATTTTTTCTACGCTACAGTTTCGACAAACAATCTCTCCACAGCCGCAGCACAATCATCAAACTTCATGATTTTACAAAACAAGTTCATTCAAAGGCATTTCGATGATTTCCAAATGGATTGGCCACTTTCTGGAACATTCCGGGACTCTGGTGCCCTCAGGGAAGTGGCCACATTTCGAATGATTCTGAAACCATCCTTGCGACACATCAAACTTCATGATTTTACAAAACAAGTTCATTCAAAGGCATTTCAATGATTTCAAAACGGATTGGCCACTTTCTGGAGCATTCCGGGACTCTGGTGCCCTCAGGGAAGTGGCCACATTTCGAATGATTCTGAAACCATCCTTGCGATACATCAAACTCCATGATTTTACAAAACAAGTTCATTCAAAGGCATTTCAATGATTTCCAAACGGATTGGCCACTTTCTGGAACATTCCGGGACGCTGGTGCCCTCAGGGAAGTGGCCACATTTCGAATGATTCTGAAACCATCCTTACGACACATCAAACTTCATGATTTTACAAATCAAGTTCATTGAAAGGCATTTCGATGATTTCCAAACGGATTGGCCACTTTCTGGAACATACCGGGACTCTGGTGCATTCAGGGAAGTGGCCACATTTCGAATGATTCTGAAACCATCCTTGCGACACATCAAACTCCATGATTTTACAAAACAAGTTCATTCAAAGGCATATCAATGATTTCAAAACGGATTGGCCACTTTCTGGAACATACCGGGACTCTGGTGCCCTCAGGGAAGTGGCCACATTTCGAATGATTCTGAAACCATCCTTGCGACACATCAAACTTCATGATTTTACAAAACAAGTTCATTCAAAGGCATTTCGATGATTTCCAAACGGATTGGCCACTTTCTGGAACATACCGGGACTCTGGTGCATTCAGGGAAGTGGCCACATTTCGAATGATTCTGAAACCATCCTTGCGACACATCAAACTTCATGATTTTACAAAACAAGTTCATTCAAAGGCATTTCAATGATTTCCAAACGGATTGGCCACTTTCTGGAACATTCCGGGACTCTGGTGCCCTCAGGGAAGTGGCCACATTTCAAATAATTCTGAAACCATCCTTGCGACACATCAAACTTCATGATTTTACAAAACAAGTTCATTCAAAGGCATATCAATGATTTCCAAACGGATTGGCCACTTTCTGGAACATTCCGGGACTCTGGTGCCCTCAGGGAAGTGGCCACATTTCAAATAATTCTGAAACCATCCTTGCGACACATCAAACTTCATGATTTTACAAAACAAGTTCATTCAAAGGCATTTCGATGATTTCCAAATGGATTGGCCACTTTCTGGAACATTCCGGGACTCTGGTGCCCTCAGGGAAGTGGCCACATTTCGAATGATTCTGAAACCATCCTTGCGACACATCAAACTTCATGATTTTACAAAACAAGTTCATTCAAAGGCATTTCAATGATTTCAAAACGGATTGGCCACTTTCTGGAGCATTCCGGGACTCTGGTGCCCTCAGGGAAGTGGCCACATTTCGAATGATTCTGAAACCATCCTTGTGACACATCAAACTTCATGATTTTACAAAACAAGTTCATTGAAAGGCATTTCGATGATTTCCAAATGGATTGGCCACTTTCTGGAACATTCCGGGACTCTGGTGCCCTCAGGGAAGTGGCCACATTTCGAATGATTCTGAAACCATCCTTGCGACACATCAAACTTCATGATTTTACAAAACAAGTTCATTCAAAGGCATTTCAATGATTTCAAAACGGATTGGCCACTTTCTGGAGCATTCCGGGACTCTGGTGCCCTCAGGGAAGTGGCCACATTTCGAATGATTCTGAAACCATCCTTGCGATACATCAAACTCCATGATTTTACAAAACAAGTTCATTCAAAGGCATTTCAATGATTTCCAAACGGATTGGCCACTTTCTGGAACATTCCGGGACGCTGGTGCCCTCAGGGAAGTGGCCACATTTCGAATGATTCTGAAACCATCCTTACGACACATCAAACTTCATGATTTTACAAATCAAGTTCATTGAAAGGCATTTCGATGATTTCCAAATGGATTGGCCACTTTCTGGAACATACCGGGACTCTGGTGCATTCAGGGAAGTGGCCACATTTCGAATGATTCTGAAACCATCCTTGCGACACATCAAACTCCATGATTTTACAAAACAAGTTCATTCAAAGGCATATCAATGATTTCAAAACGGATTGGCCACTTTCTGGAACATACCGGGACTCTGGTGCATTCAGGGAAGTGGCCACATTTCGAATGATTCTGAAACCATCCTTGCGACACATCAAACTTCATGATTTTACAAAACAAGTTCATTCAAAGGCATTTCAATGATTTCCAAACGGATTGGCCACTTTCTGGAACATTCCGGGACGCTGGTGCCCTCAGGGAAGTGGCCACATTTCGAATGATTCTGAAACCATCCTTACGACACATCAAACTACATGATTTTACAAAACAAGATCGTTCGAGAGGATATCATTGACTTTCAGTAACATTCAGTAATAGAAAAGTAGGTATTATAGAAGGCAGCATTTAGAAGATCTGAAAATTTCGAATATATTAGTCTTATAACTCCCAATATATAAATTGAATGAATGCAATACTAGTAAATGAATCTGCCAACCATTTAATTCTTTTGTTCTGTATCAACTGTAAAATTTCAACAATCCAAATATTGAAAAGAGTACAAATATTGAAGTATCATCTACAAAAATTCTGCTTTATTCAATCTATTTTTTCTTGCACGTGTTGCAAATATCGAACATTTTTTCTACGCTACAGTTTCGACAAACAATCTCTCCACAGCCGCAGCACAATCTGTTTCCCCATGAAATTTGTCTTTTAGAGCATTTCTTACATCGTCGACTTTTCTTCAGGGATGCTTGATGCTTCAACTCCTTCTCTTCGGATTGTGCACATGAATGACAAATCACAAATTCTTTTTCAGTGCAATGTACTTTACACAGCTTCAATTTGCAGAACCTGCAGATTGCATCTGCGATACTGTTGCAGAATGGACAGATTTGCGTCAAGTGGCATCCATCAATGAAGTCGGTTATGTCTTTCGTGAGCTCAGCGCAGAGATGTCCGGTTTCTAACCGATCTCTCATGTAAGGAACCGTCAATTCCTCCGCCAAGCTCTGCAAAAATAATGATCGTCGTTCGTTTGAAGTTTTTCTCCAATCTGCATATACATGAGTGAAGAGTTCTGTTTGATCTTTCGACCTTGACACTTGCTTTTGCCGGGGCGAGCGACGAGGACAGGATCAAACATGTCGCGCGTCGGTCTCGTAAGTGAAAAAGTGGCGTGATCGATGAGTTCGGTTGAAGAAAGTAAAAAAGTGCCGCGATCGGTTAGTTCTGTTTGATCTTTCGACCTTGACACTTGCTTTTGCCGGGGCGAGCGATGAGGGCAGGATCAAACATGTCGCGCGTTGGTCTAGTAAGTGAAAAAGAGGCGTGATCGGTGAGTTCGGTTGGAGTAACTGAAAAAGTGCCGCGATCGGTTAGTTCTGTTTGATCTTTCGACCTTGACACTTGCTTTTGCCGGGGCGAGCGACGAGGGCAGGATCAAACATGTCGCGCGTCGGTCTCGTAAGTGAAAAAGTGGCGTGATCGATGAGTTCAGTTGAAGAAAGTAAAAAAGTGCCGCGATCGGTTAGTTCTGTTTGATCTTTCGACCTTGACACTTGCTTTTGCCGGGGTGAGCGACGAGGGCAGGATCAAACATGTCGCGCGTTGGTCTAGTAAGTGAAAAAGTGGCGTGATCGGTGAGTTCGGTTGGAGTAACTGAAAAAGTGCCGCGATCGGTTAGTTCTGTTTGATCCTTCGACCTTGACGCTTGCTCCTGGGCAGTGCGTCAAGAAAGCCCGAACAGTTTTTTTTTATTCTTTTTGGGTCGCGCGCTTATTTTTTTTTTCCTGAGTGCTTTTTTATAGCCGAGCAAACGAGTGAAGCCGAAAGTGGATTGTGGCTGCTCAGTCAAGGATAACGGATCAATTGGTGAGCTCGTTTCATGCTACTATTTCTAATCTATAAAATATGTATGACTGCACATTCAATCGTTACAATGGTGGGATGTAAATATGATTTTTCAACAAACTATGGATGGTTCGTCACTGTGAGTGTCGACACAAACTCTGATTCATGATTTATTTATGTTTAACATTTTTTTTCAGAACACCTCTTATATACCTTTATTTTTGTAATTAAAAAAACTTTGAATGGTTCGACACTACAAGTGTAGACTTGCGAAAGGTTCACTTTATTCAACAAACTTTGGATGGTTCGCCACTGTAAGTGTCGGCATAAGAATAAGAGTGTTCTATGATGTCCCAACCAATCGAGTTTTTTGTTTCTTTTCAAATGAGTAAAATATAATAACACATGCTTTCGTCCTGACAGCTGTAGGAATGTTACATTTAGGTATTTGTTCAACAAACTTTGAATGGTTCGTCACCTCAAGTGTCGGCATAATTTTCCTCTACATAGAAATTGTTCATATCAAATGAAAATATTATATTTACGTATAAGCATGTATATATCTCACAAATCATTGTTTATCATGGTCTAATCGCTTATCAAAGTGAATCGATCAACCAACGATCCTCCCCATTAACAAACATCCCTCCCAGTAACCTTTGTGGAGATGCAGAGGCAAACACGGTCTCCAAAAAGCAAAGGTTACACACTAACATTCCTTCCCCCAATCCCACCTGACTGCAAGGACGTGGCCGGCGCCGTTATTGACCCTGTATAAATAGAGGCACTGAATTATGCACACTGAAGAAGATTATGGCCAATCCCAGCCGAACTTCTAGTTGATTCTTTGTGCATTTTCACTGACTTCGGTCAATCACGGAATAGCAACCATTGATATGTGTAGTCAGTCTAAGCTAAGCTAAGCTAAATCTGCATATACATGAGTGAATACGATGAAGGCGTTGATGCAAGCGATGTCGATGAGTTCCATGAATATTTTCTTGGTCCATACACGGCTCCGTCGTGAAACCGTCATGTTCCGTGTCATTTGATCGCCTACGTCCACGGCACCTTTGGTTTTATTATAATACTGGATGACTGCTGGTTTTTCATCCACTCCATTCGGCTCATCAAACTCTTTGGTAGACAGCATTACTACTGGTTTCTTCCCTTTTTTCGCATAGTACGATGTGAGAGACTTTTGGCCATTGTACCCAACCAAAGCACTGCCGGGATCCCGATCTTTCGTTGCCAAAAATTCTGGTGAGATTGCTGGCTTGTTCGAGCGCATTGTACCGACGTATAATATTTGCTGATCCCATAAGAAGTTAACCAAATCTGTACTGGTAAACAAATTATCCGCAGTCACTTCTCGCCACGTTCCGTGAAAGGGTGCGACAAGGTCTTTCACAACCCTCATACCTTGTCCTTTTTCTGGAACATTCCCTTGTTTACCAGTGTATACTTGGATATTGATGATGTAACCATCAGCGGTGGCACATATCCAAATCTTTATCCCATATCTACCGGGTTTGCTTTTTATGTAAACTCTGAATGGGCAACGGCCTGGATAGAAATGGAGTTTTTATGAATAAATATTTTATCACGTTATACAAAAAAGAACAACCATCATATATAATAGTTTTATTATTAAAAACTGCGTTCTAGTACTCTGACGTATGTACTTTTTGCGTTTTTTTGTTTTTATTTGTGCGATTTATCTATTAATTTAATAATCTTTTGACCGCTCAAAACTACATATTTGTAACATACGACAAAAGTAGACATTGAGTAAATGGAATACCATGTGTGCATTTTATGGCAGTATTAGAGGAAACTCAAATTTCTAAAAATTATCAGGAACATGTATTGCAGAATTTGCTCACATATGATTTTGAAGCACGATCAAAGCAAGCGAACAAAAACATCTAATCTGTTGCGGTCCACGATCGGCAATGTAACACGAGTTGTAACAAGTATGATAAATAGAAGCAGTGAACGAGAGCCCCAAAGAGAGCGATGATAAAATCCATTTTTCTTGCTTGTTTACCTTTAGGGGTAGGTGTTTTTCTTTACTGGCACGATAAACAATCCCCGAACTTCCGATAGCAATAGTGTCCCCCAAGTTTGGAGCATGTGTAGAGGAGTTTTATCATGCACTGCTATTTCCCCGATCTGATCAAAGTTGTAGCAGTATACGATAAATAATCTCTAATAATGTCTGCATATTATGATAGTTACAGAAAGCGATATGTGAGAGATTCCCTCAATTTTCTCTGGATTCAATCCCTGGCTAAGAAATAAAAAGTGCTTATTTGAGGCTGATATTTCGTATAACTCGTATCGCATGTTGGGTGAATATTCAGAAAATAATTCCGATAGAAAGTGTAATAGCAAATAACATAACGAGGCTCATTTATAATCTCAATGTGACTGTTATGCGGTTATAATTATCAATGTGACAAAACAACTTGGTGTTTTCTTCAAATTTTCTAGAACATTCCGACAGATTTTAGTAAGTTGATCGAAAGTAGTTTTTCTCCATGGTAATAAAACCGAGATGTCAAAAATGTCGAATGTGACATATATGCAGTTATGGGCAGTTTAGTAAAATTAATTTTAGCAAAAAAGTGACACTTAGGTGTAGTGGTCATGACATTAAAATATAGTAACAAGAAAAACAAAATATTGGTTTAGATGATGGTTCAAATAATAAATTATTATTTCTTACCTCTAAAGAGACACAGGCGCTCGTCAATGGTGAGATTGATGGGAGCAATGTAGTTGCGCAGACAGTTTTGTACAAACATATCAAAGCATTTTCGGATTGGCTCTAGTCTATCGTTCGAGCATTTGAATCGATCCGGACGTGTTGAGACATCGTCAAACCGCAAAACGACGTAGATGTCCTTGAATCGGTTCTTGGACATACTAAGCCGATAAAAATCAATTGACCATGCTCTATTTGAAGACCACAAAGTGGCAACACTCATGTTGTTTTGATGATTCCTACCAGCGGCGATGAGGATTCCGATGAATGCCCACATTTCATTGATACTCACAGGCTTCCATACTTGATTTTTTCCGGTGTAATAACGTTCTCCGTATAGATTTGTACAGCAAACTACCTCTTCAATGATAGCCTCCGATAGGAACGCTTTGAACGCTTGTGCAGCACTTTTCAAACTTCGCATATGTTCAGCAGGTCCAATTTTGGAATCATCGAATATTCCACACGGTTCTCGATCTTTTGGGACGTTGGAAGACCAAGTCATTCCGTTCTTTCCTACAAGCGTTCGACCTGGTTTGAGGCTGTTAAAAATATATGTTATAAACAGCTCTATTTAGAATGAATTGAACTTACCTTGACATCCCATCATCGCTCTCGTCCGAGTCATCAATATCGGATATTGTGTGATCCGAAATACAATCTTCTTCTTCATCACTTAAGTCATAACCAAAATCATCTGCCATTTTAATTATTTAAATTTTGAGTTCGAAACGATGGATATGGCGAACAGGAATTGTATACTGCAATCTTTACTGTGTTACCCGACTCGTGCATAACAAATCCACACAAAAGCACACTTACAAACACATCAGATTTCGGCTACATGAGTTATAACTAAGACAGCTAAACATGCTGTCGTGTGATGCTTTCGTTGACTTTGGTTGCTATTTCAAGACGAAAAATTGAAAAGGCCTTATTCCAAAAGGTAAACAAAGAGAAAAACGCAATCTTTGTCACAAAATCTATCTCATTTATATTATATTACAATGTTTAATTATTGTATGATATTTTATCGTCCAGAAAGTATGCTTTCAGAATCAATTGAAATGTGGCCACTTCCCTGAAGGCACCAGGGTCTTAGAATGTTCCGAAAGTGGCCAATGCGTCTGGAAATCATTGAAATGCCTATGAATGAACTTGTTTTGTAAATTCATGAAGTATGATGTGTCACAAGAATGGTTTCAGTGTCATTTGTAATGTGGCCACTTCCCTGAGGGCACCAGAGTCCCGGAATGTTCCAGAAATTGGCCATTCCGTTTGGAAATCATTGAAATGCCTTTGAATGAACTTGTTTTGTAAAATCATGAAGTTTGATGTGCCGCAAGGATGGTTTTGGAATCATTTGTAATGTGGCCACTTCCCTGAGGGCACCAGAGGCCCGGAATGTTCCGAAAGTGGTCAATGCATCTGGAAATCATTAGAATGCCTTTGAATGAACTTGTTTTGTAAAATCATGAAGTTTGATGTGTCGCAAGGATGGTTTCAGAATCATTCGAAATGTGGCCACTTCCCTGAGGACACCAGAGTCCCGGAATGTTCCAGAAAGTGGCCAATCCGTATGGAAATCATTGAAATGCCTTTGAATGAACTTGTTTTGTAAAATCATGAAGTTTGATGTGCCGCACGGATGGTTTCAGAATCATTCGAAATGTGGCCACTTCCCTGAGGGCACCGAGGCCCGGAATGCTCCAGAAAGTGGCCAATCCGTATGGAAATCATTGAAATGCCTTTCAATGAACTTGTTTTGTAAAATCATGAAGTTTGATGTGTCGCAAGGATGGTTTCAGAATCATTCGAAATGTGGCCACTTCCCTGAGGGCACCAGAGGCCCGGAATGCTCCAGAAAGTGGCCAATCCGTATGGAAATCATTGAAATGCCTTTCAATGAACTTGTTTTGTAAAATCATGAAGTTTGATGTGTCGCAAGGATGGTTTCAGAATTATTTGAAATGTGGCCATGCAGGAAGAGATTCTTTCATCCCTTGCAATGATTCCAAGGGTTCCGAAATCTGCCCCGTGGCCTCTGGATGGCCGAACCATGTCCGTATTATAGTATATAGCAAGTATTACTTGTTTAGAATACGCTGTCCCTCGAAAATCATGATATTTTATATTCGTTATGTCAAAATAATCGAGGTTAGTTAAAATAGTGACTTATGCCACACCTACATCCGCCCCCCAGAAAAAGGGGGAGGGTCAAGAGGGGATCCTGGGCATACCATCTTTTAGCCACACTCTTCCCCTTGATGTTACTTCAAACAGATTGAAATTTGGTGGTCTAGTTTCCGAGAACGAGCCATTTGAAGCAATCAAGTCTCGTCCCGGGCTTTTGAGGGTTAAACACTCTTATTCAGCAGTACATTCAAAGCTGAATATCAAGTTGAACAAACTATTTTCCATCAACAGTTTTCACTTTTGTTCAGCCAACCTGAATGACATTGATTAAAGGTTATTTAAAGCTTTAATCAATTCAACATCCACTGTCGAAAAATTGTCCCGCCGTAAGTTAATAAAAATATACATACCAAAGTTTGGATCATACACGAAATTGATGCTTATTGCATTATTGCTTAATTGCACTCATCGAACAATAAATCTCCACATCACGAAGCAGGCTAAACGCACACGAGCCTATCGTTCGTCAAAAAAGTTCAGTGAATTCGCTTGGGTGACAATATGATGAAATTTTAACCTCAATCACGACGATTTCTTCGTGACTTTTTTGATTAACTGAACGAAGCGATAAATTCATAATCATTATCAACCCAAGTGACAACAATTAAACAGCAGTAATTGAAAAGTATCGAGGATTCGACTTTAAAACAAAACTAAAAACACACTCATGGCAGCTGACTCAATTGTTTTCGCATAGCAGGGATATCACTTCTCTAGCCTCAATACAACCGTTAACACAGCCCTTATTCAGACAAGTAGATAAGTTATTTCCTTGCTTTCAATAATGTTCACACAGTCCCATGTGGAGCAGATGTCAAGGTAAGTGGTTATAAATCAGTGAATCCCAGTTCAATTCTCAATTTTCATATTTACTTATCTTCATCTTAAAATTCCAGCACACGTCTCCACTACGTGTTTGAAATTGGTAGCAGCGATAATAAAACCCAAAACTATGAACCTTTAAATATTTTTACATTTTTTTGGTTTATTGTTGAATAATGGATGAATAAGCGATCGTTAAGCTTTCGAAGGTTGCCATCTGTTTTAAAAATAGAAATGACGTTATTGAAAGGGACTTGAATAAGCGCATGCTTAACCTTTATTCAGCCTCGCATATAGCTTCAATTAAGCTTAAAGCTGAATAAAATCGCCAGAAGTAGATGTTCAATAGCTGAACAAGAGTGTGTGGAGGCTATGAACAGCTTTTGTTCAAACGAAGGCTGATTTGAATTAGTTATAAAAGCGCTTGACCAGCTTGAAATTGTTACCTGGGACGTGTCGATGGATGAGTCGATCCACGTAAATATTCAATACTCTTGATTCAAGACCAAGTAATATTGTAGATTATACTTTTCAGTGAGATACCAAGTAGGTATCGAATAAAGCTACTTGAATCTATTGAGAACTTTCTCATATGTTTTTGTCAAAAACTGCTGCAAGTAAGTAAAGATGTTGTCACATTACTGATAATCTACAAAAAATACAAAACGTTGAAAGACCAAAAGGTCGAAAATGGATTGCCTCGAACAAAATTATTCCTTCTTTGAAAAATCAGTTTCAATATTTTGTCTATTCGACCTTTTTCCCTTCGAACTTTTAGGTGCTCCAAAAGTTGAGCTTTAAAAGAGCTCTGTGCTTTTTTTACATTTTGTATGCGAATTTTTACGTTTACTGGCCTTTGTACGATACGGAAATCGGGGAATTCGCCAACTCTCGAAAGCAAACGTTGGATTTATGCTGCTGGCTAACATTCAAGTTTATTTCGGTAAGAACTAGAATTTATTTTCTAAGATACAGTTGCTTTCAAATTTCGTGAATCGACTGAATGAATGAAAAATGGTGAGTCGTCGGATTTATCTCGTTGATTTAAGGTTAAATATAAATAGATAACAGGGTCGTTACTACTTCAATTTTAGTAGTTTTAGTTATAACTTACATTCAGTCAGTTTTAGTAGTTTTAGTTATAACTTACATTCAGTCTAACAGAAGTACTCAACCAACGACTTTGTGTCTCACTTAATTTCTATGGATTAGTTTTAGGAATTATATTAATTTAATAAAGGAATTAAGTGTGCCGCCTCAACGGACGAACGGGTGGCGGAATTTTTTCTGAAGATGGCCAAAAGAATAGCAGTAGGTTGAAACGCAAAATTCATCAATGGAAGTTATTAACCTACACCGAAAAGCACCAATAAACCGAAAACGATTAAGGCAATTCATCACCGTTTCAACAGAACTGGACTTCAATTTCAATTAAATTTTCAATCATCTGTAATTTGTCCATTGATATCACTAGCTTACAGCATTTTTAACTCGATGAGCTGATCATCATTTATTAGTAAAATTGTGCGCTGAATCCGAAAATACGGTCGAAGAAATTGTAAATAGAACCTTTTTTGAAATACATTTAAAATTTAAATTTTGTGATTTTTTAAATTAATTGTTATGCTTAAATGCTAATATATTCGGATCAAATGCATTGATTTATAATCTTTTTTCTCCAAATGAAAGCTAAATTCATTTGCTTTCGATCTCTGGAACATTATTTTATCATCGGAGTGATCACTTTTTTAAATATTTATGAATTTTTGGTCAAAATTTATAGTTTTTTTTTTCTTGATAGAACATTTTTTTAACAATATTTTGTGTATAAAACAAACTAATAAAAAAACACTTTTAACTACACGAAATAATTGTAAAACATTAAATGAATTGATAAAAAAAATACAGAAGCCACGATCTTTTTTTTGTAAATGTATTGAAATTCGAGATTTACTGGTGTTGGAATATTCAGCATTATATACCTGACAAAAAGATGATGAACATCATCCATCCATGACTGCGAAGTAACCGTTCTACCAAAGGTTATTCCATAAGAGGTCATCCACAATTTACGTACGACGATTTTCCTACCGCCCCCTATATAAGATTGATTTTATTTTTGCGTGGAGTGTAAGAAAACGTCATACCTCCTCCCCCATAGGCCCTTACGACGTAATTTGTGGATGGCCCCGGACCGTACATAAATCCCGTAAAGAAAATTTCGCGGATTTTTTCCGGTAAAATAATAGATTTCACGGAATTTCTCCGGTAAAATAGTTGATTTCACGGATTTTGTCGGTAAAATAGTAGATTTCACAGGAAAGTCTGTAATTTTGTTGTTTACAGTTCAATTTCGGTGATTTATTTCACAGGATACTGCGATTTATTTTAAGTGTGTATACCTGTTAAAGTAACCTTGCGCCTATTGTCAAAATTAGGAAGAAGAAAAGGGATGATGGTGAAAGGCAAATAAAATCAAAACAAAAATACCTCGCTGAGCAATTATAGAAGTGATTACACGTTAGTTGCAAGTTATTATATGAATTTTCCTCAATTTAATGCATTTGGAAGGTGAAGTATTAGAAAATTAGTAGTCCAGGTATATTACACAGAAGCAAAATCTGTGCGTCGACGGAAAATTATTATAAAAACTAACCTTAAACTAAGCCGAATTTCGGCACAACTACTACTGAGATTGTCGGGAAAAGGTGAGCACAAGCAAGGATTGCAAGAAAACTGTTAATGTAAGCACTGTTTTAATTTACCGATGCATAAAACTATGACCTGGTCCCAAATTCTAATAAAATTTCAGTTTTACTTGAGAGGAGTTCAAACACTCATGGAGAAACATGATTGCTGACAACTAGTTCTTCATACTAAATTTCATTCTACCCCATCCATTTGGTCATTTTGAACCACTCCCATTTTTCAACCAACTTTTCTACACGATTTAAACCCGTAAAAAACTTAAATTTAGGAAATGTTTTCATGCTGGTTGTAAATGTTGTAAAGTTACTATTAGGACTTCCAATGGCGTTACAATGTGGATCTCACTAAGAAAAAACGACGCAAATGTTTAAAGTGGCATTTTGGACCATATGACCCTACCGACAATAAGCTTAAGCGAGGGCCGAATGCTCTCCGCTCATTTCCGATGAACGCAATATGTTTCAACTAGATGTATGTACACGGATAAAAATATGATTCCCACACCATGATTTACAAGGCATGAAATTCATTAATTGGTTAGGCCGTGATATCAGGACGACAAATCATGGTTCCTGTAGTTGAATTCCGGCGCACATTTTCTTCGAAGAGAAGAAATTTTCTTCCATATAATTCACCAGCAAGAATATTTTCTTTTCTTCGAAGAAAATGCGCGCCGGAATTCGCCTACTGGAGTCATAATCATAATTCTTCATAAACGTAACATCCAGAGCGACAACACAAAGCGGTGCACTTTGCTTCAAGTCATTCGCATTGATCACCCATCATTTATCAAGATGGATTGGTACTGTGGTAAAGTACGTGGCTCTCATTCAGAAGGTTATTGGTGCGAATCTTGCTCTACCAATTTTGTTTATTTTTTTTTTGTTTTCATTTTATCGGTTTGACTGACAGATTTATAAATAAATCCGAGATGGATGCGTGAATCATGATTTTCGAGCATTCGATGCATGATTTCGAGCACTCACCTGCAACTTGTGTCGCATTACGACAATCTGACTCATGATATCGTGAGTCCAAATCATGGTGTATTTTCATAAGATGAAAACATACTGGAATCATGATATCCTGGTGCATAATCATGATTTTGGATTCTGATTTCTATCCGTGTACACGAACACATACACAAATGCGTGACCGGCGTTTATAGCCCTTGGTACAGTGTCGTCATCAAAAAAATTGCTCTCTTCCTCACCGAAATTTTGTTTCGGTGGAACTGAACCTGCAACTGAATTTGCCAGCTTTGTTTCATACTGACACTAAGCACTTGCAGCAGTGTAAACCAAGACGGGTTATGCTCACTT
This sequence comes from Aedes aegypti, assembly GCF_002204515.2. Taxonomy (NCBI): domain Eukaryota; kingdom Metazoa; phylum Arthropoda; class Insecta; order Diptera; family Culicidae; genus Aedes; species Aedes aegypti. The sequence continues at coordinate 100,346,042 of NC_035107.1, forward strand.
TGTGGTGACACCAGACAGGGTAGGTGAGGAAGAGCATCATCTAGGCCAGGTAAGGGAGCCACTGGTGGCTCTTAATTGATACCCCAACGTGCGGCTGGTTCTGAAATGTAAACATCCATACAAAATAACGACCAAACAACGGTGAAGGCGTAAATAATTTTCTCGAAAACATTCATTTTGGGAGTTTAGTAGCTTTTGCTGATTAAATTGTCAACAGCATACTGAGCAATTCTTGCTGAAACCAGGCCGCCATCGGCACCCATCGTTAGAATTCCAATTTTATGTCACTGATCGCTAGTTTTCGATAAAATTTAAGGGCGGTCCTTTCTGTTTTCTCAAATTGGTGGACCCCTCGTACGCCAGCTAGCTGAACAGTTTGCGAAAAAGACCATTTTTAGATAAATCTTGGGTATTTCTTCACGGGATACGTCTCATATTTCCCTTGGAACACATAGCAAACTTAGTGGCATCGTATAGAGAAAGGATATAGCTTTCATTTAAACTTGAAAAAATTTTGGCGGCCATTTTAAATTTGTCCACCATCTTGAATTTTGTTAGAAAAATCGATTTTTCACCATTAGCGCACCGCTGGTTTTGAATTCTGAGATCAGCATCAGAAAGCTGAGGAAAAATTGCGTAAGATAGGCTACAAAAACTAGGTAAGCAAAGGTATTTACCCTATGATATGAACGATTTTCTCAATCATGTTCTACTATTTTGACGTATATGGCGAGTGCAATCAATGCAAACATAATTTTTTGTACAACAAAGAAACAAGTTTTCAATCGTTGGTGTATTATTTGAGACAGATGAAGAATAGGAGTATTAATTTGAGTGAAAAAATCGGGCGGCCATCTTGGATTTTGACGCCATCTTGGTTTTAAGTAGTAGAATGAGTTTTCACCTTGTTAGCACTTAACATGTTGAATTTCAATGCTATCGTTACACTTATTCTTCTTCTTGTTCTTCTTTTTCCTCACGTTACGTCCCTACTTGAACAGAGCCAGCCCTTCAGCTTAACTAGTTTTAAAAACAAATCAAATAGGATTTTTTTAACGCTTATTTGCTACCTGAATGATTCTTCTGCATATCTTCGAGTTGTAAAATAGCATTATTTCTTTCACTTATTTGGTCTAAAACCATTGATACAAATGAACAATCAGTTGAGCAGCTGAAATAAAATAACACACTTAGATTGAATCACAGAATTCTGTGAAATTTCACCGAAATCTCAACAGCAGAATTTTCGGTGAACTGTTCGGTGATTTTTATTTCACAGATCGATCTGTGAAGCTTGAAAAAGTTCATCTGTCAAAACCACCGAAGAGTGCGGTGATTTTTCACAAACTTTCCGTAGATTTATTGTGTGATGCTGCAGCTTTCACCGAACGTTTCTGAGCTACTTCACAAATTTACTGTAATTGTTTGGTTTTACCACTGGCATTCCACCGACAATTCAGTATATATTTACAATTGTCCTGCGAAAATGTAAATTAATTTCTCTCGGATTTTCTGTGATGTTTCTTTATTTCCATCACCTGATTGTAGCGTCATTCTCGCCATTCAAACGGCCAGCCAAAATTCTAAGTCCATATTATTTTATTGAAATAAACAAACACATATTATTCATAGTAACATAAATACCAATCAGTGTCTTATCATATTTTGGAAGTCCAAAAAATCAACTAGATTGAAACATAAACACTAAGTTTCACTTTATTTCACCCTTTTCACTTAACAAACATCAACTCTCGCTAAATGTATAGTTGTAAATATGGCCGATGATTGATTTTACAGACTTTCGGTAAAACTCACGATGTCCGGTGAAAAGTTTGATCTTCATCGAACTGTTTGTGAAGATTTCACAGTTGTTTGTGAATCTTTTCTCTTTACCGAATGTTTTGTGAATTTTTGACAGTTGCGTTGGATGACTTCATGTTTCACAGAAAAATCTGTAAAGTCATATTTAACAGTTTACATTCTGTGATTTATTTTACAGAAGTCTGCGTTCCATGTTAAGTGTGAAGAAAGACAGAATCTGATTGTTTTTTTTTTTAACGGAGGCCTTATAATTCAACATGATGAGCACTGAGATGGTAAAAAATCATGCAACTGTTAAAAACCAAGATGGCGTCGAAAGCCAAGATGGCCGCCAGTTTTTCTAAGAAATTATACACCTGCTTTTTGGCATTTCGTCCACATTAGAACAAAACTTGCTTCTCATCATTCAATTTCGCTATTTTTCACATGTATATTGGGCGGTACTAAAAACGATACTTTATGACTTAGAAAATCAAGGATGTTTTTTGCTTCAAAATTTAGAACTTGCATTATAAATTAATGCTTTTTTGCCAATGTTTTACGTTACAACTACAGATATTACCACAAGGCTTATTAATGTCCCGACACGCAATCTATAAACTTCATACAATGAACAACAATGCATAGGATAAAAAAATGTTTGTTTAATGCAATCAATGTTTTATGACGGTTTTCATTTATTGAATTTATTTATTCATTACTAGTGGTCCCGGCAAACTTCGTCTTGCCATCAATCCTACTTTCCCGGTGAACATCCTGGAACTTTTATACACACAAACACGTCGGAACCCTTGACGAACAAAATGGAAAAAGAATCATCCAAATCCGTTGCCCCGTTCGTGAGCCATTTCGTGACATACAAACACCATTCCATTTTTATTTATATAGATTACTGAATTCAAAGATATGTCGAAGAATTATTCTGTTGTCAGAAATCGCATAAAAAAAGAAAATTCCTGTTTAATAACCTGGATTTATAACTAATAAAGCTGAGTATCAGGCTCGGATGTTCGTTCATTCATTTTCTCCTTAGCCGAGTGGTTAGATTCCACGGCTACAAAGCAAAGCCATGCTGAAGTTGTCTGGGTTCGATTCCCGATCGGTCCAGGATCTTTTCGTAAAGGAAATTTCCTTGACTTCTCTGGACAGAGTATAATCGTACCTGCCACACGGTATACGAATGCGAACATGGAACTTTGGCAAGGAAAGCTCTCCTGTTAATAGCTGTGAAAGTGCTCATACGAACGCTAAGCTGAGAAGTTGGCTTTGTCCCAGTGAGGACGTAATTGCAAGAAGAAGAAGAAGTAATGTTTTCTGAAGTAAAGGAACCACTGAAGAAGTTCTAGGCAAAATAAATAAAATAATCTCTTTACAAACTCTTGAGCGAATTCTTTGAGGAATCCTAAGAGAGATGCTTTGAATAAAACTTCGCAAAATTTCTTGATAAATCCATAAGTAACCTTTATTACAGAAACTTTTCGGCTTGGGCGAGTTGGTCATTACATTTATTTTGACCCTTTGTTTCTTGGCAGAAACCCAGAGACATCCATGTTGCATTTTTAATAAGTTCCTTGGAAGATCCTTCCTGATCCTTGCTGATCCTGATGCTCCAATAATTTTTATTTTGATCTCTAAGACATACCTGAAGTTTACCCAAAAGTTTTTAAAGAGTTTCTTATGTCCAAACTATTCCATTTATATGATTGCTGGATACAATATATAAAATAAAAATCATAAAATATTCTTAAGCAGTAGATTACAAATTTACCGGTTTTCAATCTGCTATGCATGAACAATCAATGGCAACCGATTCCTTACAGCAATCGAGAAAACCACTATAGGTAATATTTTATCGGACATTTATTATCATAATAGTAAAAATATGTTTCAACCTCTACCGCCAGCCCTCAGTTTTCTCGTTTTTCCTAGGAAGCCATCCTTTTTCACGGCGTTTGCAGGCTGCATCTTTGCTCACGCTGGACCATTCTTCATATATCACCGGCACATATGTAATAAATTTCGTGCTGTGAATAAATATCACTTTTACTCACCGCTGCAGCGCTGTGGGGCAAATGGAGTGAAAAAAAAACTTTGCTACCAAACTAACATACGAGAGTAGCCCGGCGTAAAAAGGTTTTCCTGCTGCTGCAAGGCCATCATGTCCAGAGAAGGCGATTCACACTAGAAATAAAAACGGAAAACCTAGCCTCACACACGTAAGAAACAGCTTTTCCTCGTCCATGTCCTAGAAGAGTGAACTGACTGGCGGAAGCAGAAGTGCATGTTCGTCTCGCCAGGAGTGCCAAAGAAGGTAGGAAATGTATCGTAAATCGTTTTTCTGCCCATGCTTCCCATGAATTTGGTGCACTTATTCATACACGTTAGGGTGCGGATCACTTTCCGCAAATTATTCTTTAATTTTCAAGTTTAAAAATTTGACCTTCATTGGAGTTTAAATCTTTTTTTTTAAACATTTTCTTCTATATAAATTTTAAGAAAAATTTGCCTTTAATTAGAATTATTTTGAGTCTAACTGAGATATCTGAAACATTTTCCTCATTTTGCTGGAAAATAACTTTGTTTGACCATAACTTTCTGAACACTCAACCGATCCCACATCGTTTGGAATACTTTTGAAAATACTTTTATTATTTTCAAAAATTGTTGATGAAACATATAGTATAAAAGTCGACTTGACTTAAGCATTAAACAAAAAACTATTCAAAAACAGGAAATGATCACATAACCAACTATATGTGACTCACAGATCTTTACCTTATTCCACTAATCCAATATCCTTTCCATGTCAACTGTGGAGATGCAGAGATATAGGGTGCAGAGCTACTTGGGCACTTCCATGATTCACTTTGGCATGGGGGGTTTTTCTTGGCCAAATTGTTTGAAACTTTGCAATGAGAAGCACTTCGGAACGACGCACATTGTGGCCAAATATGAGCTCAGTAGCTTTAAAAAAAACCCACTGCCGAAATGAATCAAATGCCAAGAATAGGATCCGGCTCCCTACTCAGTCTCTAGTACCATTTGATTTCAAAAGAGTTTATGAAACCTTGGTTTTAGAAACTTTCAAAAATAATCCGCACCCTAATGCACATGCAGCAGATATAGGTATGGTCCCCATTCTGGCCCCATCAGCAGGTTGGCACTGAATGTGGTCGGGCTTTTCCGCAGTACGACCGAACTGGAACTGAAGTAAGAGTTTGGGATGATACAAGATGTTCGCACTTTTCTTTCCTTTGTATTATTGCTACCGTTCTGTTCCTGTGCTGAGCTCCAAGGAATGAGATGAGACTCTTTTCGGAGGAATATAAAAAAAAAGATAAATGCAGACGAAATCCGCAAGCAAGCTCATGCATATCATAATGTAGTGCTGTAACGAACCAACGTTCGAGAAAGAATTCATGGACGTGTCCTTTTTAGTCGGATGTCCGAAGGGTGTACAGATAGGTCACGCACTGGAAGATGTTGTCCTCGGCAAAGCCATGAGGAGGGTGATTTACGAAATGGAGTTTGATAAAAAGTCAAGAGGGAATACGAATCATATGAATAAAGGTATATTTTTTGAATAGATTTATATTTTAAATTCTTGAATAAATTGGTATGAGGTTGATTATTACTTTTGTTATTAAACTTAGTTTCACAAAAATTGCTTATGTTATTACACATTTTTACAGTATTCATAAGTCTGGTGTACCTTTTAACTTGTTAAAAATGTAATATCGTGCTACAGTAAATTATAAAAACATTTCAAGCAACCTTGTATTTATTTCTGAAGCATTTAAATTGACTGCCATTTCTTTTTTCGTATACGTTTTGCCGTTTTTCCTACAAAAACACATTCAATTAAATTTTAAACATTTCTGATTCAGGCAAACATGAAAAAAGAGGGTCTTCAAAGCTCTAAATGTATATTTCAACTTCAAGACCCGGTATCGAATAATGTGTTGTGTACGGTCATGATAAAAGTCCGCTTAATCTGTGAGCGTAAAATTATTTGATAGTTCAAGTAAGTTTCAAATAAAAATGCCTGATTTTTTGAATTTTGCGTTTACTACGATGCTTCAAATATGGAATTGTGATTGAAAATCTCGCCAATGCACTAAACTCACTCTTTGTCCACATACCTGGCTACGTCTTTACAAATGCTTTTATTTTATGATAGTTGTTGTATTTCTTATTAATCTTTTTTCTAGGATGGTTGAGTACAAACTGATAGTTTTTTCACGGTTGTTGGTTATTTATAATAATCAGGTTGCTAAAGTAAAAACTAGTCGCAGGGTCACGGCTGGTGGTAACTATCGACTACTTTGTTAGTGGCTAACATTCCTCCCTTCTTACTTCCAGCAGGCTTTCTGAAAGTTCAGCCTCGATACGACAGACGCCGAAAATACCGAACCGACTGTAGCTGTAGCTGTGTTGTTTTATTTACCAAAAAAGGTTTTGATGAGTGAATTTGACCGATAGCGCCGACAATTTTTGTTACATAGGATTCATCAACCCCTTTGGGATTCTTCAGAAAAACCCTTCTGAGATTCTTCCAAAAATCTCTCGGAAAGTCCTCTTAGTTTCTTTCGGAATTCTTCTGAAATTATTATAGTTAAATCTCTGATCGCTCTGTGATTCTTCCGAAAAAAAACAAGTACCAGGAAGACTTTCTCTTGGATTATCCTTCAAATTCGTCTTGGATTTTTATGGAAGCTTTCCGGTTTCATCCATGAAATTTTCGTGGAATCCTAAATAATTAATTCTATGATAGCTTTCCAGAGGGATGGAATTCTTCAAAAAGATCTGTGATTCTTTTGAATATCTTTTGAAGATTTTTTCCAGAAATCTTTCGCGTTCCTTACAACACTATCTCCAGTAATTTAACAAGAAATTCCCTTAAGAATTCCTTTAGTAATTCCTTCCGAAAGTTTACTTGAAATTCCTCATGGGATTCCATCAGGAGTGCCTTTACCCTTTCCTTCGTATGACTTTGGTTGACTATTTCTGTATAAAAAATAGTTTTTATGAAAAGTTTGAATGTCTTCTTAATTATCAAAGTAATTGAATTGTTTATCTATAGTTTTATTATTGATGCAATAAGTAGACTATGAGATTGATCTAATGTATATAGAATCTTACGCTGATCACTATAGCATGGTATTCACCTGCATGTATTTGTCTCGCGTTCGTCGAACATCAATCGAACTACCATGGGAAACAGAGGGTTTTTCATCAGAAGATTATCTAGGGATTCCTTAAAAAGTTCTTCCAGGGATTCCATGGTTCGAAAGTTCTTTTATGGATTCCATCGAAAGTTCCTCTGCGGATTCCATCGGAAATTCCTCTAGGGATTTCATCGGAATTTCCTCTAGGAATTCCATCAAGAGTTCTTCTGGGATTTCATCAGATGTTTGTCTAGGGATTCCATCAGGAATTCTTTCAGAAATTCCATCTGGAGTTCCTTCAGAGATTCGATCAGGAGTTCTTTGAGAGATTGCACCTGGAACTCATCTAGGAATTCCATCAGAAGCTTCTCCAGGGATTCTATCAGGAGATATTTCAGAGATTCCACCTGAAATTCCTTCATGGACTCTGTCAGGAGTTCCCCCAGGGATTTCATCAGGAGTTCCTATAGGGAATTCTTCTAAGGATTCTTACAGGAAATCCGTCACGAGTTCCTTGCAGCTGGTACTCCTCCAGGAATTCCGTCAGGAGTACCTCTAGCAATTCCATCAAAAGTTTCTCCAGCGATTCTATCAGCATTTCCTTCAGAGATTCCACCTGGAATTATTCCAGGGTTTCGATCAGAGGTTACTCTAGGAATTCCATCAGTATTTACTTTATGAATTTCAGCAGAAATTCCTCCATTGATTCCATCAGGAGCTCCTTCAACAATATCTTTAGGAATTCCTCCAAGGACTTCATCAGGATCTCCAGGGATTTCATCTAGAGTTCCTTCTCAGATTTCACCCGGAATTCATTAAAAGACTCTATCACGACTTCCTGTAAAGATTATATGAGGAGTTCCTCGAGGAATTCCATCAATATTTCTTCTAGGAATATCATAAGGAGTTTCTCTATAGATTCTATCAGGAATTCCTCCAGAAATTTCATGAGGAGTTTTTCTAGAGATATCTTCAAGAGTCCTTTCAATGATTCCATCAGGTGTTCCTTCAACAATATCTTTATATTCTTCCAAGGATTCCATCAGAATTTCCTCCAGGAATTCTATCAGGAATTCCAATAAGGATTCTATCAAAAGTTCCTTTAGAGATTCCACCTAGCATTTCTTAGAAGATTCTATCAGGAGTTCCTCCAGAGTTCCTCGATGATTTCTTCTAGGGATATCATAAGGAATTTCTCAAAGCATTTTATCAGGAGTTCCATCAGGAATCTTATCAGGAGTTCCTCCAATGACATCATCTGGAGTTTCTGCAAGAATATTTTTAGAAATTCCCACAATGGTTCCATGAGGAGTTCCTCTTGATACCATCAGGAGTTTCTCCAAGGATTCCATCAGGAATTCCTTCAGGAATCATCATTAATTTGTTCAGAAATTTTAACAGGAGTTCCTAAAGACATTCCATCAGGAATTCTTCTAGAGATTATATTAGAAGTTTCTTCTGAGATTCCACCTGGAACTCCTCCAGGGATTACATCAGAAGGTTCTTCTAAGGATAACATAGGAGCTCTTCTGGGAATAAAATCAGGAGTTCTTTTAGAGATTTCAAGAAGAATTCCCTCAGGGGTTTCATTTGTATTCCCTTTAGACATTCCACCTGGGATTCTGTCAAGAGTTTCTGTAGGAATCCCATCAGGAGTTTCCCTGAGTCTTTTAACAGGAGTTCCCAAAGGAGTCCTAAGTATTTTATCAGGAGTTCCTAAAGGGATTCGATTAGGAATTCCTACCGGGAAAACAACAGAAGTCCTTTTTGGGATTTCATCAGGCGTCCCCAAGAAATTCCATCAAGAATTCTTCTAAGGACTTCATCAGAAGTTTATCTAGGGTTTTCATTAGGAGTTCCTTCAGAGATTTTGTCTGGAATTTTCACAGGAGTTTACCTAATGATTCTATCAGGAATTACTCTGGGAATTTCATCAGGAGTTCTTCAATAGATTTCATTGGGAGTTTCTGAAGGGAATTCATCGGAAGATCTTTCATGGATTCTATTAAAAAAAACTTCTAAGACTTCATTATAAAATTCTCCTGAGATTCCATCAGAAGTTCTGTCAGGGATTCTACAGGAATTCTTTTGAAGGTTCCTTCAGGAATCCCTCTAGGGTTATTCTGGATTCCATCAAGCAACTTATTATGAAATCTTCCCGAAATTTATTAAGGGATTCTTCCAGGGGATTATCTATAGAATTCGTCAAGAGATTCATCCAAGAACTCTTCAAGATAGTCCTCCCGGAATTCCTCAAGGGATTTCATCCGGAATTAATCAAGGTATACCTCTCGAAATTCCTAAAGGAATCAATCCTCAAGGAATTTCTCCTGCTATATCCCCAACCATTCTCGAGGATTATCAGGAATTCCTCCAGGGATTTTATCAGAAATTTCTTGTACAGATTTTTTTACCAGAATTATTCAAGAGATTGCTTCCAAAATTTCTCAAAGGATTCCTCCCGGATTTCCTTAAGGAATCAATCCCGGAAATCCTTCCACGAATTTTTCAAGGAATTTCTCGCGGAACACTCTAGCGATTCTTATGGGTTTTCAGGAAATCCTTCAGTGATTTTACCAGAAATTTCTTATAAGAGTTTCCCCTATAATTTGGGGATCCACCAGTATATCATCCAGTAACTCTATCAGAAGTTTTTCCTGAGATTCCTTCAGGAATTTTTCTGAGAATTCCACCAGAGATTCCTCCGTGAATTCCACCAAGATGAACTCCTTGATACCAGAACGAATTTCCTATGTGATTTGACCACAATTTTCCATAATGAATTCACTAGTTATTCCTTACAAGGAAGAATCTTTGGAGGAAACACTGGTCGAATTTCTGAAAGAATTTATTGAAGATTCTCTAGAAGAATACCGGAGGAACCTGGGGGAAACACTCATAAAAATTGCAAGCGGGATCTCTAAAGGAATTCCTGCTGATATTCCGTGTACAAACAAATTCTTTTACAGTATTTCTCGTGGAATCTCTGAAGGCTTTTTGGTGGATTTCTTGGAGGAATTCTTGGTGGAATCCCTGGAGGAACTTGATGAATCCTTGGATAAATTGTGGGTAGTATCTGTTCAGAAGTGTCTGAATTTTCGCTGAAGGAATTCTTAAATAAATCTTTGGAGAATTTTTTGGTGGAATACTTGAAGAGAAGCATTGGATGAATCACTGGAGAAATGGCTTGGGAAGTTTTTGTATATATCCCTGGAGAAATCTGTTGGAAAATTACTAGAAAGAATCGTTGAAGAAATTTCTGGTGGATTTTCTAAAGTAACTCCTTGTGTAATTTAAGAAAGAATCCTAGGAGCAAACCCTCAAAAAAGTCCTGGTGAAATCCTTGGGGGAATTTCAGAAGATTAATTTCTTAAGAAATCCCTCGAGAAGTATCTGAAAGAATTCGTGATATGATTTCTGGGTAACGCGTGATGGAATCCTTAGAAATAACTTCTAGCAGAATTCCTCAAGAAATCTTTGAAAAAAAAAATGTTATAACAATCTCTGGATGAATTATAGGAAGCACCTTTGGAGTAAATATTTATTTCTTACGGTACTTAAATTTTGAAACTGACTGCGATTATTGCAAGAAAATCGGTAAAAGACACAGCATTTGAAAAAATAACAATCACATATTCACTAGAGTCTAGGCAAATCTAAAATCAAATATCGTGTTGCTGCAACCAACCTTGACAGTCGGTCAAACGGTTGCATCAAAATAAATCGGTTTGACTAACTTGGGAGCGGAGTCCATGTTGGTCAAACCGTCTGAGCGTTTGTGGGCTGCATTATGTAGAGCTTAGGGACATTTGAACTCACGAATATTCGCATACATTCATCTTACACAGTTTGTTTTTTGTTTTCCCTCGAGAAACGTACTCACACTTTCCAGACTCATCAAAATGAATATGGAAATGTTATCCAATTTGAAATATTTACACCCAGATTCTGGGTGTTTTTCGAGACAGAATGCATTCTCTGAGTTTTACAAACACAGGGCACTTATACAATTGAGTGTGATAACCACTATATTGCTCTGTGTGTTTGAAACGCAAATTCAAGCGTGTACTTGAATAATGACACATGATCAATATCTCTTCATCGATACTCTCTTATGTGAATAAAGGTTTCAAAATGCAAGTTTGTTAGCATATTTTCACTCCAGACCGCTTGGCAGCGATGCAATCTTGCGTCCTGAAGTGAAAAAATGCTGACAAACTTGTCATCTTTATTCAAAGAAGAGAGGATCGATGAAGAGGAATCGATCATGTGACATACGCCTGCAAATAACAAATGCGGAAATACCAAACGCGGTAAGATTTTTCACAAGAATGGCAAAGTCACAACTTACTAGGTTGCTACAATAATGCTACAATAAAGGTATCCTTTGAATATTTTGTGTTCAGAGTATTCACATCCCAGTTAGACTAGATTTGTACGCCAAACTCAAACAGCAATGGACCGATGCACGAGTTCACTAATTTGACGTTTGAGCGGTGCCGAATTCACTGGTTTCCATGGTTGCATAAATAACACGGCACCGCTAAAAAGTCAAATAGTGAACCCGTGCATAACTCCATACTCTTTCGAACAAACTCCAATCAACAATCATAGTGTGCAATGAGGTCGACTTTAATAAACTTTATTCCCATCGAAAAATACAAAGCCATAAGTTCGATATTCATTATAAAATCGATAGATATTGAGTAAAAACGACAGTTGTTGTCTGTCTTTGAGAAAAAAAAGACAGATTGTCTTGCCTAATCTAAAAGGTCTATACCGACAGCTTTTTTTCTGAAACAAAGACCCACAGAAAATAAATCTGCTCGTTTTACAACCAGATATAACGTCCATTAAAGCCATCCTGAAATAGTCCAATTTCTCCCACGTAAAAGTTCTTCTTCGCCATCGCACAGATATAGTCGCCCAAAGCCCGAAAACTTTAATATCTCATTATTGCGCTTTCATCCCCCATCATGAGAGCATCACCACTCCACCGCAGCACAATCAGATGCCAAGGCAAAAACGAGCACGACCGAGAATCGAATCTCTATAGAGCCCCCATAGCAGACTCAAGAGGCAAAAAGTATCCACCTAGTTCGAGTCGTCGGAAAAAAGCTTAGTAGCGGCGCGTTTTCCTATCGATTTTCCACGTCCGCCCTTGGGCTCTGTTTATGTACTCCCCAGCATCATCGCCGCTGCTGACTTTGTACTTCGGCCGCCCTTCACTCCCCGCAGGCAGGGGTTCGTCAACATCATCAACAATCAACAACAATGTTGTACTTATGCGCTGTGAGTGTGCAATATCCACTATATCGACCGCACACTCCGTCTGCACAATCTAACTAGGACGAAAACTGTGAAGACGAGATGACGGAGAAATCGACCAGCAGAGAGCATCGCACGAAGAAAGAAGGAGGCTCCGTTTTCAGGGTTGCTATGACACGACGAACGTGGACAAAAAATCCATAAACTTACGAAGCATAACGTCACTTTTTGTGTTCATCTAGTAGCCGTCGTTGTTATTTATCACACTGGCTGTGGAAAAAGATGGCGTATCTCCACTCTAGCGATATATGAATGCTCTTATCATGGAAGGATTGACACGCTTGAAGACGGTGGAGTTTACGGTTGACGTGCAGGTTTTACCTTCGTGCCCGTTGATTGGGCCAGGTTTCCGAGAGTTCACCTTCGTGTTTTGCCGACGGGGTCCGTGCGAAATTTTTCCTTCGCCGTCGGCTTGGAAGTAAGCTGTACCTTCCTACGGATCCGTTAATGAAATAGACTCCACCTTTCTTTTGCCGTGTGTGCGCGAATCAACGGTAAGCTGCCAGTACATAACCGTGGGCATCCCCTGAGCGGCCCCCGGTTGGCTCCCGTATTGGGCTCTACCTAGCCAGTGAGGTAGAAGCAGGTAGCAAAAAGCTCACTTTCTCTTGCTGAACACCGTACCGTTCAGGTTGAACCCCGAGAAGACGAGTGCGACCGACCCAGCGCACCTTCTGCAGGAGTGAGCGAGAAACAGAGAGCGTAAGAGAACATATAAAAAGGATATTATCTTAAAGTTTACATAGCCAGGAGAGTGCCGTGTGCCTGCAGGAATACCTACCTATACAGCCATACCCAACCCCCTCAGCGAACGGCCCCAACAGGTCGACGGCTGCTGCTGCTGCTCAGAAGCTTTGGCTTAGCCGAAGTTTGTACATAGATCTCAACTCTCGTCACGCTCGGCAAGGTGTGTACCCGCAAAAGAAGGTGAGCGAAACACCAACACCTTGACAGCTCACAAGGAGAAATTTAAATATCACTCTCCCGTCCAAGAAAAACTTTGACCCACCTACGGCCATAAAAGACCTCTTCACTTCAAGAACCCACCCAAAACTGGACCCCGTCAGCAGTTCGCACTTTAAGATGCCCCCTCGGCAGAATATCGATCCGGAATCGGTTATTGAAAAGTAAAATTAAAGGAAAACACAAGCAATTTTCGCCGACGTTGGCACTTTTTGTTGCATCCGTGTCCTTCACGGTTTTGATACTCTCTCTCGCACGCGCCCTATGTTCACGCGGCGAAGTACATACTCCTCTCCGGACATACGTCTACACAGCACAATCGGAGTTCTAATTATAAACGCGGTTGTAAATCGATCCCACCGCCTTCTCTCTCTGTCTCTTCAACACACATCTCAAGCCGTCGCCGAAGAAGCATCACTCACCCGACACTCACCGGGTGACGCTCGAGTGACGCTTGATTCATCTCGCTCCCATTGCCACGTGAGAGAGAGCGCCCGGTTCGTGCGAAGTCACGTGGACTCCGGCCCAATCGCACATGCGCTGTAACTTTTGTTGTCGCCGTGACCGCCTGGCACCTTCCGTCAGCTCTGTATCCTACCGAATCACTGCCTGGAGTCATGCATCAAAAAACGAGTCCCTTGCGAAGCGGCGGGGCTTTTGGGAATGAGGCGGCGTCCCGTTTCGGGTGGTACGTGTCCCCGTCGTGAGCCGGACCGGAAAAGACGGCAAATGGCAAGCAGCGAAGAATTCAGTCACTGGAGCAACCTCCGACGGTATTTTTCCTGCTACAATTTAGGCGGGAAGATTTATTGTCTGCTCAACCGCCGCCTAGGTGCTGTGTGTGAAGGGCTCCGCAGCTCCGTCGACGTTTTTTGCGCCCGACGCCAGTCGTCACTGCAAAGGAGTGTGTGTAGTGCGTGTAGGCTATCTTCCAGGCGATGACGGAGGAGTCATAGCAAGCCAGATGGTGTCGTTGTTGGGCACTTTTGTCTCTATCGATTTTGGAAGAGATTTTAGTGCGGAAAATGGACCACTGTGGGAAGCGAAAGCAGCACTTTCCTGCTTTATGGCGAGTGTGGGTGTTTTGACGATGGTGAAAAGGGCACTGCCATGGATCGCACTCTCGAAAAGGTCAAGGACATGGTGGAGTATGGCTTCCGGAATTTGATTGTGACTGTGGGGTTTATAATTGTTCGACAAACTTGTAACCGATTTGGATGCTGTCTTTTTGATTGGCGTTGTTTGAATTTGCGGTAGCATTTTTACTATTGTGGTCGATCTTCTGTTGTTAAAGATAATTTACGTTACTAAGATGTTATTGATTGATCCTTTAGGGCATAGATTCCCAAACTGAGTGGATCGCGAAAAATTGATATACAATATGAATTCGATATTTAAACCATATGCTGGAATATCTGGCAAATTTTTACAAACAATCAATTGTATTACAAGTACGACTCACTGGCTCACTGGCTGTAGTGTTCAGCGCAGAAAAAAAATCATTGGCTAAAAAACATAGCCTCTTGAATTATGGGTTACATTAAGTTTAGCTTTAGCTTCAAGGTAGGTAGGTTTAGCTTTTTCCTGTCATATTCAACTAATTTTAGTTTATTTCATTATTACTTTTATCCTCATAAACGATAACTTAATTTGCTGTAAACAATTTGATTAAATCAATGTCTTTCCTTTCAACTATTTTCATATATTGATAAAACAGTTCAAATGAGATTTGTTTGAATCAAACTGCTAATCTTTTATCATAATCTTTCCTTCTTGACATTGAAATTTTCATTGAACACAGTAGAAACTCTCAATTGACTTAGTGCATATGGAAAGGTGGGTCGCGCACTTGAAAAGATTGGGAACTCAAGTTTTAGGGCATCGGAATGCTGGAAAAATAAAGTGGTCCATTTATCGTAATTGACAAAATGAAGAAGCGGACTTTTGCAAGGTCAACCACGTGGTTTTATAAGATTGAGTAAAGTTCTGCTTTGCCACATAATAGTGTTTTATGTTGAGTATTTTTGAGCTGTTATCCTCTTCCTGTCCATTTTATTCAAATATTCTTCAATTATTTCTAACCATACAGTGATCATTTACATTGACACTGATCTTAAAATTTCTCATATGTCACATTAAACTCAATTTTTATGTTTAAACTTATTGCCTGTTCTCGGAAAAAAAGAATAATGGCAGCTTAATTATCGTAACGCGTTTCGACCTACCACTCTTCGGTCTACTTCCAATGTATCGAGCTGGCTCTAATTTAATCCTTTCGTCAGACACAATAAATTTGCCTGGCGGAAGGATAAAGTCAGATTCAGCTCGGCACGTGTGAAGTTGACCAAAGGTCGAAACGCGTTATGATAATTAAGCTAATAACGCACTTGTTCACCGAGTAAAGCAGATAAGTTTTCACATTATACATGTTGCATGGTGATCAACCCCCATTGGTGGTAAACTTAATTTTGTCAAAATATTTTCCAAAAAGTCTTCACAAATAACCATTGAAGGATTCACAAATAACTTTAGTATTTTCCTTATTGTTTCAACTGTCCGAATTTATTATCATCGCATCCCCCAAAAACCTCTTGTAGACTAGAACGTGACTAGTTGGCCTACTCTAAAATGGGCTATGAAGTGTATAGTTATGTCACACAATTGAAGCAGAATAGCATTAATGGCAGCTACTTTGAGGTCAACTTTTCCAGATGAATATCGCTTCACATTAAAAATGATTTAATCGTTTAACGTTTATCAATTTTGGAAAATAAATCAATCTTGCCGGATACATTTCAACGTAAACAAAACAAAATAAGATTGGAAACACGTCTGCAAAAGTTTGTTTTGTTGTGCTTGTTATTTGAAGTGATCTATTTTGATATGGTGTTTGAATCTCTAGTGCCTAGTGAGATTTACAGTGAAATGAAGTGAAAAAGAAGTGAAATAATATGTGCTCTTTCTGAAAGTGGTATATTTTTAGTTATTAATACTAGGAGGCCCGGGATCAAAAACATCTAAATGGATTTTTGGCTATATCTCAACAATGGCTTTAACCATGAGATTCAAAAAACTGTTCCTAGGGCTGTTGAAATTTTCGCTAGGCCAATTAATCCAATTAAAAGGTATTTTTTTTAAATATTTGAGCATCCCCAACATGGCAAATTTTGGTAGGTCGCTTATTTCGACAGTTTAAACCTCTAGTGACTTGGATATGCTTTCTAGAGGTTTGGTATTTTCGAAAAGTGTTTCAGAATTAGTTGAACTATATTTTGATCGCATTGATTCTGATCTAGATAACTTTTAACTGATCTAGATCAGTTTTATCTCTTGATAGGAACGTCTCAGTTAAAAACTTCGATTTTGTCATGTTGTGCAATGAGACATTTTTGGCATCTTTTCGATAAAAGTGCAGTGAACATTTTGGAGCAGGAATATAAAGGAGATTTGGCAAAAATGTATGGGGTTTGGTCCCGGAATGTACACAAATGGCTCATATATCATTTGAAAGATCTAAACGAGACAAGAATAAGTTGATATGGGGCCAAAAATATTCGTCGTGGGAGAAAAAAGTTATGTGTGCTGGAAAGATGTGAAAAGGGGTATGTTTTGAACAGTTTTCTATTAAATAATATTTTCTTGCGCAAATGTTTTGAACTCGTGCGTATGTATGTACTTATGCATGTTTTTATTTTAACTGTTTAGATTTTTCAAATATTGTGATTTGACACAGATTGATCAGATGTATTGCTGCAATGTGAATATCTAAGACATAGGGAGATAAAAAAAATAATAAGGATATAGGTATGTGCGATTGACAAACACGTCGCTTTAGGTAACAGGACACAAATATCAAATCGTATTATCCTAATTCAGTGTTCTAGTAATATGTTTGTATAAACCAGCGGTTTATGTACTCAGGAAGGAATTTACAGACTATATCCGTTTTAACATTACTGTGGTTTCGTTGTTGGATTCTGTTCTACACTGGTAGAAAAACCTCGCTTGTCGTACACAGCTTAAGCGTGCTCGAAATCTGCGCGACAGTTACCACACTTCTATCATTGATATCAATAACATAATACTGTCATGCTACTGCCACTCAGAGAAGGGAATCAATTGAACTGGAAGTAACTGTAGTATTTGACTGTTTGCTGTGTATAAACTGCCAATAATCAGAACAGAACCATTTCAGTTAGCTATCAATGTCAGTTCCATTGGCGACGCCTGAGCTCATGTGCCTCCACAAATGCTTCGCTAAAATCGCTAAATACTCATGAGGATATCAATAATGTGAATGTTCTGAAGTAATCACACTTGAGCTGGGAACAACTTTCATCGTGATGAACGACATGCAAAAACATGAAATCAGATGGTGGTCGATCAACAAAAGAATGTGCAGGTTGAGGATCAACGGACTGATGATGACAAAGGCGCAACGACGACGACGAAATCAAGTAGGCCTGCTCAGGCTTGGGAACTGTGACCACTATTCACCACAGTTCACCGATTCTGCCAGTCAACCAAAACACAAAACAGCAGCAGCATCAATACCATCATGCGTTGCGCTGCCAACAGTTCACACATTGCTTGACTATTTTTGTCTCTCCACTGTGATCGTTTTCGGGCAGCCACCTCGAGGTGAATGATTGAATGTTAAATCATTCAATCGCTAATATTTCGCTTGTGTTTTCAACTAATTGTAATCTATTAGCGCTAATAGCAAGAGCACAATCATTCCGTTGCGATACATATAAACAAGTTCAATTTCATGCTGCTTTTATCGAGCAAAAATGCAAAACCCCGAAAACCGGAAAAATCGTGTCACCACTGTGCTCGAGTCATTTCGCATTCGGGTTTGAAAAAACGTTGGGAAGTAGAAGATTACAGTTTTCAAGAGCCGTGACATTTTTTTGGTTTGAACGGTCATGGTTTGCTTTGGATTTTGATGGTCGTGTAGAAAAATGTGAATGTCGAGGTGGTAAATGTTTGCTACAGTACATTTCCCATCCCTGGGCCTGCTACCCAAGCTTCCACGTCAAGATCATCATGGGAGATTAGAACGCCAAGATGAGGAATTGAGACTATTGGGAAGATCAGTGCTCACCGACTGGCGAACATGAATGTCCTAAGCTCAATTGATTTACCGTCTGCGAGAATATGGTCATTCGCAACACCTACTTTCAAGATAACCTTCCGTACTAATATAACTGGCGATCACTACTGCAAACGGATCCAAATCGAATAGGTATGGATTGATGAATTGCACATCTCCGACATAATCAACGTCAGAATCTATTGTGGTGCTTACATTTACTATACCCTCTACATGATAATAAGAAAACTGCGCTTAAAGCTCCCTGTCATTAACGACGAACGGTACCGACGCCTGCCTCAGCAAGACCTTCAGCGACCGAAGTAGAAGGATATCGCCACAGCATCGCTCCGCATCTCGAGTAGTCGTTACCGGAATTGGCTTTGCTGGCTGAAACCCTTCTTTGTTGTTCTACTACAGTAAAAGTAGCTATCAACTCACAGGTGGAATCATTGTGCGTTAATCATTTGGCTCCACGGCTTTCGTATACCAACTTATAAAACGATAATGATTGACATTTTAACTTAAGACTGGTTAGATAATGTAGGAGTACATGTGACACTAAAGGTCCACGTATGCAGTATACAGCATGAGATAGTTTATAGATTGTCATTGATTTAACCACAAGAAATCCTAATACTACGCATATGTTACTGATAAGTTTAAACAAGCATTTCAATTCACATTTAACGTTTTTTAAGGCTGATTGAGGTTGAGCTGATAGTTTATTGATCTCTTCGCAAAATCCGTTCTGGCGAAATATGTACTTTAGCAAAAACAATTAAGTCAGTTCTCTTATAAGACATCACACACTTTTCTATCACCGCTGTTTCCCAATTGTTTTTCATCGAATGAGGCTGACATTTTTTTTTATTTGAAAACAAGTCGTAATGTTACCTTTTTGCGAAAAAAAGGATTGGTCGGTCAAAAAACTGCGATTAGTATAATGTGAGTAGCAGGGTCTGGTGGAAAACTTAACTGAATATAAATACATATTTTATAACGATTTTAGTGTTATTATGGTCTAACATCACCATGTAATATTTTCATCTCTGAACCAAAGTTCTAATTCACTTCTTTAAGACATAGAGCTTTTCAACATCATATAGGTGCAGAAAACATAGATGTTTTTATTTTTATTCGATAAAACATATAGCAAAAATATAATAAAATACATAGAAAATCCATCACAAACCATGCGGAATAACTTTTTTCTCCCACGACGAATATTTTTGACCCCATACAAACTTTTTCTTGTCTCACTTAGATCATTCAAATGACATATGGGTCATCTGTGTACATTCCGGGCTCAGATTTGCCCAATCTCCTTTTTGATTACACTTAAAATTTATGTTACAGAAAGGAATTATTAAACACTCTTTTTTCTTAACTGTTTTCCTATGAACCAAATTTAAGCAATGATATGTCGTTTTTTCGACATTAATTTGATTGCAGCGAGAACATTTTTGAGTAGTTATAAATTGTCAAGATTTATTTTAATTAAAAAAAACTTCAATAAATCCTAGTTTTCTATTCTGTTTGCATAAAATCAAAAATCGAAGTGATAACATGTAGTTTTTTAACATTATTTAGATCGTAAGAGTTCAGTGAGCAACAGAACAGAAATGTTAAACTCAATTTTGTTCACTAAAATTACGAAAACCTTATCGTAATATAATTAAATAAAATAAAATTTAAAGTGTAATACAAAATCTCTTCCTGCTATAGCATGTATTTTGATCGACATGTTAAAAAACAAGGTTTTTTATAGTTTTTAAAGTTAACAACTAATGAGTGTAGGGGCCTTCCTTAGCCGAGTGATAGAGTCCGCGGCTACAAAGCAAAACCATGCTGAAGGTGTCTGAGTTCGATTCCCGGTCGGTCCAGGATCTTTTCGTAATGGAAATTTCTTTGACTTCCCTGGGCATAGAGTATAATCGTACCTGCCACACAATATACAAATACAAAAATGGCAACATTGGCAAAGAAAGCTCTTAGTTAATAACTGTGGAAGTGCTCATAAGAACACTAAGCTGAGAAGCAGGCTCTGTCCCAGTGGGGACGTTAATGCCAAGAAGAAGAAGAAAAAGAATTAATGAGTGTTGTCAATAATTACTATTTCTACTCAAACATGATCAATGGTTTTCTACAAAATAATTTATGTTCAAGAAAACTAAAGAAACATGCCTTCTATTCAAATTTGGATTTTCAGGCAAATAGCTGTAGAAAATAGGGTTTCATTAAGATTTCTCCGGTTAAAGAAATTTTGAGTCTAATTGAACATTTCCATTTTATTCCAAAAATGTACACTCAACTTCAACTTAGTTGCGTAAATGTAGTTGCTTGTAACTATTTTAACTAACAATCAGATTCAAATCCTATTTTTGTATTTTTGTGTACGTCAAAGAAGTTTAAGTGTAATCATAAATTTATCTTTCTGCCTACTGTATGCACTGTTTCTGAACAAGCCAATTTATGTAGAGATACCAAATTTCATCGCTTTTAATTTCGAATTCAAGGCAAATATTCATATAAAAGTATTTCCGTAATTTTAAAGTCAAAAAAATTTTGAGTGTATTTAAACATTACTATTTATACCCAAACATATTCACTGAATTTCTAAAAAGGAATTCATGCCGCAAAAATTACATGTCATTGCTTCGAATATTGATTTAGAATAGAATAGAATAAACATTTAGAGTGTTTTCCAAATTTTATTTTTCTTCTGGACAATCCAGCTTATGTCGAAAAAAGTACATGTCGTCGCTTTGCTATTTGATATATAGGCAAACAGGTTAAAAATAGGATTTCTTGAAGTTTTCAATCAAAATAAGTTTTGAGTGTAATCTCGAATTTCTAATGTCGAATTCGTTTTTGAGCCTAGGTTGGAACTAACGCAATCTGTTCTGAATCACAGTTTCAACCCTAACCCGATTCAGGATCGACCGAACTACAATTTGCTTGACGTTGGTTTGTTTATATGTTGATCATCGACCCAGTACCTAAAAACGAAAACGACATATGTCTACACAAAAATGTTCTCTAGACTACTACAATCAAATTGATGTCGAAAAACCTACATATCAGTGCTTTAATTTCTGGTTCGTAGAAACAGTTAAAATAAGTATTTCTTGATTCTTTTCAGTAAAGGAATTTTCGAGTGTAATTCAAAATTTATTTTGTATTTGTATTTGTATTTATTTGTTTAATTCAACTGACATTACAGTCTTATTGAATATCTTAATTCTATTACAACAATCATAGCAAATGAAACGCAACAAAACATTATAAACAATTACACGACGATGACGACAATTAAATCCGAATTTAACAAACACAACTACTAAATAACAGTATCGAACATTCTCAAAATCACTCAGAAAGAAAAAAAAACAATCTAACAAACGATAATCGATAACTAACATATCTACTGAATGAATTCAACATTTAAAAAGTACATTTACACTGGGGGTCGCCAAGTATCATTGTGCTTATAAACAAATTCTCTAAATTTAACGTTAACAGGCCATGTTGAAGGATTAAGCGCTCTACTTTTCCATTTACTACTGACAACTACTTTGAATGAAACAAAATCTATATTCCTAAAATTGCTTTTTCTTGTCAACTTAACAACATCCATGCGATCGGGTTCTAGAGTTCCTAGTGCGTGAGATACCATGCGCTGTACGTCCCACTCAGTAGCACTCGGATCGATATTGGAGAGAAACAAAGCAAAACAATCATCATTTGTCGTACGCACATCTCTTGGTCGGTGCACGCTTTCATCATTGGCAGCACTAGCGTCGTTTCTATTTATCCCATCGAAAAGCGTAAATGATGAAGCAGGAGTTGACTGTAGAATATTTGGCGCGATCGGCGAGGCATTAGGTACGATATTCGATAGAGTATCCAAAATGCTTTTTACTGCTTGCTTGAGTTCATTCACATCTTCCTCGATAGTTTTCGTCTCGGTGCAATCAGCTGATGTGTATTTACTATTACAAGGAATCCCATCTCTCAATCTTCGAAACGCACTCATGCATACATCACACATCCAAAGGATGTTCTGCGACCGTGAGAGCAATGCGAAATCTTCTTCTTTGAGATCAACACAGTCGGCATGGAAAAACCCAGCACAATCACCTTCACAGACAGTGTACAGGTCAACATGACTGTCAATACACATAGAACATTTCTTGCAGCTCTTCTCCATTGTATGGTGATGAAATCGGCAATTGCGTTGAATTCAAAACCAATTTTTAAGGGATTTATTCGTTACTGATGCTATGTCTACCGTACGCGCATAAACGAGAACGATTTACATTAAACGTTAAAGAAGGGCTGTTCACTTTTACGATCGATCAACAGTATATTACACGATAAACGGTCAGAGCATCATCAACGACGGGTTCACGTAGCACGAACAATAACAACAAAAAATTTTTCTTGTTCTCTGCAATTCTACAAACAAATTTGTGTCGAAAAAATGCCACACATTAATTGAACAATGCAACGTGTCAAGAGATAAAACTGATTTAGATCAGTTAAAAGTTACCTAGATCTAATCCAAAGGGATCAATATATAGTGCAGCTTATTCCAAAATACTTTGTCGAAGATTTCAAACCTCTAGCATGCATATTCAGCAGAGCACTAAATGTTTTAGAATGCGAAATCCGCGATCGACAAATCACAAATCTGACTCGTTAGGGATGCTCAATATATTGTTTAGCACTACATGGATTATCTGTCTAGTTATCTAAGGTTCGGGTTTAAAAAACCTTTAATTATATCATTTGCGATAACATTAGACACGATTTACATGCCGCCTCAATGTGCGAAAAAAATGTATTGGTTCAATTGATCTACGATCTAGATTTGCCTAATCACCGATACAAGATATAAATATCCCTACAACCTTCAAAATTGTGTCCATACTAATTCAAAACTGTCCGGGATTGGCGGGACAATTATCACCCCCGAAATATAAATGTAAACAGTATTAGAACGCACACATTTGTTATGTTTAACATTTTAGAGGGCTGCATTCTGTCCGTGTTTATCCAATAACAGTGGTTTGAAACAACACAACTTTGACAAGTTTCATGCATTCTTTGGCATTCGAAAGCTGATTCGACACTTGTTTGTTACACTGCGGAACACGTTTTCGTCTCGAGCACCAAAATACTACTATTTACTAAATTAAGATTTGCTGAATCCATTGCCGTTTTCAAAAATATCATAGCACGTCTAGTCTTTGAGATATCAACTGTTGAAAATGCAAAATTTTACTATTTCAGCCAACTTGCATGCAAGTTTGCCAGCTTGTATGGCAATTTATACGCTTAATTTGTCACAGAATTCAAACATCATGTTTATAACAACTATTATCAATACAGTTCATAATACATTCGATGTTCGAATAGTAGTGTACGGAACAAGTTGCAGAATGATGATTTTTACAGCACGAGTCGTTAATTTATCCTACGAGGCTTGCCAAGTAAGATAATTACGACGAGTGCTGTAAAACTCGAGTTCTGCAACGAGTTACGTACAACATTTTTTGCAATTTCGTAGAAGACCACTTGAGAGAATCAGAAACTATATCGGAATGCATTCACTATTATTTCATAATTTTTGAAATATTGTTGTGTTATGAATCATTACGCAACTCAAAATAGTTGCGTAATGAAAAAGCGTTGCGTAATGAATCATTACAGCACTGGTTTCGGTTGCGTAATTAATATTCCCACACTGAATACTTCAGTGCAGGAAAGTAGGCCGTTTCATGACAGATTGACGTGATGAAAAACAGCCTATTACGATGAGAAATTGCAAAAAATCATTTTTTGAAATTCCGTTGCAAATCAGCCTACTTTTTATCAAGAACATAGACATCATAATGGCCTACTTTTCCTACCGAAAAAACAGTGCTGAAAAGTGCTACTTTTCAGCACTAATATCAGTATCGAAAAGTAGCACTTTTCAGTATTTTTTTTGAGAGTTATCAAAATAACATCGGATTGCATCCGTACGTCATTTATTCAATTGTTCTGAATTTCTAAATACTTAGGTTCTGATTCAACATCCGAACAACAGATTTAGAATCAGAAGCTGTGAGGGATTTTGTGTTGAAATATGATGTACCTATGGGAGGCAGTACAATATGTAAATTCACTACAGGAAAGACGAAAAAGCTTTATGGGGTGATTCGTCGAGTGAACGTTGAGGCAGTAGTTGAATTGGTCCCAAAATGATAAGAGCTTCATATTCCTCACGGTTTGTGTTGGAAAAATTGACCTTGAGAAATAACTGTACAACACATAAGAAGATTTCATGCAGCGTCTTACCTTGTCCGTTCACGAATTTAGAATATAAGTAGATCAGTTTGATTTCGGATGATGCATGAAAATTTGTGACTGTCATGTCTATGATCATACAACTGCATCATGGTCTACCTGGTTGAAAAATATTGCGTCGCTTTAACGGATGGATGCCATGTGGATTCTCTTCAAATATGATTGTGTTCCTCAAAATGGTCTAACTTAAACGGTATTTTTCGTAATTGCAAAAAATGTTGTATCCAACGCGTTGCAAAACTCGATTTTTTCAGCACTCGTCGTATTAATCCAACTCGGCAAGCCTCGTCGGATAAATGTACGACTCGTGCTGAAAAAATAATTTTTTTTGCAACTTGTTGTATAAATAACTATTTTGATAGTTTCAAAAAGTATTGTATTTTGCCATACAAGAGAAATGAAGAATTTTATATGGAGACTGCAAACATGGTAAAAAATCGATTTAATCTAAATTTAATGGTTCAATTTCAACCAAATTATGTCTAAAATGAAAGTTTTAGTCCTTTTTTACATCTCAAGATCTTAAAAAAGATTGATAAATAATACTTTAAATTTTATGTAAACATTAATAAAATCAGTGTTTTATGCAACTTTGGCGACCTATAGCTGAAAATTGTAAAACGTGCTGGAACATTTTTGAGAACGGCATCAGATTCAGCAACCCCAAATCTACTAGAGACACGTCATTTGGTTCTTGAGACAAACAAAATATAATTTTTGTTACGCTGTGTTATAGTTAAAGAATGAGAAGATATTTGGTTGGATGGTTTCTTAATAGGCTTGCATATGTATTACGCATTTATGGATACTGATCGTATGAGAGTTGTTGTTATAAGATGGATATACTTCGCTTTACGCTCCGACATAACCGACGTCAGAACCTATCGTGGCGCCAACATTGACTCCGACCACTACCTGGTGATGGTGAAACTGCGCCCAAAACTATCCGTCATCAACAATGTACGGTACCGACGCCCGCCCCGGTACAATCTCGAGCGGCTGAAACAACCGGATGTCGCCAATGCGTACGCGCAGCATCTTGAGGCAGCGTTGCCGGATGAGGGCGAGCTCGATAGGGCCCCTCTTGAGGACTGCTGGAGGACAGTCAAAGCAGCCATTAACGACGCTGCCGAAAGCGTTGTCGGATATGTGGAACGGAGCTCAAGAAACGATTGGTTCGACGAGGAGTGCCAGGAGGTTTTAGAGGAGAAGAATGCATTGCGGGCTGCAATGCTGCAGCATGGTACGCGGCAAAACGTGGAACGATACAGACTGAAGCGGAAACAGCAAACCCGCCTATTCCGGGACAAAATGCGCCGCCTGGAAGAGGTGGAATGCCAAGAGATGGAGTTGCTGTACCGTTCTCAAGAAACGCGGAAGTTCTATCAGAAGCTCAACACATCCCGCAAAGGCTTCGTGCCGCGAGCTGAGATGTGCCGGGATAAGGATGGGAGCATCTTGACGGACGGACGCGAGTCGATCGAAAGGTGGAAGCAGCACTACGATGAACACCTGAATGGCGCTGAGAACACAGGCACAGAAGGTCAGGGCAGCGAAGGCGATGGCTAGGTCAGCACAGCGGACAGCGGAAATCAACCAGCTCCCACGATGGGGGAAGTTAAGGATGCCATTCAACAGCTCAAGAACAACAAGGCCGCTGGCAAGGATGGTATCGGAGCCGAACTCATCAAGATGGGCCCGGACAGGTTGGCCGCTTGTCTGCATCGGCTGATAGTCAGAATCTGGGAAACGGAACAGCTACCGGAGGAGTGGAAGCAAGGCGTTATATGCCCTATCTACAAAAAGTGCGACAAACTGGAGTGTGAAAATTATCGTGCAATCACCATCCTAAACGCCGCCTATAAAGTGCTATCCCAAATTCTCTTCCGTCGTCTATCACCTATAGCAAACGAGTTCGTGGGAAGTTATCAAGCAGGTTTCATCGACGGCCGCTCGACAACGGACCAGATCTTTTCCGTGCGGCAAATCCTCCAGAAATGCCGTGAGTACCAGGTCCCTACGCACCATTTGTTCATCGATTTCAAGGCGGCATACGATAGTATCGACCGCATAGAGCTATGGAAAATCATGGACGAGAACAGCTTTCCCGGGAAGCTCACAAGATTGATCAGAGCAACGATGGACGGTGTGCAAAACTGCGTGAAGATCTCTGGCGAACACTCCAGTTCGTTCGAGTCTCGGCGGGGACTACGACAGGGCGACGGACTTTCGTGCCTGTTGTTCAATATTGCGCTTGAAGGTGTCATGCAGAGAGCCGGACTTAACAGTCGAGGCACGATTTTCACGAGATCCGGACAATTTGTTTGCTTCGCGGACGACATGGATATTATTGGGAGAAAATTTGAAACGGTGGCAGATTTGTTCACCCGCCTGAAACGCGAAGCAACAAGAGTCGGGCTAATGGTGAATGCGTCGAAAACAAAGTACATGCTGGTTGGCGGAACTGAGCGCGACAGGGCCCGCCTAGGAAGCAGTGCTACGATAGACGGGGATACCTTCGAGGTGGTGGACGAGTTCGTCTACCTCGGATCCTTGTTGACGGCTGACAACAATGTTAGTCGGGAAATACGAAGGCGCATCATCAGCGGAAGTCGTGCCTACTATGGGCTCCAGAAGAAACTGCGGTCAAGAAAGATTCACCCCCGCACCAAATGCACGATGTACAAAACGCTCATAAGACCGGTAGTCCTCTATGGGCATGAGGCGTGGACTATGCTCGAGGAGGACTTGCAAGCTCTTGGGGTTTTCGAACGCCGAGTGCTAAGGACGATCTTCGGCGGCGTGCAGGAGAACGGCGTGTGGCGGCGAAGGATGAACCACGAGCTCGCTCAACTCTACGGCGAACCCAGTATCGTGAAGGTAGCTAAAGCTGGAAGGATACGCTGGGCAGGGCATGTTGCAAGAATGCCGGACAACAACCCTGTAAAGATGGTGTTCGCCACGAATCCGGTCGGAACAAGAAGGCGTGGGGCGCAGCGAGCTTGGTGGATTGACCAGGTACACCAGGACCTGGAGAGCGTGGGTCACAGTCGAGGATGGAGAGAAGCGGCCATGAACCGAGGGAATTGGCGAAATATTGTTGGCGAGGCTTTATCAAGATAATTGATGTAAAGCCAAATAAGTAAGTAAGTATACTTCGCTTTTATTTCAATCAAACCTCCATGAGTGACAACTGAAGAAACTAACTTAGCAAGTTACTGATCAAACATAGTTCAGATTTTTTTTGGGGCCATAATAGCAAGGCAGAAAATTTGATAGTATGGCGACGCATGGAATTATTAATGTATTTCAGTAACTATTACAGTAGTATATTCTTCAAGGGAATGGTATCATGGAATAAGAAAAAATTTCGATAAAACAAGAGGCACTAAACGTCTATAACAAGTTGGTCAATTAAGCATTTAAAAAAAGCCAAGTTTCAGACTTTTCGGTGCCTGATGAATCATGGAGATACCCAATTTATTATTTACTCTAACTATTGAACATGTTTTTGTCAAATCATAGATAAGAGAAGAATGATCATCTGAAATCAAGTTTTCGAAATTTCACTCAATATTGGGTAGAAAACTATTTTATTATGGCTGAACCACTTTGGCATAAGAATGCGATTCTACCCCATTACTCCGAATGGTGTTAACCCGAACGACCCATTCAAATATCATGCGGAAATTGCATCAATGACGTCATGCCAAGCTAATCGTAAATTCGGGGTAATGGTATGTTCGGGCTAATGGCATGGGTGATGGCATTCGAGAAAATGTCCATTACCCCAATGGGTAGAATCACAAAATTATATATTTTTTCATCATATAAAACATACACGCTTAAAATTTCAAGGACTAATAAGGACAATAAAATTTGAAGGACTTCATCAATTTTGATCTTTTTGGTTTTATTTTTGAACAGTTGTTCAGCTCTAATATTACAGCAAATGAGGCAAGTATTTTGTTATTCCAAACGCTTGCTCATTAAACACAAACTTGTAAATGATGGCGTATAAAAGTACAACAATGGAGGCGATATACGTACATACACCATAAGGCTGCATGCGAAATGTACGTAAATCGCCTCCACCTTAATGCTCTTATATCCCACCATATACGATCGTGTGGGGTATATTTTCCTGGAATCATTAAAAAATCACTTGGTCCACCGACCATATATGCATCGCATTACGGAAAAGATGATTCCTTTTAAAACTTTGAATTAAGGCTGAAGAATAAAATCACAATTGATAAAATCGAAATATTTTAACATATTAAAAATCATAAAAACAATAACTCCGCGAATTGATCTACCAGTACACCTCTAAACTTATTTTGTTAGTCGTGTTCATGCAGCCGAAGTCATACTTAGGGCTCTAAGGACTGTCCATTTTATAAAGTGGACACCCTTATTTGTTTATTATGTTGGTGTTACCGTAATCCGGGGTATCTTTGATCAGTGGGGTAACATTGATCGGAATGACTCATCTCGTAAAAAGTTCGTATTATCATTGATGGAACATTTCCAAATCATGAATGGTGCTTCTCTTTCTCATATTCATGAGCTAATGAAAGTGAAGATTTTTGCGAAAATTGCGTTTACCTTATGCGTAAATTTGTCATCTTTTCGAAACAATGATTTCAATGGGTAAGGATGACACTACCGAAGATTCGTGTCTAACATAAGTTCTGCAAACGATATGAGCAAGGGAAATACAATTCTTACAAAAAATAGCATCGCTGAAAACGATTCCGTTATCAAAACTTTCATAAGTATGCTCAATTAGGCAACATCAACGATTTACTGTAAAGAATATAGAATTCCCTTAGGAAATTGCTTAGCTTTAGGCGTATTCCGTGGTTCGAGGTGATTTTAATTTAAAAATATCTCAAAAAGTAAATGACTTGTTAGCGTTTGGCTTTCATATTCGGCTTCGGGGGTCATGATTTAAGTTAATAACGACATTTTCAATATCATCGAACGTTGTTTACATGGGTGATCAATATTACCCCATATCAGCTAAATCAAAAAATCACTTAAAACATTTTTTCAAACATGCTTAAATCTTTCAAAAAAGAAAATGCAGTATATAGTCACGAGCCACACTGGGGTAGATCGCTGTTTTCGACGGCCAAAACCTCTAGTACTTTAGATATGCACCCTAGAGGTTTGGTGTCTTGGACGAAGTGTGTTGGAATAACTTGTACTATATTTTGACACACTCAGATTTGATCTAAATAAGTGAAAACTGATCTAGATCAGTTTTATCTTTCGATAGGAGCGTCCTAGCAAAAAAAGCAAAAAAAAAAAACACCTCAACAAAAAAGCCCCACGTGGCCCCACTTTTCTTTCTTCGGGACAATGAAACTTTTGTCTTGACTAGTCGTATACAAAAAAATTAGCTGCCGCCATCTGCCGCTTCATGAGTTATCCTGGATTTTGTAAAATACAATTTTTAGACTGTTTTTATCAAAAACATAATTAAATCTGAACATTTTGCTAGTAAATGATGTAAATTTACTTTGTTATAGTTAAGTTTCTGATACTTGATGACAAAATATTTTTTAACATTTTTTTGTATGAAAAAATGGTTAGAATAGATTTTTTGACTGTTTTTACTAAATTGTCATATATCGTATTCCACGTCAGTGATAGAATGTAAGTGTCTTCCGAAGAAATGTCAAAAATGCCTCAATGAACAACTTTGCAGAAAAAAGTTTTTTTCTAGAACGCTCCTATCAAAAGATACAACTGATCTAGATCAGTTTTCACTTATCTAGATCAAATCTGAATGTGTCAAAATGTAGTACAAGTCCAAAACACTTTGTCGAAGACACCAAACCTCTAGGGTGCATATCTAGAGTACTAGAGGTTTTGGCCGTCGAAAATAGCGATATGCCCCATTGTGCGAGCTATGGGTGGCAGTACTTGTTTTAAAAATATAAAATTTGCAACATTTGCATTTTCAAACGAAATATTTAAGAAATATTCAAAAAAAAAGATCAATGTTACCCCGGATTACGGTACATCAATTAATTTGATAAAACCTTGCCAATTTACTCGGTCCATGGCTGTGTCCCTCAAACTTCGATATTGGCCCACGTTCTCCATATCTTGTTGCACCTGATCAAGCCACCTTGCTCGCTGTGCTCCCCACCTTCTTGTGCCAACTGGATTCAACGCGAACACCATCTTTGCAGGATTGTTGTCCGATAGTCTGGAAACATGCCCTGCCCAGCGCACCCTTCCGGCTTTCGCAACCTTCTGGATACACCTGATTCTGTTTTTGCACGTGGGATGCGTACCGTGCAAAAACAGTTTCCAGTTCAAAATTTCAAAAACCGTGCAGAAAAAGTAACAACATTTCTCGACGTTTCGTTCAAAAATAAGGTTTTGGCGGAAAAAAATGTATGGAAACTTTTTTGCACGGCCGTGTAAAAAAATCCGTGCAAAAACAGAATAGGGTGTACTGGGTTCACCGTAGAGCCTAGCGAGTTCGTGGTTCATTCTCCGCCACCATACGCCGTTCTCCTACACACCGCCAAAGATGGTCCTAAGCGCCCTTCGTTCAAACACTCCAAGTGTTTGCAGGTCCTCTTCCAGCTCCATGCTTCATGTCTATAGAGGACTACCGATCTTATTAGCGTTTTGTACGTGGTACATTAGGTGCGGGGGTGAATATTTCTCGACCGCAGCTTCTTCTGGAGCCCATAGTAGGTGCGACTTCCACTGATGATGCGTCTCCGCTAACTAACGTTGTTATCAGTCGTTAACAAGGATCCGAGGTAGACGAACTCATCAACCACCTCAAAAGTATCCCCGTCTATCGTAACACTACTTCCTAGGCGGGCTCTGTCGCGCTCGCAGTGACAGGCGTATCGGCATGTACCGTAAAACGGGGTAACTTGGATAGTTTTTTCGAAGAAAACTTCAATATTTATGCATGCTGTTTCAAAGAACTACAATTTATATTTTCATAAAACGTGCTGACATCCTAGCTATCGATTGCACTTGATAGATTGCCAAAATATTTATTCTGAAAGGATATATTATTTTTCAAATAATCGAAAGTCGGTTTACTGTTTTGGGGTAACATTGATAATGGAGTAAAAATCGAACTAAATTGAATGAATTACGGAACATTTATAAGGCGTTGCATACCTCTAGGTGTTAAACGGTATATGGAAATTTCTGATTTAGATCACAAAAATGGTCCCAGTTTGTAAAAAATTAATTTCGCTAAGAGATTTGATACCGAATTCATGTTCTATGATAACTAGGCTGTCAAGGATAAGTGACAAGCTCATTATGACAACATCAAATAGTGATCGTAGAACAGATTGTTTGTAAGTGTTGCAGAAATGCTAAAATCTCATGAATTTTTAATATTTGCATATAAATCCTCATTTGCACTTGATTCCAACGAAAGTAGCTTTGACATGAAGTGTCATACTACTACTCTTTACTTTTGCATTCGTTTTGCTTAACTGATTAACAGAAACATCGTTATTTCGTTTAATATGTTGTGTGTCTCGCACTATCAAAGTTACCCCGTTTTACGGTACTTTATTTTTGAAGCATTCACCTCTAGCCCGACTTTTGTCGCTTCACGTTTCAGGCGGGTGTACAGGTCTGCCACCGTTCCAAATATTCTACCGGTTATAACCATATCACGCGAAGCAAACAAATTGGCTAGAGAAATCTTTACGCTACTCTGCACACCGTCTAACGTTGCTTTTATTAGTCTTGTGAGCTTTTCGGGAAAGCTGTACTCGTCCATAATTTTCCATAACTCTTTGCGGTCGATGCTATCATAAGCCGCACTAAAATCGATGGACAGGTGATGCACAGTTCGAACGAAACCTGTAAATTTCTGAGACAAATAATGCACATAATTGGAGCAACGTATATGATGGATATTTACTTGATATATCATGTAAACTTCAATTATATGTCATGTAATCTAGCAGGATCCTGTCTGATTACGTGACATATAACACAAATTTACATGATTCCAGACTTAAATTTACATTACGTCATGTTTACATCGCATAAATGAAGTTTACATGACGTGTAATCTTCACTAATTTTAATTGTGTGGATTGGGACTTGATATTTACGGCATTTTTGGAGATTTGCCGTACAATATAGATTTGGTCCGTCGTCGAGTGGCCGTTGATGAAACCAGCTTGATAAACTCAAGTACCATCCTTACCAGCCGCATCGTTGTTCTTGAACTGGTTGATGGCAGCCTTAATTTCCCTCAAGGTTGACGTAGTCATTTCTGCCGCTGTGATGATCCTCTGCGCTTGTGTTCTCCGTGTCATTCAGGTGTTCGTAGTAGTGCTGCATCCACCTTTCGGTCACCTCTCGTCCGTCCGTCAAGATGCTTCCATCCTTATCCTTACACATTTTGGCTCACGACACGAAGCCTTTTCGGGATGTGTTAAGCTTCTCGTAGAACTTTCGCGTTTCTTGTGAACGATGCTCCATTTCTTCGCATTCCGCTTATCGTATCGATAAAAAAAGCCGAAAATTTAGACAATATCGATAATATCGATATTTGCAAGTCCTAAATATATGTAACATCAACGTTCCGGTTTTAGTACGCATGAAGTTGATTCGTGTTTGACATTTCTATATTAGATACACAATATGCTTCTCCTAGGTGCATTTGCAATCAAACCAGATTCTAAGATGTATAGGAGATATGCTATGCGTGATTGTCTTACGCAGCTCTAAAGCCCAAATGAACGTATTTTTAAAGTATGCAGTAAAGGTCTTTGCCAGTGGTGGTAACTGACTTTATGTTATTTTATAATACTACTACAATAGTCCTCGTGTTGGTCAATGTTATCCCGCACATGTGTTCATTATCGTTCATATAAACTGAAGTTGAAAAGAGCTCCTAAAAAAACTTTCCAAAGATATCCAATTTCCCAAAGCAGTCATCAAACGTGAGTTTCTCACGGAAGGCTAAGTTGTCTGGAAGATTGTGTCATGTTCTCTTCCTACCTCAAACCTTCCTAACCCCGTCCAACCTCTTCTACATGTAACCCACTTGAGATACACCCTTCCTTCATGCACCGTCATATCACACTGTGGCAGATAAACGCGCTCCCAAGGTAAGGCTCTTTGGTCTAATGAAAATTAAGTGGTGAAACTGACGATGTCGTCATCTTAGTCAAGGACAGCATGTGTGGAAAATCCCCTTCTTCCGCCGTCGCCACCGCCGTCGGGAAAAACCGCTCTTAATAACGATAGCGATAGGGTTAATTTCCCGCTCCATGTCCTCCACGAAACGGTTTGAAGCTTTATTTTAATGTGGTAATTACGCCTTTACCTACACACACTTGCTCACGTTTCAACTGAATGGCGGTTTCAAATAGAGGGATGTATGGTGGCACAGGGCTGGCATCAACTCGCACAATGCGCGCAAAGAGCAGAATTTAACCACTGCACAAAGAGGAGACAGACGCGCGCAAAGTGTAACAAATCGAACACAATGAGGGCACGCAGTAGGAAAGAGAGTGTAAGCGATTACGCAAAGAGTAATGCTGACGGAGTGTGTTGGCAAAACATGCTCAAAGTGTACACAATTTGGCTCTTTTTACCTTATAACATGGGTATTTTTAAAACGAGACCAAGGAATAGATGTCGGATATCGATGTCCGTAGTTGTTTTGGAATTCAAGATGGCGACTTCCGGTTTGTGAAAAGCGTTTCAAACCCATGCAATATGGATATTTTTGGAACAGGGCCAATGAATACATGACGGAAATCGATGCCCGGTGTCGTTTTGGAATCCAAGATGGCGACTTCCGGTTTGTGAAAATCACTTTGAACCCATGCAATATGGGTATTTTTGGAACGGGGCCGACGAGTAGATGCCGGAAATCGATGTTCGGTGTCGTTTTGGAATCCAAGATGGCGACTTCCGGTTTGTGAAAATCACTTTGAACGCATGCGATATGGGTATTTTTGGAACGGGGCCGATAAGTAGATGGCGGAAATTGATGTCCGACGTCATTTTGGAATCCAAGATGGCGACTTCCGGTTTGTGAAAATCACTTTGATCCCATGCAATATGGGTATTTTTGGAACGGGGCCGACGAGTAGATGACGGAAATCGATGTCTGATGCCATTTTGGAATCCAAGATGGCGACTTCCGGTTTGTGAAAAGCGCTTCAAGCCCCTGCAATATGGGTATTTTTGGAACGGGGCCGATGAGTAGATGGCGGAAATCGATGTCTGACGCCATTTTGGAAACCAAGATTTGTGAAAATCACTTTAAACCGGATTTCGCCATCTTGGATTTCAAAATGATGGCAGACATTGATTTCCGCCATCTACTCGTCGGCCCCGTTACAAAAATATCCATATTGCATGGGTTTGAAGAAATTTTCGCAAACCGGAAGTCGCCATCTTGGATTCCAAAATGGCGTCGGACATCGATTTCCGCCATCTACTCGTCGACCCCGTTCCAAAAATACCCATATTGCATGGGTTTGAAGTGATTTTCACAAACCGGAAGTCGCCATCTTGGATTTCAAAACGACAACGGATATCGATTTCCGGCATCTACTCGTCGGTCCCGTTCCAACAATTCTCCCATATATTCCAATAGAAGCTCCTATAGAAGCATTCGGTAGGTACTCAATGAGCCACACAAAGAGTGTGTGTTCACCATTTTCCATCAACACTTTGTGTCGAAGGATGCATTGCAGCGAGAGCAGAAACACAAAGAGGCGTCAAAGAGGTAAGAACCAGTGAGAAAGTGTAGCTGTCGCACTGCACTCAAATTCATGATCAACACAAAGTGCGCGCTCTTTGTGTTTTTCTGTTTTCACTGAGGAGATGCCAGCCCTGGTGGCAATAACAAGGGTCGAAATTTGCATACCTTTCTCCAAGTGGCGTCTTCTTCAGTTTGGCTGACGTTATGTTGCTGTGGAAAACGGAGGGTAGCACGTAAATTGGGCTGTTACTTATCGTGTCGTTAAATGCCAGGAAGGACTGTTTGTGTGAATAAAGAGGTAAAAATTTAGTGCCGACTTCAGTACATCTTGAACTGTCACGTAGGGAGTTAATCTGTAGAGTCTACTTAATGGTATCTTTTGGAGATGGACGTTTTTGAGCCGAGCCGTGCTGAAGATTTCTGGGTTCAATTTCAGGTCAGTTCTGGATATTTTCGAAGAGAAAATCTTCTTGACTTATCTACGCATAGAGAGTCATCGTACCTGCCACAAGGTATATGAATGCGAAAATGACAACTTTGGCAAAGAATAAGTGATAGTTTTCCTATCACTCCGAACTGTGGAAGTGCTTTTGAACTCTAATCTGAGAAGCAGGCTCTCAAGAGAGACGTAAAAATTCATAAACCCTTACATTGCACTGTGTTTTATTTCGTCGAATTCATGCGCTTTTTGAAAAGCGCCCATACCATTGATTTCAGCGATATAGTTTATTCGCAGAAGTTTCATGGTATATTAAAGCGCATCTTCTTATGAAAAAAGTTTTGTGATCAATCCATCTAGATAGACATATGGTGTCTTGGGCAATGTTATAGATTTGGAAATTTGAAACAACTTTGTCGAAGACATGATTTTTCTATCTCTTATACTTTTTGAGATATATGCCGTTGTATGTGAATGGCTCTTAAAAATCATACTTTTAATCATAACTTTTTACCAAGAATTTTGATTTTTTTTTGTGTTTTGTTCAAAGTTTTTTGTCATAAAAATGCCCGTGTTATTGCTGAACATATCATCACGCTATCTTTTGAAGTAACAAAGTTATTTATGAATTACTCTTACCTGTCAAAATTCTAGAGCAGAATTGATGGAACTGCTGAAAAATCCCCGTTGGAGCTCCAAAGGTATTTCGGAGGAATTGCTAGAGAAACTCCAAAGGAATGTATAGAGGAATTCCTTGAAGGAGTGCGGGGGAATTTCTGGAGTAACTCTTGAGTATTTCTCGAAGGAAGTCTGAAGGAATTCTCAGAGAAACTCCAGGGGAATTCCTGGAGGAACCCTGGAAGAATTTCTGGGGAAATTCTGAAGGAATTACTGGAGGAACTCTCGAGGAATTGTTGGAGGAACCATGAAAAAAAATTGAATGCATTATCGGCGGGGATCCGAAAGAACTCTAAAGTAATCCCTGGAAGATATCAGAAAAAATCCTAGGGGAACTCCGGAGGCGTTCCTGTAAGAACTCCAAGGTAATTGATTATTATTATTATTATTATTATTATTATTATTATTATTATTATTATTATTATTATTATTACATCTTTATTCATCTGACTGCTTAGTCTACATGAACATATTAAAAAACTTATAATCTATTAAACATTATTTTGAGTCTAGTTATAAAAACATCTACAGATACATTGAAATCGAACACACTGACAACACTATTAAAAACGCTACACATTGCTCTTAGAGGCTCATTTTGTCCATAATCTGTTCGGTGATAATCAAGTCGTAAAAAGTCACGATTCCTAAGTAACCGAGGAGGAACATTGAAACTGATTTGCCTCAATAGAGTGGGGGAGTCGATGGCGTTCAAAAGCAGTTTTCCGACGAAGGCAGCTTTCGATATACTTCGTCTGTTGGAGAGGGTTTCTAGACCCAACAATCGGCATCGGTCTTCATATGGTGGCAAGTTTTCTGGATTATTCCAGGGTAGAAATCTAAGAGCGTATCTGATAAACCGTCTCTGTACAGCTTCAATCCGTCTACCCTAGTTGTCAGTGTAGGGACACCAAACAATAGATGCTGACTCTAGGACTGATCGTACCAGCGCTACAAAAAGAGCACGTAAGCAGTAAGGGTCTCGAGATTCGGATGAAATCCTAAAAATCAATCCTAAGTTTCTGTTTGCTTTTGATATGATCGACGAGTAGTGATCCGTGAACGAGAGCTTTGCGTCGAGCAGCACTCCCAAGTCTTTCACCACAGATGTTCGTTCCAATGGTTCTCCACACATTGTGTAACTCCAAACGATAGGAGTCTTTCTTCTTGTGAAAGATATGACGGAACATTTCGAGATGCTTACTAACAATAAATTCCTCGAGCACCAGCCTTGGAATACATCTATTAACCGTTGCAGCTCTTTACAGTCCTGTATAGACCTGATTCGCAAAAATATTTTGAGGTCATCCGCGTAAAGTAGCCGGGTTCCATCTGGCAGCACTAAGCAGATGTCGTTGAAAAAAATCGAGAATAGGAGCGGCCCCAGGTTGCTCCCTTGTGGTACTCCCGATGTTGCCTGGTAGCATACCGATGTTGCATTGCCAACCTTCACGTAGAGAACACGGTTATATAGATATGAGCGCAACCATGAGACGAATCTTTCTGTTGCACCAAGACGCTCAATTTTTGCTAGTAGAAGGTCGTGATTCACCCGATCGAATGCAGATTTCAAATCGGTATAGATGGTGTCAAGTTGTCCTCCTGCCTCCATTTCATGTATTGCAAACGATGTAAATTCAACCAAATTTGTGTTGATCGATCTTCCTGGGAAGAAACCGTGCTGATTGGTTGTGATGTAATTTCTCACTCCAGCGAATAGTACTCGGCCCACCAATGTTTCTAATAACTTTGAACCAGCGCATAATGAAGTTACCCCTCTATAGTTTTGCACGTTCCGCTTATCACCTTTCTTGAAAGCGGGAAACATTACGGAAAGTTTCCAACTCTCGGGAAATCTACCAAGCTCAACAGATTTGTTGCATATCATTAGTAAGGGCAGACATAGAGAACTTGCACATTGTTTCAGGACGATCGGTGGGATTCCATCCGGTCCAGCAGATGTAGATGGTTTCAATTTTTTAATCGCATTGAGGATTTCTTCTTCGGTAAAGTAGGTAAAGTTCAAAGAAATTACATTAGTGGGGACGTTCCTAAGAGCCACTCGAATCAGTTCATCATCAGACGGAACTAGTTGAAAAGCGTCTGCGAAATGTTCAGCGAAGAGGTCACAGCTTTCCTGTTGAGTGTTTGCCGCTTGCGTTCCTAGGAACATGCTGCACGGAAGCCCACTTTGTTTGCGCTTGTCATTAACAAATGACCAAAATTGTCGAGGATTTCGTTTCAGATTAGATTGCTTTTGTCTAACGTGTCTATGGTAGAGCTTACGGTTGAGTGATTTATACTTGTTGCTAGCTAACACAAATATTCGCTTCGTGTACATATTCCTGTTGATTGAGTAACGTCGCAAAGCAGCCGCACGCTTTCGTTTCAGATTTTTTAGATGATTGTTGGACCACGGAGGTCGAAGACGACGTCGGAAAACGGGAACGTATTCCCGAAACATGCCCGTAAGTGTACTATTGAACATGGCTACAGCGTCATCTACATCGTGGAACTCCGGTGAAACCCCTCCAGTGAAACTATGAAGTAAACCCGAAGGATTTTCCGGTAGATCTCCAAAGGAACTACCGTGAAACTGCTGGATCAAATCCAGAGGAACTATGGGAGGAACTTCGAAAGAATTTATGGAAGAAGTTTGGAGTGATTCCCGGTGGAACTTCCGCTGGGAGAACTCCGTAGGAATGTCTTGGAGGAACTCCGGAAGGATTCCAGGAGGAACTCTGGAGAAATTCGCGAATGAACTCTGGAGTATTTTTTCGAAGACAATCTAGGGAAATTCCCGGAGTAGCTCAAGAAGAATTCCTAGTGGAACTCCGGAGGACTTCCGAGAAATTACTGAAGGAACTCCGAAGAATTCCTGGAGTAACTCCGAACTTTGGCGGTGGAAACCCGGACGAAGCTCCGAGGAAATGCTGGTTGCAATCCAAAGGAATGGCCAGAGGAAATCCGGAAGAATTTTTGGAAGGACTTAAAAAATATCATGGAAGAACTCCGGAAGAATTTCACGAGGAATTTCCTATGGAACTCTGCAGAAATTCTCGGAGGGAATGTAGAATTTTTTTTTTCGAAGTAGCTCCAGAAAAAATACTAGCGGAACTCTGGAACATTTCGGAGGAATTACTTGAGGAAGTGTGGTGAATTCCTGCAGAAATAAAAAAAAAAAGACGAGAGGAACTATCGAGGAAATGCGAAGGAATTCCTAGTAGAGCTCCAAAAGAATTCCCAGAGGAATTCTTGAAAAAGGGAGGAATTCCTCCGGAGGCATTTCTGGCGGTAATTCCTAAAATAAATCTTTGACCCAGAGAAAATCCTTATGGAAATCTTACGAGGAGTTCTTGGGGGAAAATCTTCGGAATAATTTCTGGAGAAAATTTTATGGAGGAATTTCTGTAGGAAATCCCCGGATGAATACCTAGAGCATATCCCCGGAGTAATTCTATGAGAGAATCCCGGATGAATTTCTAGAGAAAATTCCCACAGCAATTCTTGGGGGAAACCCCGGATGAATTCTTGGAGCGAATCTTTGGATGATCCCAGATGATTTTCTGGAGCGAATCTCCGGAGGAATTTCTGAAGAAAATTTCCGGAAAACTTTCTTGAGGAAACATCCGGAAGAATTGTTATTGGGAATTCCCTGAGGATTTCGTTGAGAAAATCCTGGAGGAGTTCTTGAGGGCTATATCCAAAGGAATCCTTGAAATACACGGAGGAATACCTAAAGGAAATCCCCGGAGAAATTCCTGGCGAAAATTTCAAAAAACATCCTGGAAGAAATTTCCAGAAAAATTCACTGAAAAAATCTCCGAGGGAATTTCTTAAGAAAATCCATGGAGCAATTTCTAATT
The DNA here is from genome assembly GCF_002204515.2 of Aedes aegypti. Taxonomy (NCBI): domain Eukaryota; kingdom Metazoa; phylum Arthropoda; class Insecta; order Diptera; family Culicidae; genus Aedes; species Aedes aegypti. The sequence continues at coordinate 100,386,498 of NC_035107.1, forward strand.
AATTTTTGGACGATACCCCGGAGGAATTGTTATAGGAAATCCCATGAGCAGATTCCTGGAGAAATTCTTGAAAGAAATCCCTGGAGGAGTTCCTGGAGAAAATCCCCGGAAGAATTCTTGGGAAAAATTTCCGGAGGTATTCCTAGATGAAATCCCAGGATTACTTTCGGGAGGTGCTAATTGAGGAAATCCCGGGAGCAATTCCTGGAGGTAATCCCTGGAAGAATTTCTGGACGAAATTCCCAGAGAAACTGCAATTGGAAATCCCCTGAGAAATTCCTGGAGGAAATCCCTGGAGGAATTCCTGGAACAAATCGCCGAAGAAATTCCTGGAGAAAATCCCCGGAAGAGTACTTGGGGAAATCGCAAGAGGAGTTTCTAGAGGAAATCCTATTACAAATCCCCTGGGGAATTCATGGAGAAAATCTCCGAATGAGTTCCTGGAGGAAATCTCCGGAGAAACTCCGGAGAACTAATCCCCAGAAAAATTCTTGGTGGAAATCTCCGGATAAATTCTCTGATAAAATCCATGGAGGAACTTCTTAATGAAATCCCCAGATGAGTCCCTGGACGAAATCCCCGGACTAAATTGCAAATTATTTGCGAAATTCCTGTAGAAAATCCCCGGAGGAATCTTTTAAAAACAATCTCCGGAGGAATTTCTGGATGAAATCCCCGAAAAAATTTCTGAACGAATTCCCCGAAAGAATACCTGAAGCAATTCGTTGGAGTTTTTGAAGGAAATCCTCGGATGAATTCCTGGAGCAAGTCTCGGTAAGAATTTCTGGATGAAATCTACAGTGCAAAGTTTTGAGAAGAACTTCTGATGAAAATCCTCGTAGGAGTTCTCGAAGGATATCGCCGGATGAATCCCAGGAAGGACTGTTTGTGTGAATGAAGAGGTAAAAATTTAGTGCCGACTTCAGTACATCTTGAACTGTCACGTAGGGAGTTAATCTGTAGAGTCTACTTAATGGTATCTTTTGGAGATGGACGTTTTTGAGCCGAGCCGTGCTGAAGATTTCTGGGTTCGATTTCAGGTCAGTTCTGGATATTTTCGAAGAGACTTGACTTATCTACGCATAGAGTGTCATCGCCGGATGAATCCTTGAAATGTTCGGGAGAATTCATGGATAAATTCACGGAGGAATTACTGGAGGAATTCCTCTGAGAAATTCCTGGTTTAAATCCCAAGAAAAAATCCTGGAGGTAATCTCTGGATAAATTCTCCGAAAAATCCCCGAAAGAAATGCTTGAGAAAATCTCCGGAGGGATTTTCTAATGAATTTCTGGGTGAAATCCCCAGAATTCCTAGATGAAATCCCTTGAGGAATTCATTGAGATACTAACCGAAGGAGTTTTTGGGGAAAATCCCTGGTAGAATTCTTGGAAAAAATCTCTGATGCAAATCCCCAGCGAAATTCCTGGATTACATCCCCGGATAAATTCACTAAAAAATCCCCGAAGGAATTCCTTTTGGGAAATCCTCCAAGAAACTCCTAGAGGACATTCCCGGAGAAATTCCTGGCATATATTTCTCCTCTTTCCTTTGGAATTTCAAACTTCTTTCCTTTGTTTCTCGATTACTTCCGATATCGTTAGCTTTCCCTCCTTTCATCTTAAATCACTCTCAACTTTTGAAGCTTCGCCGGTTTCAGGGAGAAAAATCCGTACTGGTAAACAAACATGTGTCAAACTAGATTTGGAACAGCTCAAATTTTGGTTCAAATCCGATCAAAAAAGAACCAGGCAGTTATCCTGTTCCAAAAAATAGACCAGAAAACTGGTATAAAATAATATTGGAATATCATTTGCAACACCGGTGCAAGCTCCAATTTTTAACATGGTCCAAAAATTTTGGCAAAGCTGTGGGACCATAGGTGAAGTTGCTCCAAGACATAGAGACGGGCACCAACATAAATTTAATTCTCCTCGAAAATACTAAAAAAGAAATCGCTGCATCGGCCGGGAATCGAACCCGGGCCGCCCGCGTGGCAGGCGAGCATTCTACCACTGAACCACCGATGCTCCATACATAATAATAAAATTTCAACAAACGCAATCGCTTACGTCATAACGTGCCTTCATCATCCATAAGCTAACAATCGAGAAGCTCACAAACAGCGATAGCTAAAAATAAACTCGCATGCTGACCATATGCCTTATTATCTTTCGGCTTCTTCCACTTCACCACACACATGGATGATAGATTCGGTGCGCAGCGATGTGGTGGCAAACGATAAGTGTGTTTGACGAGAAACGCGAGCTGCGTGACTTCAAAATAAACCGGTTTTAGACAGGTTTCTTGAGACGAAGAAGAAGGAGTGGTCATACATTCAGGTGTTCATCATTTGAGAAATACCTGTATGATTGCTCTCAGTTACGTTATTGTATTCAGTACCCACCTACATTTTTGAGCCTGAGGCATTGATTCCTTCTCTCTCCCACAGTGCAATAAAAGTTCATCAAATCCACTCCCACTCTTTACAACCGGTGGTAAATTGCCTTCTGATGGCTGCCCGATACCTACTATTGAATTTGAACGGAACCCATTGTCGAACAAAACCAACTAGACGCTGCTTTTTTGTGCCATTTGGTTCGACCTGTTTGTGACTATTCCAAGTGATCGTTGACGATGGCTTGTGAAGTAAATGGGTGTGGAGAGCCAGAAAAAAAAGTCCAAACAGGTTTAATTTAGTGTTGCAAAACTCCATGTGTGCTTGCTTCGGGTGGGGTTACAGTGTATACAATAGGGCGGTCCATTTTCAGGTGAAAAAAAAATCATCTTGAATAAATCATAATTTAAACCTAATAAGCTAAAGACAAAATCGATGAGGAGAAATCGATCTTTGCATTTACACCCTGAAAGCGTGATTTTATTCGTAAAAATTGTTTTGTTACATGGTGTCATTTTGAAATTTTAATATACATTATTTTTGTGAAATATTAAATGCTAACTCATAAAATATAGGGGAACATGGTCCAATTCGGACCTAGTAACAGTTTTTTGGCCATATCTTTTCAGCATGATGTACAGCATGGAAAGTTTTATGTTTTCTTGAAAGTCTGAGTAAGAACGCTGACTTTTCTCTCAGAGAGTTTTGTGATATCTCCCACCAGGACATGGCTAGACATGTTTGAACGAAGTTCTGCAAAAGGTCCGAATTGGACCAACCCTGTTCCAATTTGGACCCCCCATGTTCTAATTCGGACCACCCTATATTTTATCGTTTTTTGCTATGGTAGTTATAAAATAAAACACCGATTGGTTTGGTACCAAAACTTATTGAACTTCTTCAATAAGCGCAAGCATAACAAATTAATTCAATGCGCGAAAAATTCCAATTTAGTCCGAGTCAGAACCAGCTCAAGTGAAATGTGAATTTCATTAAAAAAAACCATGGGTGAAATCTGAAACTAATTCAAAGTTTAGTACAGTGAACTTTCCCTAACTCGATTTTAAACTGAACGTTGTGTATAGGACACATTGAGATAAAGGAAATATTTTTTTTAAATTATGGAGTTTTTTGCTATTTTGACAAAAAATATTATAATAAGCTATTTTTGCTTAAAATATAGTAAAATTTCAACAAATATAGAATCATATCAGTGACGGACTTGATGTAGTGGTTGAAAACACGCCTCTCACGCCGAGGACTTGGGATTGAATCCCATCCCTAAGGGTAGTCACGTATGATGTAAAAAGTTATTGTGACGACTTCCTTTAGAAGAGAAGTAAAGCCGTTGGTATCGAGATGAACTAAGCCCAAGGCTTAAAATCTCGTTAATAAAGATAGAGAAAGAGTGAGAATCATGGCATGAAAATATCGGGTTGAAAAGGTTAACTTGTTCGGGAAACTGAAGGAGACAGCATCGAATCTTGGGACATCGAGTTGGAGAAGTATCGCTATATTAAAGTGATTATTTTCATGTTAAAAAAAAACATTATATCGGGTAAGAGAAAGTTGATAGTATTGTTCTGAGCACTCGTAAACGTTTTGTTTTCTGTTTCGTATTGCCATACAAATTTGGAACGCTGTATCCAAAATAGGCAGTGGTATTAATAGAGATTCTTTTCAAGTAGCTGATTTATTGATTACTTTTTCTTGTGTACTACCGTATTTCATAGATTTTTCGAAGACTTTTACTTTACCGCATCAGGAACAAAGGCACCATCCTTAAATATAACAACTTCTGTGACTTTCTGGCAAGTCGAGAAGACTTTCACGGATTGGAGCTTTTGAAATAGACTTCGTTCGTTGAAAAAGCAAGAGGTCCGTATTGAACCACATCAAAAGGTCCGGATTGGACCAATACACATTTTGAGATATTCAAACTGGTTGAGCACAAACAGTGCATAGACATTTGAAAACCAGATTGAAGGCAGATGAAAGCTTAGGCTTGGGGGATTCGATTATGAAATAACACAGAAAGATTGGAGAATTATTATCAATTCCAGAGGCTTGGAAATAATGCTAACCGATAGCACACTAGAGCACTTCAAAACAACAAACTAACATAAAAATCAAACGAATTAACTGGAAGGCGTCAAATGTTTTGTGTTAGATCCTAGCCAGACGGTGGGTAGAAAAACGGTACACACGATCTTTACAAAAGTGCCAGCATTGAGAAATGTTTGATGGTCCGGATTAGAACAGGGTCCGAATTGGACCTTCCCCTAAATTTATAAATTTTTATACTTATTGATTTCAACGGTGTCCAAACCAAGTTTAAAATATCTCAATTCCATAGGTGTATAATAGTGATCAATTTGGCCCCAATTTACGGTATTTAATATGTGTTGTATACATGTATGAAATTTAAAATCATCATAGCTGCGACCAATTACTCTATCGTTTTTGTCGACATTTGTTTTCCAAGAAATAAATAAGTAAGTTCAGTACATAACACTGTGTGTGGTTGTGATGATATTTTTGTTAAGGATTTAGTAAAAACCAGAGATCTCGAGTCAATCATATTTCACATTGATAAAATCCAAAAATTCAAACGGCTCAAACAAAATATCCATTGGCGTAGGAACAGAAGGGTGGCAGTGCTGGATTTGACTAGATGATCACCAAATTTGTATGTGCTACATAATAACATTTTTTGAAATTGATTTATTAAACAAAAGCGCAATATTCTAGCTTGAAGCTGCCCTTCGACGAGAATTTGAGTTTGCTTTTGAGAGTTGGTGTTTCCCTAACCTCACATTCTTCAAGAAATTTGTGGTAGTAAGCAAGGATGGAAGACCAAGGGATTGCTACGAGGATGTTTCTGTTGCCTCTTATCAAACGATAGCGGAGCTCACCCATACGAATGTGCACATCAACAAGGTAACTGGTGCGAATGTAAGGAAATGAACTACGGCACACAAATTCAACGCATTACTTGCGCTTCATTCCAAAGAAATTGATGTGCCAAAGAAACTTCCTATTTTTGTCTATTATTTATGGTTTGATTATCCGAAGAAATATTTGCTTTTATGTACCTCATTTCCATCATCAGCTTTAGCAGATTTCGTTGCGCTTTATGCGTTTTGTACTGTTTTCTCTCGAAAGAAAAGGTAAACATCCTAAAACAATAAGTGTGTGAGTGGAATTTGACTCTGGAGTATAAATTGTGCTCCCGATAAGGAGGCACTGCTCAAGCTGTCAAATTCCATAGTGAAAAAATTGGATGTCATCCCTCTGTGGAAGACTATTAGTCCCACAACCGTGCCACCCCACGGACTGCCAGTCGAGCGATCGTCTTGATAAAATTATTGCGACACATTCAACAGGGCATAACTTTTCTACCATTGGGTAAAAATCAACCTACTCCGGCTACGCGCTTCTTCATGATTCGATCCTGGCCGGTGGAGTGCCGAAGTCGGTCCAGCGATTCCGGTTGGAGGATGGCTTCCGGTGCACTGGCGCTCCGACGACTCAAGCCGGTGATACGCTACGTACTACTCAGAGTAGTCCCCGGCGGTGGATCTATCTTACTCCGACGAAGATTTCCCCGGCGGCGGAAGATCTCCCGAACCGATGCTATCCGGGCAGATGCCGAGGTCGGTCCTGCGATTCCGGTGGAGGGAAACTTCCGGTTCACAGGCGCCCCGACGATCATTTGCCGGTGCAACAACGCGATCTACTCAACTAGTCCCCGGCGGTGGACTTAGCCACCGAAGAGTGTAACTTACAGTGTCCGTGCGAAACTGTTGAAGAAGCACTACAGGAGCAGAAGGATATAAGAAGACGTCAGCTATTCGAAGAAGAACGCGACTGGAGGAAAAGCGGCGGCTAACGGAAGAGGAAAGCAAGATGCGCGAACGAAAACTTCAGGAGGAACTGGAGTAAAAACGAAATAAGATGCCGATCCGGAAGAAGTCGCTTGAAAAACGCCAGACCCTCATTCGAGAGGCAGCGTCGACGAGTAGCAGGAGCAGTACGATTCAAGATTCAAACGAAAAGGTGAACAAGTGGCTGAATTTTCAGAACGATGTTGGAGGATCTAGAGGAGCTCTGAAGGACGACGATCCCATAGACCCAGCAATCGAGTATCCTGATATAAGAGCGCTTACGGTTGTATCAGATCTTCCCCGTTTACCGAACCCACCAGCCCTAGTGACGCAAAATGCTCTGACGCACTCTTTGCCCATCACTCCATCGATTCACACGCTGACGCAAGTGCAAATCGCCGCGACAAGTTCTGGGCAAGGACTTACCCACTTTCGGAGGGAATCCAGAAGACTGGCCGATATATATTAGTAATATCGAACAGTTCACTGCCACCTGTGGATACTACTAGGCGGAGAATCTAGTACGGCTTCAACGATGTTTGAAGGGAAACGCTCTGGAGTTGGTCCGCTACCTGCAAGTATACCGCACGTAATTAAGACACTGTGTACACTGTATGGTAGACCAGAACTTCTCATTCGATAACTGATTACGAAAATACGCCAGGTTCTAGCTCCTCGACACGATCGTTTAGAGACGCCAATACTTTCGGCCTTTCGGTGCAAAATATGGTCGATCATCTAAAAGCGGCAAACCAACAAAATCATCTTTTGAATCCGGCAATGGAACAGGAACTTGTAGAAAAACTCCCTGGCTCAATGCGTAATGACTGGGCAATCTACAAAAACAAAAACCTTCCGGCGACCCTCGAAACCTTCGGGAACTACATGGCCGAGCTGATAACGGCGGCAAGTGCCCAGACAACCAGAAGTCGCATGAAAGTTCACGTAATAACTCGTTTATTCATACAAATTACATCGAACCCGCAAAACACGGTGGATAAAATCGTCAGATTGATGAGTTTCCTCGCATAAAATGCTTTTTTTCTGAGTACATTTATACATTTTGTTTCGTCCCGTACACTTGTACATAGTAAGTCGCACCAAGCCGTAGCAGCTGTCAAATCAACATTTATTATGATAAGTTGAGTCGCATAGAATATCAGGTTAGTTCGGTAGAAAATATATACACTCACATTGTATGCTATGATTCATCATATAATATATGCACGTATATCGCCTCCACTTTTGTACGTAGAAGGCCTTTTCGCGACATCTTATATGTGAAATGTTGCACATACAAAGCCTCCATGTGATTTCGTTATACGTACATTTTGGTTGTCTGGGTGATGTGTCTATTGAACTTCCTGGAGAACGCACAACAGCGAGAAACGACAAACATAAATCCAGGGAGTCCGCTAACGTCTACGCTCATTCTGGTGAAAGACTGCCTCTTTCGACGAATGAATGATCAGCCTCGAGGACAACTTCCGCAACAAACGATGGGCCGAATCCTCTCACCTCCTCGAAGATTAGCAAGCCGTGTTCAGCGTGTGGTCGGAGTGGACATCGAGTGGCGGAATGTTATCAGTTCAAGGAATGCTATCAGGCGCGACTTCGGACGAATGCTGGAAACTAGTTCAGCTTAAGGGTTTGTGTCGAACGTGCCTTAACAGTCACGGCAAATGGCCATGCCGTTCCTGGAATGGATGTGGTGTCGAAGGATGTAGGCAAAAGCATAACACTCTCCTACATACCTCCTCTTCATCCGCCGGAAACGTAGGAATGTCAGCGAGCCACGTGCTGTCGGAGGACTTGAAATGGCCGCTCTATCGCATTGTCTCCGTCGTTCTCTTCAGTGGCAGTTCATCACAAACAATATTCGCCTTCATCGACGAAGGCTCCTCTTACACTCTTTTGGAGGAATCATTCGGTAAGCAGCTCGGGACCAAAGGTCAGCTAGAGCCACTAACACTCCAATGGACCGGAACCGTAAAACGGAAAGAGTCCCACCGTGTCCCAATTGAAATTGATGGCAAATGCAACGACAACCCGTACAGATAAGTCGACGCTCGTACCGTAAGCCGACTTGGACAGATCGTAGAATACGAGCATAAAGGATACGCCCTCAAAGCGAGCCTGGCTGAACTGACCTCAGTTTTAGGTGATAAAGTGTGGTACCTCTCGCTGGGCGTTGTTACGAATCCCAGAAAACCCGGGAAGGTGTGACCAATCTGGAATGCAGCGGCTAAAATGAACAACGTTTACTTCAATTCCAAGCTGCACAAGGGGCCGGACTTCGTCAGTTTCCTGTCGTGATGTGCGGAACAGATAAAGATCCACGCACCGGACAGCCAATCTCAACGGTTTCTGTTTGTCGACAACTCGTGTGATCTACCCCGAGTGTATGTGATAGATGTCGCCACATTTGGTTCGACCTGTTCCCCAGCCTCCGCACAGTACATCAAGAACCTTAACGTGGAGGAGTTCTCCAACGAATACCCTCGAGCAGCAGTGGCTATCCAGAACAAGCACTATGTAGACGATTACCTTGACAGATTTATGACATTCCAGGAGGCGACCATGTTTTTCTAAATCTGATTCCTATAGACGGAAAGCCGAAAACCCAAAAACATAACATGGTCACATAAATAACACGGCACCGCTCAAACGTCAACGAATGAACTCGTACATTGGTCCATAGGCTTTAGTGAAAGAACCACTTTATTTTTTGTCGTTCAACAATTGTGGGCCACCCTAGTGCGTACGGGTCCCGAGGTGCAACACTCAGCAACCGTGGATGCAGGCAGGTTTTTCCCTACGCAGAACATCTCGAAAGTTCATTTAAGTTTGTGGCGGCAACGAAATTTGGTCCTGCGGCAATGCAATGTCATCCTGGTTGGCGGCTGCACCGGACCAGAGGACACCGGTGCCGGAGGGATTGAGCGCGCTGGTGGTTGCACGTCGCAGCAGAATGGAACGCACTTGGTCAATTCGTAAGATTTATTGCGCTCGAAATGAATGAAATGAAAAATAATTTATTGGTTTTTCGCCAGATCGGTCGGCTGGCTGCTGGACGAAACGCGAGGGCTATTATTCGTCGTATCAAACTTGAAATGTTCCACTACGGCGGAAATTGCAACTTACCTACAGAATTGATTCATTTTCCAAGTGTATTTTTGTGAAAGCTGTCATGGTTTGTACACTTGTACATCAAAAATGCAATAAAACTGCTGTATTTCGTTTAATAACTTCAGTTCAATTATCCACTTTGCACTTTTTCACCGAAATCGCATGGACGAACACGATTTGAGAGAAATGCTTAACGATCGACACCAGTCACACCACTTTATCATACAGTATGGCCCATAAAAAAATGCGAAAATTGTTTGAACGTGAATATAGCATTCATAAGCGTTATTTTCATTGTTTTTGCTATTGAATGTAATTTCTGATTATTGTAGTATATTCTGACATAACTTCGCTATCCAGGACAATTTTTGTCATAATTTTCTTACTGTCCTAAAGAATGTAATAAAGCAAAGAAGTTCAAAGGTTTTGTCCGCCCAAAGCTAGAAACAGCGTCTGATTGTCGTATACTCTGGTTATAAACTTTCCACCTTCAAAAATCACACTTTATTGTTGAAAATTTTAGTTTGTTTGGTATCAGAGGATGGAGGAGTTCTAAGAGAACGTGTTTTTCAAGATCACAATAAAATATTTTGCCAGGGTCATAGTTTTGAGGGCATTTGCGTCTTATAGCTTTGATTTGCCTTTATTTTTTGTTGACGTTGAATAAATAATAAATACGGAAGCCTATAACAGATTTTTGAGGATGAAATTTGTTTCTTCGGTTAGAGACAACTTATATCAATACTAGCTCATAGGTTTTGAGCAAAACGGAGCCGCTTATCACACTTATATGAAGGTTCAACTAAAGCTCTCCGAAATGAGCCGTTTTTTTGAAAATATGTTTAAGTCTCCAATCACCCAGGTATGAACCAATTCTATTATTTGATATGAGCGTATGCTAGAGACAAGACCTGTGAAGAATCTCACGCCATCGTTGATGTTTTAAAAGCTTTCATCACACAGATATTGACCTCGACGTCCGCATGATCAAATTTGAAGGTATGCTTCCAAATCCTCTCTGGTAAGGTGAAAGTAACAGATAAAAATCACGTCCAAAGCAAAAAACTGGGTCTAAATAGATTAAACAATACAAGTAATGAACAATATGTACGTTTCATTCACATTTTCTATGTAAAAACTACCATAAAACATGATATGACGATTTTCGCATTTTTATGGGCCATACTGTACAAGTTTCTTCCCGTCCCCCTGTGTGACTTACTTTGCCAGGCATTTACCATGCCTCACAGTTACGGATCACTTTGGCGTTCAACATCGGATAACTCGCTCAAAACATAAACATTTACGTAAAACATATTTTTCCCATGTTATACTATTTGTTTCTTACCATTTGTAATGTTAAGCACAACATTCAACCGCTAAATAACGGTGTTTTTTACAAATGTTTTAGTTGGTACACACAGCAATCATTATATGGTCGTTTTCTGTAAGAAGTGCCGTCAGCATTCATAAGCTTCTACAGGTGGTAAAATTCAAATGTTACAGCATAAAACATGCTCGTTCGCTTCGATTTAGTATAAATTCATCTTTGGAAAGCATTTTTCTTGATTGTTGATTATAAATACCGAATATTAGCACTTCTTACTAGTGATTCATAATATGGACCAGGAAATGATTGTTTACCACGGTTATGGATCACTTCCAAAGAATGTAGATTTCTGCTGTTTTAAGCATAGGATTCGACAATTTCAGACAAAAGCTCTAAGGATAAAAAAAATAAAACATAAAGGTTTGTAAATTTCATTTTTTTTGCAAACAAAAATGGGTGGAAAACTTGATGTGGAGCGAAAACAGTTCATGTCTCAGTTACTACAATGCAGTATCACAAAAAAGGCCATTTTAGCCTTGTTTCCAGCTCGAACACTGCTATTTTTTGCAGTAATATGTGACACATTGTTAACTTCCGCCAAATCATGCAATACAGATGCATTGAGTTGAAAATCTCTTGATTTTGCGCACTGATCCGTAATATGTCACAATTTGATCCATAATATGAAAATCGATCCATAATATGGTTTTCAGAAACCAATACAATTTTAAATTTTTATGCAATCCTATGTAAATCACTCAAAATAGTTTACTAACCGAAGTTCCAATTTGAAACGAATCAATTCGTGCTTTTAAATTACAATTTTACGTTTTCCATGTCGTTTTATTGAATTATATAGGTTGGACTCCACACTGTTTAAAAAAAAAACACCGACAGCCATTCAAACTGTAACATGGACAAGCATGCACCAGTGCACTATGGTCCAGGAATCAGTTTTACGCGGAAAGATGCATTTTAAGCTTTAGAATGAAACATTAGACAAAAACGGTCTTCTACAAAGTTGTTTGTATTAGTTGAGCCCTTTGTTTGGTTTTATTGAAAATTAGGGTGGACCACATTTTCATAGAAATTGTGTAACTAACTTTCTTATTTGTAGAAATTATATTATACATGCTTCATCAAAGTTGTAGACCATTCAATTTCAAGCAACTTTGCCAAAAAAAGTTTTTTTGTATCTCTTAAATTGACCGATTTAGAGCTTTTTTCCTACGGTGACATAGGGTGGAAACTGGTTTTCTGGCTCTAAAGTTTTCAATTCAAATTTCTCATCAAAAGTAGTCTATGAAACACTTTTAGAGCTTTGAAAAATGCGCAATTTGGTGAGTGAAGAAACTCGCTATCTCCTTCCGTTAAGGAGTTATTGTTGTTTTTCTCTCAAAAACATGCCTACTTTGATTGTGAATATCTCTGATTGGGGCAAATATAGAAAATATCTTCTGACGGCGTTCAAAAGACAAAATAAAATTGTATAATATATCAAAAAATTACAGATGTGTTATTTTTGTAACTCTAATAAAACGTCTTGAAAGTCAAATATTTTTTATCACAACAACTTTAATAACTTTTGAACTAAAATAGATATCAACAATCTTTTTGCATGAAAATTTGCGTTTTGTTAAGTTCTAAAAGTCGTTCATAGACGACTTAGAGGAAAAAATAATATTAAAAATACTAGAGTTGAAAAACTTATTTTTGTTGGACCACCCTGCGATGATTAGGAAAAAATGCTCTAGATTGGTCAAATTTTGAGCTACCGAAAAACTTTTTTTGGCAAAGTTGATCAAAATTTCAAGTTCTACCGCTTTGCCTTAGAGCGAATACCAGTATTTTTGCAAATAAAAAAGTTGATTATATGATATGTGTGATATTGTGGACCACCCTAGTTTCAAATGACACAGTATGAAAGCTTACATTTTTAGAAACAATTTTGTAGAAGATCATTTTTGTCTAAAATTTCATATTCATGCTCAAAATGCAAAATAATAAAGAAATACATACTATGAAAATCTTCAAAACAGTTTTAGAGCCCTTTCTTTCTTATTTCAGATTTCTCGTCAAAGCGGTCTATGAGCGACTTTAAGAACTTTACAAAACGCAAATTTTCATGCAAAAATATTGATGATATCTATTTTAGTTCAAAAGTTATTAAAGTTTTTCTGCTTAAAATCCTTTGTTTTTCAAGGCATTTTATTAGAGTTACAATTACAATCTGTATTTTTTTGATATAATATACAATTTTATTTTGTCTTTTGAATGCCGTCAAAAGATATTTTTTATGTTTGCCCCAATCAGAGTTATTGACAATCAAAGTAGGCATGTTTTAGAGAAAAAGAACAATAACTCCTAAACGGAAGGAGATAGCGAGTTTCTTCACTCACCAACTTTGTTGAAGCATGTATAATATAATTTCTACAAATAAGAAAGTTAGTTACACAATTTCTATGAAAATGTGGTCCACCCTAATTTTCAATAAAACCAAACAAAGGGCTTATCTAATACAAACAACTTTGTAGAAGACCGTTTTTGTCTAATGTTTCATTCTAAAGGTCAAAATGCATCTTTCCGCGTAAAACTGATTCCTGGACCATAGTGCAGTGGCACAGCCTAGAAACATTGCTGACGAAAAGTTTCAATGGCTGAAGCGGGAATCCAACCCACACACCCCATGACACGATGCTCTTAAATGCCTGACGACACTAATCGCCATGAGGCCCATAACTGTGGGGTCATGGTATTTACACTATGGAAAACCTTCGTAATTCTTCACTGAAGGATTTCATTCCAATCACACGCCGTAAAAATTCTATAATTCACGAAATTTTATGAAATTTCCTCACCGACCGCGTGAAATTGAGAATGTAAACAAAGTTCAATCTGTCGTTGTGAGGAAAACCAACTTATGCGCATCAATGTGTGCGCGATGCTCGACATAAAAATACGGTTCCTTTGATTGTGTTGTTTTCGCTGCACTGTGAGCAAATGCCATTATCGTAAAGTCAAAAGGAATTGTGTTCATATGTTTGGGCTGATTTTTGATGACAAACAAAGAATTTTAAAGGAAATTAGTGTATTCCATCATGCTGAAGGAATGGAGGGAGATGCCCGTAGATCTATACATTCTAGTAAAAAAATATTATTATGGCGTTGATATGTTGTGTTTTGACCACTCAATATACCACAGTGAGCCGTAAATTGTGAGACGAATCCGGAAACTAATTGCAACTGAAATGAAAACGATACGACGGATTGAGAATACGGCAAGATGCATTTTCTTTGCATTATTTCCAAAAAGAGATCAATATTTATCAAAATCTTATTGTACAATGCTAGAGCCGTTTTGAGAAAGAATTGTTTGGAATCGGTTTGTATCATCATTATTCACTTCAGTGCTGGAAAAATTGCAGTTCTCACTGATCAATGCTCAATACGATGGATACTAGCACATCACCCTACATGATTGGGCCAAATATGTAACCATATAAATGACATCATGATTTGAACTCTTTTTATTACTCTACAGATAGATTGAGCCGTCGAATGTTTAGTTCTGGTACAAAAATGGCCAAAAAGAACCAAATTGGTCATATCTCTTTTTTGGCACTAGAAGAGTCACAGGTACCGTAGTGGAAGTAGAACTTAAGAAGAATGCGAGCTCAAGTCTCTTAACGAACAGCGTTTTTTTTACTATTTGGGGCCATTTTTGTAATCATAATCAGAAATTTCCATATAATGCAATGGTAAATCGCAATTCAAATCGCAATAACTTTTTTGTTTCTTGATACCTGTTTATGCACAAGTTGTCAAAAAACTCTTTTTGCTTTAGAATCTGTGTCGATATTGATCATTGATTATTTGGATCAGGAGTTAATCCAGAACTCCTTGGGGGACAAAAGCGTAGCAATAACCAACGTAAATTATTCAGGCTACAGAATTTTTAACGTTTTCGAATATTTACTCTTCGGAACAATACATTGTTGAGACTACGTTGTTAAATAAATAAAGTAATTTGGTGCAGCCGTCTTTTTTTTGCAGCCGTATGGTCTGGTGTATCTGGTACCACGCTGGCCGAATAAAGATCTTAAGCACTTCAAAAAAATCATTTCGTAATTTTCAGATATCTTCAAGAATACTTAATTGATTTGTATGTTGTTTTTCAGAGAAGCTTTTATAACTTGGTATAGTACAGTTCACATTTTATTTTTTTGATAAATTGACCAAAAACAAAATGGCCGCCAGAGATATTTTATATGGAGAATGTTGGTCCCCTAAGGAACATCGGAATAATCTAATCTAATCTAATCTAAGCGCTTGCACAGCCAATATTGAAAAGCATCCTGGAAATACCTAGATATGTCAAGGTATTTTCTTGTCAGCATTAATATTTGCAGAATATCTGTGATATTATACAAATATTAAAATGGCCAGGCCCACTGTGCAGACTTTGGGATTGAAGACAACTGAAAAATTACGACGATCAGATTATTCACGAATAAATAACATGATAGGCGAAAAATTTTCAAGTTTTTAAAAAGAAGAAACGGGGACAACCGTACCAACCGTTTCGATTTAGGGTTATAGGTAAGATCGTTGGGAGTGGTGTTGCTAAGAAAGTTAATGCGCACTCCATGCTTGTATGTTCTCCTGGGATGGGACACAGGTATTTCCTCCTTATGTCCTGGCTCTAGAGCCTTGGCTTAAGCGCCTTTACTCGCTCTCTGAAACGAGAAGAAAACTTATTTCGACCCTTTCCCACTATACAATAATCGAAGCAGTTTGCTGTTAAAATGATAATAAATAACGATCATGATTTGAAACATCAAATAAGTAAATAAGTAAAGTGGGGCAAAAGTTCGAGTGGGGTAAGAGTTTCTTTTTAAGATTTCTAGCTCAATTCAAAACAAATCTTTTTAATGTCATGGTGGTTCGAATGCTATTCAAGTAAGAGACTTTCACTCCAAATATCATAAAAATGGAATGAGGTTTGGAAAAGTTATGGCTATTTGTTGTTTTCGACGTGAATATTGTAATTTTCGGTCAAACTTTCATTGCATGGAGTCAATTGAAGATAAAATATTTTTCAATATTTTATGTAGGGGCGTTTCTAGGCCTATCATAAGGTTGCTTTGAGGTGGTCCCCTAAGGAACATCGGAATATCTTCAAAACCAGATTACCAATAAGAAATAGCGACACGTTTTCTTAATCTAGAAGTGTTTTTTTAGTTCTTGTGAAAAATTGGTGCATTGGTGCAATATTGAAAAACAAAAAAGTTATCATGATTTGAATATTTATTTTGCGGTAATGAATGAATGAATGAATAAAGCTGCTGGTAGAGGAATTAAAGCATTTTTGTAGGTGTTTTAAATATTATTTTTTGTTATGGCGAGTCAAAGGAAAAGGAAGTCTGTAGAACATTTTTGCAAATATGATATACCGTCGTCGAGGGTGAGAATGGGCAAAAAATGTATATGACCAAGTTAATTGTTGGATAATTCTCGTAATTTGGGTTAAAACATTCGTAACAATTAAAATCATATATTGGACCCATTACGCCCCTCTGACCCATTTTCACCTCCATAGACAGTGATTCTACCCCATTACTCCGAAAACCATTACTCCGAAAACCATAACTCCGAAAATGGCATTCCCAGCCACTACAAGGACACACAACAATTTCTTACAATTTCTTGCTTACAATTTCTCTGAAAACTCTTGATGAAATGCAATTTTAGATTATCTGTAAATATGATAAGCGATCCCTCTCAGAACTCCAAAACCAGAAATCCAATCCAAACATTCTCACAGAAATTTTTTAAACTTTCCTTCTGGATTTTTTTATAAAAAAAATCTAGAAACTGCTACGATTATCGAAGGATTCTCATAGGAATAACTCCAAAAACTTTTCAATGATTTGATCAGGCATTTCACTAGGAAGCAGAAAGCTTTGTCGTAGACAGGAATTCCCTAATAAATCATAACAGGAATTCTACAAAGTAATTTATCTTACATATGATTTGGATATTATCTCAGGAATTTCCCTAGATAGACCTTTTGAACCCCTTCAAAGAAGTTTGCTTGCAGGATACCTCCTATAATTGGAGATTGTTTAGAAATATTTTCTGTATATTTTTTCGAGTATGCCTCCAGGTATGTCATAAAAATTGGGGTGGGTAATGTCTGTTACAATACCGCGGGGTTGACGTAGAACTACTATGGACACAACTTCGATCAATGCTGGGTCAGACTCTATCAAAAGTGTGGTAGCTTTTTGCAGATGATAGAACGTTTGATGATATATAACACCTATTGTGATTGTGAGTATACAATTACGTTATGGTTTTAAGGGAGATCTGCCATTTGGTTTGGAAGCTTTTTCAGAGTTTCGGATTCCGAAGTAAAATACTTTAAAAAGGGTTTGATTTGATTATGATGTCTGAATGACAGTGAAGTTTGAGTATGAGTGTAGTGAAAGATTATTAATAGTTTGTCATGTGTATGAATTTTTAAGTGTACTAGTTTTGTGTTCTTATTGATCGGATGAAATTTTTCAGAAATTAACTTTTTTTTTGACTCATTTTGGTAGTCCTGAAAAGGACCATTTGTCATTCTGTGAATCACACATACCTGTCCAAACAGTTCAATAACTGTCTTAAAGGAGAACGTTGATTTCAAGCAAATCTACAGGGGATAGGCAAAATGATTGAGATAGGCAAAATTTTGCCCAAATTCAAATGCTTATAACTTTATGAAAAATGGATGAAATTGGATGCATCTGGAAGCAGTCAACGACAAATTTGGTCCAGTCTTAGGACTTCCATGGCTATGCATATTGGCCACTGGACACCGGAGATGTTCCGGATTATCTGAGGTTATGTCCAAATGTCATTTTTTCTGTCGCTTGTATTTTTGTGCGGTGTAAAGTTAGATAGATGTTTGCAATTTTCCTAGAAACTAGAACTAATAGGAAGTTGAATGCCACCGGACGCATTAAGATTGGTTGGAAATCTTCAGAAATATGACCATTTCCGTAAAACTGGTTCCGGAAAGCATGATCAGTCATGTTTGTATTTCCAATCATGTAAATATTATCCGGAGCTATATCCAAGCGGACAGCAACCTTATAAACGATGTTTCCTGCAGCGTATTCAGAACCATTAGATGCACAGACCACTCTATAGAAGGTTCCAGGTACCCTGGGGGAAGTGGTCAATTAGGAACATATCCGGAACCATATCAATATGGGCATCAAACTTCATGATTTTCAAAGGTTATGCTTTACGAAGCATTTCCAGCATCACCGGCTACCATGACCACTTTATCGTAGGTTCCAGGTGCCCCGGGGGATGTGGCCAATTCGGAACATGTCCGTTCATCTGTTTAGAATCACATTCTACCATAAACAGTAAGATCCATGTGACTTGGAAAATTTTCAGAATCACAAGATGTAATAACCACTCTATAGTAGATTCCAGGGGCTCCTAGAGATGTGGCCAATTCGAAACATGACCTCATCCCCCAGGGCCCATGGAACCTACTATACTGTGGTCGTATAAATAAGTTGCGCTGTAAATACTTCTATTAAATCTTGATGTTTATACCCATATTGATGTGTTTTCGGGCATGTTTTGAATTGGCCACATCCCCCGGGGCACCTGGAACCTACTATAAAGTGGTCATGGCAGCCGGTGATGCTGGAAATGCTTCGTAAAGCATAACCTTTGAAAATCATGAAGTTTGATGCCCATATTGATATGGTTCCGGATATGTTCCTAATTGACCACTTCCCTCAGGGTACCTGGAACCTTCTATAGAGTGGTCTGTGCATCTAATGGTTCTGAATACGCTGCAGGAAACATCGTTTATAAGGTTGCTGTCCGCTTGGATATAGCTCCGGATAATATTTACAAATTGGAAACGTTGCAAAACCCTACTAAGTATCAAATACCGCCGTGATAAAGAAGATCCCGAAGAAGCCGCCACCGCAAACCTTATCGGGCGAGGAAGATTTCAACCAGTGCGCCGTCAAAATATGTCCGTGTTACTTGAATTCAACAATTCATTCGGCCCTTTTCAGGGCCAACAAGTGTGTACTAAATAGTTATTTGTGTAATAATTCCTAATGTGTAAATTACATACTTGCTATAATCTCTCAATTCATCTCGTGGTATCATACAATATCAAATTTATTACGAATAATCAACCATACGATAATTTGAGGATGTTTCCGAGGACGCTGCTGCAGTGCCATTGGGATGTAATAACAGTATAATGCTCATCTTGTACATCCCTTGCCAAGACATGAATTTCATATAGCTTATTTCCTATTCAGACTATGTCTTCGCTTTCTGATCTGGTAACTAGGCTATATGACAACCACAGGGATTAAGTCGAAATCTGGAAACGTAGCTAAATCTTGAGCAATTCAACATACCCGAAGATTGGCAGCTTTTCGGATCAGCCGACCATGAGGCTTCCTGTAGTGGTGCCTAACGGGATTGTATCTTAATTATTCCGATGCCTGCGATTATCACGAAAGTTTAAATGAAGCAAACCTAATCAGTCGAAAGTAGTATGTTCTACACAATTTGAATAACAAACGATGTTTCTCCCGACCAATCTGGGACATAAGGTATATGAAGTTGATGTCTTGGTTAGGGATTTACATATCTTTGAAAATTCATGGACGCGTTCGGATGAACAGTAAAGCATTATTTCAATAGTTTACTATAAATGAAAAAAAAAACACGAATGTTTTGGCTTCGAGCAAATTTTAAATATTTTTTATCAATGTACGTGAAAGTTATGGAAATCGGAATTTGAAACCCAATACAAGCGTTAATATGAATGCTCTGCTGAAATTTGCAATGGATTTCTTTATTGAAACTAAAATGTAGATCCAAAGATGCTTATTACAACTGGTCAAGAAACAGTTTAGTAAACAGTATTTAAAATCTGTTGCAATTTTAATTTCTGTGCACGAGAATTCAGGGAGTGTTCGTCCATAATATGACAAATCAACGATGCTGTTAGAAATGCCATACAATGCTGAGTATTATGATGTTATTACGGTCCAGCGGCGCTGCAGCGGCGTCCACGAGTAAAATCTCAAATTTCATGAGATTATGTGGGATAAATTATGTGAACCAAATCAAATTTTGTACAATACCGCTAGATTTAGATCATGATAGATAAATCAGGAAATATTATTCAATAAACCCTTTTAACAACGTTTGTTGGCCCTGAAAAGGGCCAATTGAGTTTGTATGCTGTCGCAGATGAATAGCACTACGGGATGTTATCAGTTGATTGCCATGGTTAAACAGGAAAACCTCAACGAAAGTGTATATGTGAATGAGTTGGGGCCCAGATAGCCATGACGGTAAACGCGCAGCTATTCAGCAAGACCAAGCTGAGGGTCGTGGGTTCGAACCCCACCGGTCGAGGATCTTTTCGGTTTGGAAACTTTCTCGACTTCCCAGGGCATAAAGTATCATCGTACCTGCCACACGATATACGCATGCAAAACTGGTTATTGGCATAGTAAGCTCTCAGTTAATAACTGTGGAAGTGCTCATAAGAACACTAAGCTGAGAAGCAGGCTCTGTCCCAGTGGGGACGTAACGCCATAAAGAAGAAGAATGTGAATAAGTTCTCTGTTTATACGACAAACAAAATTTCATGGGTGCACAACAGCAACAGGGTAGCGGATCACAGGGATTTAGTTGAAATCTGGAAACGTAGCTCAATCTTGAAATCTTAAGCGATTTCGCAAGCCAGACGCTCGATAAGCAGCTCCTCGGATCAGCCACTCAGGGGGCTCTGGTATTAGTTCCAAGCGGGCTTATTTCTTGACTGCGCTACCGATGCTTAGTTTATCACGAGCCCAAATCATGAAACGCGGGTCAACAGCTCCTCGGCCGATGAAATTTGCGGCGGCGATGACGATGGCTGGGTGAACGCAAACAAGCGGTGAACACCAAAGCGAGAATGACTCACCCGACCGCGTTCACAGTTCGACCGCAAATTCTCCGGTGGATTGCTTCCTCTTCTTCTTCTTGGCGGCGGCAGCGGTGATGGCTTTGGCTTCGGACGGCATCTTCTCTCGATCGATCAACATTTTGGTTTGAGCGAAGCAAGACAAACGGGGTGTCCTTCGCTATCGATGTCTGTGCCTGAGAAGCACGCCCGGTCAGAGCAAGTCGATCTGTTTCCTGCTGAGATGTATAGAGGAGAAAGACGTAGTGCTACGTCAAAACAAAAAACCTTTGAATCCTTCCACAAGGCTTAAAGAAAAAATCCCTAAATATTTCCAAAATGATTCTCCTCAAGATCTTGACTTCAATTTTCAATATGCCTCAAACAACATTCCAACAAACTTGTCTAAAAAATTACTTCCATTTCACCACTTCTTCAAGTGTCACTGACTGAATGTTTGCATCCTTGTGGTTTCACACTTCCCACCTATATTATCTTCCAAGGACAATTCCGCCTTACTACCTCTTGGAGCACCGCAACAAAAACCACCCGCACGACAACCGAGCACAAATGTTAAGATAAAGCTCAACTTTGATGTTACTTTTCGTCCTTTGAGCTCGAATATGTGGCACAAGAACAACAATTGTTTGGTACGACCAGAAACGGAAGAGCTCTTTTCCGTTTCATTGCCGCTCACACACCTCTCGTTCGTAACCTACAGGCACAGTCTCCACACACAACAATAGAAAAGAAAATGTCTCGAGGTGACGAGCGAGGTGATGTGTTTTTACTTTCTTACTCCGCATACACCCCCTTCCGCCTATTGCGAAGGTTTTCCAGACAAATAGGGCTGGTGGCGACCTGGTCACTATATTTGAAATAATAGGTCTTTTTAAACCATAATATGAATACACTAAAGGTATATGTAATCGTGTACACAGAGTTAACTCGTTTGCAATTTCACTTTCAAGATACAAGAAACCGCACAATATTAGCAAATGTTGAATGCAAGATCATGAAATGTTTCAGTTTTACCCAAGATTGCAATATTTCTTCAACGCGATGAGGCATTTTACATTATTTATCGTTTAATATTCAATAATAACTCGTTTTACATGACAACCATGACATGACATGTAAATTTTAGTTTTTTTTGTTCTTTGTAGGATAAGATTAAATGACACAATTGTCATTTTGTCCTACACACCAAAAAATCTTTGATTTACACCTACGTAACGTAATTTTAACTTCAATCATGTAATTTTTTTTTGCAATTTCTCATCGTAATAGGCTGTTTATCATCACGCCAATCTGTCATGAAACGGCCTGTAGTAATGATTCATCACGCAACGCTTTCTCATTACGCAACTATTTTGAGTTGCGTAATGAATAATTACACAAAAATTTTTCAGAAATTTTAAAATGATGGTGAATGCATTCCGATATAATTTATGATACCTTCAAGTGGCTTCTACGAATTTGCAAAATATTTTATTATTGATTGGCCTGTTTTTGTCACTGTAGTCCCTATTATTTTGCTGGCTGGCTGTTACCAACCCTGTACAAACGACTTCAATCGGATTGTGTATTGCGGTCGCACTCGAGGGAAAGTTCGGCAAAGGGGTCGGAGGATATCTTTTTAAAAATAACAAACAAGGACTCAGGGGAACCAATTTTCAAAAGTAGCGAACCCGTTCCCCCTCTCACGCCGAACTCTTTCTTCCGAAAGCCTACCTTGGAATGGCACACATGAGAAATGCGTCGGTGGTTTTTCGTTCAAACGCAGATCCAAAGAGAGGTGGCATCCCATTACAATTTATCAACTCAAGTAGGGATTGGGATCGTTTTCTCGAGTATGAAGATGCCTTCTGTCACACAGAGTCGGGTAGGCAGTTGAGGGCGTTTTTGAGAAGGGGGGTCCGGATTTGGGAATGAAGACACAAAATGAAGGTAATCTACTCGGTTCCTTAGCGTCGAACCCTTTTTCTTAGCCTTGGAGATAAAAGGATGTATTAATGAATTTAATTTAATTAAGTGGCGCATTTGTCACCAGCGAGTGAGATCTGCCTAAGATTTGGGAAACATGTGGAAAAAATAAGCTACTGAGTGCACTGTGTTTGAGTCTTGGATATAAAGAAGATTGAAATGTGATAAATTTCGCAAAACGAGGAAATACTTGAAGAAACTTTGATATTTTTGTGTACATTATTAAGAGAATATATTGATCAAAAACTTGATTTGCAGTTTCCTAACGCGCAAAATTTGAATTTAGAACTGATTTATCCAATTCCAACGTTTTTGAGAATTCATGTGGGACTGATTTGGAAGAAGTGAGAACTATTATAGGTTGATATATTTGACATTATTTTTAATTGGCATATATTTCTGACAAATAGAATAATTCCAAAGTTCTACTAATTTCAAAGCCGTACAAAAACTATGCCAAAGCTTCAATATATCGTTCAACCATTCATTCAACTTTCACGTGTAGGGGAAGTAGTGGAAAAATGAACACCAACACTGAGCAAAAACAAACTTCAATGAATTTTTCTCACGCACGGACGATTAAGGGCAGAAATAAGATTGTTCGAGTTGATACGGAGATCAATTGAAATAAAACTATTAACAAAAACTAAGATTTTAGAAACTACGTTTGTAAATTAGAACTGTTGTAACTTTTAGCTCGGAGGTCTTTGTCGTAACCGGCTTTTCTTCACGGAACTGACGATGATCGATGCCGACGGACGGAGGGCGAAGCCACTCGCTTACTCATCCGTCGGACATCCGGGTTATTTTCTGGTCAATAAGCTAATATTGTAAACCAAGCCGGCTGCAATGAGGAAATTCCAAACACCTCACGTCAGTCCGGCCACGGTTAACAATAAGCATTGATCTGCGATGCTGATTTTTCCTCTGCTACCGCTTCGTAGTACAATCGTCGATCAACTGACACGAATTATCGCCTGATTTTATAATTCTTGCTTTTTGTTTTCTGGTCTACCTTAAATGTATTGGTGATCAGATTCTATTACTTCACTCTCACGCCAAGAAATGACTAGGGATGCTCATATTTGTTAAAGACAATTAAACATCGACTTCTACTATCATATTCAATTCAATCAATGTCGCTAACATTTTAGTTTATTCTTTGTCGCGATTCTACCCCATTACCCCGAATCCCATTACCCCGAATGCCATTAACCTGAACGCCATTACCCCGAATTCCAAAACCCCGAACGTCCCATCACCCCGAATGACATTACCCCGAATTCCAATATCGCGGGGAAATGTCATCAATATCATCATGTCATGATAATTGTAAATTCGGGGAAATTGCATTCGGGGTGATGGAATTCGGGGTAATGGTACGTTCGGGGTAATGGAATTCGGGGTGATGGCAATCGGGGAAATGGCATTCGGGGTAATGGGGTAGAATCCTTTGTCGCTGCTATGACCACAGTCTTGAGGATTTTCAGTTAGGTAACTATCGTTATGATATGATGTCAAATCTGATACCTTTGGATTTCTATTTCAAAAGGTTACAATCAATTATGAAATATTTTCGGATATGGAATAAAAGTTTTCAAAAATATTTGTTTTGCTCACCTATTTTGCGAAATGTCAATTTTACCACCAAGGGCTGTCCATTTTACCCACATAGTGCAGGTATAAAGCACGATAGGGGAACTCAGGGTAAAACCGACACTGTGGGTAAGATCGACACTCTTTGATTTTTCATGTTTTGAGCAGATTTTCATGCAGTTTCCACCACGCTCTATCTTTATTTGTGAAATGTTGTGTTTCGGATGACATTACAACTGACTCTACCAATAAACTGCCAAAATAAACAACAAAATCATATTGGATAACATAGAAGCAACAGCAGTTGCAAAATTTCGCTGTTATTCTTTAACTATTTCGCGAGTGAAATTTTTAAAATGTCATTATTTGTTCTGCGTCTACATCATCATTTACTATTATTACGTTCATACAAAATGGAGGAGAATTTAATTTTTGGGTTTTCGACAGCTGAAAACGCTATTGAAAAATAAATGTCCACTCGGGGTAAGATCGACACTTTCATTTGGGGGTAAAATCGACACCTTTCTTTGCTAAATAATCTAACTTCAGGGAATCTTTCTTGTCGGAAGACTTCCTCTGTAGTTTATGTGAGTCTTTATTTTCGAATTCCAGTGAAGTTCATGGATGGCGAACTTGTTTACATGTAAAATATGACACTATATGTCTTGCCACAAGCTATCATTAAGAATCAAAAAAAATGTTTCTATGTTTCACGTTTAAACTTAATAGTTTGAAGATTTTTTTCTCATTTGAAATTGAAGAATTAATAGAATTTGAAATGTTTTCACATAAATTAATCTTATTGTTTATTTAAAAACCATGAGGTTCGACAGTTTTTAATAACTGAAAATAATTACACTTTTCTATCTTGTTCAAATAAAACAGTATTTATTTTTAAAACCAATCACTCGTCACAACTTCATCTTTGTAAACATTCTATGAGAACAAAATAATCATATCCATGTGTATTCACCTTAATTTCATATTCTTAGCATAGGACAATTGAAATTTTCACATTTATTTAATGGATCTTCGGCCTCTTTTCAATAATTTACGTAATATGTGTAAAAATCTTTTAGAGGAAGGGGTCATAAAAGTCTAAAGTCATGTTTAAACCACACACCAAAAAAATCTTAGATTTACACGTAACGTAAAATTAGCCTCAATCATGCAAAGCCATTTCTCATGTATTATTCAATGATAAAACCTATAAACACATCTATTATATACAACATGGTTACCAAAATCCTTAGTATTGAACGCGAAACGTCTTCTCTCGAAGAATGTTGCATGCAAAACGGCACGGTTTACATGATTTTAACGCTGAAAATTCAATCATAAATAATGCACATGGAATGACAAGCCGTCGATCCATCCATGTGCATTATTTTTGACAGAATATTCATCGTAGAATCATGTAAACCGAGAATTCTTGTTTGCAATTTCACTTTCAAGATGCAAGAAAGCATGCAACAT
This sequence comes from Aedes aegypti, assembly GCF_002204515.2. Classification (NCBI taxonomy): domain Eukaryota; kingdom Metazoa; phylum Arthropoda; class Insecta; order Diptera; family Culicidae; genus Aedes; species Aedes aegypti. The sequence continues at coordinate 100,412,292 of NC_035107.1, forward strand.
TGGCGAATGTTGGATGGAAGATCATGAAATTTTTCAGTTTCACTCAAGTTTGCAAGCATTATCGAATGCAATGAGACAGTTTACATTAATTATCGTTTTACATGATTATCATAAAGAATTACGTGCCATGTAAATTTGAGAATTTTTTGCTGTGCATTCTTTTTGATATGCCATGTGATGGTGATGTTCACAACGTATAAATTCTAGTCAAAGTGGTTGTGTCGGTTTTACCCCAACAGGGTGTCGATCTTACCCGCACTCTCAATTGTCTCACCTAAAAACGATGAAATATCAATTTGGTTTAAATCACTATATAACGTTAATATATCATGGCAGCTATCCAAGAAATACCCTGGCTCCTAACCGAAGAACTTAAATTCCGAGCGGTGGATCGTCCAAGTATCACATCTACTACATCGGAAGCAACAGAGCAGAACTTGCTGTTAAATTTATTATTATGGGAGCAGATGAAGCGAATTATTCAACGCGAATACATAAACGATTCGAGTGAGAGGACACCGAAATACGAGGATTTTTTTGGTACTCTTTTTCTCTTGCTCACCGTTGCTCACACATTAAAAGAACTCTTGAGTGACCCGTCCGAACAAAACAGGCCTCACGGAGTTGTGATGGCACTCTGTTTTGGCCAGGATAAGTGGATGAACTTGTCATTCATGTTTCTGCCAATTCTCATACAAAATCTACTTTTTATCTGACATAAATTCACTCTAGGTGAACCACTTCCCCTGGCCTACTTTCTTCCGTAGTGTTTAGTGTCTCTTCTTTCTCGCTCATTTTTCGCTGCCTCTCTGTTCAGTATTTTTTCGTTCTCTCGAAAAGAGGCATGGTCTGCACGCTGCTCTAGAGTGTGCTACCAAACTGTGGTGATGTTGAGGAGTACTATCAAGTCTGATTATAGCCAGCGCCAACGAACGATAAGCCTTATGACATGAAGGATGAGTTCTATGAGAGCTTAGATTAGGCCTACGGAGAGTGGTCAAAACAAGATGTCAAGATAGTCATTGGCGACGCAAATGCGCAGATCGGAAAAGAAGACTTCTTCCGAGTCGTCATTGAAACGCAATGCTTCAATTCGGTTACCAATGATAATGGCCTACGGCTTGTAAGCTTCGCTGGTGCTAGAGGGATGGCAATCAGCTGTATCTACTTCACACGCAAAAATATCCGCAAACACGAATGGAGCAGGCGAAACCCGAATGGAGATGCCTGCTTTCAAATAGATCACGAGCTGGTTGATGGACGACATTGCTCAGATGGTATTGTTGTAATAGAGGTAGTGTCACACATCAAGTAGGAGAATCGTCTGATGCTTATTGAGGTATCAGTCAGTAGCTCTCTAGTTGAAGGATACATCTACTGTATTGTATTCCTTTATGATTTGCAATCGGATGTGGACGGGCTAGTCTCGCTAGGATCTGCGTGATCTTGGCGGACTAGCTTTTCAACAGTTATGGATGTAAACATTTTTCAAGGCCTTCATCGCGACTCAAGCTTCTGAAAACCTGGAGCGTCTGTACTCCATGTTAGGAGCGGCTCACAACAGCGTATGTTCCCCATGTCAGGGGCGGCTGATCATCGTCCGAGTGCCAGAGAAGGGCTCTAAGCTAAACTGCGCACTATAGTCCTCCGAACATTTAGGGGGTAGGTGTCAGGCCCTGCAAGCCAGCCGTAAGAACATCAAGCAACGAATAATCAACGAGAGAATACGAACCGGGACGATCGGCGAAGACCACAGCGACGTAAAGGGACCAGCAATTGGAAGCTCGGTATGTGGAACTGTAAATCTCTCAACTTCGTCGGGAGCACACGCATACACGCCGACGTACTGAAGAACTGCGGATTCGGCATCGTAGCGTTGCAGGAAGTGTTTTGGAAGGGATCAATGGTGCGAACGTTTAGAGGTAACCATACCATCTACCAGAGCTGCGGAAACACACACGAGCTGGGAACAGCTTTCATCGTGATGGGCGACATGCAAAAACGCGTGATAGGGTAGTGGCCGAACAATGAAAGAATGTGCAGGTTGAGGCCGATTCTTCAACATTAGCATAATCAACGTGCACAGCCCACACTCCAAAAGCACTGATGATGATAAATGTGCATTTTAAGCGCAGCTTAAACGTGAATACGATCGCTGTCCAAGTTATGACATCAGAATCATCATTGGTTAGCCTGGAGGAGGAATACAGACCGACTATTGGAAAGTTCAGTGCCCACCGGCTGACGAGCGAAAACGGAGGAGGAGACAAAATGCGAGGAGATGGAACAGCTGTGCCGGTCTCAAGAAACACGTAAGTTTTAGCAGTAGCTGAACGCATCCCGCAACGACTTCGTGCCGCGATCTAAGATGTGCAGGGATAAGGTTGGGAGCATTGACGGACGGGCGGTTCACCTCACGCGCTGAGGCGCTGAGAGCACAGTCAATGAAGAACAGGACAACGGAGGAAATCCCTTCGTCAGTACTGCGGGCGTTTGAAACCAACCAGCCCCAACTTTGAGGAAGGTCAGGGACGCCATTCACCAGCTCAAGAACAATAAAGCTGCTGGTAAGGATGGTATCGGAGCTGAACTCATTTAGATGGGCCCGGAGAGGCTGGCCGTTTGTCTGCATCGGCTGATATCTGGGAAACAGAACAGCTACCGGAGGAGTGGAAGGAAGGGGTAATATGCTCTATCTACAAGATACCCAACTAACAATTTTAGCGCTATAAGCTAAGATTATTTGCTTTGTGCTGTATAACAGTTGTATTGGAGCAGCGAACGCAGACAAAAATGAAATCTGTCAACAATAGAACGATTAGCGTTAATACAGCTGTAACGCAAACGTTTTGCAGCTACAAATCATAGCTGAATAAATTTCGTCAGTTATCGCTTTTGCTGCTTTCACTAAGCTGTAACTCAACACCGTAAAAGATAGCAACCTAATGATGTGGAATAAAACTCGCCATCACCAATCCGGCTGCTTCTATACAATATGATTTGTTATGCTGCTCAATATATATTTAAGAAGCGCTTTGTTGGCAGTTATACAGCAAACATACAGCAGTATGCTGTAAAGCAACAACTTGTGGCGCATCTACTCAGCTTGTTGGATGTAAACATTGCGTTTGACATTTCGCACCCTTTTACAGCCTGAAGAAGTGGTGTAAGCGCATCTATGACATCTTTTACGATCATTATAAATTATTTTGTGAACCGTTTTCGATGTAGAACAAAACGGTGTGTTTTCTTTGCCTTTAGATATAGACTGTGGTGGCAACAAGGACAGCGTCGAGACTTGTGGATGCATAGATCATGAGTTCAATTCCAAGCGGTGGCAGGTAACGTTGGGAACATTAAATTCAATTCCGGAAGCTGTGAAACAGCTTGAAAATACAGCGAAGCTGTATAATAATTATTCAACAGTTGCGAAATGGTTGAGAAAGCGCCTTCCGAAGATGTTACACAGCTACTTGTCGTATAACTGTCGAGATAGAGCAATGATCGGTATGAATAAGAGCTGCAAACACAGCTTAAAAGTAGCTGAGTAGATTCGCCAGATTTGTTGGTAAAAAGATCGCATAGAAGCTTTCGTTCGAATGTACAGCGCCTTTACTCAGCATAAAGCCGTATAAAGAGGGTCTAGAGAATGTTTACATTTGCACTAAACGTTAGTTGGGAAGGCCACAAGTTAGATTGTGAGAACTTTCGAGCGATCACCATTCTGAATGCGGCCTACAAGTATTATCCCAGATCATCTTCCATTGTCTGTCACCTGTAGTAAACGAGTTCGTGGGAAGTTATCTAGCCGGTTTCGTTGACGGACGATCGATAACGGACCAGATCTTAACTGTACGGCAAATCCTCCAAAAATGCCGTGAATACCAGGTCCAAACGCATCACCTGTTCATAGATTTCGAGGCGGCATACGATAGTATCGACCACGTAGCGCTATGGAAAATCATGTACGAGAACAGCTTTCCTGGGAAGCTCAGGAGACTGATAAGAGCGACGATGGAAGGTGTGCAAAATTGTGTGAAGATTTAAGGTGAACATTCCAGTTCGTTTGGATCCAGCCGGGGACTACGACAAGGTGATGGACTTTCGTGCCTGTTGTTCAATATTGCGCTAGAAGAGGTTACGCGGACAGCCGGGCTCAACAGCCGGGGTACGATTTTTAATTTGTTTGCTTCGCGGATGATGTGGACATTATCGGCCGAACATTTGAAAAGGTGGTAGACCTATATACTCGTCTGAAATGCGAGGCAGCAAAAGTTGGACTGGTGGTGAATGCGACCAAGACAAAGTACATGCTAGAGATACGTTCGAGGTGGTCGACGAGTTCGTCTACCTTGGGTCCTTGCTGACGGCTGACAATTATGTTAGCCGTGAAATACGGAGGCGCATCTTCAGTGCAAGTCGGGCCTACTTGAGGCGGACTTGCAAGCACTTGGAGTTTTCGAACGTCGGGTGCTCAGGACAATCTTTGGTGGTGTGCAGGAAAAAGTTGTGTGGCGGCGAAGGATGTACAACGAGCTCGCCCAACTCTACGGCGAACACAGTATCCTGAAGATGGCCAAAGCTGGAAGGATACGATAGGCGGGGTATGTTGCAAGAATGCCGGAAGAAGATGGTGTTCGCTTTGAATCCGGTTGGTACAAGAAGGCGTGGAGCGCAGTAAGCTAGGTGGGCGGACGAAGTGCGATTTGGCGATTTGGTGAGCGTGGGCAGAACCGAGGATGGAGAGAAGCGGCCACGAATCGAGTATTGTGGCGTGAAATTGTTGATTTAGTGTTATCTGTTTAGATGTTAAGTAAATAAATGAAAAATTAATATAATTTCAATCACAAGGCCTTTGTATCCTGAACCTCAAAAAGGTGACCCCTTTTAACCTCCTCTGCAGCATCCACTTCTACGCAGTCAACTACGACGGCATTGTTCCTAAACAGTGGAATCACTTGCCAGAATGTTTATTACCGCTAATAAATTCACTCTCTACCATCTAAACATCACTCATTTTCACTTTCTGTACTAAACCAACACTGACACCGGAATGAAAGCGGCCATGAATCGCCACAACGGCAACGACGATTTCGACGAACCTTTATTGCCGGGTCCATAGCTACATATGTAGCACGTTTGTGATCGCATCTGTATGCATGCAACCGCTGCCATGTCACACGTCCGTAATCCTTCGACCCGAGCGAACGCGTACTTACTTTTATTTCAAGCATTATTATTATTGAAATAAAAAGCGAGTCGTGAGAGCAATAAATTTTGCAACTGAAATACAACCCCAACTTGCGCTGCTTCGGGAGCAGAGCCTGATGCTACCGTAGAGTAAAGAGGGGCAAACGTTCGATTGAGGTTAGAGATTCTTTTTAAGGCTTCTAGCTCAATTTAAAATAAATGATACAAATGACCTTATGGTTCGAATGCTATTCAAGTTAGAGACCTTTACTCTAAATATCATAAAAATTGATCAAGATTTTAAAAAATTATGACTTTTGTGCAAAAATTGTAATTTGCGGTTAAACTTTCAATTAAGATAAAATCACATTCGATGTTTTATGTAACAGCCTTCCTTAGCCTAGTGGTTAGAGTTCGCGGCTACAAAGCAAAACCATGCTGAAGGTGTCTGGCTTCGATTCTTGGTCGGTCTAGGCTCTTTCCGTGATGGAAATTTCCTTGAAATACGAATGCGAAAATGGCAACTTTGGCAAAGAAAGCTCTTAGTTAATAACTGTGGAGGTGCTCATAAGAACACTAAGCTGAGAAGCAGACTCTGTCTTAGTGGAGACGTAATGCCAAGAAGAAGAAGAACAAGATGATGCAAGGGCGTTTCAAGGCTTGAAGGTTCACTGCATGGTATTTATTTCCTTTTCCTTATAGTTCTTCTGTAAAATTGATTATTCTACTAGGGGCTAATTTTTACCCCACCTCACTCTATTTGTTGCTTCTGGCCATCCTGGTCCCAGTTCACGGTCATTCGAAGCGGCCGATGGTGTGAGCTCCAGGCAGTAAAATGTTAAAACGTGGTAAAGAGGCGCACTGTAAAATCACTGCGCCAGCCATTTCAGGAAAGGTGTGCTTGACGACGTCGTTGGAGCAGTACCGGAATGGAAGTCAATTGAACTTAGATGGGGAAAACGGAGCCATCTAGTTTGGCATACAGTTCGAGTACCATGTGCGATTTACATGTCCATGACTTTGGATGCACGATTGACCGTGGATGAATTTTAAATTGTTAGAAAAGTTTGCTTGTTTGGCTGCTCGCAACCTTACGAGGACCATACGAAGAACTAGAAATATGTACAATTCTAGACCACAATGTGGATGGGGCAAAACGACCTTTGTAAACTTATTGCCCTTTTTAAACCACTGTTCATTAATTGTATCAATGCACGGTGCATCATTTACTGTTGTTATAACGAAACAATAGTCATGAAACCTTTGTGCCAATTTGTTAATATGGTTGTTCTAAACCTCTGGAGCGATTTTAAATAAACAAAATTAGCGGGATTTGGGGCAAGTGTGTCACCTTGAGCAAATTGTTCTCTAATTTTGTCTAAAACTTACAAAACCTACCAATTGAGCCTTATTGTGTAAGTTTCGAATCTTTTCTTAAGCATTGTGCCATTTAAATAGAAAATAACGTAAAAAAGTATTAGTTTTACAGCTTGTCAAAATATCATCCAAAATAATCAATTTTTCAACACTATAATGTTTACATTTTCATAAATTTCACTCCAACAATTTTCGTTTACCATATAGGTGGCACACGTGCCCCAATAAGTATAGATTTCAAGCAAACTGGATTTCGTATTTAAAGCTAAATACTTTTTGTTCGATCAAATGCCACAATAACTTACGCATTTGAAATGTTTCACGATGTGCAGCACGTTAGAAAAATTTATTTATAATTTTCCTTTCATTTTTACGGCCGTTATTTTTACGACGGTACTTTTTACGACGGTTCTTTTTACGACCAAAATTTTAATTAACGGCTGTTTTTATGAATGATCAATATCTTAAAAAGTAATCAAAATAAATGATAATGATGTTCAGCAAAATTTTTCAGTAGATTATGGGGTAATATGCGGTGGTCATTGAAATGCGGAATTTTGCCATTAGGCGGCGCTAGTGGGCATCGAAATTTTGTTTTGCGGATATCTCAGGATCCTGACTACTTAGGAAGATGGTGTCTTCGGCAAAGTTGTTCAGTAGCGCAAGCGCTATCATTATAACACCATAAAATATCGGAACATTGTCAAACCAAAAGTTTCATGCTAACTAGCACTGTCTGATAACAAAATCTCGAAGCAAGTTCCATGTCTACTAGCGCTGCATGTTGACAAAATCTTGAATCCTGAGATAACCGCAAACAATTATTCATGCGCACTAGCGCCGCCTAGTGGCAAAATTATGAACCTCATGGCTTTTGTAATGATAGCGCTTGAGCTACTAAACAACTTTGCCGAAGATGTCTTCTTATTAAGTGGTTAGGAACCTGAGATAACTGTAAAACAAAAATTTCATGCTCACTAGTGCCACCTAGTGGTAAAATCTCAAATTTCATGGCTCAAATAATGATAGTCCTTGAGCTACTGAACAACTTTGCCGAAGTCGCCATCTTTTTAAGTGGTCAGGATCTTGAGACATCCGCTAAACAAAAGTTAATTCTTCTTAAATAGTGTTGCCAGCCACATTAACATTTGTGTTTCGGCCGACTGTATAGCACGCAACACTTCCTTCAACTTTGGTGAACATTCAGTATCGTTATTTTTGAAATCTTTTGGTATTTGCATATAACACCCCCATATAGTTGACTCTTTTGATAACAATCGAGCAGTGTTGCCATTTATTATCAGAACATGAAATTTTGAATGGCCAACTTCGCCGAACATCTCGGATCAGTATTTCCACATCTAGATGTTGTTTTATCCAAAAACTTAATTATGACCCTGATATTTTTTTTACGAGCGATTCTTTTTATGACCCCCTGTTGCGGCGCAGAACTTCTGCGGTATATATCATTATACGCACCACCACACATAATCACTCCAGTCTAATTATCGCTCTTTACTCTGAACACAAATTATTATAATAAAGCATTCAGTCTTGTTCAAGCAACCATACAAGGTGGAGCGTTGTTCTGTATCCTGTTCGAAAGGTTCATCTAAAACGTGCTAGTTTCTCCTTCGCGCCAGTCCGCAGTCGTTATCGCATCAATCCTCCAAGCCTGTCGTCGTAGAACCGGCCAGTTCCGGTCAACAATCATCACACCCCCCGATAACGGTCGTAAAACAAGGTTGGGGTGTATTTAAAAACAACAAAATCTTATAAGAGTTCACCGAACTTGGGTTGTTTTTACAAAAGTTAATGTAAATACGTGAAAAATAGAGCAATTTTCATCATTGTATTGTGAGCTATAAGGGAACATATTGTTAAGCTCAAAGGTAAAATATATTTTGTAGTTTTTATAAAAAGCAGGGGTGGCACACTTGCCCCTATGGTACACTTGCCCCAAAGTCCGCTAATACCGAAATCTCGAGTTACACTTTTTTGAAGGCGTAACCGTCAAAAACGGTCATTCTTACTACACTAATGTTGTATTTCCAGTACCGAAAATCATCTGAAGGTTTTCAACTACATATCATAAATAAATTAAAATCGGTTTAACTTATAAGCAACTAATTGTTGCTTATTTGCAGACTCAAGCACCCTGAGGCATTACGAAGCTAATTTCATTATATAATTGTATAATAAAACCACTTTTTTACAATATAAAATCATCACTAGTTGAAATCATAAGCTCAAGTGTTTTACATAATGATTCTCTAATGAGAAAATGAGTTTTATTACGTATAACAAGACTTACCTTCACTTGAAAAAATGCTTACTTCTTGTTCATAATTTTGATTTCTTATTTTGTTGATTCTAATACAACATTAATAATATCATTAATAACTTTTCAAAGTGCAGATATACAGTGAAACCTGTATGAGTTTATATTGAAGAGACCATCCAAATTCTGAACATTATCGATGCGCCATCAAAGATATCACGAAAATTTTGTGTAGTTTTCATTTTTGTCACCCTTTTTGGCTCCTCCTGTGGGCTTTTACATTTTAAGCAGATAGAAAAACTTGTAATCAGAAGGCTCTGCCTGTAAACCCAATACTATGGCTGGAGCAGACCAAGTTGGTGTGAAATTTATTAAAAATTTTGTTATTGGATTACATTTTGAGTTTTTGAATTTGATTTCGAAATACATATTTTATATTAAACATACCTCATGTGCTTACACGACTTGTTAATCCGTAACCCATTGCTTCATGTGTACCTGTTTGCATAACTCCGGGACACATTTGGTACTTTTCCCGGTGTAAATTCGTTGCTGTCCTACCGGATTCCCCCTATTCAGTGCTTCAGCATACATCGAATGTGGCCATAAAATTTGTACCCAGTAGTATAAATATTCGCAGTGTGCTTTTATTTTAACATCCCTGTGCAGTGGGGCATCGTCGTGTAGTAAAACGACGACGCGGTCCGCAATCGTCCTCGATATCCAACATCAATGGGAGTAAATAAAAACGCAAAGGTGCCACATGTGCGTAAATAAATGGCTTGTTGAAGTTGGTTGTTTTACCTTTAGTGTGCTCTGGGTTTGCGACACGCACATGAAATCACATGGAGGGAAGAGTGGGAATGGTTTCCACTCTGGGGTGTACTTACAACTTATGGCATGTAGAGGGAAATCAGGATCCACGGGGGAATCACTGCAGAGCTGTTTCGTTGAAAGCCGATTCGGTTTATCAAATTTTTACGATAATGGTTGCTTATCAGGTGGTGTTTCAAATGCGATTTGGGTTGGGGAACGAGGCATGAAATTTATATTTCAGATGCAGTTCGATGAGTCAGAGAGGGGAACATGCCACAAAATGCTAATGATATATTTGCAGGGAGTCGTTTCGAGATTCTTTCGGAAAATTTATCCAAAGGTTCTTAAGAATATTATTACAAGAACTCAAACATTGATTTCCCCATAAATTTGTCTGAAACTTTGTAATTAGACCACTTCTACACAACGCATATTGTGATTAATCATGTCTTTCTTTTCGAGCGTTCCGTTTTGAAAAAAACAGTGCATGCTTTTTAGCTTAGTGTTCTTATGAGCACTTCGACAGTTAACCTAAGTTATTTCTTTGCCAATTTTTGCATGTGTTTGTCGTGTGGCAGGTACGAAGATACTCTATGCCCTGGGAAGTCAAGCAAATTTCCTTTACGAAAAGATCTTTGGGTTGATCATGCTGAAAATCTGCGCATTTATCGCCTCATGTGATCAAATATGTCTTCTTCTTCTTGGCATTAACGTCCCCACTGGGACAGAGCCTGCTTCTCAGCTTAGTGTTCTTATGAGCACTTCCACAGTTATTAACTGAGAGCTTTCTTTGCCTAAGTTGCCATTTTTGCATTCGTATATCGTATGGCAGGTACGATGATACTCTATGCCCAGGGAAGTCAAGGAAATTTCCATTACGAAAAGATCCTGGACCGACCGGGATTCGAACCCAGACACCTTCAGCATGGCTTTGCTTTGTAGCCGTGGATTCTAACCACTCGGCTAAGGAAGGCCCCTGATCAAATATGTATCTAGCTTTAATTTATGTATTTTTCTTCTGCAATAATTCTGACGTGAAACTTACCTGTATTTTTTCCAGTCATCCTTCTACGTCCCTCACATGGAATCCTCAAAAGAACTGCGGACAAAAAAACGGGCAGAAATTGTATTTATATTTCATATAAAAGATGGAACGATTGAACTAATAACCTACTACTTAGTAAGCAGAAGCAGTAATCATTAGACCACAAACCCGGTAAGTTCGGTACACGGATAATAATCTGATCCGCACACCATGATTCACAAATCATGAAATTCTAAGGCTCGAATCTCAATGTATGCTATTTTTAACTATTTTTTTTTATTTTGTCGATCATAAACGGATGCGCGACTCAGCATTTTTGGAATTTGAATCATGATTCCGAGCAATCAGCTACAAAATCCTAACGCGTGTGTTGCGTTACGGCAATCTGACTCATGATATCATGAGTCCAAATCATGGTGTATTTTCATAAGACGAAAACACGCTGGAATCATGATATCATGAGTCATAATCTTGTTTTTGGATTCTGATTTCTACCCGTGTACTTAGTACTTATCTGCAGGGTAAAGCGAAGAGTACACCCAGGCGGTACGCTACAGGATTGGAGCACTGCGGCAGTGCAGAGGAACACAATTGGCTAACGGCAGTGGAAGCCGAGGACTTTCGACAAAGATCTCTTCGTTAAGGCACTTCGCACCGACAGCGATGCCCTGAACTTGGATGCGGTAGGACTGACAACAGCGATGTCAAGAGCATGTTAAACAAAGATGTGACATGTGAAAACGGGAACCCCGCAACGATCGACGTCCCGCGTACTGGTGGAACGAGGCACTCAGCGTCCTCCGCGCAGCTTGCCTTAAAGCCAGGAGGCGTCCACATAGAGTAAGGAACGTAGAAGTCAAAGAGGAGCAAAAGGTTGTATGCTAAGCAGCCAGAGCTGCTTTCAAACGAGAGATAACACTAAGCAAGTCTGATTGCTACAAGGAGCTGTGACGAGCAGCTGACGCCAACCCATGGGGGACGCTTATCGAGTGGTCATGGTGAATGTCAAGGGTCCATCTATGCCGGTTGAAAAGTGTGCTGAAAAGCTGAGGGTTATTGTCGAGGGTCTCTTCCCAACGCATAATCTGACACCGTGGCCATCCAGAAGAAAACGCTGCAGAAGGTGTAGCAGAGATGCCTGGACGAAGGTCACTTCTCAGACATATGGAAGATCCAGAAGCTGGTGCTGCTACCAAAGCCAGGAATACCACCCGATGAGCCATCATCATACAGGCCTATATGCTTGCTGGATACAGTGGGCAAACTCTTGGAACGGGTCATCCTAAACAGGTTGGCTAAATGGACGGAGAGCGGGAATGGACTATCAGAAAGGCAGTTAGGATTTTGGAAGGGAAAATCGACGGTAGACGCATTTCGGACGGTCCTGGAGAGGGCCGAGAAGGAATCAGCAAAAACGCTCCCCTGCGATAGGCGCCGTTATTCGGGGCACCATCAGTGCGGATGTCTCCCCAACCGGTACTGGTGACAACCTCCGACGCCGGGGGAAGTCAGGAGGAGAAGTAAGCGAGAGGGGAAGAAAAAGATGAATGACGGAAGGAGACATAGAAGTGGAAGAAGATGAAATCAAAGACAAATTAAAGACCTCCATGTCCCTTGCAGTTGCCCAAAATTTTATGGCTCATAGGGTAATCTAGAATGCCGTGAAAAGTGTACTGCGATGTGTCAAACTTGGGTACCTTTTGCACTACCGAGGGATTAAATGCAGTACTAGAAGTGGTACCCAATCTGAGCCCGAGTGGGACGGACCTGATGAAATGGCAGTTTGCTCAACATGCAAGAACAAACCAATGGCAGGCTAGTGATCCTATATAGAGAGATAAGCGGAAGTAAAATGGAATGATTTGGCAACAGACCAGTAGTGCTGATTTTGCTCGGTGTCGAGAATAATTTTGTAACACGGACATGACTTCCTCATTGCTGAAAAGTGTACGTTGTTTCGTTATAGATCTTTGAACTACATATCCAAACTAATAAACAGCCGAAAAAATTAATAACTAAAAATTGCATTGACAAAAATTTAAAAAAGAAAAATATTTAATTTTTTTGCTTCATGCAAAATTACTTTTACCGGAATAATTTCAAGTGGATTACATTACTCCTCAAGAAAAGTTCAAAACAAACATAACGCATGTTCGTTTGGCTCACACTTTGACAGATCTCGCTGCTCGATTGGCTCACACTTTGACAGAAATGTCAGCTTCCGCGAATCTCTCTTATAAAGGATTTCTATGGCAGACTACGCAGAGTGCAAGAGCGCAGAGCGGGTAAACGTCAAATGCGTTAAAAAAGAAAACAGTTCTGCAACTCTGCATTCCCACGGCCACCGGGTCCAATGTGTTGAGGAACGTCGCTGCCGTCAAGGTTGCTAGCTTAATTCTATAGGCGAGTTTTCTTTATCCACTTTACTTTTTTTTACGACCACTTTTTTGCAACCGAAATTTATATTAACGACTATTTTAATAAATAATGAATATATTGAGAGTAAATCAAATCGATCATGACTTTCAGCATTGGAATACGAGATTCCTTCACCAGGTGACGCTAGTGGGCATCAAAAAAAATTCTACTATCAAAGGATTCTGACAATCTTGAAAGATGGCGTCTTGGGCAAAGTTGCCCAGCATCTCAAGCCATGAAATCCGGAATTTTGCCACCAGGCAGCGCTAGTGAGCATAAAACTTGTTTTGCATTTTTTTCAGTATCTTGACCACTTAGAAATATGGTGTTTTCAGCAATTCCGTATCTGAATGACCACCGCATGTCCACCCGTGAGCTACTGAACAACTCTTTCGGAGACATCAATCTTCCAAACCACGAATCATGAACTGGAGACTTCATATGTTATGAAGGTTGTTTTATCCCTCAAGGTTCAAATGGTGCAAGTTCGATAAAAGGTCACCGGCCAAGTTGTCAAATAAAAGTATGATCATCAAATCTTAAAGCAGGGGTTTTCAGCCCTTTTGGATAGCGGAGCACTTTTTAAAATAAAATTGTTCCATGGAGCACCTGTTCTTAAACAAAATCTTTTTTTTTACACGCTTGAATCTACTGTATAATTCCTACGAAAATCATGAATTAAACTGTATGTTGATCAATCAATCAATAAATTTTGATTTTATTTTCAAGTATTAATGCTAATCAAAAAAGTTTGTTTTATTTGATTGAGCAAACTTGTTTGTTTAACTTTGACAATTAGGCATCTAAATGAAACTTTATTTGAATTTTCGACATATATTTCAAACTTCGTGGCTTGAAAATGGCAGAATAGCATTGGCTGCAAAATTTTTCTTTTTTATGTCTATATTAAGGCGAAGTAAGCCGTCATTGAAATTTGTACGCGTCATTGATGATTGTTGCTAATTCATCTCACGGTTTTGATTCAAAGAAAATCAGTTGCTTTTGCACTGACAAAGCTGAAAAAGTATCAGAATACATTATGCATGTTAGCGCGTGATACATTTCCAAGTCAATAAAATTATCAAGACTGAGTTTTATCACTTTGAAATACAAGCTGAAAAGTCATCATTGTTGCCAAAACGAATGAAGGGCTACTTAGCCTTAATGTGTCTGAATGAGTAAACCACAACCCAAGTAACAATGAAAGCTGAACAGCAAGAGTTATTTCTGAACATTGACTGAACAAGGCCGAACACCGTGACAGCTGAACAATAATTTGAAGAAAAGCTTATTGAACACTTTTATTCAGCAGTACACTCAAAGCTTAATATCAAGTTGAAAAAACTTTTTTCCATCTACAGTTTTTACTTTTGTTCAGCAAGTATAAATGACATTGATTAAAGGTTATTTAAAGCTTTAATCTAATCAACATACACTGTCGAAAAATGGTTATATCGTACGGGAACAAAAAATACACCAAAAAAGTTTGGGCCGTTCATGTAGGTACATACGTCCTGCTTATTCATAAACGGAGATATTTTTCATTAACTGAACGAAGCGGTAGAAATAACTGATTTTTCAATATTACAATCATAACGTTAGTTGACAATAATTAAACAGATTAAAAATTATCGAGGATTCTTTATTAAAACAAAAATCACAACACACTTTTGACAGATTATTTAAAAGTTTTCGCATAGCGCTGATATCGCTTCTCCAGCCTCAATACAACCTTTAACATAGCCGTTATTCAGACATGTCGGCAAGTTATTCTCTTGTTCTGAATGATGTTCACACAGTCTCATATGGAGTAGTTGTCAAGGTTAGTGGCTATAAATCAGTGAATCTGAGTTCAATTCTCAATTGATCAATAATAATAATCTTCGTCTTTAAATTCCAGCTCACTTCTCTATTATGTGTATGAAATGGTTAGCAGCATTAATATTATATGCGCCCGTAACTATTTTTACTTTTTTGTTTTGGTTTATTGTTGAATAATGGATAAATAAGCGACTGTTAAACTTTTAAAGGTTGTCATCTGTTCTAAAAATAGAACTATCGTTATTGAAAGGAATTTTAATAAGAGCATGCTAGACCTTTATTCAGCATTCCATATAGCTTCAATTCAGCTTAAGGCTGAATAAATTCGCCAGAATTAGATGTTTAAAAGCTGAATAAAAGTGTGACGAGGCTATGAACAGCTTTTGTTCAAACAAAGGCTGATTTGACTTAGTCATAGATACGTTTGAGCAGCTTCAAATTGTTACCTGGGAAGTTCAGCATTTTCAATTCTATTCATAATTTTCATGAAACTTGTGAAATATCTTTATTTTTGTATCACGGTGTCAAAATTTTATTATCGCTGTTTCATGTACCATGTACCATGCTGCTTTGAAAGTCGGACACTGGCCTTTTTCAAGGTATTTATGAACTATTTTTTCGCATGATCCATGATTATGACGTCTTTTAAGCTCTTCATTGATAAATGTTGATGAAATAATAACTTTTGGAAGAATTAAGGTTGATGTCCGGGATTCGAAGGATCTGGGCAATTCAAATCAACATAGTACTTCAGATTTATTTTTATTTTTTGGCGACAATAAACTTTCACATATTGAACATTCGAAACCTCAATTAGCTTTTAATCTCTTTTTGGCCCTAAAAGCCATTGGTAAACGAGTGTGTAGCTCGTTGTTTTTCAACGAAATTAATGGATAAAAGCTTTCACCAATGAAAGATAGAGGAGGATCTTGCCCTCTTCGTAACATTGTTAAATAACGTGTGGTTGTCCTTAGCTCTAGGGCGAGATCATAAATTAAGCAAGAAATATTCTGTCGAGAAAAAATGGATTTCATCACCTTTAAGGGTTGTTTTGCACATTTGATTGAAGGAAATCCAATTTTTCATAGCTAAAACTGTCCCATACGAAATATATGGAAAATTTTTCACCAACGGATACAAAATCGTAGCCCAAATACTGAATGTTTTCGTAAAAATATCCGAGGTGAAAGAAAGTTCAATAATAATCGAGATTCTGATATCCCGTATGTATAAGACTCGTGAAAATAGTTACGAGTTTTCAGCGCCATAGGTTGGTTTGATCATTAAATTTATAAAAAGCCTATTATAAAGCAAAACAAGTTGAAATGTTTCAAGGCATTGGTACAACTTTTCAAAACTATCGCGGAGCACCTGCCAAGGCTTCACGGAGCACCAAGTGCTCCGCGGAGCACGATATGAAAACCGCTGTCTTAAAGGTAGAGCGTTCTGAGTACTGAAACTTCGTCAATGACCTCCCATGTGTCTTATAGGAAACCTAACTGTATTAAGCTTATGATTACCATTTTATCAGTGTTGCCAATAACAAATGATTGTGTTTCGCCTTTCTGAACGCAATGTGTAACGAAAAAAAAACATACTTAAAATTTGCTCAAGATTCGACTTGAATAACGTGCAGAAAATTCGATATAATGAAATTTATCAATTCAAGTTGAGCAGTCAGCTTACAGATAATTATGATTCCTTCATGAAAAACTGGATTACGGTTGAAGAGTATTCCTAGCTTGCTAAGTATTCTTTGCCATCAAATATTTGGGACTTTAAACTATTTTTGAAATTTCGGCTTCAAAAGCTGGACACGCTCTGGACCGAATTTAATGAGGTCCAAGCTGAGATTGAATTGGAATATGGGCTAAGCGAAGAACTTTCGGAGGGAAAGGTGACCTTTGAAGATATGTACTATCGGTTGAAAGGGTCATTGGACTCCAAGCTCGGTTTGAGTAACTTACCATCTACATCGTCGCCAAGTACCTCACTCTCTGTTGCTCCACTCACCCACGCATTAGGCGTTCGGCTCCCAGAACTCAAAATTCCAGGGTTCAAGGGAGATTTCGATGAGTGGATGAATTTCCATGATTTGTTTAGTACACTCATCCACTTAAATCAACAACTCTCCGCCATTCAAAAATTCCAATACCTGAAGGCAGTATTGAAGGGAGATGCGCTTCGTCTAGTGCAGTCCCTGGCAGTAACGGCAACGAACTATAGCATTGCTTGGGATCTCTTGAAGCAACGCTTCGACAACAAGAATTTCTTAATTAAGCAACATTTCTCCGCTCTCCTGTGCATATCGCCACTGAAGAAGGAGTCTTCGTCGGCACTCTCGGATCTCGCCGATATTTTTGAAAAGCACATTGGTGTGCTAGACAAATTGGAAGAAACGGATGATCATTGGAATTCGTTTTTGGTGGAATTTCTTAGCAGCAGACTAGATCCCACGTCACAAAAGGAATGGGAAAATCAGTTGCCTGACGATCAGCGGCCAACATACAAGGAGTTGGTTGCATTCATACACAAGCGATCCCGAGTGCTTCAATCTTTGACTCTCTCCCAATCCTCGAACGCCAACAGCAAAACAGAACCACGGACTACTCGAGTTCGTGTTTCATCTCACTCAGCTACTACAGGTGAGAGTTCGAAACCTTGTGTTGCCTGTCGAAAAGATACTCACTTCCTGTCTTCGTGTGAGGAATTTCTGAAGCTAACGCCAAAGCAGCGCTTCAGTGTTGCCAAGAAGTACGGCTTATGTTTGAACTGCCTGCGGTCCTCGCATTTGGTGAAGGACTGTTCTTCTGGTTCTTGTAGAACATGCAACAAACGACATCACACTTTGTTGCATATCGACGCTTCCACTACATTGGCTGTTCAAGTGGAAAATCCGATACCCTCACAATCCCGACATGCTTCACAATTGGCGTCGGTCGTCGAGTCGTCGTCGTCGGTTAGGGCGTGCACTGCCGATCAGTCGCACGTGGTCTCTCGGGAAATGAGACCCAATCCGTCGTCGGCGGGAGGCCATTCTCAATCGTTCGTTTCTCCGCCGTCTGTTACACCGTCAGGGTCGGCTCAGGGGTCTTCGTCGGTGACTAGCTGCTCAGCTGTCACCCCTTCGTCCGCATTCGCTACACGGACGAATTCGACCATTTTTATGCTCACAGCCTACGTCCGGGTTCGTGACATTGATGGAAACTACATACTAGCTCGCGCTCTATTAGATTCAGCTTCAGAGCGAAACTTTGTGACCGAGAATCTTGCTCAACGACTGCGTCTCAAGCGAGAGAGAGCAGACGTCGACGTGTACGGGATTGGCAACAGCGTACAACATGTTATTCATTCGGTTACGGTCAACCTATCGTTACGAGTAGCTGCATTTAGTGCTAGCATAGACTTTCTTGTGCTCCCCAGCTTAACCAGAATTTTGCCGTCCACAAATGTGGACATTTCGAAATGGGTTGTGCCTAGAAACCTCCCATTAGCTGATCCAAAGTTTAATGTCGCCCACGGCATCGACATGATAATTGGGATACAATGGTTCTTCACACTACTAGAAGACCATCAGATCATTTTGGGTCCCCAGCTCCCAATACTACGTAAAACGGTATTCGGGTATGCAGTGGCAGGTGATCATGCGACCACGGAGAAAATCGAAACGGTTGTATGTAATGCTGCTCTCACTATTGACAAGTTAACCGCTACGATGCAAAAATTCTGGGAGGTTGAAAGCTTTGAGGAAGGGAAGGCTTTATCGCTGGAGGAACAATATTGCGAAGACCATTTTCAAAGCACTCACTCTAGAGCCCCTGATGGTCGGTATGTCGTGCGATTGCCGATTCGTGAAGAAATGTTGTCGGAACTCGGAGAGCCGTTACCGGTCGCTCATCGAAGGTTCCAAGCAATGGAGAGAAAGTTTCTCACCAACACAAGGCTGCATTCTGATTACAGCCAGTTTATGGATGAGTATAAGTCGCTCAGGGAGCCCAGATAGCCGTAGCGGTAAACGCGCAGCTATTCAGCATGACCAAGCTGAGGGTCGTGGGTTCGAATCCCGCCGGTCGAGGATCTTTTCGGGTTGAAAATTTTCTCGACTTCCTAGGGCATAGAGTATCTTCGTACCTGCCACACGATATACACATGCAAAAATGGTCATTGGCATAGTAAGCTCTCTCAGTTAATAACTGTGGAAGTGCTCATAAGAACACTGAGCTGAGAAGCAGGCTCTGTCCCAGTGGGGGTGTAACGCCAGAAAGAAAGAAAGAAGAAGAAGATAAGTCGCTCGGACACATGGAAGCTGTTGACCCTGATCTTTCCACTCCCCATTTCACATCATGCTATCCTTCGACCGGACAGTACGACGACTAAAACCCGAGTTGTCTTTGATGGATCGTGTAGGTCAGCAAATAATCTGTCGCTAAACGATATTTGCTATGTAGGTCCAACTGTTCAGCCACCACTGCTCGCTACAAGTTTGAATTTTCGCATGACCAAGTATGCTATCACCGCTGATGCCGAAAAAATGTACAGGCAGATTTGGGTACATTGCTCTGATCGTGCACTACAGCAAATTGTTTGGAGAAAATACAGGAGTGAAGAGTTGAAAACCTACCAACTCAATACTGTGACCTATGGCACAGCGTGTGAAAAGGAGCGATTCCCGTTGGCAGCTCGATTAGTAAAGAGACGTTTTGTCTTTCGACCTTTTGTCCATGAGCCCTATGTGGATGACTGTTTGGCTGGAGACGACGATAAGCAGCGTTTGATGGAAAGTTGTGATCAATTGATAGAATTACTCGCTTCGGGAGGTTTCGTTCTAAGGAAATGGAGTTCTAATGACACCGAAATCATCTCTCACATTCCGGAACATTTGCGAGACAATCGTGATGATTTGGAAATTAATAAATCAAACTCAGTGAAAACCCTTGGGTTGTTGTGGCATCCTCAAATTGATTGCTTTGGATTCAAAGTTCCCCAACTATCGCCGTCAGAACCAATAACAAAGCGTATTGCTTTGTCCGAAATGTCTAGATTATTTGACCCCATGGGCTTGATAGGATCAGTAATTGTGTCCGCAAAAGTCTTCCTACAATCGCTGTGATCGTTTTCATGGGATAGCGTGCTACCACAGGATTACCAGAACTGGTGGAAGTTTTTCAGAGAAGAACTCCAGACTCTGTCCACTCTCAAGATTCCCAGAACGGTTCTTATTGACCATTATGTCCACGTCGAAATGCATTGTTTTGCGGATGCCTCCGACAAAGCATATGGATGCTGCCTTTACATCAAATCGATCGATAGAAGTGGCAATTCCGCTTGCAATCTTCTCATTTCGAAATCCAAAGTATCTCCATTAACGAGACAATCAACCCCACGTCTCGAATTGCATGCAGCCATGATGGCAGCACAACTAGCTGATAGAGTAAAGAAAGCAACTAAATTGTCTTGTTCAACAACGTTTTGGTCAGATTCGAGCATTGTATTGCATTGGATCGCATCTTCCTCGTCGGCATGGAAAGTGTACGTCTCTAACCGCATCGCTGAAATCCATCGGCTCACTCGTGGTAGCGAATGGCACCACGTGCCACCAGAAGAGAACCCAGTCGATCGTGTATCTCGCGGGATGCCACCCTCGCAAGTCGTCAACGATCAGATTTGGTGGCATGGACCACCGTTTTTGAGATCTGAGAGAAACCATTGGCCTCAAAATATAATCAAGCTTTCCCCGCTACATCTTCGTGCCAGAGAAGAAGAAGTTCGGCAAACTGTATCGTTAGTCACGACCTCGCTGCCAATGGCACTCTTTCTCATCAACAAGTATTCAACATTAGCTGCACTCACCCACACTCTCGCATGGGTTAGACGATTTGTATTCAACTGTCGCCTGGCCAATGCAAATCGGTTGGTTGGTCCACTCACGCCAAAAGAAGTGGATACTTCGCTAAAATGGATCATAAAGCAAGTTCAGAACGATTGCTTTTCTTCTGAAATACGCTTTTTGCTACAACATCCTGGTCAAGTAAAAAAGAACTTCAATTTCAAATCTGCTTTGAAAAAACTGAATCCGTTTTTGGACACTGAAGGATTATTAAGAGTTCATGGCCGCTTGGAAATGTTGGATGCACCTTTCGATACCCGCTACCCCATTATACTTCCTGCGAAACATCATCTAACTAACCTAATTGTAACCAAAACCCACATTGACGCGTTGCATGCTGGCCCACAACAACTCCTAGCGACATTGCAGCAAAGATTTAGGGTTATTCGAGGAAGAGATGCTGCGAAAAGGGTAGTGAACAAATGTATGGTATGCTTCCATTGTAAACCGAAAACAATCCAGCAGTTAATGGGGCCTTTGCCAGCAGCGAGAGTGACTCCGTCGCGCGCGTTCGTGAAGTCCGGCGTGGACTACTGTGGTCCATTCTTCGTTCGGCCGCCGAATCGTCGAGGAAATTCGGTAAAAATATTCGTCGTGATTTTCGTCTGTATGGCCTCCAAGGCAGTCCATATCGATATGGTCTATAGCCTGTCGTCGGATTCGTTCGTGAGTGCGCTAAAACGTTTTACATCTCGTCGCGGTCACGTGACCGACGTGTATTGCGACAATGCTCGCACCTTCGTTGGGGCAAATCGCCAGCTCCAAGAGCACAAGCAGCAGTTCGATGATGTTCACCGTTCGGATGCCCTAGCACAAAGCTGCACCGAAGCTGGAATCAACTTCCACTTCAACCCAGCGCTGTCTCCTCACTTCGGAGGGCTGTGGGAGGCCGCCGTCAAGACATTCAAACATCATCTCTATCGCATCATGAAGACCACACTCCTGACCATCGAAGAGTTCCAGACTCTCATAACTCAAATCGAGGGTATCATGAACTCACGGCCTCTCACACCCTTAACATCCGATCCTGCTGATGTGGTAGCTCTAACACCAGGGCACTTTTTGATAGGAGAGCCGTTACACTCTCTTCCAGAACCAGATTTGTGTGACATTCCCGTTAATCGTCTCACTTCCTTTCAGCTCATGCAACAGAAGGTACAGCATTTCTGGAATGTGTGGTCTCGAGACTACATTGGTCAGCTCCAAAGTCGACAACGGTGGCCGTTAGTCCAACCAGACGTACAGGTTGGAACGATGGTACTGCTAAAGAGGGAAGCTGTTCCACCAATGAAATGGCCTCTTGGTCGAATTGATACCGTGTTTCCTGGCAAAGACGGTCACGTGCGGGTTGTACAGATCCGTACGGCAACTGGAAGTTATCGACGAGCCATTACCGAAATATGCCCTCTGCCAATTGAAACTGGTGATGCAACGAATGAAGAACCAGCCGCCTCCTCTCCACCGGCTGCAATGCCGCACCATGCAGCTCCATTAGAATAAGACAGATTATGTTTTGATAGTGCCTTTCAACGGGGCCCGACATGTTGAAACTCATTAGTTCAATATCAGCTTTAACGTATACCCTTAATTGAACAATTGTAAAATTTTAATTAGTATGCAAGTGTAAGTAACAATAGCTTGAATTTGTTTCTCTGAGTTAATATCTCATCTCTCACTGATCGGTCTCAGCGCCGATCCAGTAGATAGCACTCACGCTCATTTAACGATAGAAGGAGATAGTTAGATCGGTACAACTAGATCAAAGATCATATTCCATGTAGTAAGTTAGTTAGAGTTTGACCATCGCGAGAAATACACGCTTAAAACCAAGTGTCCTCGTCTTCGTTCCTTTCGCGTCCGAGAAGTCTGCCAGTGTGATCGCGAGTGCAGTGAAAGTGGAATAGAATTTCGAAGGAAATCTATACCCTACGCAACCACGTTTTTCTTGTTCGGCCGCAGTGAGTTTCCCAACACCGCTAATTGGACCAGTATATGTTGGTCAGTACTCAACATTTTCACTTGGTCCACTCTGACTGAACACATATTTGAATATTTTTGGTCTTCAATGCCCTGACCCTGCAAAACCTTAATTTTCAAGCTATCGTAATGCCCCTGATTTCGGTGTTGACGCAAGGATTATTGATGAATTTACGATACTGGTGATTATAGTCTGCTTATCTTAGAGAAATGCGCCCAGATTGACCATGCAAGCATTATATGATTGTTATTTTCCAAGAAATTGTTCAGTCAGAGTGAACCAACTCACTGAACTCACTAGTTCAGTCAGAGTGGACCAAGTACACACAGTCCATCAAAAAATCGTTCTATCGGAGGTTTGGATTATGATTTTTCATGATTGTCATTTCGCATTATATTGTTTGGAAGTAACACAAAGATGTGTAGAAATATTGAACCACAATTAAAACGATTTCAAAAATTACAAAGCGTTAGACTTTAAACCCATTTTTCTCAAAATATAAAAAATGTCACTTGGTCCACTCTGACTTAACGCCGACCATATGTTCCTAAAATTTAAATCCTACAATGAAATCGATTAATCAAAACTCTGCTCAGTGACTCCCCCCTAAGGAATTCCAATAATCCTCACTTTAAAATACCAAACCTGGTTTCCATCAACAACATTTCAAAGAAAAAAATATTTCCCAAAAATTCCAAATTCCCTCACTCTCTGTGTCCATAAATGCCATAAATCGTCCAACCTAGACGGTGGGCAAATATTAAGTATGAAAACAGGTGTCGGTCATAAAGTGTGTTGAAATCGGTCCCACAGGAATTAGGATTAAAATGTGTCCGGTTCGGTTCGAGTTGGTTCGGAATAGATCCAAAGAGCCACCGATCTCTCTCTCTGGCTTACAACAGGACAACTCGTTTGGATGCTTGTTGCCTGATTTTTACCTTGGTGGTGGAAAATGAGTTTGAGCAGGAGCTACCCCTATCCAGCATAACTCGATTTTACCGTTCTGGTCAGAACGGAACGTAGTAAAGCTGTCAATGGCACACCGAGGCTACAACAATGCATGGGCAAAAAGTCAACCACCGCCACAGTGGGAAATAATGTAAAGATGCGCCTTTTTGATGGTTTAAGTCTACAAATTATAAGGAAATCAGTTATGTTTAAACGTTATATTAGTAACCGTTGTTATCTGAAGAAATATACCATCAAAACTTTGAACAAAGTTGGTTCGTATAATTGTTTGTAACCTCTGGGCGGAGTGAATTTGGAGTTTCGCCTCTTTTCGGAGCGAAGCCAACAAAAACATTAAAATGAGCCAAGAGTTGTGGAAAATGAAGGGGCCCTCAAAAATGGTTTTAACTATTACTTTTCTTCCCAAGGTTTCCAAAAACTGCAATCATTCGCACAAATAAGGTGCTTTTAGGTCCATTTTTCCCACTGTGCACCGGTGCCCATTTGGAACGAATCTATTCGACGAAACTGGCAAGGCCCAGCAAAAGTGAGGCGTAAAGCATATTTTAAACTCGCTCTTTGCCCAACGGGAACAAGTGAAGCGTGGACGGTTTGGCGATTCCCATCCGAGGTGTGTTTCGACACCGTATCAAAGCTGGACCAAGCTGGACGTTGAAATGCGGAATATGGGAGGGGCGGCTTTTCGCATCACTGGAAAATGCTTTATTTGATTTGGATTTAACAATATATACGATACAAATGGGATTCTGGACGGTCGTCAGCAATCGCCCGCCACTGACTTGTGCCATTGCAGCTGAAGAGGTGTTATAATGACGTGGATAGGGGTGAGAGTTTGGCCAGGAGTGGGGCTGGGAATGACGTACGTTCGGTTGTTCGAAATGCTCAATAAAACTTCGTCATTTGCTTTTAACTCATTGTTGGGAATTGTTCACTTTTGGCATTTGTTTTGTAACCTGGCTTTTGTTTTTTTCGGTGTACTGATTTTTTTGTCCTGTTCAGAATTTTTCGCTGGTTATTGGAATTCAATGCATTTTCATTTCGATTCGATTGAGTGAGTTTTTTTGTTGGGAGATAACATTTTCAAATGCTTGAATACCTATCAAATACTACTTGTATCAGCATTTGCATTCATGGCTTTTTAGTGAACTAGTTACCCAGTGCAAAAATAATTCGCTATAGAAATGGTTTGAAGGATTTGCTTGAAAATCGACGGTTTTGTGACATTCCATGTTTTCTAGTTACTATAGTTTAACAAAATATATAATGTAATGTAAATTCGATTCCTACAAAAACTATAAAGGTACATCCCTATGGGGTTGTACGAACTGATGACGTAGGACCACGATGGTTAATTTAACTGAATTTGATGTCGTTCTTGTTGCTCGTTTTGACTTCATACTGTTTTCAGTCCTCGAAACTTTCGTAAATATTTATGCATATAACGATTTGCAGCCAAGTGTACGTTTAATCATGTCCCAAATATGCATTATCATTATCCGATGAATTCGTCATATTTATCTATGAAAATGTGAAATTTCACTTCAGGTTGTATGATCATTTTGAAATTATATTAGTAACCTCCTATGAAATATATGGTAGCATTGGAAAGAACAGTAGTGATTTAGGCTTGTTCAGCATGCTGAACCAAAATCTAAGTTATTCTAATTAAATAATATTCAACAGCAATGCGTCTATAGGAAGTTATTCGAGGATTATAATGAAAGCTTCAGTCATCGCTTTGTTGATCTTATGGTTTGAGAGAAATATTATTCATTGCTTGGCAATCTGATAAATAGAGTCGGAAATGTTACTCGGTTAACTCTCTTACACACATTTGGTGGCCCTGAAAAGAGCCAAAGGCTTTGTTAGCTTGGATGCTGTCAAGATGAATCGCACTACAGGATGTTATCATTTGGTTGCCATGGTTAAACGAAGAATACGCAAGTGTAGAAATTTGTATAAGTTCTCTGCTTATAAGACGAACCAGTTGAATGTTTCGTGGTGTGGATGGCACACATCAGCAACAGGTATTAGATGGCACGGCTGAAGTCGAAATCTGAAAACGTAGCTTAAGTTTGAAATCTTGAGCGATACCACAAGCCGGACGCTCGATTTGCCTAATAATAGTAGTAATGATGCCTAGCGGGCTTGATTCTTGATCAACAGCTCAGCAGGCTTCTGGCTACGAGGTGCTCCTCGCTAAGCAGGTTTGGAGGAGCTCTTACCAACTCGAAAGCGAAAATGGAATGAAACCGAATCCGGCGAACGAAGCATGTTTTAAACACTTAGATTAGCAGATGATGCTCCTTCCTTTTCGTGCTCTTCTCTTGCTAGTTGAGCAATCTGGGAAATGGGTACGTGCCAATAATATGTTGGGCTTAGAATTACTTGAAAATTGCGGAATATGATAATGCGTGAGAAAAAAGTCGAACATGAATAGTTGGAAGGGTTGACATTCCCTAAATATTGAATACTTAACTATTGATAATTAATAGTTTTCTTTATTATGAAGGTAAATTTCTGATCCATGGGTGCCAAAATTATTACAATGGATCGATGAGAATTGGTTTCAAAAGCGTTCGAAATATGTCGCAATTTTGTTACATGTGATCATTTTTGTAATCGAAGTGTTCCCTTAAAATATAGGAAATCAAAGACGATGTTGGAAATGCCACTCTATTTTACAATCGTTGTGAAATGTTGAGCACTCACCCCGACGGCACAGCAGCAGCGTCCGCGAATACAGTATCAAATTTTCGTGCCATCAATTCAGGAATATTAGATGTAATACGGTCGGAAATATTATTCCTTTAACTCTTTTCCCCACATTTGATGGCCCTGAAAAGGGCCGATGGCTTTGTTAACTTCGATGTTGTCATAGATAAATAGCACTGCGGTATGTTATCAGTTGATTGCCATGGTCAAACGGGGAATCCTCAACGCAAATGTATATATTTAAGCAAGTTATCTGCTTATATGACGAATCAGGTGAATGTTTCGTAGCGTGGATGGCGCACAACAGCAACAGGTAGTGGATCAGACGGCTTAAGTCGAAATCTGGAAACCTAGCTCAATCTTGAAATCTTGAGCGATTTCACGCTCGATTGGCAGCTGCTCGGATCAGCAACTCAGGGGGCTTCTGGTATTGTGCCTGACGGGCGTGCTTCTTGACTGAACCACCGATGCTTCAGCGATTCATGAGTTTATCACGAGTCGGAATCTGGAAGCGTGGGTCAATCTAGGGCCATTTCACAAACCAGATGTTGATCAACAGCTCAGCAGGCTTCTGGCTACGAGGTGCTCCTCGCTAAGCAGGACCGGATGAGCTCTTACTAGCTCGAAAGCGAAAATGGAATGAAACCGAATCCGGCGAAGGAAGCATGCTTTAAACCCTTAGATTAGCAGATGATGCTCCTCCCATTCGTGATCTTCTCTTCTAGTCGACCAATCTGGAAAATGGGTATGTGCCAATAATGTGTTGGGCTTAGAATTACTTGAAAACTGCGAAAAATGATAATACGTGAGAAATTTATCAAACATGAATAGCTGGAATGCTTGACATTTACTAAATATTCTCTTGTTAGCTATTGATAATCAATAGTTTTCTTTAGTATTTAGGTGAATTTCTGAATAATGGGTGCCAAAATGATGAAAATTGTTCAATCAGAATTTCTCTTGAAAACCATTCTAAACATGTCGGCATTTTGTTAAATGTGAAAATTTTCATAATCGAAGTGCTCCTGAAATCTCGAGCGATTCCGGGGGCTTCTGGTGTCTGGTTCCTAAATCTGCTTCTTGACCACCGATGCTGAATTTATCACGAGTCGAAATCTGGGAGCGCGGATAAATTTGCGGCGGCGATGACGATGGCTTGGACGGAGAAGCGCCCAAGCCATCGTCATCGCCGCCGCAAATCAATCTTGCGTCTTCCTCTTCCGACGACACAAATTGGACTGTGACGCGGGTGCAAAAGCAAAGCGAGAATTACTCGCTCGACCGTGTTCACAGTCCGATCGCAAAAAGAAGACTAAGGGAAGAAGCAGGGACCCGTTTGCTTTTATAGTGGGAAGCGATACCGTCGAAAAATGCTCGAACGGGATTGGTTGGATAAGAAAGGGGTCAACATTTATTAGTGTTTCAATAGTTTAACAACAAAAATCACTTATCGGAAGTATTACTATCGATGCGTAGATACATTTCTGATCGAATGATACTAAAATCAAAATAATTGGATCATAAACAACTGAGTTATTAACGTTCAAAATCTCCCCTAATTTCGTTACATGTCTCATTTTTCGTACTTTTAAAGTGCACCCCAATATAGAAAACGAAGACGTAGTCCTACGTCAAAAGATATATAGTACGAATGTGATCCTTAGAATCTATGGACTTGTGAAGACCGGATGTTGGATGGTCTGAACTTCCAAGTTTCATTAATCAGTATCCTTACAAACAAAATATAAATCAAAACGAACTGGTTTACCCTGTTGATCTGTTTGCGCGCTATTTTACGGCTCCCATGATGATACTGATGCATGCTAAACTCCACTCAGGTCATCCCTCCAATTAATTTAACATCCTTATCTGCACACCTCACTCCTCATCGAAGAAAACCTTTTAACCTCAAGATGTGCAGCACACCATTTACCGGTTTCTTCGCATCTAAAGGTCACGAAAATTACCCCTCCTTCGGTGAACTCGCCAGTTCACATATCCAGCTCGACGGCTGACAAAGGGCCCTTTTTTTTTTTTTTTTTTTTTTTTTTTTTTTTTTTTTTTTTTTTTTTTTTTTTTTAAACAATATATATTTATTTAAACGATATTAATTACATTACTTTTTACATTTGCATTATCATACTCTACTTTTTAACTACTTAACAAATATTCAGGAAAGAACTAAAATGCTTATTGAACATATTTCTGTTTGACCACCTGATCTCTCTTATACTTTTCTGAAAAGCATACAGACTATCACTATTTACAGGGTTTACTAGCCAACTTATACAATGTACTGCTAGCCAGAGTGCAGCATTTTGTCGTGGTTCGTTACTAATATTCCAAACTAGAATATCATCTATTCTTCTGTAATCGATTTTCATTCTTGATCTTAGTATGTGGGACACCCACTCTTTTATAGATTTGCCTCTGGCACATTCTACAATTTTATGTAAGTTGTTTTCCGGAACTCCACATATGTTACAATTTGTATCTGTTAATCTTCCTATACCATAAGCCTGAAGTTTTTCCTTATTAGGAAGCACATCGTTCAGAAGAAGATACACATTCGTCTTATCCTCGCTGCACAAGAAGTTTCTTGACAAATTATTCCAAATTATCATCCAATCAACTTCAGGGAACCGTATCTCACAGTTCACTTGTATATTCTGTTCGCTTATAAAGAAATCATAGAGCAATTTTGTGGATTCACTCCATCTTTTTCTTTTAACCTGAATCGCAATTTCTAACCATTCTTTAGCATTTCTCGTAAGTTGACCTTTGTTCGCATAGTTTAACAAATATACTTCATCTTCGACGCTTTCGTCATTTTCTTTGATTACATTTCTGATGAACAAGGATTTACATTTTGAACTAAGGTCCACTAAGTTTATGCCACCTTTATAGAACGGTAAATAAAGTTGATCTCTTGCTACACGGAAAATAGAGTTTTTCCACAAAAATCTACCAACTATGCTTTTAATTTTAGCCAAGTGGCAATTACGCGGAGGAAAGACTTGTGCCACATACCAGAGTTTAGATAGTATAAAAGTATTGAGTATCCATGATCTCTGTATTAAATTAATATTCCTCGTATCATTGATTATTACGCGCTGCTGAAGTTTTCGAATTAGCCGTGAGTAGTTTTGATCAATAATCGTTGACCAAGATCTACAGATTATTACCCCAAGAATTGTTACCTCGTCTACTTCTTTTATCAGTTGCGGGCCGGATTTCGCATTATTAAGCCTCAAAAAACATGATTTTGCTATGTTTATATTGATTTTTGCATACTTGGAGAAGCAAGAGACGATTCCCATCAAATCGTCAAACTCCTTCTGGCTTCGGACAAAAACAGTAATGTCGTCTGCGTATGCTATCACCTTTAAGAATTTCCTATAGACAAGAACACCGTTTGCACTAGCATGTATGCTCCTTATCAACGGCTCAACATAGAGCACAAAAAGGACCATACTGAGTGGACATCCCTGCCTCACTGATGAACGTATTGGAATTTCTGGAGTAAAAAAACCATTGTGCACAACTTTAGATGATGCTGAACTATACAATTTTTTTAAGCAGTTGATTAATTGAGCCGGAAAATTGAACTTTTCTAAAATTTTCCAAAGATATTCATGATCTACATTGTCAAAAGCTTTTTGAAGGTCCAGGCTCACAAGGAATCCTTTGAATTTTTTTGATTCAACTGATCGCGTGATCAATCTCCTCAAATCTTTTATATTGTCTGTACACGAGCGGCCATTCATTGCAGCACACTGCCCGTAACCAAGTAACTTATTAAGAACTGCCGCGATACGATTAGCAATGATCTTTGTAAATAACTTATAATCTGTGTTCAGAAGACTTATAGGTCTTAAATCATCAATTGCACGTCCACAGCCTTTTTTTGGAATCAGCGTAATGATTCCTGCTGTAAAATCTTTTGGTGGATTGGAGTCTCCAGACAGGTAGGAATTGAACAGAGCTACTAAATCATCTTTAACTATATCAAAGTTTTTCACGTAAAATTCGTATGACAGACCATCAGGTCCAGGAGATTTTTTTTTAGAGCATGCTTTTAAAGTACTTGAAATTTCTTCTTCTGCTATAGGCCGAATCAAAAATTCAGCTTCTTCCAAATTAAGAGCCTTCGTCAGATTTTCGATTGGATCTAAACCCTCCAGCTCATTGTTGGACGGTGATTCTTTGAATAAATTCAAATAATGTTGATGGATTCTTTCAATTACTGGAACTTCGCTTGAATCATCTGCGACGATTCCGCTGGATGAATTGTTATGCAGATATTTAGCTACCTGGCAAACGTTAATCTTCTCGCCTTCTATCAAGGAACAATCGTTGATTCTACAACGTAAACGTTCCAAACGTAAATTTTCGAGCTCCATGAGCTCTGACTTCACTCTACCTATTTCATTACCCAAACTTTCTCCGTTTGCCTGTCGAGCTGACAAATTTTCTAATTTACAATACAAAGCACCTTTTTGGTTCCAAACGTTTTGACTAGCCTGCCAAGATTCACGTTTGTAAAAACTTCGGAATTTGGCTTTCACTGCGTGGTTCCACCACGAACTATGATCCATGTAGGACAAACGTCGTTTCAAATTTGCATATTCGATTTTTAAACGGTCATACGTTTCAGTAGATGAAAGCATCAGAGGATCGATTTTCCAATAACTCCTTCCACGTGGCACTATATCTTGCTGTTTAACATCATACTTCAAAAATAGAGCATGATGATCAGAGAAAGCGACTGCTATTGTTTTGACTTCACTTACGACATTGACAAATTCTTGTGGCCCATAAGCGCGATCAAGTCTAGAGGCACTGTCTCCCCTATAGAACGTGTACTTGTCACAATTCAAAGATTGTGCAATATCTTTGAACTTGAATGAATCAACCAGATGCTGGAGACCTTTGCAATAGTTCTTAATAGAGCTATTGGAGTCTGCCGGGTTAATGATACAGTTAAAATCGCCAATTATTACAGAAAACCTGATATTAGTTTTACTCAAATGCACTGCCATCTGGTTTCTGAAAAGTTCATCTCTCTGTTTCTTTTTGTTTGAACCAGAATGAGCATATACGTTCACAAAATTGACTCCACGGACTACTAATGATAATATTCTTCCTGATGGGTCGAGTATCGGAGACGAATAATTAAAGTTTTTCCTAATCAACACTCCTGTACCTTTTCTATCTGAACTAATGTTCAACAGCGCATTATGAGAAGACAAAAAAGTGAAATTCTCATACACTACCTCTTGTAAAAAGACCACATCTATATCGTAGTTATAAACGAAATCCCTAAGAAGTGACTTATGAATGTCATTGTTACTGCTGTTCAAGTTGATAGTTGCTACACTAATCTTGAAGTTCATTCTTATGATAACAAGACACTCCCCTATTATTTACTTCTTTGATTTTTTTGTTTTTGTCCTGAGTTTCGTTGCTGATACCTGTTTTTCCAGCAAGCTGTTTACGGTTGGAACTTTGAAAGCGGTCACTTCAGCTGGCTGCTGAACCAACCGGGGACTTTCGATTATTCCAGATGACTCCGATGTGGCATCCGAGTCTCTCTCCTCATATCCTCGCTTCCTAACTGAGTCGTGCTGATCAACGGAATCCATGGCCGTCTCGTCCACGTCAGCTGCATCTTGAGTGACCTGGTCATGAGACGGCAACTCCGATTTCGACGATGAAGGTTGTATTCCTTCTTTCTGGGTTTCTACACCGGAGGCCACCTGCTCGTTTGGCGATGACTCTGCTCCGGACGTAGATTGTTGACGCTGATTTACATTGCTGTTTTCTGACTTCGACTTAAACATCTGCCGCAATTCCTCAAGCGGTGGGAACTCCGCCTCCTTGGAAACATTTCCCGACGGTTGAATTGGTACTTTAACCTGGTTCCCAATCACACCACCAGAGAGCACGCCAGCAAAGGAGCTAGCATTCTTGAGCCTATCGTTAACCGAAACCCTTTTCGGACAGTCCTGTTTCACGTGTTCGATACTACCACAGCTGAAACACTTTCGTTCCATCCCTTCATAAGCGATGCGCGTTGCAAAATTTTGAACGTGAACCTGCGCTGGCATTACCTTGGCAATCTCCAAGTACACTCCTCTTACGCCGTTGAGAATGGGGTAACCGGTATCTGTCCCATACCGTTCGCGCACTACCTTATGTACCTTTCCGTATCTTGAAATAACGTTTACCACGTGACAGTCATCTACCTCGATCGGCAATCCAAACAATCGCACATATTTGAAGTTGCCTTTTGCAGCAGCAAATGTGACCAACACAGAGTCGCCATTTGCGTACCGAAACTCATCTGAAGCTGGACATTTTAACAACTCCGCTGTCATAAGCTCCTCCGTTTGAAACTTAACGTAAACGGAATATTCACGTGGTTCTCGAAACATTGCATGAAGCATTTCTGGCAACCAACGTCGCTGCCTGAAAAAGGCAAAAATTTCCTTGTCGGATGGCATTTTGGACTGAGCACCAAACTGCACCTTCAAACAATTCTTGTGAACACTCGTATCCATTGTTCTTTTCAAGGTCACTTTTTGTTCACGAAACAAAACGAAATACCACTAACGCACTATAAGCCAAAAAAAAAAACACTCGATTCTCGACCAAGAGCAACGATCGAATACGTCCGAAACGTTTGGTCTCTGAACACGAACTGGCCCTTGAATACCTCTCGCCGGAAAAGGTAAGAACAAACAAACCATTTCTCGGTCCAGCTTCCACTCCACTCCACGCGCTGCCCTTAATGTTTATTGCATTATCTTGTATTTTATGACTAAAAGCTTTTACACCATCTCCTCTCGGTTTCTTACCTTCACGAGGCACACGGGCAGGAAAAAAGCATCGGATATTTTCTCATGAGTGGACATCCTTCTGGCGATGACGCCGCCGCCGTCTGCAGAACACCACACCGGCTTTGAGGAAGGGAAAACTAACCTGCGGCCGAGTTTGACCATCGCCGTCATTGGCGTAGGAATAGAAGGGCCAGGGAGAACCCCATCTTCTTCCTAGATTTTGTTAGTCGCACCACATTTGTTATACAAAATGCAAAATTA
The DNA here is from genome assembly GCF_002204515.2 of Aedes aegypti. Classification (NCBI taxonomy): domain Eukaryota; kingdom Metazoa; phylum Arthropoda; class Insecta; order Diptera; family Culicidae; genus Aedes; species Aedes aegypti. The sequence goes on from NC_035107.1 coordinate 100,445,892, forward strand.
CAACCATAGGGTTTTAAAGGGTTTTCTTGATTAAAATTTTTCAAAAGAAATCCTTAGTAATTATTGAAATAATTTTATCAAAAAAAACCGTGACGGAATCACTGTTGATTGTTTTATATTATCCACTGTAAGGATTGTTGAAAGGAAGGAAAGGAAGACTTATGCAAGCTTTAAGATTTTTGCGATGGATGTCTAGAAGTTTTAGGGAAGAACGCAAAGCTCTTAAGTTTTTGAGAAATGTGAATGAAGTAGTCTTTCAAGGAATTTCTAGAGAAATTTTAGATTTTAAAAAAATATAACTTTTGAAAAAGTTCTTGGAAGAACTTTTGTAAGTAAATCACAAAAATTACAATGACAATTTTTTTTAAATATTTAAGATATTCTGGAGAATTACAATAAGCTGCCCCCACCCTATAGAAAATAAATCCTAGCCACGCCTATCATCGCCGTGTTTCCCTTTGCTGCGAATGGCTGAGTAAACACTAGTTATGAGATCTATAAAATGCTTTAGCCTCAACCCCTCAGCCACAGTCTTCGCCAGGGTGCTGGAAAGGGTTCTCCATTTCAACACCTCTTCACTGTCGTCGTCGTCGTTTTCAGACCGAAAGCCACTTTAAGCAACTTTCCCCAGCAATGGTATCGGTGTTGGCCACAACAACTGTCGAACTTAGGTATCTCTTCTCTTAATTAAATAAATAATTCACCATCCCCCATCATTTTCACCCATAAGAACAAATGCCATTAATAGTCCGGTAGCCACTCACCGAAAGCAGAGAGCAGATTCGCCTGAATGCCGGCAAAGTACTATTCGTAGAACCGGATTTTCATTAACAAAGGTCTGCTCCATTCTCGGGATATGGAAATGATACTGACTACCCTCCGCTTCTGAACTTCCTTTCTACTCAGGGAATAGTTTCATCGTGAGTTTTGGTGGCGAAAGGTGAAAGTGTTTATAGTTTTATGGCACCCTTTTCAGAAAGCCACTGGGGAATTAACTCGGACCATCGCTTTGCTGTTCCCCTCATCTGGAAACCACCTGGGAAGAGGGTGGATTAACTTTGAGGATTTGGTTTTCTGTTCCTGTTGCTGGAGTTTTATACAGTTCATCCAAAATGGCATGGATTTTTCCGAAACTAAAAATACGTCACATAATGCGACTTTCAAATTGGGAAACACTGCTCATCAGAAGCTTGTGGTGGCATTTACTCCTGCTCAACCGAAAAACCACACAATGGATTACTGTTGAGTGTATCTGGCAGCCAATGCTGTTCGGTACCTTACTCAAATTGAAAGCTAATGAAAGCTGAAAAGCGGCACCCTGACTAAGGACTGACTAATAGAAGCGATTAACTTTTGCTGACCATGCGGGATCTACTGGGGATGCATATGGGTCGGTAGATTGTTGGAACTGAAGTCCAATGTAATAAACAATGACACATGGAAAAAAAAATTGAGGTAGGATGTATATGATGGGAAGAAAAGTGTGTTCTGATTAAAGTGTTGAGAATTCGCTTAGAATTCTGAGAATCTTACATTCAGAATCCTGATAAAAATCTGTTTAGGATTCAGTTCAAAATCATCGGCAGGGTTCTGAACATAATCCTGTCGGGATTCTAAATAGAATCAGTCAAGATACAGAACAGAATCCTGTCGGGATTCTGGACATAATTCAGTCAGGATTCTGAGCAGAATCCTTTCGGGACAGCATCCTGTTCTGGATCCCGAAAGGATTCTGTTCTCATCCTGGCATGATATTTTTCTGAATCCCGACAAAATTGTGTTCAGAATCCTGACATGTTTCTGCTCGAAATCCCGGCAGGATTCTGTTAGGAATCCCGACAGGTTTCTGTTCTGAACAGAATTTTATCTGGATTATGAACAAAATCCTATCTGGATTATGAACAAAATCGAGTCTGGATTATGAAGAGAATCCAGTCTGGATTCTGAACAGAATCCTATACAGATTTCAAACAGAATCCTCTGAATAGAATTCTAAACAGAACCTGTCGGGATTCTTGAACGTATTCGAAAATTATTCTTTTCGCATTAATTTGCGAATTCTAATAATAATTCCGTTTCTTCGCTGACGCTAATTAATTTTGAAACTTTTCAGTAGTATAATTCCAGGTCAAACTATCAATGCTTAATTACGAAACTGATTTCCAATAGCTCGCAATTATATTACGAAATCGTTTTCAACTTCGAACACAAATTGTCGCTCATCAATAAAAATCTCTCAACACCAGTTATAATTGCCGGCCAAAAAGGCTCCCGGAAGGTATCGATCATTTAGCGCAGGCGAAATGACCGACTCAGGGAACGGTGTGTGACATTCATTTTATTCATTTGTTTATGCGAACTCCAACTGCCGATGATTGACTGCTGCTGACTGCTGTCGAAGAGAATGGTGATAAAATTGGGCTGGGATCATGGGTGGACGACAATTTTATTCGCAATTTTTACACCCCGACCCGTTCGAAAACAGCGGGAATAAAAATCGAACGGCCAGAACATGTGCGCCAGAGTTCCATGGGGCTGAAAGTGAGGTAGAGAGAGAGTTTGAGTAGCGACGCAGCTGCGGTGTGTTACACCTATTGTGAAGTGGTCATTTCGGATTTATAATCTTGTTTGCAGAGACTATTAACAGCCGGTTGGAGAGAGCAGAGTTTAATGGACTGAGTGCTTGGTGCTATTCATTGCTTTTATTGATTGATGAGTTGTTATGAGTTCCATAATTTGGGGGTAAATGGGTCTCGAAATGATTCCAAAAAATGTTCGAAAAATGAAGGGTCTCAAATTATTCCTAAATCAACTCATTTAAGGGACAGAGGATGCTTTGTTGTTGAATGTTTTCAAGCATTTCGCTAATTGATTACCATTTTGCGTCAAATTTCGAAAAATAAATCTCATTTCGAACACTCGTTTTTTAACGTAGGACGACGTCTTTCTTCTCTTTACAGAAGTGAAATTGGAATTGCAAAACCAAGAGCGTTTCGTTGGCATGAAATGTTTTCAACCTTTATAACTTGTTGCTGGCTTAACGAAATTCCTTGATTCACCCCTCAATTGAAAGACAAGGCATCAAAGGTTTATGTCGTTTACTTACTGAATCCCACATACCTGTCCAAATAGTTTTATAACTGTTTTAAGAGAGAACGTTGATTTCAAGCAAATCAATAAATAGGGGCGCTAGAGAAAAGTTTACATCATTCGCTTTTTACTCTCCGCTTGGATCGCATCTCAGATCTCAGCAGGCAACAGATCGGCTTGGTCTGACCGGGCGTGCTTCTCAAGCACAGACATCGATAGCGAATCGGGGAGGTACGTTTGTCTTCCTTCGCTCAAATCAAACTGTCGAGCGAGCAAGAGAAGATGCCGTCGCCAAGAAGAAGAAGAGGAAGCAGTTCACAGGCTTCTCGCTTTGCGGTTCACCGCTTGTTTGCGTTCACCCTGCTATCGTCATCGCCGCCGCAAATTTCATCGGCCGAGGAGCTGTTGACCCGCGCTTCAAGATTTCGTGATAAAATCAGCATTGGTGGTCAAGAAGCAATCCCGTTAGGAACAAATACCAACAGCCCCCTAAGTTGCTGGTCCGAGGAGCTGCTAATCGAGCGTTGGACTAGTGAAATCGCTCAAGATTCCAAGAGAGAGCAACGTTTCCAGATTTCGACTCAAGCCCGGTGATCCACTACCTGTTGCTGTTGTGCGCCGTCCACGCCACTAAACATTCAGCTGGTTAGGCCAGCAAAAAATTATAAACGTTTAAATTATTTCATGCCAACGTAACGCACTTGGTTTTGAAATTCCAATTTCACTCCTGTATAGAGAAGAAAGACGTAGTCCTACGACAAATAGGCTGACCATACGTACCGTATTTAACGGGACAGTACCGTTTTCATCCCCTCGACGGGCTGTCCCGTCGTTTTATGGAAAATGCTCGAATTGTCCCGTATTTTAGGAAATGGAGAATTGGCACATAATTTTCAACACCAGTAAAACAATAAAAATAACAACATAACAAACAGTTTCTAGAAATATTTCAGAGTTTATTGTCTTACTCATCTATTTTCCAAGCAATTATTAGCTTCTCAAACAGAGTTAAACTTGATCCGTACATGCTTCTGCTTAACGTCTCTTTACTCATATATATGCCAAATTTTGGTGGATTTCCAAAATACGGATCTTTATAAGATAATTATTCATATAATACCTAAAATGAAAAAGAACAACTATGAGAATGGTAGTGCCCCGAAAACCCCGTTTCCCCGAATAGCTCAGTTCTCCGAAAAGTTATAACACTCATAATTGTCATAACCTTTCGCATTTCAAGGTGGTGAACAATATGTATTTTTGGCAATATGTATTAAGTCGAAAATGATCAAATATTTCCTTCTTTGATAGCTTATCGATCTTTCTAACTCACCACTATCTAACTACCCGAGCAGAAGCAAAGTTCTGACCATTAAATCGAGATATTGATTTGATTGACATAAGAGATAAAAGATCTGAAGATAATATCAGAATTTTATTCCTGGAACTTCTGAGCCATAGCTAAATTTGATGTTGGAAGATCTAAGAAATAGCTCGCTGATATTGGTGAGATCTTATAAAAGCTAAATATGATATGCTAATAGTATTCCAGGAGTAAATTTTAGATATGTCCATATCAAAATTTGCTATTACTTAGCTTTTTTCGCCTGCTCGGGTAAAGACTATTATTGCACTTTTTGAGCTGCATTGCTTTACAAGGGAACGGGTCATTCGGTGACATGGCTTCGGAGAAACAGGCCATTTAGAGAACAGGAATTCGGAGAAAAGTAGCAAAATCGCATAATCTACACACTAAAAAATTCTCATTTTTAATGATGACGTAGTCATCGAGATTGACGTAATTGTTCATGACGCAAATTAAAATTTGATTTATTTTTGAGATAACGATGACGTAAACTTGAAAACCAGTAAATCCAGTTCCATTTTGAGACGCGATTCGAACTTTTCAATCACTTCACTTGATTTTACACGCCAATAACTTAAAATTACACGAACGGTGACATAATCCACGGTTGCATGTTCGTGAAACGTCAAACACCGTTGGAATCAAACAAAACATATGGAGCAAGTGAATACTTTTTTTTGGTATGAAATCCTCGAAATTATACATAATTTAGTGCAAGAAATCCGTTTTTACAGCTGCTAGTGATAATTTGTAAGACAGAGTTTAGTGTCATCGTGGAGCAACCGATTCCATCGATTTCGTAGAAGATTTTCCTTTTGCACCCACGCCCACCGATACAATAATCCAACAGATATTTTGAATAATTTTCAATTGTAAAACATTTATGCAAAGAATAAAACAAGATGTGGAACAGTCAAACACAGTGTTTCTTATTACTTATATTCAGTGTCCGAAAGAAATGAGTGGGAATCCCTTTGAATGGTTGAGGTTATGTCAATATACATTTACTAATTACGTCATGTTTGCAATTTACAGCTCACAACATTGACAGCAGTAAAATTACAATTTTTGCTCACAAAACTACGAGTGAAAAAGAGAATCTAACGTAATTTTGTGTCATTTTACTCGTTTTAATATGTCGGTGCTATATGACACAAAATTACATGATTTTTTTGAAGTGTGTATGTCTTTTTAAATTGTACCGTTTTTGTTTTTTATTTGTCCCGTTTTTATCTGGTTGGCTTATGGTCAGCCTAACGACAAAACGCATCTTGGCCTCGTCGAAGATCGAATTCTGACAGTTGCGTCGACGTTCAACATGATGATTGATGTAGTGGTGGAAAACGTCATTTGATGCTTGTGGTGTGACGAATGATTGCACTACTGGAATCAAAACATAATACCCGGTAGAGGGTTCCAAAGCAACTAAACTAATAGGACAGGTGCTAACCTTGTCATTTTGGTAAAACGACCTTGAAATTCTTTATTTTTAGGTACTCATTTTCTAGCGCATTTGGAGAATCATTGTTGACATCAGATGGTGGAATAGGCCTCTGCACTGTTTTGATTTTGTATGGGATTTTGACGTTTACTGGCCTTGTTGTTTACAAATTTCGTGAAAGAGTGAAAGAGAGGCAACGATTTTTGCGCAGAGCCCTATTGGCAGAAGGCTGATTTTCGAAACTTGTCTGTTATGCAGCCCACAGACGCTCAGACGGTTTGACCAACATTGACTCCGCCCCCAAGTTAGTCAAACGATTTATGTTGCTGAACCGTTTGACCGTCAAAGTTCGTTGCAGCAACACTATATTTCTTCGCGTGTTTAGGATGATCTCGGCAAGTGATTGTTATTTTTATTCGGATTGTGTGGCTGTGGGAGGGCATATTTCTACGATTTTTGGGCAATAATCGTAGTTAGAAAGAGCAGAACTTTTAAAATTTAAGTCCCGGAAGAAATAAAAAATGGAGAGGATCCCCACATTCTAAGGAATTCTAAAATTATGACGGGTCTCTGTCGGGAGTTTTTCTGAACAATCTGAAATGACTATGGTAATCTTTTCAAAGATTCTATCCAGAATATTTAGTGGTTTCCTCTACCCAAGTAACCACTAAGCACTTGGACCAGCATTCATACTGCATTATATGCGTATGAACGGCAACGAAATTAATGCTCATTCAACGTATAGCTGCCTTTAGTGCTCCTTCAGAGCAGGTTTTTGGCGAAATAACGTGCTGCTTTAATGCTAGACCTTCAGGAACGTTGCATTTGACTGTCAAAAAATGTAACGCCTAAGGTAAGAGCAAGACAAAACAAAAATATGTTTACCCTCCTTTTCTCTCCCATGACACTGCTTGATTGAGATGTTTTTTTTTTTGTGGTGAAGTATAGTTTTGCTTTTGGCATCCATATTGGGACTTGAACTGATGACTTGGAAGGTTGATAACAGCGTGTGGATGATGGTTTGCCGCGCTGCAGGATAAGCTAGAGACGTTGTATGCTGCGTGAAGATTTTTACCCTATTTAAGGTGCGTGCGGTTCGCCTAGGTTCCCGATACAGCTAATCATAAGCTGGTAAAACAAATTTGTTCCTGTAGAACTAACGCATTCCCTTGTATGAAAAGCAAAATAGAGAGGTTTGTGCTGGCTAGTTTTCTTATTAAAGTATTCTCAATGGCAACAATTCGGGAGTTCGAAGTTGCTGATGTTGTCTTGGGTTTTATGCGAGAAAAACAGAATGAACACACTTCTTGACAGTTCCTTGCGTGATTTTTAATTGGTGCGAGTGCGATTCAATATCTCTTTCATCGTCGTAGCCGCTAATAGCCCCATTCTATAAGTATGAGAAGGACAAAAATACTATCAAATCAGTAACATATTATCTGTACTTCTCTTACGAAGAATTAATACAGCAACAAAAAAGCATTCCAAGTGTTCCGTACCGAAAACAGCTCGTGCAGTTGAAATGCTTGTAATTGACCAAATGTCTTTGAGTAGAATTGCGTTTCCTAATCAAAGGCAGCTATGCAATCAAACTGCTAGACTAGGGCAGCAAGCAGTTCAAATGCTGAGAGCGGCCAGCTGTACAGCCTTTTTAAATGCTTGGTGGTTGCCTGGGTAGTTATTCTACTTTTAAGTTTTTCCGAGAATCCATGGGTTATATTAAGGATTCTAACAGATATTCCTCCAGGGATTCTACCAGGAATTTTACCAAAAATTCATCTAAAAATTTATTCACAGTTTCAACCAGAAATTTCTCCAGGGAAAATCCTTCAGGCATACCCTCAGGTGTCATTCTTCCAGAGATTCCTTCAAAGGTTCTTCTAATAATCATTCAGGATTTCCTCCACTGATTCCTTCAAAGATCAATCCAAAAAATACCTCAAGTGATTTCTGCAGTAATTTTTCAGAGCTTACTCCAAGGCTGGCTCCAAGAATTCCTTCCAAGATTGCTATAACAATTTCTTCAAATATTCCTTCAGGAATTTTTCTTAGTTAGTTCCAAGGATTCCATCATGCATTATTCAGAAATCACATAACGAATTCTTTCAGATACTTCTCAAGAAATTCATCACCAGAAAAGAAATTTCTTCATCAATTATTTATTGTATTTTTTCTACGGAGTCCTCCAGAGATTTACTCAAAAAAATCCCAAGGGGTTTTATAATGATTCCTTCAAATATTCCACCAAAAAATCCTCCAAATATTTATTCAGAAATCTCCAGCGAAACTTCAGGAAATCCTAAACAGATTCAATATGGATTCTTTTCCTACGATTTCACGAGGAACTCCTCTAGAAATGCTTGAAGAGATTGAAAAATTAATCCCTCCCAAGAAATTATTACAGGAATTCGATCAAAAATTCCACCAGGAATTGCTCCTATCAAAAATCTTCCAGTGATTCTTCTAGCGATTTGCCTAGGAATACCTCCAAAAAATCCTTCAGCGATTAATACAAACATTCTTGCCGAGATTGCTTCAGGGAGTTTTCGATAGAATTTCCTTCGATAATTCCTACAGAAATACATGTTGAGATTTACTCCAGGAAATCATACAGTGAATTACAATATCTATATAAATAAAAATGGAGTGGTGTTTGTATGTCATGAAATGGCTTGAGAACGGGCTATCGGATTTTGAAAATTCTTCCATACTTATGTTCCCAAAGAGTTCCGACGTGTTTGTGTACATAAAAAGTACAGGATGTTGCACGGGAAAGTCGAGAAAAACGGAGGTGAACGGAACTGCCATTTTGTACGGGACGTTTCAAGGCATTTTACAACAGCCTACTTGATGGCAAGACGAAGTTTGCCGGGACCACTAGTAGTGAATAAAATAAAGAATATCTCCAAGGATTCATAAAGGATTTCCTCCAGGGATCCCACCAGGAAACTTTCAGGGATTCCCCGAGAGAAGAAATAAAAAAAAAATCTACACGGAATTCCCCCAGGAATTCATTTGGAGATTCCGCTTGCAATTTTTTGAGATGTTCTCTCAGGTTATTCTCAGAGGATTCTTTTAGGGAATCTTCAATAATTTATTTTATAAATTCTTACAGTGTTTCCTTCAAAGATTCATCCTTGAATCCCTGAAGGAACCCGAATGCCACACCTGAGATTTTTGAAGGAATTAATTCTAGAAACTACCAAAAATTTCTCCTTGGATTCTTTAGGAAATTCATCTATCAATTCCTTCCAGCATTTCTTGAAGGATTTTTTCCAAGGAATCCACCTTAGAGAATCTTGTGGGATTGCCTTCAAAGTTCTTCCAGAGATAAATTCCTTAACATATCATCTCCTGTGGATTTTCTGAGAATTTCTGCAGTGATTTCCTTGGGTGATTCCTCCAAGGATTGTACAATAAACAGTTTTATGAATTTTTCCAGTTTTTTTTCTTGAAAATCCTTCCAGGGATTTAACCTGAAGACATTCAGAGAAATGCTTTGTTTAATCATCTTCGTTATGGGATCCTTGGAGATCATCTTGGCGGAATCCTCTGAGGATTTTTCCAGATGTTTTGTTTTAGAAGAACCTTTAGAGGATTTTTTGAATTCCCGGTAAAATCGTTGGAAAAATATTTCTGAAAGATTCTGAAAGAATTTTTATCCCCATGAGAATTTCAGCTGATTCTTGAAGGTTTTCCTGATGCAAATCATGGAGAATCATCTGGGTGAATTACAGATGCAATCCAGGGAGAACCTCTGGTGGAATCCTTATAGGAATACCTGTAGGATTTTTAGTTGAAATCTTTGGAGGATTTTTAGTGGGATTCTAAGTTTTAACCGTTTGAGGTAATCCTAGCGGAGTTTTCGAAAGAATTACTGGTGGAATTCAGTTTTTGAATCCCAGGAGGAACTCGTCATAGAGTCGCTGGATGATATACTGGTGGATTTAAAAATTACTTTGTAACTTATAAGAAATATTTGGTAAAATTGCCGAAGGAATTTCTGAAAACCCTAAGAAGTCCTTAAGATTTTCCGCGAGAAATTACTTGAGAAATTCCAGAAGGAATCTCTTGAGTAATTTCGCTTATCAATTTTTTTCGATATTAATTCCTCAAAGAATTTCGGGAGGCAGCCCTCTATTAATTCCTGGAGGACTCCTTTTAATAATTCCCTAGAAAAATCCCTGGAAGGAAATTCTGGTAAAATCCTTTAATAAATTCCGGGAGGAATCCGTAGTAAACAGCCTGATGGAACCCTGAAAAATCCTAGAGGAATTCCTGAATGAACATTTAGAAGAACTCTTGGTAGAATCCCAGCCAAAACTTCTGATAGAACTCCAGAAAGTGTTCATGATAGTGTCCCATTAGGATTTTATAATGAAATCTTAGAAGTATTTCAAACCTCAGAAACTCCTAATGAAAGCCATTGAAAGACTCCTGATGAAATCCCTAGAGAAACTTCTCAGGGAAGAACCTCTGATGTAATCCCTGGAGGAATTTCTGAAACTCTTGATAGAATTCCTGTAGGAATTACAGGTAGAATATCTGAAGGAACTTTTAAAGGAACTCCTACAGAAACTTTATAGAAAATTCCATGTGCAACCTCCGAAGAAACTTCTAATTGAATCCCTAGCGAAACTTCTAAAAAAAACCGTAGGAATTCCAGGCGAAATTTCTGAAAGAAAGAACACTTGATGTAATCCCCAGAATGAACGACAAAGGGTGATGACCAATTGGATGGTCACCACAAGGTGTAATCAATCTAAAAGATTTTTAGTTCCAAATGAAACTATCACGAAAAGACTCTTAGAGCTCAACAAGAGAGTTCTTTGTATATACATTGGCCTATTAACTGGACACTGTCCGAGTAGATATCATTTAAAGAATATTGGTCAGGTTCAGAATGATATCTGTCGTTTCTGTAACATGGAACGCGAAACCTCGGAACACCTGCTCTGCAGTTGTAGTGCATTATACAAGCGCAGATCCAAATTTCTAAACGGGGGTTATTTACCACCAAGTGAAATTTGGACTGGAAATCCCAGTGTTGGTTCTCTGGCCGCACTGCGTGAGAAATCTGTCTTCTCACGCGGTGGACGGTGCTAACGCTCCCGAAGTTTAAATGACATTCGTCCCCATGGCAACTTGATCGGCTCAGCTGATAGCGTCGTGAGGCGTAAACCAACATAGCCGACGATCAGTAATCATCAGTTGTTGTTAGCCCACAGAAGAGACAAGTTGTAAAACCTCAAGTCGGAAATAAAAGTAACTTAAGCTAAAGGTGTCAAAGTGATTTAGCAATAAAGTGTGTCGCATGTAAAGTGTAGTGTAGTTCGGCTCCCTAGCAGTGAAGAAAGTGCCCCCCGTACTATTGTGTGCTGCTATCATCAGTAGCTGCTGTTTGTGCATTTTCGGTCGCCTGCTCTGCCTCCCAACGGTTGATTGGTGTACGGCCACCCACTCGACGGTGATCTCAGTGCTGTTTGCAAGTAGGGTACCGGGCCTACGTTGGCCACGTATCACAGAGGAAGAAAATTAACACAGCGTAGGGGTATGCACCAACACCCAGTAAGGTTGTGGGTTTTATTATAGAGTTAATTGCCTGACTGGGAAAAGACGCGTCAAAGTGCTTAAGCTGTTCACTTGATTCATGGTGGACAGTTTTAGTTCCTTCAATGATGCGAATAGTAAAAAGGGACATGCCACAAAAGTTCAATCCAATGGACGCAGTGGCTTAACCTTCCCAACAAAAAAAAAAAAAATCCCCGGAATAACTCCTAATGTAATTTCTATAAGAATTTGTGATGTAATTCCTCAAGAATTTCAGGTGGAATATCTAAAGAAACTTCTGATGTAATCTCTAGAGGAACTTCTGAAGGTATATCTATAGGAACTCCTACTGAAATGTCTGAAGAAATTACTGATAAGATTCCTGAAAGAATTTCTGATGAAATCCCTGGAGAGCCTCCTTATGCAATCCCCAAAAGAAATCCTGATGCTTTTTTTTTTTGAGGATATCCTGGTATAATCTCTACAAAAATCCTGATCTGATGGAATCCCTATTGGAGCTCTCGCTGAATTCCTAGAAGGAATTCTTAATAAGATAGAACTCCTGATAGAATCCCTAGAGGAACCCCTTATGATATGCCTGATAATCCTGATGGAATTTCTAGAGGAACTCCTGATGTAATCTCTGGAGGAGCTTTTGATAGAATCGCTGGAAGAATTCCAGGTGAAATTTATGAAGGAACTTCAGATGGAATCATTGGAGTAATTTCTGATGAATTCCCTAAGAGAGTTCCTGATGAAATTCCTATAGAAATTCCTGATGAAATCCCTAGAGGAATTCCTGATAAGTTCTATTACTCTTGATAGAATCCTTAGAGCTTTGGAGGAACTCCCGATATAATCTCTAGAGGAATTCCAGGTGAAATCTCTGAAGAAACTCTTCATGGAATCCCTGGAGGAACTCCTGATGAAATCCCCAGTAGAACCCTGATGGAAGACCTAAAGGTACTCTTGATAGAATCCCTATAGGAACTCCTGATGGAATCCCTGGAGGAGCTCGTGATGGAATCTTTGAAGGAATTCCTAACGATATTATAGAAGGAATACCTGATGAAATCATTGGAGGGACTTGTGATGAATTCCCTAGAAGAGTTCCTGATGGAATCTATATAGGAATTCTTGATGAATGGCTAGAGCTCCAAAGGTACTCCTGATGGAATCCCTAGAGCAACGTTTGATGGAATCCTTGGAGGAAAATCTCAAGTTATTCTTGAAGGAACTCTTGATGAAATCATCGGAGGAACTCGTAATAAATTTCCTTGAAGATGTGCTGATGAAATCCCTGGAGGAATCCCTGATAAGATTCCTGATAGAATTTTTAGAGCAACTCCTTAAGGTATCCGTAGAAGAAATCCTGAGGAATTTCCTCGAGAAACTCCTCAAATAATCTCTATGAGAATTCCTTATAGAATCTCTCGAGGAATTCCAGGTGAAATCCCAGAAGGAACACTTGATGGAATCCCTGGAGGAACTCCTGATTAAATCCCTAAAAGAACTCTGATGGAAGCCCTAAAGGTTATCCTGATAGAATCCCTATAGACACTCCTGATGGAATCCCTGGAGGAATCGCTGATCAAATCCTTGAAGGAACTCCTAATGAAAGTCTTAAACATCTCTACGAAGAGGTTTTGATTCCGCGTCCAGGCTCTGTGTCCTAGTCCAGGTTCTGTTTCCCTCGAACCAGCAACAGCATTTGGATAAACAATTCGGGGTACCTGGATGTAACCTCATATTGGTCTTTGGCATTATATCTATGATGTTCCGGATAAAAAGTCATGAATTTTGAGCCGTCTATCGATATGAGTGAGTAGGATTACAAAAGTGTCCTACTGAGGCCCTCCCGGAACCGATTCCGGGGTATCCTGATGTGGCCAGAACCTCATAGTGGTGTTTGGCACTATATCCGGAACATCATAGGGATAAAAAATCATGAATTTTGAGCCGTTGCACGGTAGTATTCTTTGAGTTTCAGAAAATGTCCTCTCTGGGTACATTCAGAAACCGGTGCCAGGTGACCGGGTATCCGAAATGGCCAGAATCAATGAGAACCAATGTCATTCGACCTTCTGGCAGCTTTTTACTTATATAAAGTACACAATGAATAATTTGCTTACCACTAATCTTGAATAATCTAAGGGAACTATCACTTCCGGAACGAATATACCCCATTTGAATCCGGAATAACCCCGTAACCAAGTGGCCAATCCCAATTCTTCCGGAACACAATAAATCTTGAGGAGTATGCGGTTTGTTTGAGACCAAAAGATCCAAAATGAGAGTTAATCAACGCAACCCTTTAGCTATCATATGTGTTTCTTGGTATGTATTATGTAAAGACAAGGTATAGAATAAATTTACTAGTCAAGTTTATGCGATCTTTGTCTCAAATTATATTCCACATGAGCATAGAAGTCATTACTCCCACTTTGCCCTATTTCAATTGTTGCGATCGCTTCAAATGTGAAGCAACAACCTCTGATGATGATGATGATGGTCCCGCCACATACCCCTACAAAGGTTTGAGCTAGACGATATATCTTTAAGATAATTATTATGATCAATTTAATCAGATATTGCAAAACGAAACGGTCTGATTATTTTTTACAGATATAAATAACATAGAAATTTTCATGCTATACAGCAACAAATAAATTTTGTAAACACCATTGATCTTAACCACAGATGTTCATAAGCATAACCAGTGATCATGAAATTCCAACAAAATCCAAAACCTTGTCAGGATTGAAAACTCCGCAAGACGATTTCAAAACTATCGACAACATTCGCATTTTCAAGAAGTTTCCGACATTCAACCAGCGAGCCTACTAATAATCCAAAGAATCCTTCAACAGTGCAATTGTCCAATTTTGTTTACAAATCATAAAATAGTCATTTATACCTGTATACCGCGCGCGAGACTCAAACTTTTGTAGACTTCACAAAAAAATAGGTTTTAAGCTAAAGCTACGTCAACAATATAAAAATCCATCATCATCATCAGGGTGAACATAATAGTTTGTCTATACCCTAATGAAATAAAACAAATAAATTATGCAATCAAATAATCTGTTTGTAAAAACATCGTCAAGATACAAAATTAGTCATTATTAAAAAAATACCATTTGGCTGCTCAAAATACAGCTTTTACGTGTGAAATGCATAGTCTCTTGAACTGTGACAGAGTCGTTGCACGCTTTATTTGTATTGGCATAGAATTGAAAACATTTATTCCTTTGTAGTATAATGAGTTTTGTGAAGCACCATGCAGAAAATTGGGTGTTCTGATTTCGTCCGCGTTTCTTGTGTTATATCTATGAATGTCACTTCCTCTTTCAATTCTGTCACACAAATATCGAGGCAGCAAACCGTTGACTACTTTAAAAACGAACACCATTGTCAAATAAACAATTCTTTGCTTCACTGACAGCCATTGTAGAGCGTCTAACAAAAAAAGTGAGGAAGTGAGTCTATCACATCTTAAAATCAAGCGCATAATTTTATTTTGCAAGCGCTGCAATCTCGATATTTGTGTTTCATTAGCCAAAAACAAAATGGAAGGGCAAAAATCCAAGTGAGGAGAGATGATTGATTTGTACAACAATATCTTACTAGCAATGGTTAATTCGTTTTTTAATCGACAAAGAATACCGTACTTCTTGGCTATTTTCTTGATGACATTGTTAATATGAGTGGCAAATTTAAGCTTATCATCAATAATCACGCCAAGATATTTAATTTCTCGAACGCGATCAATTGCCTCATTGTCAATTTCAACAGAGACTTGTTCATTATTACGATTCCGCGAAATGATCATGAATTTTGTTTTACTTATGTTCAATTTCAGTTGTTTAAACTTCAACCATCTACTTAAATAACGCAAATCTTCATTCAAGTTTGAAACGGCTTGTTCTAAATTTTTAGCTGCAATGAATAACACGGTGTCATCCGCAAACAAGTTAATATCACAAAATCGTAAAACTCGTCTCATGTCATTAATGTACATAATAAATAAAATGGGCCCTAATACACTTCCCTGTGGAACACCAAGATTACTTTCCACGGGACTGGAAACCGAATTATTAAAAACAGTCCGTTGAGTTCTTCCACACAAATAGCTTTCGAACCATTTGTATGCAGAACCCGAAATTCCAAAGCGCTCGATTTTTTTCAACAATAAGGGCCTAGAAATCGTCTCGAAGGCGCGTTTCAGATCCAGAAATACAGCAATGATAGTTTCTTTACACTCCATTTTTTCTTTCCATTTGGCTAAAACCAAGTTCAATGCGGTTTCACAAGAATGTCCTTCTCGATATCCCGATTGCTCTGGTATCAGCAAGTTATTATTATTCAAATATTTTATCAGTTGGCCTTTAACAACAAGTTCTAAAATTTTCTCTAATGTGTGCAACATGTTGATGGGACGAAACTCTTCGGCTTTAATCGTTCCAGCAACCTTTTGTATAGGAATCACTAAAGATTCCTTCCAAACCTGTGGCACGTGCCCGGTTCTCAAAGATTCATTTATAAGGTCCAACAGATTGTGTCCAATGACATGAAAGCAATCTTGCACAACTCTAGCATTAACATTATCTACTCCAGCCGTTTTATCTAAAGAAAAACATATACTTCTTAATTCATCAAATGTAATCGGGTGAAAACATTCAAGTTTACATCTACTATTAACCGGCTGTTTAATTTCGTCAGGTTCAGCAACCAACTCAATAGATTGGTTGATCGATGAAACGCTATCGACAAAATATTTGTTAAAATTACATGCAATTTCTTGTTCTGACTGTTCTAATGTGCCATCGAAAGTTATGGATCGCGGATTACAATTATTAGGTTTCAATAAAGACTTTAAAATTTTCCATAACTCCTTGCTGTTGTTCTGATGCTGATCGATTTTCCTCTGAATATATTCACAGCGGGTCTTTTTCAACGTTTGTGAATATATATTTCGCGCTAACTTGTACCTTCTCCAGTTATTATCATTATTTCTCCTTAAAAACTTTTTGTACAGTTTATCCCTCTTGCGTTTAAGACGAAGTAGCTCTAAACTGTACCAGCTGTTTGAGTTTTCTAGAGATACAAACTTTTGTTCAACTAACTTATTGGTACTGGTTTTTAATATTTCCGTTAAAACAGCTGCTTTATGATCCAAACTGCCCGCACTATTACGCAAACCCATACTTCTTTCAACAAGATTTGATACCGCCTGTTTTGAATATTTCCTCCAGCACTTTTTTCTTACAAGATTATCTCGAATACTACTGTTATCTTCAATATTTATAACTAAAGTTTCATGATCGGTTATTTTCAAATCTGAACATGTGACTGAGTTTACTGTATCGAAATTAGAATAAACATGATCAATAATTGTTCTATTGTGCCGGGAAATTCGAGTGTAATCGGTAACTTTTTGTTTCAAATTAAAATACTCAGCCAAACGCCTCAAATGATTCGAATTCGCATCACTCCAATTGATATTAAAATCGCCAGCAAGTACGTTAAGTTTACTAGGATCTATAAATGTCTCAAACCAGTTTTCTAAAATTTCAATAAAACGCTGGTCGCTTGAACTGGGAGAATGATACAAAATACCATAATTACCCATCTTCATGCCACGTACAACCGTAATGCCTAAGAACCAATTACCATCATGCGCCTCGTTTGATTGAAGCTTGAATTGAACTGATTCTTTGACATAAATAGCAACTCCGCCAGTGTGTCTTGAATGTGACAAACAAGCAGCAATATTGTAACCCGGAATATTATACTGATTAAATGCGTCAATGTCTACAATATGTGTTTCCGCAAGAAGTACCAAAAATGGACGTTTTTCCTCTACAATCTGACGTAATGCAACGTAGTTTGTAGATAATCCAGCAATATTAAAATACAAAATGTCTAATTGGTTCACATTACTACTGGAACTTGTTTGCTATTTATTGAAATGCAAGCTGCTTTTTTTCTGATCAAATAGCTTCTTATATGCCATACATTCATTCTTACTGAAAGCTGGATGATTAATATTCAAGTTCATGTTACGTTCATTATTCATTTTTATACAATTTACACATTTCAATACGGTTGACGTACACTCCGATGTTTTGTGACTTCCGCTGCACTTAGAGCACGCAGTGCTGTTGTTGCACTTCGTACTCATGTGCCCGAATTCTCCACATTCGAAGCATCTTAATACACTAACCGCGGGAACTACAAGGCACCGATCAAATTTTACATTAACTTTTTTGGCAGTTAAGAGACAGCTATACGTATCAACATCTACTTCGATTACGGCATTGTATTGCTTGTATCGGAAGCGTGGATTTTCATAAACATTTAATACTTTCACATCATTAATCGCGATATCTTCATTATGACCTTTTAAATAGTCAATGATGACATCGGAGGAATATTTATAGCTCATACCCAACACTTTCAATCTTGGCACCGATGTTGGGACAACAGCGCTGTAGTTTTCACCCAGATCGTTTTGCATGCCATTTTTCACAAGATCAACATTATATCCTGTTGCACACTTCACAATTACGGAGCCATCTTTCCCGTTTCTAAAGCTACTTATCTTGTGTATTTTTGGATCAAGTTTTTCAAACAAAAATTTGCGAGTGTCCTCGCTGCTCTGATTGGACGTTGGTTTAATCACAATAACCGGACGAGTCTCACTTTTTTTTGGTGAATTTGGTTTAGGACCTTTACTTTTACTTTTCCGAGCTTTTTTATTAACTACTGTAACAAAAGGATTCGCGTCTTCAAAAACATCGTCATTATCAAAATCATCAATTTCATCTGTATTACTTATTTTCCGTTTTTTCCGTGCACTAGAGGTTGATTCCAAATGAACCGACCTAGATGCATCACGCGTACTTTTCATTGTAGCTAATTTCATTTTATCCGCATTAAATTGAAAAAATGAACTTGTCATATTTTCCATTTTGCCATTGATTAATTTCTCAATATTATTTACAGCCTCATTAAGAGTGCCGTTAACATTCTGTACCAATTCTTCCATACCGGACTTTAACGCGTTGCCTATCTGAGCAGCCAGTTGGTTTCGAATATCATCGATAGAATCCGAAAGTGAAGAAATTTTCTTCATATCTTCTTCCATTGATCCGATATTAAACACGCTACTGTTCTGCTCACCACAACTCGGACGAGATAGGCAATCATCACACTTGAAAAAAACATTTGCATTATCTGTGATCAACCTTGCTGCTGCCTTGTTTTCAACGGAGGAACACTGCGCATGGAAGTATTTCTCGCATCGGAAACAAAACAATGGCAGCCCGTTGATCGCAATCCCCCCCCTGCATGCCCCGCACTCCATCCCCCCCGCAATGACTACCGAGGAGTTAAAGCGCACAACGATACACAGAGAGACAAACAGTGAAACAATACCGCACAAACAAACTCAACCACAGCTTGCTGACGAAATTGCCTTATGGCACCGTCACTTGCAGCCGTGGCGAGGGAAATTAAATTCAATTTAAACACAACAGGCAACGGAGAGACTACTGTCTTCTACTTATCCTGATCACAAACACTTTTAGGCACACGCAGATTGTAATTTCTTCGCGGCACTCTGCTGATTTCACACGCAAATTAAAATTTAATTAACACCGCACGGCAAGACAAACCACAATGTTCACCATCACACCTCTCGCAAATACCTCCGTGTAGAAAGTCCATCCCAAGAAATCTTTATAAAAACCTTGGTCCATCCAATCACTTTCATCAATGATGAGTCATCTTCCGAAATAAACAGACCTTATCTGCCAACGGTTTTCAGTTTTCATTAACTCTTTCGCTCCAAAAGAACCACTCAAACCGGATGATAGTCCGATGTACCGTCGCAAAGTTCTCCGCCGCTCATCATTTATTTATAAAACCTTATCGGTAAACACGTGAGTTATAATTATACACATCGCACTTCCAGCATCCAGATCGCGCTGCTACGAGTCTTCCGCCTTTGTTGGAGGCTTATCAGTCAGTTATTCAGAGTCGTTGCGATCGTTAGGATGTTCAGGCTGCTGGAATGGTGAGTACGAGTGTTGAACGTGAGTAAGGAACTGAACACGATAATAAGAGTTTTTCCTATCGATCACAGGTTCGCATTTTTGTGGTTGCTGAGTGGTGCAGTTAGTGATGATCTGTACATCTGTCAGCATCGGTTCAGTGTCAAGGAGGGATTCTACGTGTACGATGCGGATTGCAGTAACTACAATGATCAAGCGTTGGCAAAGGCGAACTTCAACGAGGATCGCGAGCTTTGGATTCGTAATGGAACGGTCGAAGACATAGGGAAGCTGTTGAATGGTAGTCTGTATGACATAACCAACCTGAAGATCACGAACTTTGCACAGGAGGGAAGCACCCCGATCACAGTGTTTCCAATTGATTCGATGAGGTTTTCGATTCTGGATCTGTCGAATGATGGAATTGAGAGGTTGGAGATTACGGAGGATGATCATAGGCTGACGCATCTGGATGTTAGGAAGAATAAGTTGACAGATATCGGGAACGTCAGACATCTGATCAAGTTGGAGTCACTGAAGGTGGATAATAACGCCATTGAAAGTGTATCGTTGGATGACTTCAAGAGTTTGTGGGATTTGCTGGTGCTCTCGTTGGCTAGCAATCGGATATCCAGTATTACGTCGTCGGAGGAGATTGCATTACTGAAGCTGCGATCGATTGATATCTCGGACAACCAGCTCACAACATTAGACGTGTCACTGTGGAAATTCCCTCAAGTGAGCACATTCTACATGCATGACAACTCGCTTGCGAAAATCGACGGACTCCGTGGGAAGTTTTCGAAGACATGGGACATCTCGATGGGAGGACGAAACAACTGGGACTGCGCGTGGTTCGACAGGCTGCTGGAGTTTCTGAAGAAGGATCGCCAATTCGCCATGCAAATGTTCGGTGATAAACCCTCTTGCCCGGATGAAACGAGAATGGATGGATTCGTTTGCTGTAACAGTACCACCAATGACATCAGCCCGTAATAAAGCATCACCACTATCACTATCAATAAAATGAAACTACTCGCTGAAAGATAGGTTATTGAGTCTATTAATAATCACTTGTCTCCTCTATCAATTACCGCCGAGTGAAGTGGGTTATAAATAGAACCCAGCGTCTTCTTACACGGGTCAAATGATCGGTGATAATTATGGTCATTACAATGTCCACTTGCTCGGTAGACGCATCTGCCCTATGCCTATTCCGTACGTGCAGAGAAGAGGAACTTGATTCCCAAAGCGACAATGATGATAGGCTGCCATAATCATTTCGCTGGTAATTGCTCATCATCTTTCGCCTTAGCAACAGCACGAGAGCGGTCATCTGGCAAGTGGGTCATAAATTATCAACAGGAACCTGAAGCCGGACTACGATTTCAGCCAGTAATTATGAGCCAAAGTTGCCGCATTAATATCATTAAATTGTCCAGCTCAGAACTAATCCCCCGTTATGGAGAGCAGATAGCTCAACGGTTTATTGATTTATGACGACTCATTTCCATTGGAAGTTTTTCCTTCCTCGTTTATGCTAGAACAAAATCTTCAAACATTTCAACAAAACAAAACAAATTGATGCAAATTTTTGCATTCATTTCGACGACGCCGGATGGCACTCTCGGTCGGTAGTCACTTTCTCCAACTCCGGTTTAACGTTGTCCCAACTTCAAACCGGAGGAAATGGACTGCTACTGGCACGGTTGTTGTCTTCTACGTGCAATCATTTTCTTACCGGGTTTTCTTTAGTGGCACCTTACCCAGCATCGCAGTTTATGTTGTTTTGCGGGGAAAAACGAGTCCGACAACGGTTTCCGATGGACTTGCCATCATCGGTGTCTGATAGAACGGTTCCCGGCATGAGAAGAACGGTGTTGTTCACTTTGTTGCCGACAAGGGCTCCCCTGAAGGATTCACGATGGGAGATTCGGAGCAAAGGGAATAAATTTACGAGGGGTCGCACAGTTTTTATTTATGTTGAATATAGACTAGAGATCGAAAAGCAGCTATGCCAGATAATAATCTTTGAGCTGAACTTTGTTTCAAAATAGTGAAATAGAAGAAAATTTATGAAGGAATTTCAGTTGAATCCAGGTGGCAATTAGGGAAGATTTAAGGATCGATTTTATTCATAGATTTGTAGTAAAACTTTAGGTGCAGTTTGTATTCAATTGATTCCAAAATATTTTGAAATCCGGATGGGATTTCCTAGAGGAACCTCTCAAAATCTTTTATATCGAGATTCTATGCAGAATTGCAGATGGAACTGATAGAGTAGTTTTCAAATCGATAGTTTTTTTAACTCATTTATTGGAACTTTATTTAACTAGACGCAAATACATTTTACATTTACAATTTAAAACAAATTCCAACGCTTGTACAGAGAGATCGTTGTTGGCATCTAAAACAAAATTTACGTAACCGATAAATAGCTTCAGCACCCGATATTTCCTGTCACTGGCTACGTTTCCCAGCTCTGGTAACCGAAGATCGTTGAATCCTATCCTCCTACCTAGGGTTAGGGACGTTCCGATATATCGAATCAGTTTTATCAACTGGTTCCTTTTTCCTGCTCGTGAGTTCTCAAATCGATATGTTTGACGGAACTAATATTTTAATCCAATAATGTCATGAATAATGATCATCATAAGCGTTAAAAACATTGAAATAATTAACACCTACGCAACAATATAGAACTTTGTGTTATGGAATCCTTCCGATATTTTTTTCACTCGATATATCGAAACAAAAAATATCGGAAGAAAGTCATACGAAAAACCAAAAGTAAAATAATGTTTTTCAACATTTTTGTATCACTATGATAATCCTTATACATTGAACTATTGGTAGAAAATGTTGCATGACGCAAAAACATCAAAGTGAACATTCACGATCAGCAAAAAGGAAACGGTTGGTCAAAATGATTCGATATATCGGAACGTCCCTACCTAGGGTTGCTTCCAACCGTGGTTGAAGATAATTCCACAATGCATTCGTTCGTAGGCAAGTAGTGAATTTTTGTTCTAGATCTTCTACGCTGTTTGGACACTGATGACACATAGGACTTTCTACACGGCTTTGTCGGTGTAGAAGTTCAGCATGTGGAATCTTCCCATTCACTAGTAGGTAGTACGTAGATTGTTCCAGAGATGTGAGCCCTTTTGTTCGTATAGTTCTCCAAATTCTCTTCCAGTTTGCTCTTGCGTATTCCTCAACTACTTTTGGCCTCCTTAATCTCTCACGGTAATAGTTGTGTTGGGCAGATGTCGAAGGATTTTCTCTAAGTTGTCCAGGCACGTAAGGGAGTTCCTTGGCAATGCTCTTCAAGCAGGGATAGAGAGCGGGGATCGCTGCTACATTTAGTGGATTTTGAAGGCAGTAATTGAAAGATCTAGCAAACGGTGTGTGTTGTTGATCTTTGAGAAATCTCGTGATCAGCAAAACCTTGCACTTATGCATTGAAAGATGCAAGTTCAAACCACCCATAATTTTAGACAGGTGAGCTGTTAAATAGGATTTCTGAGAGAATATCGTTTCCAGATGAAATTTCCTATGTGTGAAGTAATGCGTGTTATGGCTTGATTCGGAATTCTGAACACAGATGCTAGAAACCTTCGATGTGACGAAAGTGTTAAGCACCACAACCTTCTGCTTTAAGGTGAGATTTCTTGGCTTGAACAACCACATCAACCGAGACGTATTCCTTATGATTTCGCCCCAGTTGAAATCAATTGTTTGCTTTTGCGAGTTGAAGAATGTTACTCCTAGTATCTTGATAGATTCACACACTCGTGGCCAAACAGCGTCATTGTTATGTTGGGTCTCGATGTTAACAGCAAAAGATTTGTCGAAATTCAGGAGTGATCCTGAACACCGTCCGAAGTCCAGAAAAGTTTGCTTAATGAGGTTCAATTTGCGCATGTCGGTTATCACGATCGATATGTCGTCAGCATACGCTACTACCAAATCTAGCGGATGATTGCATATGGTGCGTAACTTAACCAGAAGGGGATGGAGGTAAAGGACAAAAAGATGCATACTCAAAGGGTCTCCTTACCGGACGGAGCGTTGGATTGGGAACTTGGGTGTTAGATTTCCATTGATGAGCAAGCGAGAGCTTGAAGCGGACATAATCTTCCCTAAGAGTTCTATGAAATTACGATTGAAACGAAAGTTCCGCATCACAACCATGAGATAATCTTTACTGACGCGATCAAAAGCATGATCGAGGTCAAACGAAATCAATTTTCCGCAAACACGGCGGCAATTAGGCTCTGCAATTCGATCTTTGATCGAATGAATTGCTTCAAAAATATTTTGTTCAGAATTTGAACATTTTTGACTAGGCGTAAGAAGATTATTCTCGATCATAACGTTTTCCAGACGCTGTTTAAGTATTCTTGATAGTAGCTTGTAGTCATAGTTCAAGAGACTTATTGGCCTATATCCTTTTACCGTATTGTCATTTGATTGAAAGCCTTCAGAAAAAACTCTTTGGGTATCCCATCGTTTCCGGGGGATTTTCGAGAAGCACTTTCTTTAATCGCGAAAAAAATTTCCGCAGTTGTGATTTCGTTCATCATGACAGTATTTGAATTTGAATCAGGAGGGATCACTCGATTGGTTGGAAAATTTTCACCATTATTGAGTTCTTCTGCAGAATACAGATCTTTAAAGAACTCGTACACATGATTTTCTATTTCAGTAACACCGGTTAGACAATGTTCATGATGATGGATGGAACTGATCACAGTTTTCTTCCGATAACGTTCAGCTATTTCAAACACAGAAACTTTTTCACCGCACACAAATCGATCATTCAAACGTTCATATGCTTTGGAAAACCGGCTTTGAACGTTTAACATTTTTGCTTTAATTTCGTTAACTTTTGTCATTCCATTCGGATTATGATACAGTTCACCATACGCATCTCGTAGTCGACGATACAACAGTTTATTTGTCGCATGAAACTCGCGGAACGATTCATTAGTTTTCCATCTGAAAAAACTACGATTTTTTGGCTTTGCACATTCAATCCACCACGACATCCAGCTGTTATAGTTTCGGCGTGCACGCAACCAACGATTCCACTTTTGTCGAAACTCATCCAAATTTTCCTCATTGAGAACATGCGCACGGATGGACCAATAACCACTCCCGTGTGGTTTGCCCAGATTTGGAAAACAGCAACGAATCTTGTACGCCTTATGATCTGAAAAGGACGTTACAAACAGTTCGGAGGTGCGGAGATGGGGAACAAGCGACCTTGAAACGTATATTCGATCTAAACGAGAGGCAGAGTTTGGGCGAATGAAAGTGTAATCTATAGAGTTTCCATGGAGATAGTCCCACGTATCAGAAAGATGCAGATTATCTACTAATTGCTTAAAAGACCTGCTAAATTTGCTTGTACCTGTGGCATCCTTGGCAGCGATCACGCAGTTAAAATCACCACCTACTATCATATGTTCAGCAGAATTTTGCAGATAAAAGGGTAATTGTTCTCTGAATAGTTATTCACGAGCAGAAAAGTTCTGGGTGCCGGAATGCGCATAAACATTGCAAATTGTAACGGAATCAGAAACCTTAACTGTTAAGATACGGCTATTCAGACTTCTCTGGACATTGGAGTAGGGTATATGGGCTCTTAGAGCGATTGCGGTAACTCTTTTATTCTCGTCTATATTGGTGATAACGTTATAACCAGGGATACACATGTTTGCAGATTCAACCTCTTGTAGAAGAATAATGTCTAAATCCACCAAACGAACGAATGAGCGAAGAGAAGCAATTTTGTTTTGGTTGGAGACAGCGTTACAAAGACGTCGAAAGCAGTAAATTTTCAACATTGTTTGTCAGACTTTTATTTTATACATCAGGATCGATTAAGTATAACATGAATAACGTTTGGCACACAATGAATTATTTATTCTTTTGGAAGAGAAACATTCTTCCAAGAAATTTTGTTTTCATCAATTTCTTTCTTTTCGACGTTTTGTCCCTTTGACGTTTTGTCCTTTCGACGTTTCGGCATTCGACATTTTGTCTTTCGACGTTTGGTCACCCAACCATTTTGAACCACCCCCATTTTTCAACCAACTTTTCTACACGATTTAAAACCGTAAAAAAATCAAATTTAGGAAATGTTTTCATGATGGTAGCTAGCAAATAATGTAAAGGTACTGTTAGAACTTCGAATGGCGTTAAAATGAGAATATCATTAGGAGAAAACGGCACAAATCCTTAAATTGGCATTTTGTACCATTTGCCCCTACTGCTTGCTGATGGTGTAGCGCGGATTGCCTACTTATCGTGTGAGAGTCTTCAGTTAGGTATCTAATATAATCTTAGATGTACTCTCCGGAAAACTCACAGAATGAATGACATTTTGTCTTTCGACGTTTGGTCACCCAACCATTTTGAACCACCCCCATTTTTCAACCAACTTTTCTACACGATTTAAAACCGTAAAAAAATCAAATTTAGGAAATGTTTTCATGATGGTAGCTAGCAAATAATGTAAAGGTACTGTTAGAACTTCGAATGGCGTTAAAATGAGAATATCATTAGGAGAAAACGGCACAAATCCTTAAATTGGCATTTTGTACCATTTGCCCCTACTGCTTGCTGATGGTGTAGCGCGGATTGCCTACTTATCGTGTGAGAGTCTTCAGTTAGGTATCTAATATAATCTTAGATGTACTCTCCGGAAAACTCACAGAATGAATGAAAGAAGAATAGAAAATAGTCATGCATAAGCTTTAGCTATTCATGACTATTTGTTTTTCCTAATGTTCAACCACAACTATTTTTTTCCATTTAATTTGTTTACCGGCAAATCGGTCTGTTTTGCTCAAAGTGGGCAATACTATTCATATGAAACAGTATCACTAAAAACGTCTTTCCTTCTGGCTAACGTCCCCTATGGAAACGACTTGGCGTGTTGTTCGAATTACACTACCAAGACAGCCAGGCTGGGAGCTTGGTGCACGCAGCGAACTGGACTATCGAATTTCATACATTTTGCCTTATGAAAGGTGGAACGATTGTTGCAATACGAACGCTTTATCTATCGTTTTAGCATAACACCACATCAAGGCGTCGATAGGCGCGTGGTGTACGCTCGGTCCTTTCGATCGCAAGGTTCTTGGTTCGATTCCAGGTTGCCGTGTAACCGTTTTTTGTTTTCAAATTCTGGTTTCATAAGGCAAATTTATGAATTTCAACCCGATTCCTTGTGGCGAATTTTCATAAGGGGTTCCTATGTTAATCGATAGTCCATTTGCCCGAGTGTGAAATTCTCCAAGAACAATTACTCGATTAATGTTTCCTTATGGAATCGTCCTGAAATCCCGGAAAAAATCCTGATGAAATATCATCGGGAGTTCTTAGAGCATTACCAAAGAAAGTTTTGGAAAAATCTCAAGAAAAATTTCAAGAAGAACAAAGATTGCTCACCAGTCGTTTTCTATAGCCAACCTTAATGTCCGGGCAAAATTAAAAAAAAAATATCCTAGGCCAGTTTTGAAGTTACGCCCTTTTCATTGTATAAGTCTAAAAATTCAAAGGAAATCTGAGATATTTAAACGGGTGCTCATTGGCTGTGATTATCAGAAGCAATATATCATCAAAATTTGTTTCATAGTTGGTTTTTATGTTATTTGTTGGTTATTTGGGGGGAGATTTGAATAAGAAGATATACGCAATTTGTATTTACGCCATTTTTGAGGTGTAACCATTAAAAACACTAATTTTCAATAGATTAATTAGGCATTTTAATACCTTTAGGCATGTTCAAATGTTTTCAATGACACATTGCACTAACATGCCGAAGAAGTCTTCCACAAAGGCTCAAGCGCAGTAAGGCATTACGGAGCTATTTTTATATTATTATTATTACTCATAAAATATTGTTATAGCCCAACTTGATGCTGTGCCCGAACTTACACTTTAGTTGTTGATTAATGCATTTTGGCCAAACTATGACACTCTAGATCACTGTCAATACTTATGTGATCGTTTGTAATATACATCACTACATTAAGATATTCCGCAAATCCAAAATTTTACCATGGGTCTTTTCGATTTCACAAACAATAATAAAAGAATTGTAAGAACCAATCATTCCATTCTCAAACCAACTCGTGAAGGGAAAGCCTTAATATTTGGAATATGCTTAAGAAAATTAGGAAATATGCGTTATTATTTGATTTCATTGAATTCAAAATCATAATTGCAGGATTAAATTTTACATGTCTTCCTTAAACATCAAAACTCTCTTGGAAAGATTATACGCCTGAACCCCGAATGTCATAATCCCGAGTGAACGTATTATCACGCTTAATCCAATTTTCCTGAATAAATAATTACCTCGAATGACATTGCCACGTGAAAATGGAATTCGAGGTAGAACCATTTTAGGAACTGGAACTTGAGGTAATGGTCTCCCAGACAACCAGAAGTCGCATAACAGTTAACGAACAAAGTCGTTTAGTTACACAAATTTCATCACACCCGCATTACATGGTGGATGCTATCGTTCGACAGATGAGTTTCTTCGCATAAAACGCTGTTTTATGAGTTCATACGTACATTTCGTTTCGTTCCGTATACTCGTACAAAGTAAGTCGCAGCAATCCGTAGCAGCTGTCAAATCAACATTATTATCATACATTAAGTCGCATAAGAGAACAGACTAGTTCGCAATAAAATTTACACACTCGCATTGCATGATATTATTCATCATATAAAATATGCACGTATATCGCCTCCACTTTTGTACGTATAAGGCCTTTTCGCAACATCTTATACGTGAAACTTTGCGCATATAAACATCGCATAACGCAAAAGGTGATTTCGTTATGCGTATTCTGGTTGTCTGGGCTCTAGGTTTATTGTATTCGGCGCAATGGAATTCAGAGTAAAAGGACACAATTAAAAAATAAATATGGTAAAAAAAGTTGTTCATGTATTCTGCGTAAATTCCAATTTTGATTACCGTAAAATCGTTTATTGTTCCGTGGAATAATTCTTCACACACGAAAATAATCATTCTTATTGAGCTACTCAAACCTCCTCAAACTGACGAAGACAAACTTCTAAAATTAAGTTCTTAAAGTAATACGGTTTTGAATTCCATGAAAGAATTTAATAACGGATGTCGTGAATTTTATTGTATTCAATACATTGCTAACCTTGTAACTTCTTTTTTTATCTTCTCATTCAAAACACCACCCAGAAGTTACAAATAACTATATAAACCAACTTTGATCAACTTATTATTTTATATTTTTCTGACAATCACGGCCTATGAAAGCCCATTTAAATATTTCAGATTTCCTTTGCATTCGTGAACGTCTACAATCAAAAGAGCTTAACTTCAGAACGGGCCCTATGATTATTCTAATTTTTTTAAATTTTGTCCAGACTTGCAGCTTTTATAGAAAACGACTAGTGAGCACATATTTGATGGAAATTTTTTTAAGATAATATACTTTTGGAAGACTAAAACCCCGGAGTAAGTCTTGTAGGAGTTCCTTACTGAAGCTCTGAATAAATTCTTGAGACAATTTCTGAAGGAGTTCATGATGGTATCCTCTTTTGTATTCCAGAATGAATTCCTTAGAAATTGTTAGAGGAATCCCTCAAGAAACCCCAGAAGGCATCCTTGAAAGATAATGTCTGGAGGACCCCCAGAGAAAGCCATGCAGAAGTCCTTGGAGATATCCCTTGACGCATTTTTCCAAGAATCCTGTATTGATTCCTTCAACAGCGTCTAAATATTTCCTAGAGCAAAGTCTACAAACAACCGACTTTAGTTCGACCCCTCGTCGTCGGTCTACGTAGTTACCTTTTCATGTGTACCGGTCAGTTCGCGTCGACGACGTGAACCTTTTATCGGGCGGCAGAACCCTGCAGCGGCACATACACACACACTTCAGTCGTTCACCGGCGGTCGGAGGTGGCAACGAAACGGACAAAAGAGCACGGATACACCAAATAAGTAAAACGGAACCATCATCGCCAGCAGCAGCCCGCAGAACACTTCCTCCAGTTCGGTATCCTTCTGCTGCTGAGAGTGTTCCTCGTAGTTCAAACGCCCCATCGTCGTCGGTCCCGTAACTATATCTACACGTATAGCTTCATCATCTTTAATGCGATAGAAGAGTGCCCGCCAGCCTGGAGCCAATCTTTTCTTCTTTGAGCGTCATTCAGAGTGTCTCAGCCATCGCCCACAGCCACGTTACCGAGGTGGTGGAGTGGGCAGAAGAAGGAAATCTTTGGTGCTGCTGCCAAGGGTTTCCCTTTCGTCGTGTAGTCTACATCTCTGCAGTGTTTTCCCGTGTCGGATCGGAGTACCTACTGCTGCTACGTGCTACAATTTTCGGCGTTGCTCACCCTCTTCCATCGTCTGTGAAGGTGTGTCGACGAAATCGAAACCCCCCGGGCGGGGTGAGTTCGCAAAAAATGTAATCTGTAAGCGGAAAGTATGAAATAAAAGTGCGCTACTCGTAAAACTTACCGGGGAGAGGAACTTTATTCATACGCTTCATGCACAGCTTTGCACCGCATCCAACTTCGTGATGGGGATGTTGAACGTGTGTATGAGGGATGTTTGTGGCGGTTCCAAATGAATCTCGTACCCAGTGATGGGTACTTTGGTTTTATGAGTTATCAATATGGGCGAACTCTATGCATTCAGGTTAAGCGAACGAACGGAGGGTGGGAACTGTTGTAATGAAGGTGCATGACATCGTTATTTTGATTCATCGCTGATAATTTTGCCTGCGTTAAAATTTTACGACAACGTGAGATTTCCAATTACAGCGCTCTGATTTCTGAGAAAATGTTAACTTTATTCAAGGACATACTTGTGATGTCTAGAATTTACACCATACATTTTTTTTATGGTGATGAGTATTGAACGTCTCAACAATGTTGTTGAAACACAGCTTGGTAAATTTACTTTCATAGCTGCCCATTTGCCTTTCCGAAGCGTTGGACAACGACGGACAGTTCAACCGCTTCAAACTAACTGATTTTGATTCATCTTAATGTTTTGTCATTGGCCTAACATTGATCGTGGAACATTTCTCAAAGCGATTTCACATGAACGATCTGACGATTACTCTTCAGGATATTTGTCAATTCAATATTCTGATAACTCCACTTGTTTTTCCTTGCCTAGAAACCCTTCTACGGTTGATTTTATCTTAATCGACTTTTAGCCTTTATGCCTTTGTGAGTTACTCATGATGATTGTGATTCTGTGGCTCCTGTTAGATATCAAATTTCACAGGCAGCAATTTCCAATCCCATAAACTATATTTTTAAATTATTTAGGAGCTGACTAACATGTACGCCGTCGCGCCACGACGCCGCCGACTATCCATTTCCATCGATCAACATCACGCCTTCGATTTTGAATTTTCACACCGACAAATAGTGTAGTTAAAAAAGTTCAACAATATTGAAATGAATACCCCAATGAATATTTAGGTATTGTAAAGGAATTTTTACAAATTGTCGTATATGAATGTATCAAGGGTTTCCAACAAGTTGTTCAGAAAATTCAGGATCCTCCAGGAATTCTTTGACAAATCCAATCGATAATCATTTTTTGAGAATACCTTCTAAAGTGTGAATTCACTGAGTAATGATTCCTGGGATTCCTTCGGGATTTATTTAAAAATATTTAGTCTTTCTAGCATTCTCCGTGGAGTTTTTCCGAGGATTCCACCAAGATTTCCATTGGCTTCCTTCCAGAAATTTTTCCTCAAAGAATTCTTCAGAGTTTAAATTTAGGATTTTTTTTCTTGAAAATTATTTTTAAGGATTTCTTCGACATGTTGTCTATAGATTCCTCAGTGAATTCTTCAAAAATATATACAATTTTTTCTATAAATTCAAGGATTTTCTTCAGAATTATCAAGGATTCCACAGTAAATTCTTTAAGAAATTTTTCGTTTGTATGTTTTTGCTTAAGATTTTTCCAGGCTCCAAGCATAGTTTGTTGTTTATTTTTTCATTAGTTATTTTTTGCGTTTCTTCATAAATAAATTCTCTTAGCAATTCATTACAATCTAATTATTTATTCTGGAATATTTCTATGCATTTGTAAATGCAAATTCTGCTAGAATTCTCTTACAAATGTAAAAGAAAAAAAACCGGAAATATCTTTAGGATTTCCTATACGAATTACTCCATACGTGCCTCTAGAAACTCATACAGAATAGATACATCTTCTTCTTCTTCTTCTTTCTGGCGTTACGTCCCAATTGGGACAAAGCCTACTTCTCAGATTAGTGTTCTTATGAGCACTTCCACAGTTATTAACTGAGAGCTTTCTTTGCCGATTGACCATTTTTGCATGCGTATATCGTATGGCAGGTACGAAGATACTCTATGCCCTGGAAATCGAGAAAATTTCCTCTACGAAAAGATCCTCGACCAGCGGGATTCGAACCCACGACCCTCAGCATGGTCATGCTGAATAGCTGCGTTTACCGCTACGGCTATCTGGGCCCATACAGAAGTTATTTATAGCATGCCTTCAAAATTGTTTCTATGATCCCTGCATAAAATTTTCCATTTACTTTCCAAGTACATGAGAAAAATATCGCCTATGTTACCATATGTGAAATTACTCAATAATGCTTCCAATAAACAAGGAGGATTTATAAATGACTACATATTGATTCTGTCAAATGTGCCTGAGAGGTTTTCTCTAGCTATTTATCTAAAAGTTCTCCAAGTATTCCTCTGTGTAATTGTATCCTAGCCATAGATTAATTCTAGAGTTCTAGAAAAAAACGTTCGAAAATCTCTCTAGGATTTCCATCAATGATTCTTCGGTGCATTTTCTCAGGAATAATTCAATATACCGTTTTGATTCATATTACGGACACTTAAGGCCTCCGGGAAGAATAACACAGCATAGAGCATACAAAATAAATAATTCTGTATGACTTCTCAGCGTTATCAAGCGCCGGAAGCACTTAGCTTTCGAATGGTGGGTAAAGAATACGCTCCCGTAACTTTAATAAGGTACAGTGGGGGAAGTGTAGCAGTGGGGTAAGTGGATCATTTGTCAATATAAAGCATAAATACTTGAATATGCTGAATGTTTTCGCACCATTGCTTCGTTTTAGGTTACATTCTTACGCCCACACTGAAACTATTGCAAAACTGGTACTACACGTACACTAACACAAGCAAACTTGTTAGCTGCAAAAAGTAATTAATTTGAAAATTGTTTTCCATCAATCAAAAATTCATTGTATCTGTGTCTAAAATCGAATTCTATTATTTTTTTCGACACATGGTGAGCATTTCAGTTCTAATTGAATGAATCACAATGAAAAATATGTCATTTTTATAAATAAATACAAATGTATTGGACATGGTACACTTACCCCTACTTTTTAATGGGGTGGGGTAAGTGGATCAAGAATAATTATCATATATTGGCAGACTGCTTACGAGAAATTTAATAAGCTATAATACCCGCAAATGTTGTTTTCTTTATTTTGTTCTATTCCTAGCTTGAATTTGTCATATTGGCCATAGAAAATTTAAATTAATCCACCTAAAAGTTTTTTTTTAACCTTTTATTGTATAAAAAAATATTAAAAGAATAATAATTTCAAAATTCACACGAAACTTTTCGTGGTTTATCTAAGCTGAGTTGTAAAATAGCAAAATATACTTATTTTCCAATCAAAAGCATAGTATCGTACCTTATTTGACCATATAAATTGTTCTAGACAGATGATACACATATATTCATAAATAAAATAGAAGGATTTCAGTTTGTTATTCAAAAGTATATGTAACTAATGTTTTTAAACCATGCGTGTTTTTCGAAAATATCTTTAAGAATAATCCTACAATACTTCTGTTTGACTTATGCGTAGAAAAGGAAGAATTTTCTCCAAATTTTTCTAGTTACAATGTTTTTTTTTTTTTGTTCAAATTAGTATGAATTGATATATACATACTTTTTATAATATTTTGATTTAATAAAAATACTTTTTAATTTTAAAGTATTAAAATGTAACTAAAGTAGCACTAATAACAAGAGCGAGGGTAATATCATCCTTATTAAACAAAATCACACTACATTTGTTTCGAGAACAGATTTTTTTTAAAGGTGATCCACTTACCCCACCATGGTGGGGCAAGTAGATTATTTGGCGCAAATTTTTAAGTGTCCCATACTCAATACATAACAATCAGAAAAATCAAAATAAATGACGATTTGAAGTATAATAGTCCCTTATTTGTTATCCACAGAAAAAAGTTTGAGTTACATTATTCACGTTAGCTGTACATAATAATGAAGTTAACTATTGATTTTTCTGTATCCACTTACCCCACGGTACCTTAATTTTAAATAAATCGAAATGTATGGCCTTTTTATGATTCTTATTCCGGACGCTTCCTCACTTTTGCCTCATATTCCGGACATTTTGATTCGAATTCCGGACATCTCATGAAAAGCATTGATAGAAAAATCAAATCATCAATTAAAATCGTTAAACCACTAAAAGGACGTCCAAGGCAGTTGTGCATTATTAATTTGCATAGATATTTATGGAAAAAGCTTGTTAAAACGAGCCTCGAAGTGATGAACTTTTGAACGGCAAAAATTGAAACATTTCGTGTGAAATGTTTCCCATACAAAGTAGAGTGTCCGGAATTAAAAGCTGTCCGTAATATGAATCAAAACGGTATATCTTAAGTGTTCTTTGACTTCCTGCAGGGATTTCTCCGATGAATTCTCCAGAAGGTTCCAAGGTAGCCTTTGGATGTTTTCTACTTTAAGCATCACCGTCCACAAATTACGTAACGCACGAAGGGGGGGAGGGGGTAGACTCAAGCGTTATGGCTTATACCAAATTTTGAAAATTTTCATACAATAAGCGTTACGAAAGTGGTCAAACATTTTCTATTATAGCGTTACGTAATAAATGGATGATGCCTAAGTTTCCGGATAGAATTTCCAGGATATTTTATGAGTTACTTCAGGGTTTTGATCAGGATTGTTTTCAACATTTGTACAAGATTCCCTACAGATCTCCACATATATTTTTTTTTAAATTTTAACCCAAAACTTCTTCTAGCAATTCCAGTAATTTCTTCAGTAAACCCTCAATGAACGCCTGAGAAGATTTGTCCACATAGTTCTTGGAGGATTTCTCCAGTTTCTCATATGATTTAAACAGCATTTTTTCATGAACTATTTTATGAATTTATCCAGAGATTGATGAAGGAGTTTTCCAAACAAAAATTCCTAGATTTTTTTTCTTATAATTTCTGCTAGAATTCCTCTAACAGATTTTGCAGATATATGACCAGGAAAAACTCCATGAATCTCCTATAACAAATCAGTGTTCCTTTGAATATTTCCATAAGTCAGCGGATTGCAACCCTTAAAAACTTTTCAATCTACTTTCCTTTTCTCGTAACGTAGAAAATAGGCCAACAAAGGAAGTTGTCGTGTCTTTTCATCTCTGTCTTGAGATTAGGAAACTATTCTTTTCAAAATTGCAGTAAGAATGGAAAAGTTATTGGTTAGTAAATGCTGGGCATGGCGTACCATTGGTACTTTGCGTACTTTGTAACGTTCTACTCTGCTCCTTAAGCAACGGCTTAAGCGCCACCTTCGACTTCCGAAGGACCGTTACTCTGCCTAAGCCTGGTACGAGACCACCTTTCTCAGGGCAGGTCGCGAATAGTTCTACTCAGAAGCAAAAACTCACCAAAATGTCACACACGAAAGGGAAAATGAACTGAATTATTACTATAAACCAACTGAAAACCGGAAACTAAACCAAAAAAGTCAACCAGAACTGAGCGACAGAAAAAGTCTTAACATAAGAAATAACAAATTTGAATAATTACTAAACATAAACGTAAACGAAAAATAGAGTCGTTGCTCATTCGAACTCGAAATAAATATTATAAAACAAAGTTAATTTAAAATAATTTATTATAGAAAAATGAATTTAGAGAGTTATTTGCATAAGACCTATTGAAAAATATATGCAAGCTTGTCACCGCTCCGTAGAGGGCACATGAGACTCGGAGACAAAATGTAATGATATAGAATGGCTTCTGCGAGCACTGGTCCCCCGACCCACGTACTTGACCCGCAGAAAGCACCAGGTTCGATAAAGCGGAACCAACGCTAACTAAATCGAGCCACCCCAAACCAAGAAAGAAGTTCAAGTTTCACAAAAAAAGGAATGATCAAAAGGGTTTGTGTACTTACGTTTAATTGTTGACTTAGCCTAATTTTACGCTTATCCTAGGGTTCTGTTGGAGTGTACTGAAGTGTGGGCGTGTATCTCTCGGCGTATGCAGGCTCTAATCTGTCCGGACAGTTATGGGGAATATAGACCACCGGCGCCATGCCGGCAACCCCGCTGCTTTGCACGCCATTGACGTGCTCACACCACGACATCATCCCACTGTGGCAAAATGCACCACCATGGGTTTGCTGGTTCGAAAGAAGAAAGGCCTATAGTAGGCATCATAGCACACATTAGTCAAGCAATAGATGCAGTTTTCGGTCATGCTAGATATCCGTCTTTGCCATATTCTTACCGATCCCAAAGAATTATCTTCACACACGCTGACTCATCAGGAACTTCATTTTGCCATCACTAAACTGCGTTCTATGGACACAATTAGATTAATTATCTGACGCACAACACAATGCCGTATTCTACTCACATCGGTCAGACTATACTACGCACCACAACTATTGGAAGGTTAGCTCACTGGATAACACTATCGAATCTACGGTCTGATTGACTTTAAACCGACAACTGATGGCTCCTCCTCAGTGTGGATGGATTATATTTGCAGTGCAGTGGTACTCAACTCAGATCGGCCTTCGTGATATCGTGAGATGCGTATCAATCTCTTATCAGAGAATGAGCGCCACCGTGTTAGGGTTCCTAATACCGGTACTTTGATTTTATGGCAAGGATAGTTTGCTTTGGCTGGTTATTGGTGTAAGAATGATTGGGTGATGTCGGGTGGAATATATGACTATAGATTAGTTTTAACTTCAGCAGCTTGCGCCCAGCGGAGCATCCATGAGGCATGCGGCGCGACCAATCGACTCTTGACAATGATTGATCCGTTGAATTTGTTATGTTGTTAGTGTTGTTGTGTGGTGATTTGACATGATATACATGACCCGAAACTTCTGTTTTGATTGGCGGGCTATGAGCACCATCAGAGGCTCAATCCACGAGAGCAATGGATACTCACCGCAACAATCAAGCCAGAGGGCAGGTTACAAGCTCTCAATTTATTGTGAAAATTCATTAACCCCTCTACCGGCAGCTTCATTTTTTCCCGCAAAATTCAAATTCAAATCGTTATAACTTTTTTGTTTTTCAATATTTTTGCACCATTTTTTCACAAGCTCTCAAAAAACTCTTCTAGTTTAAGGATCTGTGTCGATATTGATCATTGGTCATTTGGTTTTGAAGATATTCCAAAGTTCCTTGGGGGACCGACCCGTAACTAGAACCCCCCGTTAATTTCTCAGGCTACAGAAATTTAATCGTATTCGGATATTCACTTTTCGGAACAATACATTAATGAGAGTATGTTGTGAAAAAATGAAGCAATTTGGTGCATCCGTCTTTAAGTAATGACCATTTAGGTTTCTAGAACCACGCTGGCCAAATAAAGATCTTAAAAACTTCAAAAAACATCATATCGTAATCTTCAAATATCTCCAAGAATACTGAACCGATATGTATGATTTTTTTTAGATAAGCTCCTTATTACCTGGCATTATATAGCCCATATTTTATTTTTTTCATAAATTGATCAAAAACAAAATGGCCGCCAAAGACATTTTATATGGAAAACGTCGGTCCCCCAAGGAACTTCGGAATATCTTTAAAACCAGATCACCAATAATGAATATCGACACGGATTCCTAAACTAGAAGAGTTGTTTGAGAACTTGTGAAAAAATGGTGCAAACATATTGAAAAACAAAAAAGTTATAACGATTTGAATTTGAATTTTGCGGTAAAAAATGAAGCTGCCGGTAGAGGGGTTAAACCAAGTATCTATTCTGCACACCAAAAAAATCTTAGATTTACACGTAACGTTATTTTAGTTTCAATCATGCAAAGCCATCTCTCTTGTATTCTTCAATGATAAAACCTATAAACACATCTATTCTATCCAACATTGTTACCAAATTCCTTAATATTGAACGCGAAACGTGCTCTCTCAAAGAATGTTGCTTGCAAAACGGCTCGGTTTACATGATTTTCCCGCTGAAAATTAAATCATAAATAAGGCTCCATCCCATTAACCCGAACGCCATTACCCCGAACGCCACTACCCCGAACGCCACTACCCCGAATGGTTCACTACCCCGAAAGCCATTACCCCGAATGTGTCATTACCCCGAACGCCACTACCCCGAATAGTATGAGATACAGTACAGTATCTTGTTTTACGTCCAAAAATGCGTCTCTAATGAAGGCTGGTAATTAATGGCACGTAAAATTCGTCGGTAAAATGTTCATCATATATTTATTCTTTCCAAATATCTTGATGGCAACTATATTCTTCTCATTCTTTCTGAGACAGTGCCTGTTTATCAGCTCAGTGGGCACCTTCGCAATTCAAGGGTTCATTCACAAATTTCATTTCGCCAAAAATTGCCATTTTTAACACCTACCCACCCCCTTGTACTTTTATTTGTATGGAAATTCTACATATTGTGAATGGGCTGTAACATTCTGAGGACAACCACCCACAAACTGTTTTGCTCCCTTCAGCGTTACGAAATTTGTGAATAGGCTTTAATAAAATAAGCCTTTTATTGACTGAAAGGAATTCGAATCCATAACCCTCAATATGGTGTTGCTTATCAGATGCGTAATCACTGGTATTTGGACTTGTTGGTGGTGTTCATATTTCAATTTTGTTTTTGAACAAATATTTTTCTTTCTTATGCATATAGGCTGTGTCATAGCATCATTTCACCAGAAATTTGCCCTTCTTTTTTAAATAGGCTGTTCACGTTTTTGTTGGATAAGCTAGTCACTAATATTTCCATATAGAACAGCTTTTTATAATGGAATGTATCTTGAAGGCATTCACTAAAGTGATTTCTGCTATAATTCTAATCGGAAATTTTCCCTTCCTTTTATCTTCTTGTATTAAAACAGACAGGTCTCTTATGGATTTACCACCACTTCATTATCTTGAATCAAAAAAATATTTTTTTGTGGTTACCTCACAGAAATTCAAATTAATGATCCCACAAATCAACAAAATTTCTTACTGTAGCGTCAATCAGAGGCCACAGATTTTTCTAACAAGTACAAGTGTACAAGTGCGATAGCGGAATGGTCGTATATTAGATTGTTTTTAGGCGGGTTCCATAGAACAACTGTTGCAGCGACTATCTCAGGGTGAACTACCATAACCATCGTTTACGAAACAAAACCTTTAAGAAGATCTTAATCTTAATGCCCGACACCTATAAAATGTGTAAAGCAAGTGGCTACCGACGTCCAATAAGAGACTTTACTACATCCTAATTTTGTACATATTATAGCTATCCTTCTCATAATAAATTCACCCTTCTTTTCGAAATAGGCTATTCTTCAGAGCATTGCAATGTGGCTGTGTGAATCTTCCCAAAATTAGAGGACAAAACTTAGTGTGTAAAAATTATTTGCTGAACAACTAGCTGCTTTTTGAACTTATAATATTTGAAAAATACATTTTTGAGCCAAACTCGTGAAATACTTAAAAGGAATCGTACAATTATCTCCCCACTCTCTAACTAGAATATGTCTCAAAATGTTATCCATTCGGGGTAATGGCGTTCGGGGTAGTGACCCATTCGGGGTAGTGGCCTTCGGGGTAATGACCCATTCGGGATAATGGCTTTCGGGGTAGTGGCGTTCGGGGTAGTGACATTCGGGGTAGTGGCGTTCGGGGTAGTGCCATAGAATCATAAATAATGCACATGGAATGACAAGCCGTCGATTCATCCATGTGCATTATTTTTGGCAGAATCAGGGATGAGAAAAGTACTGGAGCAAACATTTACCGCCTCTACATTTACATCTTTCTACACGACCATCAAAATCCAAAGCAAACCATGACGGTTCAAAACAAAAAAATGTCACAACTCTTCAAAAATGTAATCTTCTTCTTCCTACACGGTAAAAAATCAGCACGTTCGATTGAATAGATTGATCAATTGACTCAATTCAAAACACTAATCACCATGATTTAAAGAGTTTCAACTTTGGATTTGCTCTACTGTCTCTAGAACTAGACTCTGAAGTGAAAAGTTGTTGATTTTGATCATCATGTCTTTTGTATGGAAGCAATCATTGACAGCTCGTTGTAGAAAGTAATTGAGATCAATTCGATCCCTTTCAACAGATACGAGTTGGTGTCGAGGTAAGACACTAGACTTGCACTCCGAAGGTTGATGGTTCAAATCTGGGTCAGGCGGAAATGTTTATTTTAACTTTTTTTTATTTCAAATCAAAACATGCAACGTTGAATTCAAGTGCTGTTACCTTGATTTTGTCAAGATTCAACAGTAGTGCAAATCCAAGTGCAGAACTATTGATAGCATGGTGCTTATTTTTTACCGTGTAACGTTTTTCAACCCCGAATGCGAAATGACTCGAGCACAGTGGTGACACGATTTTTGCGGTTTTGGGGGTTTTGCATTTTTGCTCGATAAAGGCAGTATGAAATTGAACTTGTTTATATGTATCGTAACGGAATGATTGTTGTCTTTCTGTTAGAGCTAATAGATTTCAATTAGTTGAAAACACAAGCGAAATATTAGCGATTGAATGATTTAACACTTTTTTCAATCATTCAGCTTGGAATGGCTGCCCGAAAATGGTCATAGTGGAGAGACAAAAACAGTCAAGCAGTGTGTGAACCGTTGGCAGCGCAACGCCTGATGGTATTGATGCTGCTGCTGCTTTGTGTTTTGGTGGAATGGCAGAATCGATAAACTGTTGTGAATTGTGGTCACAGTTCCCAAGACTGGGCAGAATATTCAGCGTGGAATTATGTAAACTGAGCGATCTTGTTTGTAATTTCACTTTCAAGATGCAAGAAAGCTTGCAACATTGGCGAATGTTGCATGTAAGATCATGAAATGTTTCAGTTTCACTCGAGATTGCAAGCATTTTCGAATGCAGTGAGACAGTTTACATTATTTATCGTTGATTATTCAGTTATAATTCGTTTTCATGATTATCATGAAAATTTACGCGCCAAGTAAATTTGAGAATTTTTTGCTGTGTGGTGACGTCACGCATTTAACTTGACTTTCTTATTGTAGCAGTCTACAATTATAGGATTCTTCTCATCAATTCAAACAACAACGCACTAGGATCTGACCTTAACTGCATCGGCGTGGTGTGGATTGATCGTCCCTCGACGGCAGAGAAGCTTCCTCGGATTCTAGTTGAAAAAACGTATGCTAGTCGGTTGACTCGCACGTGGGCTCGATTATCAGAGTAGATGCGTCCCTGGAGGGTTGGTAAATGGCTGGGCATGGCGTACCATTGGTGCCTCGAGTACCTGAAGGAAAAAAATAGACCCCTTTGTGCGGTCCTTAGCCTTTTGCCCAGCAACTCCTATCCCTACCTCCTCGTGGTACTGGCCGGGGTACGAGTAACCTTGGGGAAGATCGGGTAAGCAACCTCCGGTGGGAACTTTGGTCGTATGCTGACAGAGAAGGGGGAGGTTTGCTTTTGCTTTTGCTTCTGCAAACCTTGAGCGTCTGTACTCCATGTTAGGAGCGGCTCACAACAGCGTCTGTTCTCTATGTCAGGGGCAGCTGATCATCGTCCGAGTGCCAGCTAAACTACGCACTATGGCCCTCCGAACATTTAGGGGGATTGGTCCTCCGGAATCTGGGGGGTTGGTGTCAGGCCCTGCAAGCCAACCGTAAAAACACATCAGCACAGGAACGTCAACGAGAGAATACGGACCGGAACAATCGGCAAAGACCACAGCGACGACAAAGGACTAGCGATTGGAAACTCGTTACGTGGAACTGCAAATCTCTCAACTTCATTGGAAGTACTCGCATACTCGTCGACGTGCTGAAGAACCGCGGATTCGGCATCGTAGCGTTGCAGGAAGTGTGTTGGGGATCAATGGTGCGAACGTTTAGAGGTAACCATACCATCTACCAGAGCTGCGGCAACACACATGAGCTGGGAACAGATTTTATAGTGATGGGTGCAGAGGCGCGTGATCGTTAATGATAAAGATAAATATAACGTTAATGATAAAGACGCTTTTTACGCACAGCTCGAACGCGAGTACGACAGCTGCCCAAGCCACGACGTCAAAATCATCATAGGAGATCTAAACGCTCAGGTTAGCTAGGAGGAGGAGTTCAGACCGACGATTGGAAAGTTCAGCGCCCACCGGCTGACGAACGAATACGGCCTACGAGTAATTGATTTTGCCGCCTCCAAGAATATGGCCATTCGTAGAACCTACTTCCAGCACAGCCTTCCATACCGTTAGACGTGGAGATCACCACAGCAGACAGAATCACAAATCGACCACGTTCTGATTGATGGACGGCACTTCTCCGACATTATCGACGTCAGGACCTATCGTGGCGCTAACATCGACTCCGACCACTATCTCATGGTCAAACAGCGCCCAATACTCTTCGTCGTTAACAACGTACGGTATTGACGACCGCCCCGGTATGACCTAGAGCGGCTTAAGCAACCGGATGTCGCAGCTGCATACGCGCAGCACCTTGAGGCTGCATTACCGGAAGAGGGTGAGCTGGATTAAGCCCTTCTTGAGGACTGCTGAAGAACAGTGAAATCAGCCATCAACGTACATATTTATTTATTTATTTATTTATTTACAGTCTTCGATATTTTAACATCGCACAGACTAAAACTTAATTACTTATTCTAGATTTGAACGCAGATTTACACAAATTAAAATCATACATGTGATACACATCATTAAAAACTTGGCAGCAAACATCGAGTGGGTTGTGTTGTCCATACTGTGTGCGATGTGCCGATCGTCGAAAGAAGTCAGTACGCCGTATCGTTCTACCTGGAGCATTGAAACGAAGCTTTTCCAAAATATCCGGACAGTCAACGTTGTTCTCCAGTAGGTCGAACACGAAAAGCCTCTGAAGATATGTTCTCCTAGTTGCCAACGTCGGAAGACTGATGAGTGCGCATCGGTTTTCATAAGCAGGGAGTCGAAATCTATTACGCCATGGTAGTCTACGAAGTGCAAACCTGACAAAGCATTTCTGAACACGTTCGATGCGGTCAATCAGCGTGATACGGGCTCCAGACCACAACGCCGTATTCCAAAAGGCTGCGAACCAACGAGATGTATAATGTTTTCAGGCAGTAAATATCATTGAAATCCCGAGTGTTCCTGATGATTACACCGAGTACTGCGTAGGCCTTAGCTATCACCGACGATATGTGCTCGTTGAAACGCAGTTTGTTGTCCAGGGTGATACCTAGATCTTTAATGGTTGAGACTCTTTTCAACGTACAGCTTTGCATCGAATTGGAGCGCGGATTCGTGAAAAGGTAATGATGTTGCATTTTTGTACGTTAACCTCCATTCCGTTTCTCTCGCACCAGATCAGAACTTTGTCAACATCTGCCTGTAGTGCACAGCAATCCACTGGAGAGGACACCACACGAAAAATTTTCATGTCGTCAGCGTACATGCTTTACGGTACAGCCAACGAAGAAGAACACTGTTTGATGAAATACGGCAGTAATCCATCCAATCCAGGCCCCTTACACTCGTCAACTTCTCTCAGTTTGATGCACACGTCGCGCTCAGTGAAGGCAGTTGCAGGCAAGTTGAGGTCGAAACTCTGCAATCTATTTAGGTACGATTCAACCAAAGGTGGTGAGTTATTACTTAGCACACTTTGAAAGAACGACGCAAAAATACTTGCAGACTCCAACGGCGTTAGCCGTGTAGTTCCGGCGTATAGAATAGAACTACGGACGACCTGTTCCGGTGGTAACCCCAATTCAAGGTGTGATGCGAAAAACCGTGCTGAGGAATGAATGGTCGAAGGGGTGAAAAAGATGTTCGGCCGTTAACGGAGCCTGTGGGGCACCTGGGCACCCCTCACAGTATTTTGTCCCTTACCGCGTTAATGCAGGGCTCTGGCGTGGTGGACCTCTTTTCCCGTGCTACTCGTGGGATCCAATCATGAATACAAACTTAAACCAAAATCAAAATAATAGTAGGAGTGCAGGTAGTAGCAGTAGTAGGGAAGCGAACC
The DNA here is from genome assembly GCF_002204515.2 of Aedes aegypti. Lineage (NCBI taxonomy): Eukaryota > Metazoa > Arthropoda > Insecta > Diptera > Culicidae > Aedes > Aedes aegypti. Next base: position 100,489,753 of record NC_035107.1, read on the forward strand.
CCTTCGCAAGAAGTGGGTTAGCTAGGTCTCCGTTGAGGAGAGCGGAAGCAGGAGGAGGCAGCAGTGCACGTAGTGCCAGTGCTGGAAACCATATTTCATCCCCGGCTAACGCATCGGGTGAGGTTATGGATGGAGCGTGGTTAATGAGGGCCATCAATAAAAGTAGAGATGGGCTCTCTGCGATGGAAGTGGCTGCACAGCAGCTCGACTCCATAATTGACTTTGCGTCCTCGAAGTCTAACATCAGCAAGGACCTCAAGCAGGCCCTGTTCAGACTTCGTAAGTCGATGTTCGCGGCCAAGCAGAACCATGCTGAACCCATGGCGACTGTGGCTGCGGCAGAACCCGTGGAATTGAAGGTGCCGAAGTCTACCCAGACGGAGCCCTTCATCTTCGTGGGTAGCCCCAAAAGCGTGGAAGCGAATGCTTACAACAAGCAATCGCAGAAGCGCGCGAGGCAGCCGTCAGGGGAGGAGCTACCCGGCGGCGCTCGCAAGGCCAGGCGGATATTAACCCCGAAAACCGGCAGAAGTGCCGGAAAATCGGACCCCAGCCAGGCGTCCCGGAAAGCCGAGAAGGGTGAGCCCGAAAAGGCTGGCCCCTCACGGAGTGATAGGAACAGGGGGTTGCGACCTTTGAGAGGTCCTCAATCACCACAGGTTAGGGCGGATCAGGGGGGGGACGCCCCCTGGACAACCGTAGTGAGAAAGAAGAAGAAGGAGAAGCAGGAAGTTCAGGAGCGCAGGGATACCAGGCCTAAGAAAAGTAGGAGGGTAGGTGCCAAGCGCGAAAAGGGTGATGCAATCATCATCAAGACGGAAGAGTCCAAGTACTCGGAAGTCCTGAAGGCGATGCGCAGTGACGCGAAGCTCGCAGATCTTGGAGCCGACGTACGCAGTGTCAGCGTGTGTAGGCGTTGTGGTGAGGAAGGTCTGGCTGCCTGGTACAGCAGTTGCTGAGTGGGGGACGGACATCGCCATCATATCGGACCCATACCGAGTACCCGCCGGCAACGGCAATTGGGTCGTGGATGGATCCGGAAAAATGGCGGCGATATGGACGACGGGTAAATACCCCGTCCAGGAGTTGGTGTCTACTACCTACGAGGGCTTCGTGATCGCCAAGGTAAACGGGGTCCTCTTTTGTAGCTGCTATGCGCCTCCGAGTTGGTCGACCGAGCGGTTCACGCAGATGCTGGACTGCATGACGATCGTGTTGACAGGGCGAAGGCCAGTAGTAATAGCGGGTGACTTCAATGCCTGGGCCGTGGAATGGGGAAGCCGCATCACGAACCAGCGTGGTCAAATCCTGCTAGAGGCACTGGCCGTGCTAGATGTCGATCTGGCTAATGTTGGTACCAAAAGTACCTTCATCCGAAACGGAGCGGAGTCGATTATCGACGTTACTTTTTGTAGTCCTGGCCTAACGAGTAGTTCGAACTGGAGGGTAGACAATGCCTACACTCACAGCGACCACCTGGCGGTTCGCTACAGTATCGACTACAACAACAGCAGGCAGCGCGTAGAGTAAGTGGCTAGGTCACGGCCAAGCCCTCGTAGGTGGAAGACATCGTACTTCAATGACGAAGTACTTAGGGAGGCGCTCCGTCGTGAGCGTAACCTACTCGGCCTAAGCGGGGACGAACTGGTAGCGGTGCTTTCGCGTGCGTGCGATGCGGCCATGCCTAGGAAAGTCCACCCTAGAAATGGGAGACCACCGACGTACTGGTGGACTCAAGCAATTGCGAACCTGCGCCGTGCCTGCCTACGGGCCAGGAGGCGGATGCAGCGAGCACGTACCGAGCAGGAGCGTGAAGAACGACGGGCGGTGTTCACCGCTGCCAAAGTCGCGCTGAAGTCCGAGATAAGGGCAAGCAAAAAGGCCTGCTTTGAGAGACTCTGTCAGAGTGCCAACGCGAACCCGTGGGGTGATGCCTACAGGATCGTTATGGCGAAGACAAGAGGTGCAATTGCTCCTACGGAGCAATCTCCACAGATGCTGGAGGGGATCATCGAGGGGCTCTTTCCGCGCCACAACCCTAGCCCATGGCCTCCTTTTGTAGGACAGCCGGGGATTGGGGCTGGCGATGAGGATAGAGTAACCGATGAGGAACTTGTAGGGATTGCAAAATCCCTAAGCAAGGGGAAGGCACCAGGTCCGGACGGAGTTCCAAACCTGGCCCTCAAAGTCGCAATCTTGGAGGCTCCCGGTATGTTCAGATCTGCTATGCAGATATGCCTGGACGAGGGAGTATTTCCAGATGCGTGGAAGAGGCAGAGCCTGGTACTATCGCCAAAGGCGGGGAAACCACCTGGTGACCCGTCGGCGTATAGACCAATATGCTTGATTGACACGGCGGGGAAGGTGCTCGAGAAGATCATCCTCAACAGACTGTTGAGGTACAATGAGAGTGTAAATGGTCTGTCAAGCAACCAGTTCGGCTTCCGGAAAGGGAAGTCCACCGTAGACGCTATTCTGACGGTTAAGAAAACCGCTGAGATAGCACTCCAGCGTAAGAGGAGGGGGATTCGCTACTGCGCAGTAGTGACTCTGGATGTAAGGAACGCATTTAATAGTGCCAGTTGGGCGGCTATTGCCGATGCGCTCCTGCGTCTGGGGATACCCGAGTACCTGTACAAGATTCTCGGAAGTTACTTCCAGAATCGGGTATTAGTCTATGACACAGAGGTGGGTTGGAAGTGCTTTCACATAACCTCAGGAGTCCCGCAAGGTTCCATCCTGGGCCCGGTGTTATGGAATGTCATGTACGACGAGGTGTTGAGATTAAAATTCCTGGCGGGTGTGGTCATCGTTGGCTTTGCCGACGATATTACGCTGGAGGTCTACGGTGAATCGATCGAAGAAGTGGAATTGACTGCAGCCCACTCGATCGCAATTGTGGAGGAGTGGATGAGCTCCAGGAAACTGGAATTGGCTCACCACAAAACTGAGGCGGTTGTTGTCAACAACCGAAAGTCGGTGCAGCAAGCGGTGATCAGTGTAGGCGACTGCACGATCACTTCGAAGCGCTCCGTCAAACACTTGGGGGTGATGATCGACGATAAGCTTACCTTCGGTAGCCACGTCGATTATGCCTGCAAGAGAGCCTCCACAGCTATTGTGGCACTGTCCCGGATGATGTCCAATAGCTCTGCGGTGTACGCCAGCAAGCGAAAGCTTCTGGCCAGTGTCGCCTCGTCCATACTGAGGTATGGTGGCCCGGCTTGGGGCACGGCCTTAAGTACCAAGAGCTACCGTAGCAAGCTAGAGAGTACTTATAGGCTAATGTGCCTGAGGGTTGCGAGCGCGTACCGTACCGTGTCACACAATGCACTCTGCGTCATCACCGGTATGGTGCCTATTGGTATCCTTATCATGGAAGACATAGAGTGCTTCGAAAGGCGCGGCACAAGAGGCATACGCAGGACTGCCAGACTGGCCTCCATGATCAAATGGCAGCGTGCGTGGGACAGTTCCACCAAGGGAGTGTGGACTCACAGGTTGATTCCGAGGTTAGATATCTGGGTCAATAGGCGCCATGGGGAACTAACATTCCACCTGACACAGGTCCTTTCGGGCCATGGTTGTTTTAGTAGACAGTATCTACACCGTTTCGGTCATGCGGGTTCTCCCGAATATCCAGTTTGTGCAGGTTTAGAGGAAACGGCGGAACACGTTTTGTTCGTGTGCCCGCGTTTCCGCACAATGCGTGACCGCATGTTAGCCACATGCGGTCGGGACACGACTCCGGACAATTTGGTCCAGAGGATGTGTGAAGACGAGTTTGGCTGGAATGCCGTTTCATCGGCTATCACCCACATCGTCTCGGAACTGCAAAGGAGGTGGCGAGTGGACTCGAGGAGTGGCTAGTGCAGACGCTAAACAACAGGTGGTCCAAGGGTTCGCAGTCGGCTACGTAGGTCATACCGGTGCCCTACGGTCGAAATCGACCCTTACAGCGATTAAGTGGCCGCGGGGAGAACATCCTGGTAGCGCTGCTGTCGTAGCGCCGGCCTACTGGGTTGGTACGAGCCTCTGGTTGTTCGGGGCAGGTGGAGGCCCCTTCGTCAGCAATCCCAGCTGGTGCTAGCTGATAGGGCCTGAGCCTTCAGTAGGTCAAATTGCGAAGCCCGCAGTATCAGTTCTTGATACCTGCGGTGCAGCTGGGCTCGGGCTTAGTGGTCGACCCTGCCCGCTTTCAGCGGACAACGGGAGGTGAGGACCACCCGGGAAGCTGGCAATGCGCCAGCATGCTACCTTGGTGGACCCCCCTAAGCGTGTCATCGATGTTCGTTGCTGCATGGCTACGCAGCTAACCTGGAGGATGCGATGTGCAATAGCCCCTCTCCGAAGCAATGCCTTCTTGGTGGTCCCGGAGAGACGAAGGGTTTGGCGGCAATGGAAATGGTTTAGTGGGTCGGGGGTGTAGTCCTGTTGACTGCTTGCATGTAGTAAATGGTCCCTAACCCCACACGGCGTCTGTTGAGCAGATTATCCCCCCATTGCTTAAAAGAAAAAAAAAAAAAAGACTCCAACGGCGTTGAAGATGTATCACCAAGATAGTTAACGGTGTGAGGAATTGCTTTCGTAGATGTACGGTTTCGAATTAAAGTCCAAAACTGCTTTGGGTCATCCTTTATATTTCTTTCTAGTCGGGAAATGTACGACCGAAAGCGTGACGCGTTTAAAGAATTGAATTGGCATTCTAAGTCGCGCACCACTGCTTTACTGTCATCATTCCTCAGTCGAAAGTATCTTCTATGAGCCTTACGTAGCCGGTTTCGAAGATTCCGCAACTCTCCGTTCCACCAAGGTCGTCTGCTTCCATGCTGTCGTGATTGTCTTTTCAAAGAAACATGTTGTCGAAAAATAGAATCCAATCCGCCATAGAAACTATCCACAGCTTCGTCCAAAGTACCAGAGTTCAAGATCTCTCGCCAATTGATTTGTGAAATTGCAACATTCAATACATCAAAATCGCAATGGTTAAAGTCATAAACTACATTGGAGTTGTTCTCATTCTCGAGCGTAGTCCGTTGATCTTCAATAACCATCACAAACGGTTGATGATGACGGTCCACATTCATTAAGGGTAGAGGAGGCTCAATTATTTCACATATGGTCATGCAATTCACAAAAGCTAAATCGAGCAGTCTTCTGTTTTCATTTGTTAGATAGTTTACTTGTTGTAAATCAGACGCGATAACGTTCTCAACTAAAGAGATTTCCTGCTCGGAGGATGCATTCGTTAGAATGAAGCATCCGACGTCGTTATCGAAACACCAGCGGAAAAGAGGCAAATTGTAGTCACCCAGAACTACAATCCTGTCATGAATGGAAGTTTTTCTGTGAAGTTCATTGATGCACGCTGCATGTTGTTCATATAATCCAAGCTCAGTATTGGGAGGGAGGTAAACCGCACACACCACAAGTGATACGCTTCCAACACTAGCTCGAATGACTACCTGTTCTAGACGATCAGCCCCGTTGATAGTGAAAACATTGCATCGAATATTCTTTTTGACACCAATCAGAACCCCACCACCACGGAGGCACTGGCTAGTGGACGCACTACGATCACAACGGTGTATCACATGCTCGTCAGTTAGCTCGGCATCCAACACATTCTTATTTAGCCAAGTTTCTGTAAGCTCCACTATATCGTAATCGCAAACAGGCAAGGAATTCGTTTGTTTTGGTTCTTAATCCTCTCACATTCTGATAGTAAACCGTGATCGAGGGCGTAGATCGGTTCAGTTTGCCGTCGGTATTCGAATTCACGTGATCGGGATATTGTAGCGCGATCGGAGTAGTAGCATTTGTTGAGGCGATATTAACGTGTTGACAACAAGTGGCATGCATCGGCGAGAAGAAGGTTTCAATATAAATACTGCTGTTACTGTTGAAACTGAAACGTAGCCCTAGGATGGAAATCGAATTCGCGGAATATAATACCCTCCTGCCAAGTAGAGGATACCTGCGCCATATCCTTTAGTTGCGAGTCGATAACAACCTTGAACGACACGAAGGAAAGTTCGTCAAGATTTTTGCCTTTTGGAACTAACTTTCGCACGTCAACGGCATCGCTGGTATTCAGATTTCGTTGCACCAAGCTTCGAATATCATCATCAGTAGCATTTGGATTGAAGCCAGATAGATACAACCAGAATTTGGATTCACTAGTCGTCCTATCTGCCAGTGGTATCATCACACTTGAATCAATTTCTTTGGTTCCTTCGGTCTCGCGGATTTCGGTCTGAATCGCATCTTCATCAATACGGCGGCTGCTGGGGACAGACGTGCTTGACGTGCTAGTCTTTCTGCCAGTGCGCTCTTGCAATGCAGTGGGCAATTGACGTAGAATCATGTTGATTTTTTCTGTGTTTTGCTCCATCTCCTGTCTCAGCTCGACAAGCGCATTGTTTTGCTCAGCATGGATGGCTTCCATAGCATTATTAGCTGACGATAGTGCATTGCGAAAAGTAGAGTTTTCCATAATTTTGGTGCAAGCATTGCACATCCAGAAGAGTTGGGAGCACTTGGCGACAATATCACGAGTGGCAGCAGTTTGCTTCACGCATTTAAGATGGAAAGACGACCTACAGAAACCATTGCAGACTATTTCTTCAGTTTTTTCCAACTCGCCGGCGCATGAACAACAAACTGAAACCGCCATTGTTTGTGTACTTGAATGCGGAAAACGATGTGAAATAAAATTCCTTAATTTAATCACTTTTCTGGCGCGGAAACAGCAATACTCCAGATGTACCGCACGGGGAAAATGTTGATCAGCACGGAGAAAACAGCGATTGCAATAATCAGGTATATGAAACACAAGAAAACACTGATTAGAAAACGATCGTAACAGATAATCAACGTTTAACTTTACCTTTGACAGTACTTGTTCAGTACAGCTGAGAGCAACGTCGGGTACGTGGGACGGAGTCGACGGCACGATTGGTTCGACGAAGAATGTAGGCAGATTTTGGAGGAGAAGAACGCAGCGCGGGCGGTCATGCTGCAGCAAGAGACCCGGCAGAACGTGGAGCGTTATAGACGGAAACGGCAACAGCAGACCCGCCTCTTTCGGGAGAAAAATCGCCTCCTGGAGGAGACGGAGTGTGAGGAGATGGAACAGCTGTACCGGTCTCAAGAAACACGTAAGTTCTATCAGAAGCTCAACGCAACCCGCAACGGCTTCGTGCCGCGAGCCGAGATGTGCATGGATAAGGATGGGAGCATTTTGACGGAGGAGCGTTAGGTGATCGAAAGGAAGCAGCACTTCGACGAACATCTGAATGGCGCTGAGAGCACAGGCAATGAAGGTCGGGACAACGGAGGAAATGCCTTCGTCGGTACTGCGGAGGATGGAAACCAACCAGCCTCCACTTTGAGGGAGGTTAAGGATGCCATTCAACAGCTCAAGAACAATAAAGCTGCTGGTATGGATGGTATCGGAGCTGAACTCAATAAGATGGACCCGGAGAGGCTGACCATTTGTCTGCACCGGCTGATAGGCACAATCTGGGAAACAGAACAGCTACCGGAGGAGTGGAAGGAAGGGGTAATATGCCCCATTTACAAGAAAGGCGACAAGTTAGATTGTAAGAACTTATGAGCGATCACCATTCTTAATGTGGCCTACAAAGTATTATCCCAGATCATCTTCTGTCGTCTGTCACCTGTAGTAAGCGAGTGGGAAGTTATCAAGTCGGCTTCGTTGACGGCCGATCGACAACGGACCAGATCTTTACTGTACGGCAAATCCTCCACAAATGTCGTGAATACCAGGTCCCAAACGCATCACATTTTCATCGATTTTAAGGCGGCAGACCGCGTAGAGCTATGGGAAATCATGGACGAGAACAGCTTTCCCGGGAAGCTCACGAGACTGATAAGAGCGACGATGGAAGATGTGCAAAATTGTGTGAAGGTTTCATTCCAGTTCGTTTGGATCCCGCCAGGGACTACGACTAGGTGATGGACTTTCTTGCCTGTTGTTCAATATTGCGCTAGAAAGTGTTATGCGGAGAGTCGGGCTCAACAGCCGGGGTACGATTTTACGAGATCCGGACAATTTGTATGCTTCGCGGATGATATGGACATTGTCGGCCGAACATTTGAAAAGGTGGCAGACCTGTACACCCGCCTGAACGCGAGGCAGCGTAAGTTGGACTGGTGGTGAATGCATCCAAGACAAAGTACATGGTAGCTGGTGGGGCCGAGCGCGAAGGGGTTGCCTAATTAGTAGTGTTACGATAGACGGGGATACCGTTTTGATTCATATTACGGGCACTTAAGGCTTCAGTGAAGTACAACTAATCAGTACACATATAAATTGAATCGTTCTGTACAAAACTTTAGCGTAATCAGGCCTTGCAAACACTTAAATTTCGAATGGTGGGCGAAGATTCGGATTCCACATCTTTAATTCACTTTAATCGATAAAAATGTTCGACCTCTTCATGATTTTTATTCCGGACACAACCACACTTTCGCTTCATATTCCGGACACTTTGTTTCGAATTCCGGACAGCTCTTGAAAAACACAATCAGAATAATCGAATCATTAATTAAACGCACTAAGCCGTAAGAAAAACGTCAAAACTAGTTGAACATTGTAAATTTCCATGGATTGCAATGTAAAATGTTTATAAAATTCATCATTCAAATTGGGAATTTTAAGACGGCGTATTTTGAAACATTTCGAGTGAAATCTTTCCCATACAAAGTAGAGTGTCCGGAATTTGAAGCTGTCCGGGTTTCGAATCAAAACGGTACGTTCGAGGTGGTGGACGAGTTCGTCTACCTCGGATATTTGCTGACGGCTGACAATAACGTTAGCCGTGACATACGGAGGCGCATCATCAGTGGAAGTCGGGCCTTTTATGGCCTCATAAACCGGTAGTCCTCTACGGGCATGAAAGGTAGACTATGCTCGAGAAGGGCCCGGCAAGCTCTTGGGGTTTTCGAACGCCATGTGCTTAGTACGATCTTCGGCGGCGTGCAGAAGCACGGTGTGTGGCGGCGAAGGATGAATCACCAGCTCGCCCAGCTCTACGGCGAACTCAGCATCCAGAAGGTGGACAAAGCTGGAAGGATACGCTGGGCATGTTGCTAGAATGCCGGAAAACAGCCCTGTAAAGATGGTGTTGACCAGGTGCACCAGGACCTGGAGAGCGTGGATTGAAAGCAAGGATGGAGAGAGGCGGCTATGAACCGAGCGAATACGCGATCATCACATCACATTGATATCTATTAAGAGTATCCAAAAGCAAAAATTTACGGAATACACGTATAATGGCAATGGTAATAATTAAGGTTAACTAACTACATAACCATAAATTAACAAATGTTTAGCCATAGGCTTAAAACTGAAGAACGGCAGCCGATAATGTCGGGAACAGATTAAGATTATCTGTGCCATTTTGCGTTGGATTAACTACGGCAGATACTTCTAGTATGTTCTAGCCAATTTCGGAATTGATTAACTCATTACGCGTGGTACAAATGGATAAAATATGGGTGAATGTTTTAAAAGAATCCACGTTCTCGGCTGTGCTCATTGGCGAAGCTTTTGGACGAACGCAACAAAGAGCGGGTCAATGTGTGAACAAGTTGCTATTTCAGGTTTTCATAACTCACATAATTGGCTTAACACCATGAACGTTGTTAATGCATTTATTTGATACAATGTAGAATCAATCAAAGAAAAGGAAACAACGCACAATCCTTCCTCGCAATATACCACAAAACTTCAAACATTTATACCTCAATTCCAATAATCACCTTCATTAAATTCTTGCTTCGCAATCCAAATGAAATGCCTCTCTCATTCCTAAGAGAATTACCAGGCCATAAATCGTCCAACGAAACCTCACGAAACATCGCAACCATCGCCACCAAACAATCAACATCTTAATCAATTTGCATAAAAAATTAAAACTAAACTCAAGTTCATTTGCCACGTCGTCATCATCGGGACCAGCCAGAATCAGAAACATTCCTCCAACCGAGATTGGAAGAGTCGTAATTGAGTGCCGAAAGGAAACTGGCGGTGTTGGTGGTGGAGGCACTTTCGGACTATGACAAACCGTTCGTCCGTGTAATGAAAACCTCCTCCAGTTTTCGGGGGTACCATCCACCGGTGTGTTATCCGGATCGACGACCTATCCCGGAAGATCCGGAGGGAGTTGCCCAAAATCCGAAAAAGCAGTTGTTAAAACGAGAAGTTGAAAGTAAACATAAACAATCAGCATTAAAAATCAGTGAGCGGCCATTTGGACGGAAGAAGAATACAGCAGTTCGTCGAAGCGACGATGGCAAAAGGAATGTTTAATTACCTTCCTTTCGGTGGATGAGAGTAGATCTGCCGTCGTACTCCGGGAGCAAACCGGGCAAATCATTCCGTTCTACGCGGAAAAGGTACCGGTCCACCCACCTTTCCTGCGAACGCTACGTTCCGGATAGCCGAAGGCGGATTCATGATTTTTATTGCTTTCAGATAGACGCATAAATTTTGCGCCGACAAGTTGCTGCGGCTGTCGGGAAAGTGCCTCTCTTCGGATGGTAAGGTCGTCCCACAAACAGCAGCCCAGTAATGAGTGCGTAGTTATTTAATTAAAAAGTTAAATAAACCCGCAAACAGTGGATTTTCTTTTGAAGATGTTGAGCCAAAAGGTGGGTTGGTTGGAATTTGCATTTGAGCGCGGAGAAGGTTACCGAAATGTTACGAAGGAAACTTAAGAGATTGGGTTTACTTGTCGTGGATTAAAACGTTTGATTCTGGGATTGCCTGTACTGGGAACATGAACAAATTGATTTCAAGAATAAGATGTATTGATCTGTTGCCAGAAATAGTAGCTATAATTTCAGCAATATACAAACCACATTCCCGAAAGACTTTTTCTTCATAAAAATCTAAGTAGGTAGAAGATTTCGGAACGAATTCTTGGAAGAATTTCTTGAGTAATATCTACAGAAATTCTATAATGTTATTTAAGTATGAAAAACAGCTGTCCGAGGAATTGATGGATAAAATTAATGTATTGTAATAATTTGTAAGGTTATGTTAAAAAATTGTAAGGTTCTCCAAATACGACATAAAAGATCTAGACCTTTCCAGACAAATTTTCAAAATTTTTCAGATTTTGAAAACATGACTAAAAATCTCTGTGTACCGTAACACGGAATAACTTCGATAGTTTTTTTTTTCGAAGAAAACTTCAATATTTATGCATGCTGTTTCAAAGAATTGATTTATATTTTTAAAACAAGTCCTAGCATCCTAGCTATCGATTGCATTTGATAGATTGACAAAATAGATTATTTTTCATATAATCGAAAGTTGGTTTTCTGTTTTGGGGCAACTTTGATAATGGAGTATAAATCAAACAAAATTGAATGAATTACGGAACATTTATAGGGCGTTGCATACCTCTAGGCGTTTAACGCTATATGGTCATTGCTGCAGTAGGCGTTGATCTGGCAGGACGTTCTTTTTTCAACCAACTGACATTTTTCTCTGAATTTCAGGAGAGAAAATTTTCAAGTTGAGAGGATTTGGACCGTTTGTGATACGATTTGGAGAGAGGCTGATTATTGCTATTCCTGTGTGGTGCGGTAGGAGAATATATCTAGTGTGGTGCGGTAGGAGAATATAACCTGTGTGGTGCGGTGTTTGAAGATTTGCAAGCGGACGTTATTCGTCGATATTTCAAGATCTCCTGAACAAGATTCAAAGGAGTGTTCGACTTTGGGTAATCTTTCCTGTGTGGTGCGAAAGAAGTAATTGCCTGTGTGGTGCGGAGGAAGTTATTGCTGTGTGTGCGCGAGGAGAAAGTTATCAAGAGGACGTTACATCAAGTTTGAAGCTTTAAATCTCATCTTCGCGTGGAAATTTAAGTTTGGAGTTCCTAAGTATCTTTTTCTTATTATTTTTATTTACTGTTTTCATTAAAAGTTTTGATTTTCTTTCAAATTTTGATATTTTTGCACCCCAATTATGGATGTTGATGTGCATAATTCTGTTTTAAAAGATGGTGATCCTCCACCGGGACCATCATCTTCTATTGCTAAAACATTTCGTATAAAAATATATCCCATTTCTTTTGCTGGTCCATTTGTGGTATTTTTTCGGAAAAAACAAATTCCAATTAATGTTTTACTAATTTCATCCAAAATTTATGAAAAGTACTCTTCTGTCAAGGAAATCAAAAAGGTTTCACTTGACAAATTACGAGTCGTGTTTGGTTCGCGTGATGATGCAAATTCACTTTTAGAATCTCATCTTTTCGCAGAATCTTATCGTGTATATGCTCCAAGTATTTTTTGCGAAATTAATGAAGTTATATATGATGAGTCTTTAGAATGTGATGAAGTTGTAAATCATGGTACCGGTATTTTCAAAAATCAAGCTATTTCACCTGTTCATGTTTTAGATTGTCATCGTTTGTCTAAACTTTGTTTGAATGACAAAGGCTCTGAATATGTTCATTCTAATTGTTTGAAAATTACATTTGCTGGATCAGTATTTCCTGATTTTGTAAAAGTAAATAATGTCATTTTTCGCGTTAGACTTGTTTACCCAAAAATAATGCATTGTGAACGATGCCTTCTTTTTGGACATACGAATCAATTTTGCTCCAATAAACCTAAATGTGCAAAATGTGGTCAATCACACTTATCATCGGAATGTAATAAAAAATCTGATTTGTGTATTTATTGTAATCAAAAACATAACATTCTGAAAGATTGTCCTGTGTATAAAAATAATGAATCCAAATTTCATCAAAAATTGAAAAACAGAAATCAGTTTTCTTTTTCCGAAATTTTGAAAAATTCGACGGATTATACTGCTCCGAATATTTATGAATCTTTAACTGATGATGAATTTGAAGACACATTGAATTTAGATAATTACATTTATAAACCACCATCAAAAAGAAAAAGAATTCAAAAAAATACATCTAAAGCTCAGGTTAAAATTGATTGTAATGCAAAATCATTCAATGAAAATTTTCCGCGATTGAGTTCTTCATCTTCTCGTATTATTCCAGGTTTTCAACGAGTTGATTCTGATCCATCAAATAGTAATGTTAATGAAAATGTCAATACTTCAAACGATAACAATAATGTTAGTGAAAATTCTTCAATTTTAGGAATTTTGGAGGAATTAGTAGAATTGTTGGGATTTTGTGATTTTTGGAAAAAAAATATTAAAATTATTTTACCATTTGTTGCCTCCCTACTTGATAAATTGAATGCTTTTGGACCCATCTTTGCTTCATTATTTTCATCGTAATGGCTACAAATTCCAATAATTATTTGAATATTTTACAATGGAACTGTAGAAGCATAATTCCAAAGATAGATAGATTGAGATTTATGCTTGAACATAACAAAATTGATATATTTTGTTTAAATGGAACTTGGCTATCTGAATCAAAAATAGTACGCATTCCATCATTCAATATAATTAGAAAAGATAGAGATATTCCTTTTGGGGGAGTTTTGATTGGAATTCGCAATGGTATTGAATTTAAATATCTAAATTTATCATTGAATGTACATTTTGAATATATTATTATTTCTGTAAAACATACAGATTATCATTTTCATATTATTTGTTTGTATATTCCTCCTAACGTAAATTTTTCATTATCTGAATTGAAAATGGTTTTAGATAGTGTTCCTCATCCTTTTTATATTTTGGGTGATTTAAATGCCCATAATTTTGCTTGGGGTAAAGATAAAATTGATGGTCGTGGATCATTAATATTGGATTTGATTGATGAATATAATTTAAACATTTTAAATGATGGATCGTTCACCAGAATTGCTGTTCCTCCATTACAAAATTCATGCATTGATTTATCTTTATGTTCAAATAATTTATCTTTTAGGTCAACTTGGAGTATAATCAATGATCCAAATAATAGTGATCATCTTCCAATTTTGATTCGAATGAGCCATTGTATGCAAAACAATCTTCAAGTAAATTCTTCTATTCCTGATTATTCAAAAAATGTTGACTGGTTTAAATTTTCGGATTTAATTTCTTTTTCACTTATTAATCTTAAAGATTCAAATACTTCAATTGAAAATTACACTAAATTCATCAACATTTTGTTCAATTGCTTACTTAAATCTCAGAAATATAAAATTGTTTGCAATAATAAAAAGAATAAACGTCCTACATTTTGGTGGGATAATGATTGTTCAATTGCTTTAAAAAACAAAACGGAAGCTTTTAAAAAATTTCGTCGTTTAGGATCTAGAGAAAATTATTTCTTATATTGTAAAGCAGGAGCTTGGTTTACCCGTACCACAAAATTTAAGAAAAGAAATTATTGGAAAAAATTTATTGAAAACCTTGACAGAGACACTTCATTATCCACATTGTGGTCTGTAGCAAGAAATTTGAGAAATTATGATAATTCTTCTCCTGTTTTAATGGAGTATTCTGATGATTGGATTGATCAATTTGCATCTAAAATTTGTCCAGATTTTGTTCCTCAATCTATTAATTTTAGAACAAAGCAATCGATTAATTATTTTCCAGAGCTTTGTTCACCATTTTCATTAGAAGAATTGGATTTGGCATTATCTATTACAAATAATACTGCACCAGGTATTGAATGTTATTCCATTAGATTGGCGTTCAGTTAAAGTAGTAAACATACTTAAACCAGAAAAAGATGCTTTATTGGCCGATAGTCGTAGACCAATAAGTTTACTATCATGTCTTCGTAAACTTATGGAAAGAATGGTTTTAAATCGTCTTGAGATATGGGCTGAACATAATAATATTTTATCTCCATGTCAATTTGGTTTCAGAAAAGGACGTGGTACTCGTGATTGTACAGCACTTTTGGCTTCTCAAATTGAACTTTCTTTTAATAAAAAACAGGATACTATTTCTACTTTTTTAGACGTGTCTGGAGCTTATGATTCTGTACTTATTGATTTGCTTTTGAATAAAATGAATTCTTATAAAATTCCTTTAATTTTATATAATTTTATATACAATTTATTATCATTCAAAATTATGCATTTCTATCACAATGGGTCGTCTAAATTTACTCGTAATAGTTATTTTGGCCTTCCTCAAGGATCTTGTTTGAGTCCTTTTTTGTACAATTTATTCACATGTGATTTTTTATCGGTTATCCCAAATGGTTGTTTTTTAGTTCAATTTGCTGATGATAATGTTATTTCCGTAAGTTGATATAATAGAGAAATAATACGTCATTATATGCAAATTTGTTTAGATAATATTGATTCGTGGGCTTACGATAATGGTTTTACGTTTTCAGTGCAAAAAACTAAATATATTATATTTTCGCGTAAACATTCCTCAGTAAGTGTAGATTTATTTCTTAATGGATATGAAATCGAACAAGTATTTGAATACAAGTATCTTGGTATTTGGTATGATTCAAAATTAAATTGGAACTTTCAAATTAAATACATCCAGAAAATTTGTTCTAAAAGGATTAATTTTCTTCGTACAATTACTGGTACATGGTGGGGTGCTCATCCTTCTGATATGATTATTCTTTATTAAACTACAATACGCTCAGTTTTGGAATATGGTTGTTTTACTTTTGGTTGTGCCACTCAAACTCATTTTTTTAAACTTGAAAAAATTCAATTTCGTTGTTTAAGAATTTGTTTAAAATTAATGAATTCTACTCATACTAAATCTGTTGAAATTTTGGCAGGAGTGGTTCCACTCAAAATTAGTTTTCATGAATTAAATTGTAAATTTCTAAGTCAATGTTTCACAAATCAGCATCCCCTTATTCAAATTTTAAGTGATTTACACGGAATAAATCCTTCTAGTAAAATGTTAAACTCATTTAATCATTGTTCTACCGAAAACATATTACCTGGTTTTCCAAATACATTCTATAATTGTGATATTAATGTACATTCTTTTCAGACCTTTGTTGATAAATATTTACATTGGGAATTAAATCAAATACCAAGACACATGTGTGTTCGATATGCCAAATTATGTTTTGAGCGAAAATTTTGTGGCTTCGACCAAAAATTTATTTATTACACGGATGGATCTTTAATTCAAAATAGTGCAGGTTTTGGAGTTTATAACATTGATGTAGTCCATTTTTACAAAATGAAATCTCCTTGTTCTATTTTTGTAGCTGAATTGATAGCATTGTACTTCACATGTAACATAATAAAGGATCATCCTCCAAATATGTTCGTTATTTGTACTGATAGTTTGAGTTGTATCAATTCCATCGAATCTTCAAAATTTAATTTTAAAACCCATTATTTAATTTTATTGATACGAAAATTGTTATACGATTTGCATTCTCAGGGGTTTATAATTAAATTTGTTTGGGTTCCAGCCCATAGTAATATATTTGGTAACGAACAAGCGGATTATTTAGCTAAACTAGGAGCTACTCGCGGAATTATTTATGAACGAAATGTTTTTCATTCGGAATATTATGCTAAAATCAAAAGAAATGCTTTAGATTCTTGGCAAATTGATTGGGATTCTAGTGATAAAGGTCGATGGTGTCATTCCATTTTTCCAATTGTGGATGAAAGTACCTGGTTTAAAAAACTGTCTGTCGGAAGAAATTTCATTTGCATGTTTTCAAGACTTATTTCTAATCATTATATTTGTAATAGTCATTTATATCGTATTAACATAATTAATTCAAATTTATGTGATTGTGGAGAATCTTATCAAGATATCGATCACATAGTTTTTTATTGCAAAAAATATATTTTGCCTAGGAAAAAAATAATAGAAAAATACAAAAGTTTAGAAATTACAGTACCTATATCTGTTCGTGATATTCTTGGTAGCAAATCACTTCCTATGTTAAAAATTTTATACAACTTTTTCAGAGATATTAGTTATATTGTTTGATACTGCTTTGCTTTTTATTTCTTTCGTTTCAGAAATCATGAAAATAACCTTCCCTTGTACCCTGCAATAATCCTCCCTTTTTGGTTACTTCTTTTTCAAGAATTCGGCTCTGATATGGATCACTTCCGGTTGAGCCTTTAGTTTTAAGATTTATTTTTGTAACGTAATAAGAAAAGATAAAGAGGTTTTGTGCCCTTTTGAGAACGATTTCCAATTGATATCTCTCAAAGGGGTTTTTCCCTCTTTCAAAATTTTTAGTTCAATAAATAAATAAATAATAAATAACGCTATATGGAGAGTTCTGACTTACAATTAGATTACAAAAATGGTCCCAGTTTGTAAAAATGGTATTCGCTAAGAGATTTGAGACCGAATTCGTGTTCTAAATCTTGTATTTTTTTTTATATTTGCATATAAATCCTCAAATGCACTTGATTCCAACGAAAATAACTTTGACATGAAGTGTCATACTAATCCTTTTTACTTTTGCATTCGGTTTTCTTGACAGAAACTTTGTTATTTCGTTTAACATGTTCAACATTCGTGTCTTGCGCTATCAAAGTTACCCGCATCATCAAAGTTACCCCGTTTTACGTTATATGTAAATTTCAAAACCTTACAATTGTTTGTGAAAAATAGTTTCTCGTTGAATATCTTCGCTGCATGGCTCAAACAAAATGTTCTAACTCATATTGCAGCCTATTCTCCAATTCCAGTAGATGACGTTTGATTTTCGACTGCTATTTTTGCTGCTTATTGTTCGCTCTCCATCCCTTACGTACATTGCCCTATAGGTATCTCCGGTTCAGTATAGTTTCACTGCGGTGAACATCTCAATTTTCCGATCCAAGAAAAGGAAAACTTTCCTCATCTCATAAAAGGATAGATTGCTAAGGAGTCTTCCTTCGTTTCCGTAAGATGTTGAGTAAAGTATGGACTTTTAGAAGAGAAGAGGGGATGCGATTCAGAGAATGAATGTTCCTTCATTTATAAAATCAATTCCGTTTGTTTCACGTTTCCCCTCCCCTAGTCGGGCGTTTATCCGAAATAGCTCGATTTCAATTCACCGGAAAGGAGTGCTTAATTAAAATTGAAAACGATTCCCTTTCCCTCTTGGATTGTCTTGTGGAGTGGCGACCAAAAGGTTAGCAATAATTTTGCTGATCATTCAGAGATTCCAAACACCTGCGACTTTTGTAAAACTATCCCGTTCAGCCAACTCATGGAGGGGAACATCATGTGTGCTTTCAGTTGACTTTGACTTGTTTCGATGGAGCAGAGATTCGCAAATCGGTAGATTGGGACTTGTGATGATTTTGCTTTAATTGTGCTGCTTTGACTTCCATCACATTTACGACATTTTGCCATTCGATGTAAAAATTATACGTAAGCTTCAGTAAGGAGTAAGTTTAGTAAATGATTACTAAATATTTCAATCTACATACTCAATGAAATTTCAATTAAACATAATAACGGTTCGTCCTGTAGTAAAATTCATCGAGGGGTGATTTAAAAGTGATTTCCACGGGAATTTTGACACTTGAGATTCTGGCTCAGTTTTAAACGTAGAATCAGAATAGACTCCAAAAGGCAAGACCTTGTCAATCGAACTAAATTCTTTCGTTTTACAAACCAATTCGATATAAAAGCCCCCAATCTAGTTCGTGAATTGAGGTCACAGTGTACTATGAAATTAAATAACTTCAAATTTCTACATAAAAACCTTGAAATTTAAACATGGAAACCAGAAAAAAAAGCTCAAAGAACATATTCCGGATAATCTAGTCTGAAATTCAGGGTAATCGAACCCTAGATACTCTAGTCCAGCCTGTAATGTGTGATGGAAATAATAAAACTGTAAGGAGCCCGCTCAATAATCTATAATAGTGGAAGCTTGTGATGCATCAGAGCAACACATTCTGTGAGAAACACTGGTACCTCTTAGGTGAGTCCTTCTTATCTTCTATTCAAATTTCAAATCGTTTTCAATACGAAAGTAATGAACTTTCGGTCGCACACTCGTCATCACGTTCCAACCCCATCCATATACATTTATCCACACCGGTTGTCGACGGTGTTTGTTCTTAATCTAATAATAGTTTATCGTGTCTATTTTGCTTCGGTAGGGATCGTTCGATGAAGTAGTTATAGTTACTGTGGGAAGAGTTGTGTTGCGCAGTTGTTCGCTTTACATGTGAGGATTCTGTAGATTTTAACATTCTTTGTGATTTGATAAGCATGAATGTCGGTTGAATTGATCAATTACAATTTTTTAATACATATTAACTGATTTGAAATCCTTTGAAGTATATCAACAAGCCTCGATAGCGCAGTCGGTAGCGCGTAAGTCTCATAATCTTAAGGTCGTGAGTTCGATCCTCACTCGGGGCAGTAACTTTTTTTTTCAACAAACTTTCCAATTCAAAATCTCTTCTCAACCCCAGAACGTCTAAAGCCGAAATTAGCACCGAATAATGAAAGCATCCGAAATTGAAACAGTAACTTTTTTTTTCAACAAACTTTCCAATTCAAAATCTCTTCTCAACCCCAGAACGTCTAAAGCCGAAATTAGCACCGAATAATGAAAGCATCCGAAATTGAAACCAATTTGTGGAGGACTGACACTGGTTCCGTAAACAGCAATTAAACATCAAGAAGGAATGTACTTCTACGGTCGGTGCTACAGAATGGGGAAGCGGCAGTCTTTTACCTTTTCTCCGAGTGATGGCGGGTAATTATCTACGCTTTCAAGACGGTAACTGAACCGTCAAACGTCATTGTGGTTCATTATCTGTGAACGGAAGCGACGCCCGGTAGCAACACTGACTTGACTGACTGTCGGCCGGGGATGCTCCTGAGGAACGCACAATGGTCGAGCGCTACTTAAACACACAAAATGTGTAAATAATTTAATATAACTAAATTATCACGTATGGCGAAATAGGGAACCATTATGTCCATAACTGATGCACATATGTATCCACTTCTCATACACATTGTGTTGAAAAAATATCAAATACAAACGAAACTTGTGTTCTCAATCAAAACTGATTGCATATCTATTAAAATCATGTAAATAACGTACGGTTCAGAAAAGTTACGTAGTATGTGGATAGACCCTTCTGACTATAAAAACACCATACATCAAATTAGAATTGAATATTTGTTCAGAATAAAAGCGATCAAACTATTTTTGGCCAAACTTTATTCTTTCCCGACCATTGTGGAACGGTAGAAAGACAGCGATCAACGAAGAAAATGAAACTAAACATAAATCGCGCGCGGAATGGGAATACACCTACAGAGGTCGACTGTGAATGCGATTTGCTTTCTCTGACCGGGAGGGAATGAGAAACATCTTATTGCCAAGAGGAAGAAAAGGACTTGTTCTTATTTGCGCTCCATTCATTCATTGTATAGTGATGCAGTCAAGGTGAACGGAGCAATTGGAGTTGTTGAAAAGGATAATTTAGATGCAAATTTCGGAGCTGTGGGGGTATTGGTGGAGATTGAAGATATTGCAAGAAACGACAGCATTATAGGAATTAATAAGAATTACAAAAAAAATCTAATGCGAAATATATGTGCAGCACATTAAAATTGTAATAAGCTGTTAGTATGAATTTTGAAGACACGTAAAAGCGATCAAAATACAGAAGCATTAAAAAGAAGAGAAGCGTATTTGTTAAGGGAGAAGTTCCGTCCGCAAAACATTGAACGGTTTAACTATTGACTTTTGTAAGTTCAAAAACATTCTTCATTGGAAAATCTTAAAATGACTGGGATCGATGAAGATATTTTCTTGAACAATTGTAACATTCGAATTGGTTTCATTAAAATATGGTTGAGTGGCAAAACGTCGAATGCCAATATGCCGAAAAAAAAAATTAAGAAAACAAAAACACATTGGAAAAAATATTCACTTTGAAAAGAATAAATTGAGTTTAAGTACGAGCCAAATGTACATTTCATGGAGCACGATGTGATGAAGAAATCTGGCAAATAATTCCAAATCGGTGTTGGTACTGGCACCGTTGTTTTCAGATTTCACAAAGGAGGGAAAGAGAGTGATTTTCTGATGACGTCACTGTGCAATGTGCAATTCTTTAACCGTAATCCAGGGTAACATTGATCAGCTTTTTTTTCTGCACTTTATATGAATATGAATTTCATTTAAAAATGCCAATATGCCAAGCCTTATAATTGTAAAATAAGTTCTGGCAACCAAGACTCACGATTGAAAATATTGTTTTGTATTTAAGAAGTCATGAACATGATTAAAAAAAAATCAAACTGTTTTGTTTTCATATATTGCTAATATTGATCACTTATGTGATAAATGTTTGGTAAGGTACGTCGTCAATCATATTCAAAATCAGTTTTTTCGTCCAAAAATGAAAATGGAATACAGTGAACGCATTTTCATGTACATTTTCTTGATTTTGAACTAAACAACTGCTTTTGAAAATTCTAGAATAATACGCAGTTTAAGCGTCTATGATATAGACGATGACCGATAAACAACTATTAATATTTAAAAAATAATGCAATCGATTGTTGTTAAAAATTCATACATTTCTGCAATTTACGATAAGTTATCAAAGTGCTATTCAGAGCGAGCAAGAGCATAATGATTTACGGGTAGCAATGATTATATTGAGTGATTAATGATTAAATTAACTCATACCATAATTATGATAAATGATTTCATTTTATGAAGTCAAGAATAATGATTATGATTGATAATTAAGTCAAGGTATGATTAATAATTATAAATAACACTACGGCCCAACTAACAATTTATTGAGGTTTTATTAAAGATGCATAAAATCCTAACTCCTCTACCTACAGCTTTACCGCAATAAAAATTCACAAACCTCAATAACTTTATTGTTTCTCGATATATTTGCACCATTTTTTCACAAGTTCTCTAAAAACTCTTCTAGTTTTAGAATATGTGTCAATATTGATCAATAGTCAACTGAACCCTGAGATATTCCGAAACTCTTTGGGGGCCGACGCGTAGCTATAACCCACTTAAATATCTCTGAATGCAGAATTTTTATCGTATTCGGATATTCAATCTTCGGAAAAATACATTAATGAGAGTAAGTTGTGAAAAAATTAAATAATTTAGTGCAGCGTTCTTTGAGTAATGAGCATTCATGTGTCTAAAGATATTAAAGCATCAAAAAGCATCATATCATCTTTTCTCAGATATTCCTTAGAACACTCAACCGATTTGTACGATTTTTTCCGAGTAGCTCCTTATAATCTAGTTTTGTTAAGCCCACCTTTTATTCTTTTGAAAAATTGACGTAAAACAAAATGGCCGCCAAAGATATTTTGTATGGAGAACGTCAGTCTCCCAAGGAACATCGGAATATCTTGAAAGCCAGATCACCAATGGCAGATATTGACATGGATTCTTGAACTAGAAAAGTATTTTGAGAACTTGTGAAAAAAATGTGCAAAAATATCGAAAAACAAAAAAGTTATGAAGGCTTGAATATGTTTATTGCGGTTAAAAATGAAGCAGTCGGTAGAGTGGTTAACAAAGTATTGAAAAGAGTAGTAAAAACCACTATACAAAGCTATATAGATACTAATTAGTGCTCCCGGTAAAACTTATTTACCGTCCAAATTTGTTGATAATTAATTGTATTTAAAGGAGCTTTGAAGTGTCAATTAAAACCTATACTTAAAACCTCATATAGCTTGTCCTACAAATACGCCGATAAAACTACTTAGACTGCACTAAGTCATGTTAATGTCTTCTTAAATTTCAGTAGCAATATCATTATGTCGATCTTATGATGATCATAATTATGATTAAAGCAGAACACGAATAGAGAAAGGGCAAATATTCATCTCGTAGAATTATCTGACTACCGTTTGTAACATATTTTTCAAGCATTCCCACTGATCTTCCCGTTCTAGTGGGACAACTATGTGCAGCAAAAAAAAACAACTGAGCTACACGAAAAAAAAAAAACAATTTTTAAGGCACCTATCATTTACCGTTTTCTGCATCAGTACATTCGGTCAACCACGGGTGTTATCATAACAAATCATTCCAGTATAAACATAATTAGGTACAGAACGCAATGAATTTTTTTCATTACATTGAATCACAAAGTCAAATCTTCCTATTTGTTTACCTTTTTGAGTGCAGTAAGTTTAAGCCAAGGCTCCCAAAAAACCTATTGGTCTTTGTTCGCGGCAACAGCCCCTCGTAGCGGACAACCCTGAGGAGTGCTGTCGCGAGCCACTACCTGTGACAGAAGGATAGCTAGGCTGGACTGTCAAAACGGATGACGAGTAAAATATGAAAATAAATATACGGTGATAATTGGATTGAGCTAAAGTTACAGACAATTGAATTTATTAGATTATTATTGATAGCAGAGGTAAACTGCAATTGAATACTTAAATCTAGAATAAAACTTATGAACTATCTACAGGTTACATTAAAACTTATAAAATACTGTTGAGAAGTAAATAAAACGGTAGTATGGAGACTAAAATGTAAGTTGAAATGAGTTTTTTTACAAAACCTATCCTAAAATAAAACCGTTGTTTTTAGCTTTAAGCTGATCATACCTAAATTGAAGGGACTGATTATTGCTGGAAGAACTCCGATCAACTGTATCCCAACAGTCTTAGTGCAGAACAAATAATTTGATTTAAGAATATATTAGCCAGTAAAGGTAGGGTGACCATCTCCTGAAGTTTCAAAATCAGGACATTTTGCAATTTTTATAGTTTTCCTGTGCAAATTCCATTTTGTCTCAAATTCTGAACATGGTTCATATTCCAAATAGCAGCGATTACAAATTAGTTTTCAATTTTCATTTTGTTGAGGATTTGTAACGTACGATCTCGAAAAACTTCAAATTAGCGGGTATGCACATAAGTATAAATGCTCAAATATAACTAACCTTTTGATAAGACTCTATAATATCTATCACTTTTCCAAAGACACTAGGGTGTTTTGTCTTCTGATTTTGCGAGGTATTTGACAAATATTTTCTCAAAGTTTTTGTCTAAAGTCTGTCAAAAAACTGAAATCCTTCAGGAATCTACCGAGATTGAGAGACCCTCAAAGCATCCATTTATCTATTCAGTCCAAGAAATCCTGCAACAATCTCGCCAGCAATTTATTGATGATTTTGAGAAATTTGCTTATTTTATGATCAAGATTTCGCTTGAGAATTAATTATAATACGATTATAAAAGACATTAGTGAATTATCTTTCCAGAAACACATGGATTGCGAGATGCTAGGCTTGGTTAAATTTTGTAGTTTTGACCATAATTTTTATAAATATTAACTCCAAAGAGAGATTAATCAAATTGTCGCAGTGATAATACGCTCAACGTAGAAAAAAAAACTGCATTGAAAGTGCAAATTCTGATTTTTTAGAATATCTTCAATTACGGCAGTAATCGCACAAGCTTTCTTATTTGATTTATGTTTGAGTTCCAAAAATATGCAATGAGGCATTCTCTCATTATGCCTCATTGCAATACATCAAAATGTTACACAATGATAGGAAACAGTTTTATGTTCCCATGATTGCTACCATCTATGCTGAAACTAATGATAGGAGTATTGGAGATCTCTTTCATTCTGATAGCGATAGAATTTTGAGAAAATATACAAAATATGATGGCTTGTGTTTTAGTACAACCATAAATGATTCTTTTAAGTAACAATATCAACATCGTCAAATATCCACTGAACCTAAAGGTAGCACAACACCTATGAAACGAATTGAGATAGCTTTTCCTAATAGAGTAAGGTGGGGCAAAAGATCGACCTTGATGGTATAATCAAAGTTTCCAGGAAAACAATAGCAGTTGAAACAAAACAAATACCATACAATGATCCTTCAACATATTGGCTATCATTTTGCTGAACAATCTTGTGTCAAAATATTAGTAAACTAAAAATCGAGTGTTTTGAGACAAAACGGTAAATAATGGTTGTTTTGCCTGAATAAAAAAAAAACGAAAAACAGTAGACAGTTTTACAATTGATAAAGACCAAATGCAAAGTGCCGAAACGTCGGGCAAAACAAAACTTTCCGTTTTGATTTTCTTAGACTCCGAAAGCCATAAAATCAAAACTATTTACTATTTGTTGTCACCAACGATTGTCGATACCGTAATCACTATTTTGCATTTTTTTGTTGTGTTGTTCTCCAGAATTTCAATATTGTCTAATAGATTTCGACAAAACCAGTACTCCATTGATCTTTATTAGTTTATGGAATCGACTTTTCATGAAATAATATTTAACATATCATAAAAAAAGTTTTATTATCATAAAATTAAAATGTAACACTAGGGCGAAATTGATCATCATATCGCAAAACAGGTTTAGGAATAAAAAAAACTCCCTATCTCATAAATTTGGGTCTCCTGAATCTGAAAATGACGTCAAAATTCTTACAATTCGAGTATTTAATCATTTTATTGTAAAATTAAACTTCGAAAATCTGCCTAATACGCCTAAATGTAGGCAATTTCCCTTTAAAATAAGCTCATTGTTTGAGAATAAACGATTTTATGAGCAAAAAACTATACTTGCTATGCTGTATGATATCAAAAATGAGTTCAGTAGTTCATGCTCAAGCTTACACAGCATTTTAAACACTCAAAGTCGACATGTAGGCATAGCAGTGGATTGTTTAGCACCGACATTTCCAACTGTATTGCTTACAACTTCAAAAACTGTGAATATTTCTATGCAAAACTGACCCTGATAAAAATGAAATAGATCAAAATCATCATTAGGCATCTATAAACTTGAAAACATGGATTGTCTGTGGTGCCAACGAAACCTTCAGCATCCTTTGGAGGAAATGTTTTTTGGTATCGACCTGATCAAATTCACCCCAGTGATCAATTTGCCCCCGGATTACGGTACTGAACAATAGTGAGAAAATTCTATTTTATTTTGGCATATTGTGCGATTCTGGTTTTTGACACTCATTCTTATTTTTTATGGCGCTACGTTCTTCAAGGCATGACCTGCGCCACAATGTTACGTCAACTAACTCGGTCCATGGCTGCTTGCCTCTAGTTTCTCGATCGCCCAAAACTTCCAAAATCCTGCTCCACTTGGTTAAACCACCTTGCTCGTTGCACTCCTCTTCATCTTGTACCCGCCGAATTCGAAATACTCCTAGCGCTTGCAGGTCCTCTTCGAGCATTGTTCACGTCTCATGCCCGTAGAGGATTACCGGTCTTATCAGTGTCTTGTACATGGTACACTTAGTACTGAGGGGAAGTTTACCAGACAGCAAGGTCTCGTGGAGTCCGTAGTAAGCAGGACTTCCGGCAATGATACGTCTTCGAATTTCTCTATTGCAGTTATTATCCGACGTTACCAATAATCCGAGGTAGACAAATTCATCCACCACCTCGAACTCATCTCCGTCGATCGTCATGCGTCAGTCAATGCGAACTCTATCGCGCTTGGTTCCTGCAGCCAGCTGATATTTCATCTTTGACGTATTTACCTCCAATCCAACCCGGTCTGCTTCACGTTTCAGTTTGGTATACTGTTCAGAAACCACTATCCATCGTTGCCTTAATCAGTCTAGTCAGTTTCGCGGGAAAACCTTTCTCATCCATAATTTCCCATAGCTCTTTGTGGTCGATGGTATCATAGGCCGCTTTGAAATTGATGAATAAGTGGTCCCTAGGAACTTGATATTCGGGATACTTTTAGAGGATCTGACGCAACATAAAGATTTGGTCTGTTGTCGATCGCCCGTTCACGAAACCGACTTCCCACAAATCTGATTACTAGCGGCGATAGACGGCAGATCTGGGAAAGCACTTTATAGGCTGCGTTAAGAATGGTGATCGCCTGATAGATCTCACATTCTAACTTGTCACCCTTTTTGTACATTGGGTATATTACTCCCTCCTTTCACTCCCCCAGTAGCTGTTTTGTATCCCGGATCCTGGCTATCAATCGGTGCAGACAAGTAGCCAACCTGTCCGGGCCCATTTTAATAAGTTCCGCACCATCCTTTCCAGCTGCTTTGTTGTTCTTGAGCTGTTTGATAGCATCCTTAACTTCACTAATTGTGGGAGTTGGCACGTCTCCCTCATCCGCCGTACTAATGAAGCCATTCCTCCTGCTGCCTCGGTCTTCCTCGTCTGCGCCATTCAGGTGTTCATTGAAGTGCTGGTTCCACCTTTTAATCACCTCACGCTAATCCGTCAAGATACCTCCATTCTTATCCCGGCACATTTTGGCTCGCGGCACAAAGCCTTTGCAGGATGCAATGAGTTTGTTGTAGAACATACGCGTTTCTTGAGGACGGTATAGCTGCTCCACCTCTTCACACTCCACCTCTTTCAATCGGCGGCGGTTTTTTATCCCGGAGTAGATGGGTTTGCGTTCCGCGTTTTGACGGGTGCCTTGTTGCGATTAGTGCTAGGTCAGAAGTTGGTGCTCTTCCCCAATATACAGCAATTCCTTCACGTAGAATTGTACCGCTCACAAGTTTCCAAGAACAGCTGATTGGATTGATGGAATTTCCTCGGGCATAAACAATCGTCGTGCAGGCCACACAATATACACACCAAAAAAATCTTAGATTTACACGTAACGTAATATTAGCCTCAATCATGCAAAGCCATTTCTCATGTATTATTCAATGATAAAACCTATAAACACATCTATTACATACAACATTGTTACCAAAATCCTTAATATTGAACGCGAAACGTCTTCTCTCGAAGAATGTTGCATGCAAAACGGCGCGGTTTACATGATTTTCACGCTGAAAATTCAATCATAAATAATGCACATCAAATGACAAGCCGTCGATCCATCCATGTGCATTATTTTTGACAGAATATTCATCGTAGAATCATGTAAACCGAGAATTCTTGTTTGCAATTTCACTTTCAAGATGCAAGAAAGCATGCCACATTGGCGAATGTTGGATGGAAGATCATGAAATGTTTCAGTTTCACTCAAGTTTGCAAGCATTATCGAATGCAATGAGATAGTTTACATTAACTATCGTTGAATGTTCAGTTGCAACTCGTTTTACATGATTATCATAAAGAATTACGTGCCATGTAAATTTGAGAATTTTTTGCTGTGTACAATTGCTAAATTTATTTAGGCTGATACAAATATTAAATTTATTTTACGTCCGAGACCACTTGGAAGGTACAAGGGGGGGGGGAGGAATAAAAATAAAAAAGGAACAAAAAAAAAAAATAAAAATAGAAAAAAAGTATTTTTTTCGAATATTTACCCAAGTAACCATACACACCAAAAAAATCATAGATTTACACGTAACGTAATATTAGCCTCAATCATGCATATCCATTTCTCATGTATTATTCAATGATAAAACCTATAAACACATCTATTACATACAACATTGTTACCAAAATCCTTAATATTGAACGCGAAACGTCTTCTCTCGAAGAATGTTGCATGCAAAACGGCATTTTCACGCTGAAAATTCAATCATAAATAATGCACATCAAATGACAAGCCGTCGATCCATCCATGTGCATTATTTTTGACAGAATATTCATCGTAGAATCATGTAAACCGAGAATTCTTGTTTGCAATTTCACTTTCAAGATGCAAGAAAGCATGCCACATTGGCGAATGTTGGATGGAAGATCATGAAATGTTTCAGTTTCACTGAAGTTTGCAAGCATTATCGAATGCAATGAGACAGTTGTAACGTGAGAATACAGCATGCGAACCCCTGAGCATGTGTCGGAGTTAGCTTTGTGTATGCATTGTTCACTATTAGTTTTCACTGTATCGCCAAATGTCAACTATAGGTAGTGCTAGTGAAAACAAGCGACAGAATGGCTGGATCATAATTATTTTATTCTAAGAGATCACCGAATATGTAAGTTGTACTATATGTTTTATATATTAAGATTAATAAAGTATTATTTCCAGCTTTGCAAAAACTGATTTGCCGCATGCTGAAAGAACGGTGCCCGAATCAATCCTGTTTTTAACACTACAAAGAATTACGACGTTCGTAATCACCCATCTGATCCCAACCACGTTCAACCAGGTTCGATAGAGCGGAGAATGGTGACTGTAGCAGCAAAACGTCAGCATCGATACAAAGCATCTTTTGGAAACCGGACAACGCGAAACGAAGAGCAACTGACCGTTATACAAGGCAAATTTGCAACGTAGGGTCAAACGCGTACCAGTCGTACAGCATGTCCCAAAGTTTCTATACGAAGAGCACCATTTATATGAATCGGCTATTAATTTGCTACATGTTTCAGTACACCCGAAATTCTCACGTAGGCTCATCGATTGTTGATGATGAGAGGTAATAAAACTTCATGATGTATCCGATACGAAGTGTTACGGGGGGGAGTGTTACGTGAGAATATAGCTTGTGAACCCCTGTGCAGTGTCGGAGTAATTTGTGCACAAAATTAGCATTAGTGGTGCAGAGAAGCACGGTTATATCTTGGCACTATAATGGCACGCTATTTCGCCTTTTCTGGCATTATAATAGCATTATATGCGTATATAAAACTGACATGCATCAAATGATTACCATATATGCGCATATAATGCTGTTACCGTGCCGCATTATCGTGCTTACTGGTTACTTGGGTATTTTGAACAATAATTGTTAAACTTTTTTCAAACGTCCTCTGGATCATTATTTCACTTGTTTTTTACTTTAAAAATTGGAAAAAAAAACCTTTCTGATGTCAAAAAAATGATGAATCTTTTTTTCTCCCCCTCAAAATATTCGGATTTTTAAAGGCGGGGTTGATATAAAAGAAAATTGATATTTGTATCAGTCTTATGCATTAACTGGTAATGTTTTGAAATAAGTTGAGTTTTGTTCGATGATTGATTGATGATTGTTGAAATGTTTGACGTGTGATTTAGATTATGATTGTTGAATAAAATTAACGATCTTTATGATTATGACTAACACAGCAAAAAAATCTTAAATTTACATGGCACGTAAACTTCTATGATAATCATGTTAAACGAGTTATAACTGAATGTTCAACGTTAATTAATGTAAACTGTCTCATTGCAGTCGAAAATGCTTGCAAACTTGAGTGAAACTGAAACATTTCGTGATCTTGCATCCAACATTCGCCAATATTGCATGCTATCTTGCATCTTGAAAGTGAAATTGAAAACAAGATCGCTCGGTTTACATGATTCCACGCTGAATATTCTGCCAAAAATAATGCACATGGATGGATCGACGGCTTGTCATTCCATGTGCATTATTTATGATTGAATTTTCAGCGGGAAAAACATGTAAACCGAGCCGTTTTGCATGCAACATTCTTCGTATGAAGACGTTTCGCGTTCAATATTAAGGATTTTGGTAACAATATTGTGTACACAGCAAAAAAATCCTAAATTTACATGGCACGTAAACTTTCATGATTGTCATGTGAATCGAATTATCATTTGATATTAAACGATAAATAATGTAAACTGCCTCATTGCATTCAAGAATGCTTGCAAACTTGAGTGAAACTGAAACATTTCATGATCTTGCATCCAACATTCGCCAATGTTGCATGCTTTCTTGCACCTTGAAAGTGAAATTGAAAACAAGATCGCTCAGTTTACATGATTCCACGTTGAATATTCTGCCAAAAATAATGCACATGGATGGATCGACGGCGTGTCATTCCATGTGCATTATTTATGATTGAATTTTCAGCGGGAAAATCATGTAAATCGAGCCGTTTTGCAAGCAACATTCTTTGAGAGAAGGCGTTTCGCGTTCAATATTAAGGAATTTGGTAACAATGTTGTATATAATAGATGTGTTTAGAGGTTTTATCATTGAATAATACATGAGAGATGGCTTTGCATGATTGAGACAAAAATTACGTTACGTGTAAATTTTAGATTTTTTTGGTGTGAACGATTATTATTGATTTGTGATTGGCATTTTAAATTAATCAATAATCATGATTAAATTTATGATAAATCATTAATACTCTGGGCGAGCATAATGAATGAATCTCAATTGAACTTTACACAGCAAAAAAATCAAATCTTAAATTTACATGGCACGTAAACTTCTATGATAATCATGTTAAACGAGTTATAACTGAATGTTCAACGATAAATAATGTAAACTGTCTTATTGCTTTCAAAAATGCTTGCAATCTTGAGTGAAACTGAAACATTTCATGATCTTACATCCAACATTCGCCAATATTGCATGCTTTCTTGCATCTTGAAAGTAAAATTGAAAACAAGATCGCTCCGTTTAAATGATTCCTCGCTGAATATTCTGCTAAAAATAATGCACATGGATGGATCGACGGCTTGTCATTCCATGTGCATTATTTATGATTGAATTTTCAGCGGGGAATCATGTAAACTGAGCCGTTTTGCAAGCAACATTCTTTGAGAGAAGACTTTTCGCGTTCAATATTAAGGAATTTGGTAACAATGTTGGATATAATAAATGTGTTTATAGGTTTTATCATTGAAAAAATACATGAGAGATGGCTTTGCATGATTGAAACTAAAATAACGTTACGTGTAAATCTAAGATTTTTTGGTGTGTAAGCAAATCAATAAAAACTCTCATAAAGAAGAACTCGACAGTCAATACTCAGCCAAACCCTCATCCCCATCACAATGTTCCCATCACCTCCAAATTTACCTTACAATTCAATTACAGCAAACTTTCCCAGTTGCAACAATTTAAATTGTTTTCAAAACCAGATGTGATATCATAATATATTACTATAAGGGGCAGCATGCGAGAGAGGAAATTTACACCGTTCGCTAACGTATGCTCTTCGAACTACATAGTCGAATGTGAAATCGAAAGTTTTTGATACCCTCCCACGTATAGGAACACATGCCATCGTCGTCATTTCCGTCCGGATAAAGCTGAACCAGCATAATAAGTGGCAAGCGGAAGTGGGTTAGACATTGAAAACATTCACATGCAACTAAGTGTTGGTATGGAAGGGAAGCTTTTGTTGAACGTTCGTATAATCCATTCTGCCAAAAATGCAAATGAACTAGCTCCCGTTCTACTGAAGTATGTTTCCACATTTAAAGCGTACTAATTGTTTGATCCTCAAAAGCAAAACGGATAAAAATCCTTGCAACAACCATTATTCGTCAAACCGGACAACATGATTCCTGCAAGCGAACTTGATTTCCACCATCGTGGTGAATAATAAAATTAACATCAAATTTTATTCATAAATTTAACGTAATAAAATTCAAACTTGCTCACTCGGCGCCCCGCAGTCAAATCAAGCCGCCGGTAGCAAAGCGACGCACCATAACTGCCGGACGTAAAAAAGTTTCGAGCAGTCCGACAGGATAATTTATGTTCCCGTTATGTTTGAGGTGTGGGTGGTAGCGATACTTGGAATACCTTTCGGTATCAACCGGCCTTTGTGCTTTGAGCAAGTATGCGGGATGATTTCGTTTAAACCTGAGTGAAAATATGACAATAGGTTTGTATGGTTGCTGTTTGCCAAATATTTCCTCATAAAATCAGTGCATGAATACGTTGGTATACGTTAGATGATGGTTCGACATTGTTAAAATAAATTCGAAAGTGTAGACCAATTTCAGATTGGTTCAGAGCTGATCCTTGGTTCTGCTCAAGCAATCCATATCACGACATGGTAACAACATATAACATCCCATTTACCGTAGCAGATCAGAATTTTTCAGGTGAGTTGATTTCACCCGCTTATAAGAGAAAAAATGCTTTCAATTAGCTTTACCTACCATAGTCTGAAAATAAAACGGATTTATCGTGTCAATAGAAGATTGCAATAACGTTTTTTAACAAACAGATTTGGTAATTTATCGGTTTTTACCGAATAACTAGATTCATCTGCTTCTACTATTAAGACAACTCCACAAAATGTGATACTTCAATACTATGGAAGCGATTATCAACTAAGAACTTTTTCGACAACTGAACATTTTTGTAAGTGTGTATACGTATTGCTAGCAACCACAAAGATAACTCTATGCCCTGGGAAGCCGATAAAATTTCTTCTATGACTTGATCCTCGGTTATTGGGATTCAAACCCATGACTCTCAGCATGGCCTAAAAGATCGATAACTGTTTCAAAATAACATTTATCCAAAGCATAAGGTACACTAAATGACATGAAAAAACACGTAACAATTGCTCTTCTGGAGCCTAATATTTCACAGAATGCCGTTAAAACGTCAAACAAACCAAACAGATGTGTGTCCTCAACAAATACTCTAACACATTCTGCCACCCATACCGAATGCCGGTAATTTATACAATCAAAACATGTGCAACTGAAACATCCTCTACAACAAAATTCCAAGTGCACACATTAAATCAGGTGCGTCGAGTAGAGGTACTGTAGTTAGAAAAGTTTTATCAAAAATTAGTCCGTTGAGGATTATTTTTGCCCTTCATCCTCCTTCCGGTCCCTCAATCGCTGCACAACATCGTCGAACGTAAACCTGACTTCCGCTACCATGCTGGTGACAGACTAAACACGAACGTGTAGTTTGTCCATAGTAAACATGGATCCCCTCCACCTCGTCACCACACCGTGTGGGACGGACCTAGAATGGGGGAAGCCCTGTTATAGTTACAATATTTGAACAAACGATTTAACCACTCACGAACTGTGCGTGCTTTCGCTTACCTTCCCAACACACCGCTGCTGCAAGGTTATAGTTGTATTTCACAGGAGAGCGTTTAGATGACCGTTCAAACCGTGCCCCACGTAACTGCTGTTGATATGGTTTACAGCCGATGCTACAGGAAGCGGGCAATTGGTGACCCTTTCGAGACTGATGCCAGGGAAGTGAATTTGTTGTACTCAAACTCGTTCTATTAAGGCTTTTGAGAAGAAAATGCGAAACATTGGGTAAAAACGAGAAAATATATTGAACAATTGGTCGGGGTTCTGCCAAACCGAACCAAGCGCCTTTTTCTTCAGAAATGAGTTATTCACACAAGAGGATTTAGATTATCATAACATTTCCACATTACAAATATCGTATAATTTAAACCATCCTTCGTTGTGTAAATTCATATTTTTTCTCTGGCGGGATATGTAAAACTTAAATTGTATTCAACCAGAGCGAACCTTAGCATCTGATTGGAGGTAATTTAGTATTCT
This sequence comes from Aedes aegypti, assembly GCF_002204515.2. Classification (NCBI taxonomy): domain Eukaryota; kingdom Metazoa; phylum Arthropoda; class Insecta; order Diptera; family Culicidae; genus Aedes; species Aedes aegypti. The sequence continues at coordinate 100,523,847 of NC_035107.1, forward strand.
GATTCAAAACGGCATTTTTTCAAATTCTTCCTTAAACATTGCAAATTTTTAGCAAGATATCTCCGCGGGGAGCGACGGCGAGGGATTTGTACGATATTTAGAAGGTTTTCTTTTTTTTATTTTTATATGCCTTATATAATAGTTTGTAATTTGATAGGGTTAGTGTAAGATGAAAATAAGTTGCCATTGCCAATGCTGAAAATGAACTTAATTTGTACATGTTTTTGTAAAGATGAGATAGTTCAAATTTCATATGTGTTCTCGACTTTCCGATATTGAAGATAAATGTTTGACTTTGTTTTTCAACTGATAACATGTTTGTAATTTTTTTGCCGGCTTCTGATTTTTAAATATCTCTATAGAGATCTCTTGGGGACTCACTTGGAGATTTCTGTGAAAACTGCTGTGAAGATACCTAAAGAAATCACTGGAAACTTCCAATAAATCATTTATGGGGACTCTGTGGCTTCCGAAAACCACTGTGCTGCTTGTAGGGAGGCTATTATGAAAAGTTTTAGAAGATTTCAGTTGAGACGAACAGGGTGGGTATATGACTGTCAACTACGAACAAAGCTCGCCTAACAACAATCTCGGTCGACAACATGGGCCAAGCTGGGCAGCAAACGCTGATGCTTTTCAACACTCAACCAACGGGATGTCTAGCAGCGTGTGAGTTAGAAACGAAGAAAGAATAACCAATAATAAAAGAGGAAAAAATCTGGTTCATGCTATAAAAAATTTGAAAATTTCGGCCTACTGGCTCATTCGGCCTAGAGTTCGAATCCCTTCAAATCTCTTGGTGTTTTCTCAAAAAAAAAAAAAAAAGTTGCTGTAATTTCTCGATTCTTAGAGAACTTTCTGATGAATCCTTAGACTGAAAAAAAAAATATTCGGTGGTAAACAGAACTGGTATTTCAGAATTAAAGTTAATTTAATTGAGCAATTCCTTTAAGAATCCTTGGAAGAATTTCTGGAGTGATTACTAATCGGTGAAAGCATTCCTAGATTCGATGAATGGATCGATAACCCGAACAATTCTGAAGGGGTTTTGTAGGAATCACTGTGGAAATTGCTGAGGACAATCAGCATTGGCAATTCTGGAGAAATTCTTGTGGTGCTTTCAGAAGAAAAAACACTTTTTCACTGCTTCTGGAAAAAAAACTCATGAAGAATTACTGGAAATGTAATAGGGAAGACTATGAGCGTAACCAGGATTTCCATTAGAGAGGAAAAGCGGCCTCACAAGTTTATTCAGCGATTTCACGCAAAACGATTATTCCATACATCCTCGCAACATTTTGCATAAAACGTTAGAATATGAACTTCTCCAGGCATCTCGCAAGTATTCCTCTAATGAATGCAACAGAAAATCGCCCTGAAAAATTTTAATTGTTTCCTGTGGAGATTTTCGTAGGATTTGTTTTTAATTTATTCCCCTAAGATTTTTTTAATTTTTTAAAGGAATTATTACAAATTTCAACTAACTTTTTTTAGATATCTCTTCAGACACTACTTCTGGTATTTTTCCCAGGACTCGGCCATGTTTTTTTTTCTATCAATTCCAAGATTCTATCAAGAGTTCTTTCAGAGATATGAACGAGAAAAACTCGAAAAACTTTTTTGTATTCCCTTTAGAGATTCTTGGATTCTATTTGGGTACAATCTGAAATAAATTTTTTCAGAGTTTAATCCAGATAGACCTAGATAAATTTTCCCAAGAATGCTCCATAAATTCAACCAATTGTATCTTAAAAAAAAATCTCTGATTTTTTGTAGGAAATTTAATGAACTTCTTTTGGAAAATTTCCTTCAGGAAAGGTTTAAGGAAACCCAACTGGAATTGTTTTTGGAAAACCAAGAGATTTTTTCTAATATAGCTTGCAAATGCAATACGTTGAGAGATTTCTTTTGATTTATGCAGATGATGTCAGAAGAAGTCCTATAACTCTCTGAAATTATTCCTAATGTATCTAGTGTATCCTGTATAAATTTTTTTGTTTGAAAATGTGGACGATTCCTGAGATATATTACTGAGCTTCTCATATGGGAAATCACAGCATTGAAGTTGAAAAAATATCTTAAGAAATCCCCCAGAATCTTCTGGAGAAATTTCTGCAGGAATCGTCAAAATATATATTTGTTTAATACCTGGAGTATTTCTAGAATAATGCTGGAAAATGTACAGAGAAAAATCGAATACAAATTTCGGCTTCAGGACACTTGTTCGAATGAAATTTGGTCGAATGTCGTTTGGTCCAATGACATTTGGTCGAAAGTACATTTAGTCGAAGGGACATTTGATCGAATGGACATTTGGTCGAAAATCTTTAGAACATTTCGTCAGGTGATATTTGTTCTAATGTCATTTGATAGAACAAAAATTTGTTTGAGAGATAATTTTGAAATGATTTATTAGAAGATCATTTGATAAGTAAAACACATGGCCAGAATGCAACTTTTGCACAATGGAATGCATGGTTTGAACTTTATAACATTTGATCAAAAGTTTATTCGAAGTGAACTGGCACAAATTTCCGATTGGTGGGGAACGTGACTCTGAAGCTATGCAAATATCGAAGATTTAGATGGTTATTTAAATGAACTTATTAAGAGTAGTTTTTTGAACATTTACTGAAAAATTTCGTTTTTGTGAATTTATTATTCTTTCAAAATATCACCATTCTTTGAAAATTTGCTATTTATTTATTACTCAACGATGTGAACATAATAAATTCTTGAATTTATTATTATTTATTGATTATTCTTTCAAAATGTCATCGTTCTTTGTAAAGAATAGCTGATCATCTGAATCTTATAGAAGCATTCGGAGAGAGTGAACAGGTCTTAAAGCTTACGGACGTGGGTACGATTCTGAAATGTGTAAATCATACTTAAAACGGCAGTAAAAAATTCTTTGAAGTGAATCTCAAGTACCGTCAACAGGATACGTTTCTCTACCTTTGGGCAATCGGCTTATTGAGACTTCCAGATTAATATCATTTTTAAATTTATATATGGCTTTGCTGACGGTGTTGATGACTTCAGGTGAATATCAAAGTTTGAGGTGGAAGCTAACCATTTAATACTATGAAAGCATCAAGAAATAGTTTGATATATCAGAGGGCCGGCCAATTGGTATAATTGTGCCTTTGAGAAAATTGTGCTTATTCTGTATATCGGGTGAGATCAGACGAATTGACTGAGGTAACAAAACTCGGCTTGCATTCATTTGAGATCAGCTCGTCTTGCCTCGCAGAACAAGCGTCTAAGATCGTGTTAGTGATAAAATTCTACTCTCGTAGATAATCGGAATAAAGGTAAAGTTTTGTTTCCCAACTATATGAATTTGACCAAATGTCCTTTCGACGAAATGTCAGTGCCGACCAAATGTCATAAGCTATTGCAATAAAACTGTTTCGACCAAATGTCCTTTCAACCCCCCATTCGAACGTCATTCGACCAAATGTCATAAATTCACAAATTTCAATGAACGGAGGTTTTCGCAAACTTGTTTGAAGAATCTCAAAGGGTATTCCTGATGAGATTCCTTAGATATAAAATAAGAGCTGTTTATAGCAAATTACTTTGAACAATCCCTGGAGCAATTTATTGAGCGATATCAGCCTAAGACAATGCTTGGAGATGTAACTAACGAAATAACTTATCCAATTCATGAAAACTGCCTAGCATAATTTCTGTAGGAAACCTTCGACAATCTGATAAGTTTCTGGTGGAATTGGTCATTATAATCATAAAGAATTGAGTGTGAAACTTTTAATTAGTCAAATTTTTAATTAGTCTTAAGTTGATTAATCCAGGAATTCCAGATAAAATGTCAGGGAAAGGGATTTTTGAAGATATTTTTGAATGAATTTATGAATCTCAGGAGCAATTTCTAAAGGAATGTTTTTAGAATTTTACAAGGAATATAAGAAAAAAAAATCTTGTGATTCCTAAAAATTTAGCGGAATCCCGAACACATGTACAAGAATGCCAAAAGGTGCCAAAACTAAACTAGAAGGAATCTTTTTGAACTACACGATAAGTTCTGTGTTCTGAATTCTGCTATAGACATACAAAGAAAACGTTTCTCAAAGACAAAGACTCTCAAATAGTCTTTGGAGTAATTTCTGATTCTGACTAAAAGTTCACTGTCAACTGAAAGTAAAAAACGTGTGGTGAAAAACAAACGAAATTCTCACAGTAATCCCCGGAAGAAGCCTGGAAATACCCTTGTGTAAAAAACTGCTGTGATTACCATTTTGAAGACTTCCGTGGAGACTTCTGCCAAGATTTTGAAGGAGGCTTCTGTCAAAACTTCTGTGGAGACCTTTGTGAAGACTTGCGAAAACTAATACGAACCCTTCTTTGGAGGCTATAGGGGCCTTCGTTAGCCAAGTAGTTCGAATCCGCGGCTACAAAGCAAGCCATGCTGAAGGTGTCTGGGTTCGTTTCAGGTTGGTCCAGGATCTTTCCAAAATAATTTCCTTGACTTGCTTGGGCATAGATAGAGTATCATCGTACCTGCCGCACGATAATCGAATGCGAAAATGGCAACTTTGTCTAAGAAAGCTCTTAGTTAATAACTGTGGAAGTGCTTATAAGATCACTTAGCTGAGAAGCAGGCTCTGTTCCAGTGAGTATTTAATGCCAAGAAGAACCCTGACGAGACTCCACCTCTGAGCAGAACTTGGATATTCTCGATTTAGACACCCAGTTCCAAAAAGGCGTTCGAGTACTCATTGCATCGCCACACATCAGAATTATAATGTTCGGAAATTATGTTTCGTACGTTCTGTGCAGTTTTCTGTCTAGTGTAGTGATGTCTGAACTTCAATGGCGTTCATTGGGCAACGATGTAGGCATGCAATCGAAACCTTTCCTACCGCGAGTTGGCTGTTCACCCACATTTCCATAAAGCACTTAATTCTGGCCACACGAGTGTTAAATTAGCGCCGGTGACAGCGTATGGCCGGTACAGTAACAGTTAAATAGTTACCAGGGTCGACCTTCAAATTGGTTGGTGGAGCAGGAGAGTGGGAATCATGAAGTTTAGCTAAGCGGTGGGTGGGTAAATCATGCGGTTTGGTCGATTATCCTCGTGTGGCTTACCATTAGGCCTCTCTCTCATGCAACAACAACGGCTAGTGGCACTCACTTGGCCGAGTGGTGGCAATGATTTGCATAGCTGTTCAGATTAATTTGGTGGTTTTATCTGTTTACTTGACTCGGGCAGGTTTACGGTATTGTTTGGTTTGAATTAGTAGGGAATATGATATGTGCGTTGGTTCCATTTTTCAAAAGTACAATGCTAATTTTTCACCATCTCATCATCTTACAACTGTCCCCCAACTTCACATCCCACTCAAAATGAGCAGACCAAACTTAAGCAATCTCCCACTTGAGAGTTGTACCGTCGTTTTACGGCAAGTGGCACTTCTGGAATTCTTGCTGACCTCAAAAAGTCCTTTCCCATTTCAAGCACCCTTCGACAAGGGAGAAAGACCGGTAAAACCATCAACATTTAAAGTGGAAAGAAGAATCAATTTTCACGCACCGACAAGCCTCTTTGGGTGTCTGGTCGAAGTTCCGACTGCTACTTCGGCTGTTGTTGGCAGACTGCCCGACTAACTGACACTTTGGAAGAATCCAGCTGGAATGGGAGCACGCAAGTAAGTCATCTCCCCACCGTCCCTTTCCTGTCAACAAATAGGACATCCAACCTCTAGCGAAGGCTGTGAAAAAGTCTTGTTTAAATTTCCTTTTTCTTTCCCTGATGCCCCAAGTAATTCACCTAATCATGGTAGCAAGTCATCTTCCTGTTTTCGATCGCTTTCCCCCGCACCTTCGACACTTCCTCCGGAGGTGAAAAAAAACCAACGACCGGTCTGTTTCCAGGAAAACTCATCAATTGAACTCACGTCTGCCTTTGCTGCTTAGGCCTCTGGTTTTGGGTGCGAGGGTAAAGGAAATTAAATTAATTTTTTCTTCACTTTTTTTTTCCTACTCTGAGGACATCAGTTGGCAGTCTGGTGTTATCGATTGGCACGTTGACACTTTTTTGTCGGATGGAACTTAACTTGCTCTCCACTCTCGGACGTGGTGAAGGTGATTCAGGTCTACAGACAAGCCGTTTCGGAAGGAAATTGACGGTTAACAAGACACGGGCAGTTGTAAAATGTGTCGGTGACAGATTTGGGATGAGGTGGTAAGGTTGGAATAAGTTTATGGTTGAGAAAGATGAATTTTGCCTTCATAGTACACAGCATATTTTTTTTAGGAAAACTTAAAACATTTCTTGTCAAATTAAATCGATTCAAGTCAAAAGACTGATGACTCTCAAACCTATTTCATAGAATTTGTTCAGCAGAACCGGTAACTTGATGCGATGTCAGGTGCCAAGATCGACCTGGTGGAGGATGAGTTCCAGTTTCCACGTACTTTATTGCTGACACAATTCCAGCACGATGTTTTCTTGGTTTATAACGTTTGCGGTCCTGCTGGAAACTCACTTCCTACTTCTCTGAGTCGAGAACAGTAAAATATAACAATGACTCCTGGATGTATGTGTAGTGTCCTCCCATGCTTTTATTGGCAGATGGCCAACAAATGGACTGGATGTACGAGCCGAACTTCAAACAACCAACGGCAACTAGGGCGAACCTTGACGAACTGGCAGATAAAACGTATGACTGGACTACTTGTCAGTTTAATACCCTCTGGCCGGCTCAACACATAACCGAGAACTAGACTTTCTACCGCTAACGAATAAACGTGATCGACGGGTATCATCAACGGCCAAGTTCGTCCCGACCACAATTCTCTTTCTCCCTTCAGGAAAAAAAAAGAAGGACTGAGATTCCCAAGCAGGCCGACATGGAGCAAAACCATCAACAAACTACAACAACGAAACAACAAAACGTGAAAAATATTCTAAGAACAGTGCATTCAATTACGGAACATCAACTCAGCAAATAATCAAACACAATATCTAAAGAAACTCAAAACTACTATTAACATTCATTTATTTCTACTTTTCTAACACTTATTTCTACTCGGGTATGTAACACTTTTTACATACTTTCTCTTTCCTTTACAAGCTTTATAATTTTCAAACTTAAAACAAACGCACAGAGGTTCCCCCATAGTTTATAAAACCAAAAATTCAACTTCAAGGAAAACGCGATATTTTTCCAGGGGTATCATGTTAAATACTTGTAGCACAAGGTTCCATAACTGTTTTTGCTGATTTTTTTTTTTTCGTTTCGATATGGGTCATTTAAGTAAGATGAGTTTGAGTGGAGATATAAATCATAAAAATCAAAATATTTTCAACACTTTCATTACGTGTCAGAAATGTTAACGATACTTACCCGAAGATCGGGTAACCAACCCCGGTGGGAACTCTGGGGGGTTTGCTTTTGCTTTTGCTTCTGCAAGCTTGGAGCGTCTGTACTCCATGTTAGGAGTGGCTAAAAACAGCGTCTCTTCCCCATGTCAGGGGCAGCTGATCATCGTTCGAGTACCAGAGAAGGACTCTAAGGTAAACTGCGCATTATGGTCCTCTGAACATTTAGGGGGTTGATTTCAGGCCCTGCAAGCCAGCCATATAAAAATTAAGCAACGAATAATCAACGAGAGAAAGCGAACCGGGACAATCGGCGAAGACCACAACGACGTAAAAGGACTAGCGATTGGAAGTTCGGTACGTGGAACTGTAAATCGCTCAACTTCATCGGGAGCACACGCATACTCGCCGACGTGCTGAAGGACCGCGGATTCGGCATCGTAGCGTTGCAGGAAGTGATCAATGGTGCAAACGTTTAGAGGTAACCATACCATCTACCAGAGCTGCGGCAACACACGTGAGCTGGGAACAGCTTTTTTAGTTATGGGTGATACGCAAAGGCGCGTGATCGGGTGGTGGCCGATCAATGAGAGAATGTGCAAGTTGAGGCTCAAAGGCCGGATCTTCAACTTTAGCATAATAAATGTTCACAGCCCTCACTCCGGAAGCACTGATGATGATATATACGCTTTTTACGCGCAGCTCGAACGCGAGTACGACAGTTGCCCAAGCCACGACGTCAAAATCTTCATAGATCTGAACGTTCAGGTACCGTTTTGATTCATATTACGGACACTTAAGGCCTCAGTGGAGTGTTACTCATCGAAACGCATATAAAATAAATCAATTTGTAGGATTCCTCCGCGTCATTGAGCCTTAAAAACCCTTAGCTTTCGAATAGTGGGTGAAGATTTTGATTCTGCAACATGAATAATTTTAAATAAATAAAAATGTGTGGACTTCCCATGATTCTTATACACTTTGATTCCAATTCCGGACAGCTCATGAAAATCATAAATAGAGAAGTCAAATGATCGATTGAAATCGACAAACCACTAAACATACGTCTAAGGCAGTTGGGCATTGTAAATTTTCATGGATATTTATGAAAAATGCTTATTAAAACAAGCTTCGAAAATGCAAACTTTTGAACGGCAAAAGTTGAAACATTTCGTGTGAAATGTTTCCCATACAAAGAAGAGTGTCCGGAATTAAAAGCTGTCCGTAATATGAATCAAAACGGTAAGCCAGGAGGAGGAGTTCAAACCGACTATTGGAAAGCGCCCACCGGCTGACGAACGAAAACGGCTTTCGACTGATTGATTTCGCCGCATCCAAGTAGGCCATTCGTAGTACCTTTTTCAACACAGCCTTCCATACCGATACACCTCGAGATCACCACAGCAGACAGAATCACAAATCGACTACGTTCTGATTGATGGACCGCATTTCTCCGACATTATCGACGTTAGGACCTATCGTGGCGCTAACATCGACTCTGACCCCTATTTGGTGATGGTTAAACTGTGCCCAAAACTCTCCGGTACCAACGGCCGCCCCGGTATGACCTAGAGCGGCTCAAGCAACCGGATGTCGCAGCGGCATACGCGCAGCACCTCGAGGCTGCATTACCGGAAGAGGGTGAGCTGGATGAAGCCCCTTTTGAGGACTGCTGGAGAACAGTGAGGCAGCCATCAACAATGCAGCTGAGAGCAACGTCGGGTACGTGGGACGGAGTCGACGGAGTGCGAGGAGATGGAACAGCGGTGCCGGTCTCAAGAAACATGTTAGTTCTATCACAAGCTCAAAGCATCCCGCAACGGCTACGTGGCGCGAGCCGAGATGTGCAGGAATAAGCATGGGAGCATTTTGACGGACGCGCGTGAGATGATCGAAAGGTGGAAGGAACACTATGACGAACACTTGAATGTCACTGAGAGCATAGGCAATGAAGTACGGGACAACGGAGGAAATGCCTTCGTCAGTACTGCGGAGTATGGAAACCAACCAACCCCCACTTTGAGGGGGTTCACCAGCTTAAGAACAATAAAGCTGCTGATAACGAAGGTATCGGAGCTGAACTCATAAAAATGGAGAGGCTGGCCATTTGTCTGCACCGGCTGGTAGGCACAATCCGGGAAACAGAACAGCTTCCAGAGGAGTAGGAGGAAGGGAGGGGTAATATGCCCCATCTACAAGAAAAGCGACAAGCTAGATTGTGAGATCTTCCGAGCGGTCACCATTCTAAATTCGGCCTACAAAGTATTATCCCAGATTAAATTCCGTCGTCTATCACCTGCAGTAAACGAGTTCGTGGGAAGCCAAACGGCCGATCGACAACGGACCAGATCTTTACTGTAAGACAAGTCCTCCAAAAATGTCGTGAATACCAGGTCCCTGTTGTTCAATATTGCGCTAGATCGTGTTATGTGGAGAGCCGGGCTTAACAGTCGGGGCACGATTTTTACGAGATCCAGTCATTTTGTTTGCTTCGCGGATGATATGGACATTGTCGGTCGAACATTTGAAAAGCTGGCAGACCTGTATACTCGCCTGAAACGCGAGGCAGCAAAAGCTAGACTGGTGGTGAATGCGGCTTTGACAAAGTACCGTAAAACGGGGTAACTTTGATAGTGTTTTGGAAGAAAATATTAATATTTATGCGTTGAGCAGTGTTTGATCCTTCGACTTTGTCGTTTGCTTTCCCTGAGACGAGCAATGAAGGCAGGATCAAACATGTCGTAGTGAAAAAGTGCCGCGATCTATTGAGTGGGCGATCTGTTTGATTCTACTGCAGTTATCACTGAATAGGAGAATGTTAATAGATAGCTTAGAATACATTTTATGCGTTTACGTACAGAATTTATTAAAAATATCACCTATAAAAGTGTGTTGAGCTAACTCTTCTTCTACCGAGGGGGTTAAAACTTACGCCCGCTACCAAGGGTCCAAAAAAATTTGGAAGTGCAATTTTAACCCGTATAGGCCTGAGTGAAAGCAAAAATTCTAAAATCCTCACCGCTCAGCGAATTCTTAATGGATTCAAATGATTTTTGTCATTATAATGGCACACATATCTAGTTTCTAGAAGTGGACAGAAGAACGCGGAAATATTCCTGTGGTCGGAGTTATTCCGGTGGATCACTGGGTCAGGTCGAGTGAGGGTCCCGGGACATCTCAAACTTACGATAAAGTGGCCAGTTTGTATCTGAACATCTGTGCCAAGTTTATGGGAATGCATTTCAATGCACAATTATGTTTGATTTCTACTTTTCGAGAATTGAAACGAATTAGTATGCAACAAATCTACAGCCGGTTTTTCCGAGAATTACGTCCGAATGGCCACATCCGGTATATTTTAAACGGTGCAAAACTCTTCATTTATAATGTTGAATGTCAAATTTTAATAATTTATGCAAATTAATATTATTGTCATTTCAAATAAATGAAGGTAACTTGGCATGTCCTAAAAAATAGCCCTTTTATACCCGACTTGACCCAGTGACCCACCGGAATAACTCCGGCCACAGGAAAATTTCAAAGTTCCTCTGGCCCCTTCTAGAAACTAGATATGTGGGCCAGTGAACTGACAAAAAATCATTTGAATCCGTTAAGAATTCTCTGAGCGGTGAGGGTTTCAGTATTTTTGCTTTCACTCAGGCCTATACGGGTTAAACATGCATATTATAGTGTCCCTCGCCTTACCATAAATGAGGTACCAACCGTCAAGTACCAAATTATATTTTTATGGCGAAAGGCTACTTTCTTCCACGTTTAGTGAGAACGGTCTTTTTTACCATCCGGCGGTTGGACCGATCAGAAGTCTATAATTATTCTCTGTTTTGATATAATAAAGTTAGTTTAAAAGAAGTGTGCGTGCGTGCAGTTATTATCTAACCGAATATATAATACATAACTCTGTCGTCTTCGAAGCGATTTTCAAATTTTGTTTCAGTAATGGAACCAGACACTATTCAAGATTGATATTCATTTTGCGTTTTTGAAATTGATGCGTCTACCCAAAGTTATTAAGCAAAGGTAGAAATTGACATTTTTGATTACACACAATATTTTGTTTTACTTAAAATATTACGAAAACTCCTATTTCCCATGTGCCTGTAACTCAAAATTCAAAGCGATGACATATAGTTTTTTCGACATAAAATTGATTGTGAAAGTCAAGTGAACATGCTTTATGAAAAAAAAAATTCCGATTACACTTACAATTTATTTGACCCTGAAAACCACACAAAAACGTTTTTCTTACGCGTTTTTGTCTGTAAATTATAATTGTAGTTTTTTCGACACGTAGGGAGAGGTCCCCCAGTACCGGACACTTAAGGTGAAGATGAATCGAAGCCAAAGTTAAAATTTTCAAGAGCACGGATCTGGAGAACCAAACATCCGTTTGAGCTTAAAACCTAATCGTTTGGTCACCATCAGCTGGTGACCAATCGATTAAGTTTTCAGCTTAAACGGATGCTTGGTTCTCCAGATTCGCGCTCTTGAAAATTTGAACTTTGGCTTCGATTCATCTTCACCTTCCTGGTCTTCAAGCAATTCCGTGGTCTTCAAGTTTTTTTTCTCCTTAACCTACATTTTTACCGAAATCATTATTCTTTCCGGATATTCTTCCTTCTTAGAACGCTTTGAGCTCATCTTCATAACTTTTTCGTGTTTGATACTCTCCTTCTCTTGGATCTCAACTTTAAGCGCCGTTGAAGTGAGGATTTCGCTTTTCTGTGACTTTCTTTATCTCGCATTAGATCTTCGTTGTGCTGCATCGGGAATGGGTGATATTATTTGCAGATCTTCGATCATCCTTGTTGTGGTACTTGTTGATGGTTGGAACGAAATATTAGCTGGAATCTCATTGAATACAGTTGGTTTCTTTGAGTATACCCCATTAGGCATAAAGACGTTAGGCATAAGGATGTTAGGCATAATGGACGTTTGGCATAAAATAACTTGCGCGTGTGCCATTTGAAACTCGTCTTGTATCGAAACATTTTCCAAATTCAATTACGTTGATAGGGGTGGGTGTATGTCCTTAAGGTGGAACAACTCATAAAAAGTGCAAAGTTCATACAAAATGCGTTACGAGGGGGTGGATTGATTGGCTGGTATTATATAACTTTTTTCGGTGTTATGAAATGAGCCTCTGTACGTGCCATAAATTCTTTTGTTCTCATGACTTTTACTGTGCGCCGTGTGTTGGTGCTGTCTCGCTCACACTCACGGGAAACTTGAAAACAGGGCGCACAGTAAAAGTCAAATGTTTTATAGCATGCATAGGCTCATTTGACCATGAACCGAATGACAGATATGGAAGAAATTGTTGTCATGGTCATTGCTATTATTCTAAAATCCAGGTCAATCCATTTCTGTAATTATCAATTTAAATTTGCGATGTACGTGCGTCGAGTTTGAGAAGCAAAATTTGATTAAATATTTATTTTAGTTACAAAAGTCAAGTTCAAATTCAACATGGCACAGTATCCAGCATTAAATATGGCGTGCATTTAGGATCAAAACGGTATTCCCAATTTTATTGCATACAGCTCCTACAACTTATCTGATTACCCAGTGTTCCACATAATCAATCAACAGTAAGTACAAACGAAAATTTCGTATGGAAATATTCACATCTACAGTTCCAATAATTACCATTTTGACTCATATTCCGAACACTTATGGCCAACGGTGACTTCAAATGCATCTGATAGGCATAAATTAGCTTATATTTGTGGAAATTTCAATTTCCTCACTAAGTCTGACGGCTGTTGTGTTTGCTGATAAAAATGTTTATTCAAACTTGTTTAGTACCTATTGTTTTCACGTGAAAGTATGGGAAAACATTTTGATTCAAATGCCGAACACTGTGTTCATTCTGTCTCATATTCCGAATACTTTGATTCAAATTCCGAACAGCACGAATAAATCTTGAATATGATTTAAATAATTTCGCAAATAAATTTATCTGAGCTAGTTTTACTGGTCTCAAACTAGAGAATCGTCACTATTCCCGAGGTATAAAATAAATTGGAAGACGTTAAAATTGAATTGCAGTTGGCTGTCGATTCCTGGTAATTTGTTGACATATTTCAGCGAAACATTTCAACTAAATAGTCATACATACGAGTATTCGGAATGTGAATCTGTTCGGAATTTGAGACAAAACGGTATTAGGACAACAAAAATGCAAATAACAACATGTGAAGAAGGTGATTTCTCAAACAGTATTTTCCTCCAGCTATTGAATTAACCGTATAACTATAAAGAAAAGCCTATGATTCAAAGAAGGGAAAATGTATGATAGAAATATTAAGAGCAATAATGACATTTTCTCATTCGGATATTAGCAGCACTAACTCCAATAGTTTTGTTGGTATTAAAACTATAAAGAACAGCCTTCAATTTAAAGGAAGGATAATATCTGATAAAAAAATTTGCCAGTTATATGTAACGAATTCCATCCAGAATGATTGAAAAAAAAAATCGTGTTCGATAGTCTTTGATTTGGATTAAATTTTGCACATGTTTTTGGTACGGTAGAATAAGTGTTTTCCATAGAAAAATTGATCTTTTTGACTCAAGTGTAACGTTTGAAAATGGTCTATAATTTTTTGCATGCAACTGATTTGAAAAATTCTAACTCGGAAACTGTTGATTTTAGAGAAAAATGTTCTATGAAGAAATAAAAAAAAAGGTTTTCTAAGAACAACTTTTGGTCGATTTTCAAAATTTTGATTTTTTGTCAAAATAAATACGTTCTGATGATACAGTAAGTATCTTGAAGTGATTATAAGCCATGATGATTAGGTATGAATAATTTCTCTTGAAGTGGCCAATTTCGAATTATATCGAGTTTAATGCAAACAATATTATTTAAATAACGGACCACAAGAGCTTTTTCTTTCCAATGGTTACTCGAGTGCACCTGTAAAATGCAATTTGATGAAATTGTAAATAACCTCAAAATGTCTGGTATAGGGAGCCAGTTTGCTGTCCGATACTGGAGGACAAAGGTGGCAGAACAAATTATAAAGTTTCTCACAAATATAACTTTATTTGCGCAAAAATAAATGGATGAATAATGAAAATACTTACTTCAAGATGTGTTGTATGTATAAAATCAATTAATAAAGCTTTAATGGCCCGTATATACTGATTGGAGAATTAGCAGCAACACGACTGCCCAATCGGTGCAATTAAAACAAACAAAACATTGATTTCCATGCGTTTTATTGACATATCTGTCATATAGGTTTCATTTATTTCTTTTTCTTAGGGGTCGTCTATAAATGACGTAATATTTTTTCACTGATTTTTAACACCCTCCTCCCCCTCGTAGTATATCGTCACAAATGCTGATACTACCCCTTGGAAAATACGTAGCATATCAAGCAAACCCCCCCCCCCCCTTTTTTTTTCTTTGTTTCCCTTAGTGACTGGGTTGAAGCAAAATATTTTGAAAAATAACATTTTGATATACAGTAAGGTTCATAAGTAATTTGGAAAACAGATTTAAATAAACATATTTCCTGTTAAAGTTACATAATTTTGGTTTACAGTTTAATATAGGCTAAATTGTATTATTTTTACATTTGTTAACATAAAAAAAAAACAAATGTTTAACAAAAAAGTGAAAAAAAAAAATTTGATTGGATTGATGAAGTTAACAGTAACGAGATAGGGTACAATATATTTTAAAATAAATTGAACAGAAATTTCGTTATATTAGAGGATTGTTTTTTTTTTTAATTATTCGTTGTTGGGAAATAGATTTCAATGAAAATGATCAACAAAATATATTAATTTGAAATGGATCTTTATTATCCAAAATCAAACCCATTTAGCAATCAGTGGTCAGATATAGAAAAATTTTGCGATTATTATACAAATTATTCGTCTCTATTAATACTTCAGCTGAACTTCATTATTGATTCCCAAACTGAAATAATCTTACATAACCTATAATGAAACAGTTTAATAATAAAAATAACCGAGTTATTAAGAAAATTGAATGACAGGGCAATTTCGATAACACTCGAATCTGTTGTCCTCATTAATATTCAGGCTATTCCATCAAGAGCATTGATATATCAAAACAAACAGATGAGTTAATTGGGTGGAATGCATAAATCACAGAAGAAGTATCTTGTTGTAATGTAATATTTGCCAAAAAGAGCATATTTTATTCTCTTCTAGAAATAAAACCCCAACAGAAAATATGAATAAAACTAAAACGGTTGACTTTATGTGTTATGAACAAATGGGAAAATAATGTTCTCCTAGTCGTTTAAGCTTCTATTTAGTTTAATAAAAAAATCAATAATTTAGACACGAATATAATATAATATTCCCATAATTATTTAAAGCTTTAAAGAATCGGTTTGATTGCATATATAAAATAAATCAAAAATTTCATCGATTTTTTTCAATCTTGTCATGAATGTTTTGAAGCTTAATCATCATTTTAGAACCCAAAACTATAAGTCAACCAAAAAAAAATGCTTTGATAAAAAAATAATTGTGTGCCATTTTATTTTCAGCACCTCTCTTTTTATCGGCATGATTCTAAATGCTACGTCCACTAGCTAGGACCCCTCCCTCCCCCTCGTCACATATCGTCACAAATCCGTGAAGCTCCCCCTCCCCCCTAAAAAGCTACGTCATTTATGGACGACCCCTTATTGTTTATGTCCGGCACTGGGGGATCTCCCTCTATTAACTTGCATAGGTCAAATGAAAACTGCAGAGTAGAAAATTATTTTTACCTACAAAACAACATAAACCACTTATTACCCGCATTTGTTCGTCTATAAATAGAAACTCTAGGCTGTGACATATTTTTTTTTCGGCATGAATTTACTTGTAGAAGTCAAGTGAACATTGTGAGTAGAAATTGAAATTTCGGTATTTCGCATACTCTTATCGTATATCCAAAGCATACAGGGGAAATTTCCCAAACGTTCTCCTAAATACGCTGATCGAGCATAGAAAAACCTTTGGATTTCCAAAAGGATTTCGTTCTGTACAAGAAAACAAGCGTAGATTTTACTTTTCAAATATGAATAATAATAAGCCTTTAAAATACGGCAGACTCCAGAGGGACGTATTTTACAAGCTTATAACATTTACCAGGGCACCATGGAAAAGTCGGCGAATTCGTAAAGATTATGAATACAATAATGGATGTACGCAGTACAAAATGACCTGGAAACCCTAAACGTTCGGGGTTAAGAAGATTTGCCGTACACCTACAAACATCTACACGAAGCTGTACAATACGCTCGGCAATAGCTTGACCCTATGCTGTAGTCAACATGATTTTAACGCAGGTGTTATGTGATCTTGAACTTCGGGCATATTACGATAAAATAATTAAATCTTTTGTAACTTTCCCGTGAATAAATTGAAATTCACTGTAAATTTTAATCTGTAAATTTTACTCGTACTGGCAAAAGTGGTAACATATCGGCTTTAATGCTGATTCAAAATCATTTTTTGAAAATTTCTGTATTAATGACTTAGAGGCGATAGGTTAGGTGAATCGGTGAGTTGTGTAATGACTCTTGCGACAATATGTAATTCAGTGCAGTAAAAGAGAATTTGCGCGATATAACTCTGAATAATTGCAGCAAATTTAAACTCCTTATTATTACCTCTTTCCAGCTCCCATGCAGAAAAAAAGGCCGCTTTATCATGACCACGAATCAAACTTGAGATGTACCATTCTGAAGCTATTTAGGTAAGATAAGACACCCTTCCAATAAATAAATGATGAATCAATAAGACAATGTCGCGATCCCTTATAATGAACCCACTTTTCCCCCACGCAGAATCCCACACGCTGATTAACATATTAATTAGAAACCACGGAATTTGCTTCCACCTCATTTCCGTTCCCATCGCAGTTCATTTGAGCGAGCAAAAATATCCTTTCGCATAATCCCACATGTACGACACGACACGAGCAGCGACTAATTCCAGAAAATCCCACATCCAAACGACACCGTATCTTTAATCTAAAATAATTTTCTATTATACAGCCGATTTGTAATTTATATACCTTCCGCTGGCTCCCGACGACCGATTCCTCCCCGGCGGCTAACGGGAAACCATGATGCATGATTTGGTGGTAGCGGCGCGGCGGCGGTACGAGGACTCACAAATATGTTACATGTGTTCCTCTCCATTGCACTCATTTACGCTGTTCGCCCAGGCAGAAGTTTGGTGGTGGGGGATGGGCCCCACCTCCCATGCCAAAAGGTACCAACCAAAGCGCGCGACAACGAGCAAACGTCGGAAGTCAGCAACCGGCAACAGCAGTAGTAGTAGTCCTCCGGAGCCACACACGCGTAGATAGACACATAGATACCTTGTAACGTTTGGCTTGTTCATGGTTTGGAGCCAGGCGAAAATAGAATTCCGAAATAGGAGAGATTATACGCGAGATACATTTTAATATTATTATTTAATCTCCATGTATTATTATTTTTATTTGCCGCAAGAGGGAAGTTGTGCATGTGTTATTCCATTTCGTTGCGATTTTTTCGTTTGTGGTCGGGGTTGATGTGCGTTCACAAGGAAACGTGGTTTCTGCTAGTTGGGGCTTGATTTGTTCGGGGTGATTGTTGTCTGTCTTGGAAATGAACTACAATAACATACTTACTTGGAAATATTTCCATCTACAGTTTTGCAATACGGCTGTTAGTTGAGTTTGGCCTGTGAGAAAAAAAAACTCGCTTTATAATTTACTACTAGGGGCGAATTCATCAGATGATTGTAATATGCAAATTATCAATCTGACATGGAATTTTGATTCCTTTCAAGAGTTCTGTAATTCCACTGAAACTTACTTACGTTGATATCTTAATACCATTGCTGAGCATATTGTAGACCTTTATTTTCGGTCTAAAGCGATACTTCTTCAGTTGCCGCCGGTTATCTTCCACAGTGAAAGTATTAGACATTTATATGGTTACCTGCTGCCACAATTTTTTTTTCACGCTAATCTACCAGCTCACTGAAGCTGTCGTATTCTACAAGCATTTTAATATTCGCCATTTTAACACACTTGATATAACTCGTGATTCATGCGTCTGCGCCACTCACAATTCTTAGGTTTCCCACCGAATTCGGTCCGCAATACTGCCCTTCTTCGCTTACTTGACCCATGTTCTATGTAAACTTTATGGACCGCGGGAAAAATATGCGTAGAACGGCAGAATACTTTACAATCGAAAACACGGAAGGCTTTCTGCCTTGCACAACTTTAACGCTTAGTGCCCGTAGAGAGCCGCCGGAAGTAGGTATCAATACTTTACATAGAGCAAGTTTTGTTTCGATTCACATGTTACGGGACCTTAGCCCGATACGTAATCCGTGATAAGCTCTATTCGCAGTCGCAACGCTTCTTTTCTCTTCACGGAAAACGTCATTGACACATATGACTTGTGTTCCAAGATAAACAAATGCTTCAACAACTTCACAACCTCAGCACCTACACGACTAGGCCTACCACTATATCTACCTGCAACCATGTACTTCGTACTGCTTTTTTTACAGTAAGGTACAAAAATGCTTCATAAGTTTGACCTGTTGTACGTTGGCACGGTGTGGGACTTACGTTAGGCGTGCTTAACCACTAAAAACCTTTCCCTACTACTCCTGTGTGTCGATCTCCCTCGTAACTATACCACGCAGCTTCATCGGGGAAAGGCTGTGCTCATGCACTTCGTTAGTCTCAGCCTCTGGTTGTTCTGCTAGCTTAATGTCGTCACGCTGCTAACTAAGACATTTCTACCTTGTCTCTGCGACTACTCGTTTTGTCCAATAGGCAGTTGAAGATCACGCTGGCCTCGCGTTAGAGCCCTGTTGAACTTTTACTGGACGCTCATGTGCATTTCGTTGCTCTACGACTAATCGTTCTCCGTTGCCACTGTTCGAGGTCTTCTGTTTGACCAGTTGGATGCCGAGGTCGGTCCAGCGATTCCGCTTGGTTTGTTACGATCGATGCTACTTGGCCTAGTCCCCGACGGTGGAGCTAGCCTACTCCGGATGCTCGCTTGTTCATGCTTCGATACTGGCCGGTGAAGTGCCGAAGTCGGTTCAGCGATTCCGGTTGGAGGATTGCTTCCGGATCACTGGCGCTCTGGCGACTCAATCCAGTGATACGCTACGTACTACTCAGAGTAGTCCCCGGCGGTAGATCTAACCTTACCCGGCGAATATTTTCCCAGCTGCGGAAGATCTCCCAAACCGATGCTATTCGGGTAGATGCCGAGGTCAGTCCTGCGATTACGGCAGAGGAAAACTTCCGGTCCACAGGCGCACCGACGACCTTTTGCCTACTTGGTGCTACTACGCGATCTACTCAACTAGTCCCTTATGGTGAACTCAGCCTACTCCGACTTGACGTTGGTCGGCCAAATCGCTACGTCACTACTCGATTTAGTCCCCGACAGAGGTTCTAGCCTACTTCGATCGTGGCCCGGAGCTCCCTTATCTTCACGCCATCTTCTTGGCAGCGACGACATAATCTGCATTATCCTTCTGTTCACTGCATTGCAAGTGCTCTCATGCCGGCACATGTTCTGCATGATGTTGTCTGGATTTAGAACGCTTGAGGTTTCTGATATCATCTCTCTTCGTATATCTCTGAATCAACTCGAACTATGTTCGACCGTAGATTTTCGATTGACTGTTGTTCCCATGAATGCGAAAAAGCCAGAAATTGCTTCTGATATCAATCGGGTGGATCAAAAATCGATAAGTAATTTATGAAAAATCCAGACAAACGGATTGAAAATGTTATTCGAGCGGCATTTTAGCTAATCGTTGTCCATTGGTATTTATCCAATGGCAACATATGTACCAGGGCTCAATATTTATGTTTCCAGTAGAGAGGGAGGGATTCCTACAGAATATCCGACAAAGAATAGAATTGAAAATTCTCCCAAAACTTCTTACAGGGGTTTCTACCAGGAATTCTTTCACAAATTCATTCCGAAATTACGCCAGGGATTCCTGGGGAAGTTGCATAATCAGACACTCTTTAAGAACTTCTCCCAGATATGATGCAAGAAATGCATTTACAAATTCTACCATGATATCCTCAAGAATATCCTCCAGCATTTCTCCAGTATTCCTTTGTCAGGAATTCTTCCTGACAATTCTTCAGGGATTCCATCAGAAAATCTTCCAAGAATTACTCCCTTAATTCCTTCAGAGATTCCACTTATACACAATCCTCCAGGGATTCCTTCTGGATATATTTCAGATTCCTTCATAAATTTCTTCAGTGATTCATTCTAAATTTTCTGCAAAAATTACGCCAGGAATTCCAAAAGAAGTAACCATAAGAGATTCCTTCAGAAATTTCACTGAGATTTCATGCAAAAATTCCAGTTCTCCTTCAGAAAATTCTTCAGTGATTCTTTCAGAGATTACTTCAGAAATTACTTCAGGAATTTCTCCAGAGTTTAACATAAGATATCAATTCGGAAAAATCTTTAAAAATTTACTACAGAGCTTCTTAATAATTTAATATAGACTCTTTTTCTGACTTTTTAAAGAACTCCCCATCAAATTTCTTGACATATTCCTCCAGAAACTCCTCCACGAATTCGTTCTAAAATTCCTCTGGGAATGTATCTAGAAATTTTTCCTGGCATTTCTTTAAGGTGAAGATGCATCGAAGCCAAACCTCAAATTTTCAAGAGCATGGATCTGGAGAACCGAACACCCATTCGAGCTGAAAACTTAATTGATTGGTCACCACCAGCGAGTGACCAATCGATTAAGTTTTCAGTTTAAAAGGATGCTTGGTTCTCCAGATCCGTGCTCTTGAAAATTTGAAATTTGGCTTCGATTCATCTTCACCTTAAGAATTTCTCTAAAAAATCATCTACAGGGAAATACTTCCAGGAATTCTTCTAAGCAATTTTTCAGAAATTTATGCACAGGATCCTTTCAATTTTTTATAGAGATTGTTCAATGGGTTGCTTCAGATATTTACCTAATGTATCATGCAGGAATTTTTTTCATGATTTTTTCCTGGAAAACAGCCAAAAATTACTTCATTATTTTCACCGGGTATTCCTACAGAAATTTTTCCTGCGATTACTCCTAAATTTTGCCAGATATTCTCCATTGATTTCTTCTGTTGGTACGTTCGGAATTCCTTCTTGGATTTCTTTTAACGATTTCTCCAGATAAACTTCCGTCAGGAATTACTTCGGAAAGTCAAATGATTTCAGATTCTTACAAAAATTTCTCCAGAGACTTCTCTCGTAATATTTGCAATGAATTCTATAGGAGTTTCTTCAGGTATTCTTCCAGAAATTTCTTTAGAAGTTTTTCAACAAATTTATTCCAAAACAACTTGAGGAATTCTTCCAGTTATTCCTCATGATTTTTTTATATAGAATCCTCTAGGTGTTTCTCTACGAATGCTTCCTGATTTTATCATGGATCCCACTACAAATTTTACCAACGATTCCTCCAGTAATTAATATGCAATAATTACTGCATATTTCCAGCAAGGAAATCATCATCATTTTTTTCTTCATAGAGCCCTGCAGAAATTCTGCCATGTACTCTTTAAGTAGTATCTACAAAATTTGGTTCTTGATTTTTTTGAGGCGTTTCTCCAGAATCATCTTGAAAAACTCCCCAAGAAATTCCTCCAGGTATACCATTGCCAGGAATTCCTCAAGATTGTATCAATGAATTTTAAAGCCTTCCAGAATTTACATCACAGATTGTTTCAGGAATTTCGTCGAGAATACTTGAAAAAAATTCTTAAGCAATTTTTCAGGTATTTCCCTATGTATTCTTTATGGTATTCTTCCAGCAATACTTCAAAGAGTTGCTTCAGGGATCGTTCCAGAGCTTTCTCCCGAAATTCCTGCAATAAATCATCCAAAAATTCTTTTAGGAAATTCTCTAGCTAATTGTAGAAACTCCTCAATGAATTGCTTCGTATGTATAATTTTCAAATTACTCAAATTAATTTATTTCCTCCAAAGATTCCATCAGGAGTTTCTCGTAAAAGCTTTTTCGGAAGAATAGGAATGTAGATGAATTGCTAAAGTAAGGCCTGAAGAATTCCTTGAAGATATTCTTTGTGGAATCTCTTGAGATACTTTTCTGAAGAAATTTCAACAAGAACACCATAAGAAGTCCCTGCAAATATTCCTGGAGCATTTTCTTAAAGGTTTTCTAGATTTTTTCCTTGCGGTTTCCATGGAGGAATTTCCAAACGAAGTAGGAATCCCAAGAAGAATCGCAGGAAGAAACCCTGAGGAAATCCCAATAATAATTCTAGGAGGTATTTCTGGAAAAACCCCTAAAGAAATTCTGAGCGGAAATCCTCTTAGAATTCCTAAACAAATGCTGTAGGACAATTGTACAAATTTCTGAAGTTGTTTATGGTACGATCTCTAAAAGAATCCTGAGAAACCCCGGTATCCTTAAAGGAATTCCTGATTGAAATTCCGCAGGAAATTTTAGGAGAACCTTGGAAATTATTCTGAAAGGATAACTGAAGAAAATTCTAAATGAAACTTTGACTTCATTTCTGAAAGAATCTCTACAGGGGTTTTTGAAACTTTTCCTAAGCGATTCCTAAAGTTAACCCTAGAGCATTTTTTGAGAGAAATTCCTGGAGTATTTTTTGGAAAAATGTGGAATTTCTAAAACCTCCCTGCAAGATTTTATGAAGACATTTCTGAATCCCTGAATAAAATTTCGAATTATTCACTGGAGGAAACCCTCTCGGAATTTATGAAAGAACCCCTGGAGACACGTTTGGAGGAAGCCCTGGAATGATTTCTGAATAATTTTCTTATGGACTTTCTGAAAAAATCCTGAGAGAATTTTTTGATGGAAATCGTGTAGAAATTCTTGGATATATCTCTGAAGTGAACCTTACGTTTTGAGGAATCCCTGGAGGAATAACTGGGAAAAAATATTCAATAATAAAATTGAATCCTTGAAAGATATCTGAAGGAATACTTGGAGAAACTTCTAGAGTAATTTCTTAAGAATTGACCGGAGGAATATACGAAGTAATCTTTGCAAATATCTCTGAAAACATATCTGGAGGAATGCATTAAAGATTTCCTGAAGTAATCCTTCGAGAATTTCATATAGCAATATATGGAGAAATTACTAAAGGAACTTATACCTTGAAAAATTTTAGGGTTTCTTGGAAAATCCATCGTGCAAATTCTGGAAGTTTGTCCAGACGAATATCTGAAAATCGCTGTAGAAATCCGTAAAGGATAGAAATATTTGGAGTAATTCCTATAGAGACTCCTGAAGAGTTTCTGAGAGAATATTTTCAGGATTTCTTAAGGATTTTTTAAAGAAATGTCTAAAAAAGTTTTGAAAAAAGTCAAGAGATATTCCCGATAGCAACGGAATAGTGCAGTTTCTAGAAAATTTCATTAATAAATATATTATTTTTAAATTTTCAAAAAACTGCTCGAACGAATTCCTGGAGTAATTTGTAGCCAAATTTCTGAAGGAATTAAATATATAAATATAAATAATGAAAACAGAGACTTTTTGGTGCAAATAGTGAATAGTGACCAAGTCACCAAAGGGTGATTCTCTACCAGCCCTAAGAATTTTTGGAGGAATTACTGAAGAAATTTCTCGAGGAACTCCTGGAAAAAAAATACGTATAGAATCCCTTAACCAGTCGGTTTAGAAATATATGAGATCATTGAGTGATTGCTAAATAAATTACAGGAAAATCTCAATAAAGAATTTCAATTATTTCTGGTACAATTCAAAATTTCTTGCTTGCTTAGGAATCCACAAAAATAATCTCAGCGCCCTGCCGGACAAGCTGATGGATGGTTCGAAGTGGTGGCCAATACATCCGGCGCAATCGAACCGCTTGACAAGCTTCACGCATCCATCGGCATTGTTTTCCTCCTGTGGATTTTTTAATCGAATTCACTTTTCGTGGATCACCGTCCAGGTATTTTTTTTACACCAAGGATACATTCAGAAACTTTGGGCTGCTGCTGTTTCTTACATATGCAATTGCAATCGTAATTGGGACCGCGAACAATATCGAAAATATTCTGGCTCATGACCAGTAGAGCACAAATAAACTGAAATTTGACAATTTGTGCGTGCAACATCCCTACAGACAGTACGATCAGTTCGTCAATACGAAGCAGAATCTTCTGGCGGTTCAGCAACACCAGTCTGGGAAGCAGTCTTCCGCTAGACACTAATGCAACGCTATCCTGAATATATCTGGGAACGCCAAGACTGCTAGTGAGGGATAACACTCCTTATTTCGGCGTACAAAATCATGCCTGAAATTCTATCCAACAGATTAATCCCGCATGAGGAGTTCTTTGTCGGTGTATACCAAGCTGGGTCTGTTTGTTGATTTCAAAGCGTATGATTCAGTGAAGAGAAACGAGTTGTGGCAAATTATGTCCGAACATGGCTTTCCGAAATAGAAATATTAGATTTAGAACGCTAGAGGCGCTGTTCGTTCATACTATGGTTGTGATGGGAATGAATCAACCACAGTAACCTTGATTTTCTCTTGGCGCAATCCCCCGGTACTCAAAGTGTCAAATCATTTGTTTTGTTTTGTATCGTACGTCAATGTGAAAAAAGAAGTGATACGGGCAGAATAAGGAATGCAAGTGTAATAAAACCTAATAATTGGAATAAATTGATGGATGAAGAACACAAACAATATGAAAAACTTTGAGTCAATCGCCGATATGTTCCATTAGCTAGAATTTCATTCGTTTAGAAGCCTCTGTGTGACCGACTAGAAGCGATACGTGTTTAAAGTTGCTGGGGCACTTATGTGTACTGTGGTGCTAGTTTTATCGAGAATGAAAGAAGGCATAATATTCAGTCGGTAACTGGTCGGACACACGTATGGGAAACATAATTGTTTTTATTTGAATTTAAAAAACGTTTATTTGCTTAATTTTTTTACTTTTTGTCCTACCATATGTAACCAAAATTAATTAGGTATAATCTCAACTAGTTGAAGGGAGAAGCGCACAGTGCAAACTTAAAAAGCATTCACGGTTTCCCAAGCTTCCTCACACACATATGGCCGAGCCAGAACAGAAACTTTTTCAGTAACGGGTTGAAAGAATCTGGTAGCAAAACCTAATCCACCATCCGTATCATTGACGTGCTCTATCGATGCGATCCTACAATAAAGAGAGATTCGTTCGTGTATTTGAGCTTCCTCCATCAATAATAATTAATTACCTGTGAGACGACACTTTGCCTTTAAAGTAACAAATTTTCAGAGCACACGAAAACGGTTTTTCCAAAAAAACAAGACTCGAGTGCGAAGGCAAGAACTGTGGCAGACATTTTGTTTTGATTTCGAAAACACGTTACTACGATACGAAATTTGACACTTTGAGTACCACCTCTAAAACATGCAAACTAGATGTTGGTCACAAGATTTACAGCGACATTAGCGGTCTAATTTTTATATGTCTATTCTTTCCGACGAAGCTGATCAGACCAATCATGAACCTTTGATAAATCGAAATCAGTTGTACGGGTGGTGGACGAGGATTCTTTATTCTTTATTCTTTAATACATCAACAGGCAATCAACAGCCCCAATGATGTCAACTTAATTCTAGTCTTAATACTAACAAAAGGTCAAATTAAACTTAAAGTGAACACAAGTCAATACTACACAAAACATTCAACTATCACCAGCGGCGTTTGCAAAAAAACTTGAAAAACGTCGGCGAAGTGTGCGTCGGGGAGTGTCAAAGTCAAATTCTGAGGCTATCCGATTAAATGTTCTTTGCAGACCATTAATAGCTCCGTGCATACTATAATTGGTTCGTCTCATCGGTAAGCGGAGCATGAGGTTGTTGCGCAGTGTACGGGGTGCAACATTTATGTTGATTTGCTCCAAAATAGTGGGGCAATCAAGTCGACCTTGAAGAGAGTCAGCGATAAACAAAGCTCTGGCAGTATTGCGTCTAACGTGCAAGGGTTCAAGATCGATCAATCGGCAACGGTTCTCGTAGCTGGGGAGGCGGAAAGGGTCTCTCCACGGTAGCCTACGGAGGGCGAAGCGTAAGAATCGCCGTTGCACAGACTCGATACGCTCGACTCCATTGGAGTAGTTTGGACTCCAAACCTCCGAGCAGTATTCTAGAACAGAACGTGACAAGGAACAGTACAGTGATTTAAGACAATACACATCAGTAAAGTTTTTAGCTATCCTAAAAATGCATCCTAGAACACGTGACGCCTTACCAACCACGTAAGACACATGCTGATTAAAAGTTAAGGTCGTGTCTAAGACCACTCCCAAATCCTTCACGTGGTCGACACGTTCGATTTCAGCACCCATGAGCTGATAACTGAAATGGATTGGACTTCTCTTTCTGGAAAAAGTGATCACAGAGCACTTCGTGGGATTAACAATCATGCGATTAATAGTACACCAATCTGCAAAACTAGAGAGTTGTTGTTGGAGAAGGTCGCAATCCTCGATAGAGTGGATTGCAAGAAAAATCTTAAGATCGGCTGCATAAGACAACCGGGGGACCTTTATCTGACGGTGTACATCATTGAAGAAAAGCGGAAAAATTAAAGGCCCCAAGTGGCTTCCTTGAGGGATTCCTGACGTAGGATGACGTACTTTCTGACTTGCTGTTTCACATAGCGCTCGAAGGTGCTTTAAAGAGATCCGGTGTGCAGAGAAGCGGTACCATTATCAAACGCTCTCATATAATCCTTGGCTTTGCAGAGATATCGACATCATCGTGATTGACCGTCGGGCAGTGGAAGAGGCGTTCGTGCCTTTCATGTACTCACTTTCGTGCTTGAGTAGCTCGACCGATATCTTGCCTTTCCAGATCGTTGATAGTCTTTTTAACCCCTCCTATGATTGCTGGGTCCACAGCTCGACCGTCATAGTCTATTGTCAACAACTGCTGAAAGTGCTCCTTGCTCAGTCAGCCACCGCCATTTTATCGATCAGCAAATACCTTCTCTCGACCGTTGACCGTTACATGAAATCTCAGCAAATTATGCCGGTTCACGCTATTTTGAATTTCAGCTATCACACCCTCTTCGTGATGCCTTTTCTTTCTGCGGCGCATTTGCTTTTCTTCAACTCTCACTGCATTGTGCAGCTTTCTGTTGTGCTAGTTGTCGCTAGTTACCAATATGGTTACTGGCGGCATTCTTCTCGTCTGTCATTCTTTGGCACTCTTCATCGAACCAGTCCTTTCGCCTTCGTCATTGACCAGTATTAATAATTTATCGCGTCGTTAAGGTAAACTATCAATAAACTATAAACATCTACAGTATGTAAGCCCTTCTCAACTATCTCTTCTAGTTGCTGGTTGTATTGTGTTGCTACTCAATCTATTGACTAGCGTTCGTTCAGTTCGTTCTTGTTTTGGGTACTCTCCGTTCGACTTATCTAGACTCTCGTCGAACTTTTTCGGTATGAAATAATATTGCGACCAAGAGGGTACGATCTACAAATCGTGAACTTGTATAACTCTATTATGAACCTACGATTTTGTGTTTGTCGAAACTCATTCCAGCGTATGAGTAAATTTTACTAGTCTTTTTTTTGTGGTGCAAATACCTACTTTGAGGAGCAAGCAAAACGAAAAAAAAACAATAAAATCTCCTTCGAAGGTGCTGCTTTATGTATATTGTCTATCAAATCTTCATTCCCATTTGTGTTTACTTCTTTGACTATTGAAATTAAAAGTTGTATTGATTTGTCATTCATTGATACAACTTAATTGAGAAATTTGTTTCATACAAATCGAAATGCTTAATCGGTTTTGATGTATCTCTGTGCACCATCTTAAATCCTCCAGTTTACTCCCCTGTCGAATTCTCAATAACATCAACCACCAAGTTCAAACCGTTCACCTCTTTAGTGGCGCAAATTTATGACCACTTATCCGGGCAATCGACTTCCTGGGAATGCACTTTATGCACTTGGACTCCAACCTCCCTGGAAAAAAATCACTTCGGAAACTACGAGAGCGCCCGCCAAGACAAAGCGATCTGTTGCTGCCTTGGATGATGCAAGCTGGCAAGAAAGTCCACCAGAACACAAAAGTCGTAAAGAAGTCAAATAAAATCGAATCCCAATTGGGTTTAGCACTCTGGTTCCTGGTCGGGTTTGCAAAGTGAAAAATACGTATGCAGTGGTACACTTTGACTATATACTATATACTATAGTTTGGCAGCCAGAAACCGACCAAACTTCCACACAGATATCAGCTCTCTTAGCCCTTTCAGGACGTATGGGTCATATTGACCCAGCTTCTATGTTTGGCAGTTTAAAATTAAGAACGAATGATAGATACCTGGCGCTGGCGGCCAGGTAGAAAGAGCAGTTTCAACAATTGTTGAACGGTTTAAAATGGTAATGTAACGAGGAACAAGATGAAAATTGATGATGACGACCAAGCTGTGGATCTACCGACCATAGGAGAGGTTAAAAAGGCTATCAGCGAGCTGAAGAACTGGCTGCTAGGAAGGACGGGATCCCGATCGAGCTTCTCAAGCATGGAAGTGAGCAGCTTTACCAGTCGATCCACCGAGTACTTCTGAAGGTATGGGAGGACGAAGAATTGCCCACCGGCTGGTTGGATGGCCTCATCCACCCTATATACAAGAAAGGGCACAGATTGGAGTGTGCCAATTACAGAGGAATTACCCTGCTGAATTCGGCGTACAAAATTCTGTCGCGCATCCTGTTTAACAGGCTGAGACCGCTTGAGGAGTCCTTCGTCGGCGAATACCAAGCTGGTTTTCGTGAGGGCCGCTCGACAACGGACCAGATGTTTAGCTTGCGAATGATCCTAGATAAATTCCGGGAGTATAACTTGCAGACTCACAATCTGTTTGTTGATTTCAAGGCGGCGTACGACTCAGTGAAAAGAAATGAGCTGTGGCAGATAATGTCTGAAAATGGTTTTCCGGCGAAACTAATTAGGCTGATACGGGCTACGCTGGATGGTTCGAAATCAAGTGTTCGGATCGCAGACGAGGTGTCAACCTCGTTCGTGACGTTAGACGGGTTGAAGCAGAGAGACGCACTTTCGAATTTACTGTTCAACATTGCACTCGAGGGTGCTATTAGGAGATCTGGCGTGCAGAGAAACGGCACTATTATCACGAGGTCACACATGCTCCTTGGCTCCTTGGCTTTGATGGGGATGTGTTTGAAGTTGTATGATGCATTCGTTTACCTTGGAACACTTGTGACATGTGACAACGACGTTTTCCGCGAAGTGAAAAGACGTGTTGCGGCTGTAAATAGGGCCTTTTATGGACTACGTAACCAGCTTAGGTCCCGCAGCTTTCAAACGGAAACAAAATTCGCACTGTATAAAACATTGATTCTTCCGGTGGCTCTCTACAGGCACGAAGCGTGGGCGTTAAAAGAGTCAGACCGGAAAGCCCTCGGTGTTTTCGAGCGTAAAGTGCTGCGGACAATACTCGGTGGGAAACTCTAAAATGGTGTGTGGTGCAGACGCATGAATCACGAGTTGTATCAAGTGTACAAAGATGCGAATATTATCAAGCTCGTAAAATACGGCAGACTTCAGTGGGCTGGTCACTTAGTGCGAATGTCGGAAGATAGAATTGCGAAAATAATATTCAACAGGGAACCAGGTAGATGTAGGTGACTTCGAGGAATACCACGAATACGCTGGCTGTACGCAGTGGAAGAGGACCTGGCGACCCTGAACGCTCGGGACCAATTTAACAGTAACGCCCAAGACCGACAAAGATGGAGCTCTACAAAAAAGTCGCCCTGAAAGGGTTAAGGTGCATCTTTTCCGGGGTCGTCGTCATCGCCTTTGTCGCGAATCATTGAGCTGAATTAAAAAGCTTCCATCCCGTCCAAATCCTACCGGGATCCGGTGAGAATGAGGAGCAAATTTTCTGATAAATTTCGAAAGTGCAAGACTCTTGTGCTTTTAGCGACCCGATCTCCACCGAACAACCAATGCAGTGGAGGAAAAAATCATTCGTTTAAATTCCACAGTTCAATCGAAGCAGAGCACTCACACACGAAAGTGTTGGAGTTTGGTGGCAAACACACGGAGCCAGCAGAGAGAGAAAAAAGTCCTTCCTTTCGAAGTTGTTAAACTGTGAACCAACGTCGCACCCGGTTCAACTGTGTGCTCCATAGCTGTAGCCGGCAAAACGGAAAAAGGACATTGAAATAAATATGTAAAACTTTAAATTGGTTTTCGCCGCCGAACACCTGGGTGCTGTCGGATTGGAACTCGTGGAACCTTGATTTAAGTCACGTGAGTTAGCCAAAGTGGTAGTCGATGTTCATTAAATGGATAAAGGGAAGTTGTATTAACGTGGCGAAAATTTGTCTCTTATGTTTTGGTTGGAAATCGATTGAGTTTAACGCTTTTAATAAATTCTTACCAATTGGGTTTTTGATTTTTTTCAAAAGTTGCAAATTTGGTTATCTTAAATGAGCTGGTGGGGAATCGACTGTATGGTTGTAATCAATTATGTTTTTCGGCTACGCAGTCTTAATTTTTACAACAGCTTATTTATTTGCCCGACGTTTCGACACGGGAATTGTGTCTTCCTCAGGGGGTAAACGACAACAATATTTACCCCCTGAGGAAGACACAATTCCCGTGTCGAAACGTCGGGCAAATAAATAAGCCGTTGTAAAAATTAAGACTGCGTAGCCGAAAAACATAATTGGTTATCTTAAACACAACAGTATATTTTTGGAATGGAAATTAATCAAGTTTAGCTCATTGAAAGACGTATAACATAATGACAGCTCGCTTTTAAACACAAAATTTAGTGGTGTTGATTTATCATGCACAGTTTGTTTACGAATGGCATAGGAGGCCATGGTATGAGAATAAAAACTACCTTGTCTTAACGAAAATGGATTAACTTTTTATTTTAATTCGCATTTCGTCAATGCTCTATGTTGTCTGGTTCCACAAAAGTATCAATACTTACAAATGTATCTTAAGAATGGGGGACTTAAAATTGGGAAACTTAAAATCCTGGGACTTAAAATTTATTGAACATTTGTTTTTGGAAAAAAAAAATGAACGATAAATCTTAAAATATACTCACCTCCCCTCAAAAATCAAATCCTCTTTTAAAAAGGTAAACTATGGATTTAATGAAAAACAAATCATAGTGTAATGTAATAATAATAAGTAACGATTCACCGTTATAGTGCTCTAACACATTGAGAAAAATCTACGAAATTTTGCTAATCGATTTCAAATTTGAAGCACCAGCTTCCTGCTTATTCGCCTACCCTAATCCTTTCTCACACTTTGGTTCACCTCGTCACACATCAGTATCGCTTTTCAAAGTCGTTTGAATTGATTCGATTTGATTTTTATTACGACTAGCTTCCCCCTAGGGAATCCGGAATTGACTTCCCTATGCCAATCATTCCCCCTTTCGCAACTCGCTTCCAAGTACCGTAATATGAGGTGAAGTTGATATCTTTTGAGTGATTCTATTAATAATAATTTGTGGGATGCTTGAACCGTTTTGTTTCAAATAGGGTCCTAAAATGTTTAATGAAATCTTGTTTTTATTTAATAACACGAAAAAGCATGTTACTGCAACTGCTTTAGCATTTTTTTCCCGCTCAGATAACGGCACCTTTGATCATGTTTGACGTTCGCTAAGTCGACAAAAACACCACAGGAGTTTTAGTTTTAACACTGGGGTTATTCCTTTCTGACATTTCGGATGGGACGCGGAAAACAAAATATGTGCACTCAAAATTTGAGTTTAAGCCTAGGGGTTTGACATTATCTAAAAAAACATAAAAAGTGTTTTTTGGATCCAAACAAACGAAAAACATTAAACAATTGAGTTAACATTTGTTTTTGGCCTAGACGTATGCGTTTGGCAGTAAAATTGGGACAGTCAATTTTCCAAACAGTGACGATTTTTAAGGGGTTATACTGATATTCTCAACACTTTTTTATGTAGCATAAATGATTTGATCAATCTGCGTAGAAATTACGGAGATTTTATTTAAAAAAATCACTGTTTAAAGTTGAGTGGTTGGAATAAAGTCGCCTTAGGAATTTGAGATAAAATGGTGTCATCATCCAAATAAATTTCGAAATTTGTGCTGGTTGAAGTTTTCAAATTATCTTAACGATGACAAAATGTTATCATAATAACAAAAACAATGAAGCTGAAGCTGAACGATTGTTGCAATAGGTAAAAAAAAGAAATATGCAACTTCATGCAAATTTAGTCTCATTGATTCTGAACGAAGTTTCAAAAAGTGTACAACATGTTCTAATTATTTTTCTATGATTTTTATTATTATATTTAATTGATCTGTCAACCGATCAACGGCACCCAAAATTACGGTACGTAGCGAAAAATTCCCCCCTTCCATTTGAATTTCCAGTCGAATAATGAATTCAACAAATCACTCCGCATCTCGTACGAGCTTCTTGTGTTCCGCTTCCAGACCACAACAGCCACAATCAATGAGATTACCATCGCCCCTAGTGTCCACCGAATCCGCTGGAAGTCGGCGAGCGGTTTATGAGGCTCTAAATTTTCGCGTTTTATGCGATGGCAATTTCCTTCTTCGGTCGGTCGCTTGGTGTATAATTTGTGGAAATTTTCCGGCCACATATGATGGGATGTTGCTGATTTGAATGACTTGATTTTTTGCGGCTTTTTCGGATAAGAATCCAGAAGAAAACTGTTTCTTAAGTGGAGAAAATATATGGCGATGCTAATCGGACAGTCGTCCATAAATAATCAACGTGACTACGTCTAGGTTGAGGGTTCTGTGACCCAGTTGTGGTTGTTTAATGACCTTATCCACCCATATTTACTGTTCAGAGATAAGATTATTCAAATAGGCACATGCTACTTTTTAAGGTTTAGTCATGTGGTATGGACGATAATGTACCATGCAGCATAATGTCTCTTTTTCATTTCATTACATATTTTTTCCTTAGCTGAGTGGTTAAAGTTCGCGGCTACAAAGCAAAGCCATGCTGAAGGTATCTGGGTTCGATTCCCGGTCGGTCCAAGATCTTTTCGTAATGGAAATTCTATTGCTTTCCCTGGGCATAGAGTATCATCGTACCTGCCACACGATATTGATGATAATATGATTTGAAATTTCAGGGAGATATGTAAAAAATAAAAAACTTAAATAGTCTTATAGTTACGAACAGTAATAATACGAACGTTAGGCATAATGGACAATTGACACAAGCAGAATAAGATTTAAGCCTTCTTTAAAATGCTACCTTTCCCTTTTATGAAACTGCTTTATGCGAAACGTCTTTATGCGAAATGGGTCTCCCCCACAAATACTATTTACGGAAGGGAAATGAAGGCAAGACAGTTCGTTGACTGGATGAGGAGGAAGTCGTGAATATCAGGTCCGAATTATGGAAAAGAATCATTCATTTTTCTCCAACAGCCCGCGGCGAGCCCCTGAAAGACGCTTTGATTTTGAAATTTTGATTCTTGATTGTTGCAGTTCAAATAATTCTTTTCTGATGCCGTGTTGACCAAAGTTTTGTCCAAATATAATAATTTTAGAAGGTAAATGAATATACACAATTGATAACGGCTTTCCAAATAATTTAAAAACATAAACCAATAGGAGCACATTGCATCAGCTTTCAATTATGACAGAGTTAGTTTTACCCTATTTCGGCTCAAATTGTCATTTTTAATCATATTTTTTGCAAATCGCTCCAGACAACTACAATCAAAATACGTTTTGGCATACATTTACCCGGAAAATACGGTTTAGTACTTCTAATGCTGTATGATTGCTTAAGATTGCGGTAGTCAAAATCGGTTATCACTGCTTACGTATAATAATTCGGACTGGCGCAATCAAATTCATTTATGTATCCAGAAACCATTTTTTTTTATTTTCTAGGTCAAAGTGGGCAAAACAACTGAGGCATTGACACGTATTGAATTGTATCTATCTTATTACTCAGGTTATTCTACTCTTGTTAAAATTTGTTCAGTTTGCTGCAATCCGTTACAACTGTTCTTCATTATAAAAAAAAGGGGAAAGTGGGGCCAAATGGAATGTTTAAGTGACCGGGACCAGTTAAAATGCACACTGCATTATCCGGGTGATTACATCCTAAATTAATTATTTGTGTTGTACAATCAGTTGTAAATACTCAAGATTATTGAACAGATTATTCTACATCAGATAAAAATTAAAGTTGGTCAATATCAGTTACCATTGTGATTCATTTCAGAAAATAGCATTGTAAGGGTAAATTGGCTCCTTCCTTCCTTGAAGTGTTGAGCACTGTATTCCTCAGGTGGTTTTACGCCAGAAAATAATTATTTGAACAGCCGAAATCCGCTAAAAACAAAAATCAACGTTAAGGGTGAAATGGGGCTAAACGGGCACTTCCATATATTGACACTAAATGAAGTATTTGTCATCTTATTACCCATATTATTCTACACTAGAAAACAATTATTTAGTTAGCAGAAATCAGTTATCAGTGCGCATCATACCATCGTGCTGTGCGTTTTGCCGGAAACTCTTAAAGATCGCGAACTTCTTCTCAAACATCTTGAAGAGAAGAAGCACAATTTTTTTACTTATGATGACAAAACTGAACGTTCGTTCAAAGTCGTCTTGAAAGGTCTCTCAAGTGACTATAAGTCACCTGAAGGGATAAAAAAAGGAAAAAATGATTTACTTGGATTTTCTCCAGTCCAAGTAATCATTATGAAAAAGAGAACCCAATCTGGCATTGTTCGGAAAGGGCTTTCTCAAGAATATTATTTAGTTCACTTTAACAAAAAAGAACTAAATAATATTGAAGCTTTAGAAAAAGCAAAACTTATGTTCGATGTCCGTATGACGTGGGAACATTTCCAGAAACCTGGAGGAAATTACCAGAACCCCACTCAGTGCCTTCGGTGCCAAAAGTGGGACCTTGGAACAAAAAATTGCCGCATGGATGCTAAATGCATGATTTGCGGAGGTTCTTCTCTCGCCAAAGACGTCTGTCCAGTGAAGGAAGATACCACCAAGTTTTTAAGCTCGAATTGCGGGGCTAACCATAAGTCCAATTTTTGGAATTGTCCTTCACGCAAAAGGGACATTGTGGCTCGTTCCAGGCAGATGAAAGATAATATCCGTTACGATAACGGTCGTTTCCGGAATTTGCCTGATAGAGTATCGAACAACGCTTATTTTTCAGTTAACGATCGCTTGATCATGAATCATACCCATCAGGAAGATCATAATCATGCTCATTCACAAACTAATTTTAATCCGTCGGGTAGCCGTTCGAATCTTTCAACTTCGAATGTATCTACCCACGGAAAATCCTTTGCCGATATCGTAGCAGGAAATTCGAACTCCTCCCCTGTTCGATCCATGGGTACCCATTCTACTTGTTTCAAATCAAATGGAAAAAAAACCCTACCGCCACAGGTAACTCCGCTTCTTCGTCTACCGGAAATTCTAATGGGAAATCATCAGATGATATGTCTGCCTCTGATTTTAATTTTCTAACTGAACAATTGAATCTAATGATTGATGCAATGGCAAAAAGCCACCACTATGACTGAAGCAGTCCAAGTAGGTGTAAAATTTACAAATCAAATTGTTATTGGATTACGTTTTTCTAATGGATCCAAATAATAATTTAAATATTTTGAATTGGAATGCTCGTTCTCTGAATGGTAAAGAGGACGAGCTGTTTAATTTTCTTACAGCTAATAACGTGCATATATCAGTTATTACCGAAACGTATTTGAAACCTGGATCCAAACTCAAAAGAGATTCCAACTTTTTTGTTTATTGTAATGATCGACTTGATGGAGCATGTGGGGGAGTTGCAATCATCATTCATAGGCGTATAAAACATCAACTGTTATCGTCATTTGAAACTAAAGTTTTTGAAACTTTAGGTGTTTCAATTGAAACACAGCTTGGTAAATATACTTTCATAGCTGCCTACTTGCCTCTTCAATGCTCTGGACAGCAAGTTAATTTGCTGCAAACTGACTTGTGAAAATTGACTCGCAATAAGTCAAATTTTTTTGTCATTGGTGACTTTAATGCCAAACATCGGTCATGGAATAATTCTCAAAGTAATTCCAACGGCAGAATTTTATTTGATGAGTGCTCTTCAGGATATTTCTCAATTCAATACTCTGATAGCCCTACGTGTTTTTCCTCTTCTAGAAACCCTTCTACGATTTATATGGTCTTAACCGACTCTGGTCATCTTTGTAGCCAACGGATTACTCATGCTGATTTTGATTCTGATCATGTCCCTGTAACATTTAAAATACCCCATGAAGCGATTCTCAATCCTATCAGCTCCACTTTCAATTATTTTTGAGCCGACTGGAATATATATGAAACATTTATTGACTCTAATCTTGATGCTAACATTTCTTTACAAACAAAACTTGATATTGACAATGCTCTTGAAACTTTAGAAAATTCCTTTGTTGAAGCCAGGAGGATTGCAATTCCAAAATGTGAAGTAAAATTTTAATCCGTGATTATAGACGATGATCTTAAACTCTTGATTCGTCTTAAAAACGTGAGGAGAAGGCAATTTTAACGCACTCCCGATCCTGCTATGAGAATTATATGGCTGGATTGCTGAAAGAAATTAAGAAAGGTTTTGCAGATTTAAGAAACAAAAATTTTGAAAATAAGATTTCTCAATTGGACCTTTGCTCTAAGCCCCTTTGGAAATTATCTGAAATTTAAAAAAAAACCTCAGAAGCCAATACATACGGCATTGAATGAGGAAAACAAATTATTACTAACTAATTGCGAAAAAGCTCAAAAATTTGCTATGCAGTTTGAAAACGCGCACAATTTTAATTCAGGACTTACTAATCCAATTGAAAATCAAGTCACTCAGAAACTTCCAGAAAGTAGCTTATCATTTTTAGTTGACATTAACAAATATTTAACAAATATTTTCAATTAGCATATTTTCCTGACAAATGGAAAAATGCTAAGGTTGTACCAATTTTAAAACCAGACATAAATCCTGCAGAAGTTTCTAGCTATCGTCGAATCAGTTTGCTTCTACTGGTCTTGCTCTTCTAGACATAGAAAAAGCATTCGACAGTGTTTGGCATGAAGGTTTGATGGTAAAATTAAAAAACTTTAATTTTCCAACATACACTGTTAGAATAATTCAAAGTTATCTGTCAAATCGTACACTTCAGGATAATTATCAGAACTCCGGATCTGAAAGACTTCCTGTAAGAGCTGGTGTTCCTCAAAGCAGCATTTTGGGACTAATATTATACAATATTTTCACATCCGACTTACCGGAAATACCTCAGGGATGTCAAAATTCTTGGTATACGGATGACACAGGCCTCTCCGTCAAAAACGAAGTCTGGAAGTCGTCTGTAGTAGATCGTATAAAAGTTTAGATTTTTTCTTCATTCTTGCAAGAGTAGAAGATTTTTCCTAATGCTTCGAAAACTCCAGTCACGTTTGAGGATGATTTTCTTCATGTACCCTGAGGACAGTTTGCCATAGCAATCATCATCCAAATCACTGTGTGTTGGTTCCCTGAAAAAAAAAATCGAGCCTTGGCCGCACCTCGGTAAAGCATTCTTAATGGGCGAAGGAAGCGAAGCACCGAGGGGTTTGTTCGAGAGACCGCGTGTGGCAAGTGACACCTAAGTGACGTCTAATTTCCACCTTCCACGTACAAATTCCTTCTGCTTTTGTTTGGGCCCGACATCAGCGGCGCCTTCCAATTGCAGATGTACAAGGTTCCTTCCTTACCTATTCATTGTGATAATGGTGCTGATTGAGTGTACATTGTCGGAGGAGGGTAAACACAAGAAAGTGATGAATTATTTTTGCCCAAGGTGATGGCACGAGTGGCGATGATTTTGAATTCAAGCATAAAATTAAAAAGGGGAAGAATGTTGATCAGCAGAGCAACGTATCAAGAATCAACCTGCCGTTGTCGTGGAACTGGATATGGTAGTGTCTTTAATTTGTCACCACCAGATGTCATTCAAATGGTTTCCAATTCAAACCATTCTAAAGTGTCATCAAAAATGATCGAAACGATTCTGTAGAGTGAAAATACTTCCGTTGTATTGTACCTTTCCAAAAGAGCACCATAACAATTGGAGCATTATGCCAACAGAGCAAACATCTTCCGACAGGACTTCCCCGAACTCATCTCGTGTGTGAACGAATAGACTAACCAGAAGAAAAAACTCCTCCTAAAGTGAATGATGTTGTTTTTATTGAACTTCAATTACCGGAAGCACATCGTGTATAGTTGGATCGTTGCACACATTCGCCACTCGGCTGCTTTTTGAAACGAACGCGACCTTTCTTCCAAACTCCGCAATCGCTTCCTGTGTAGATACAGCACTATGGTGTAGTGCACACCGGTTGGCAGTCTTTCGAATGTATTCCGCCACGACCAACCAACAGATTGGTCACAGTGTGTCCAAAACTGTTATTACCGAAAAAAAGAATCGAAAATGTAATTCCTTCATTAGTATCATTTCAAACATTACATTCATTTCATATATCTAGTTATTTCATATATCTAGTTAAACCTGAAGTGTACGATTTGACAAATAACTCTAGATTATTCTAACAATGCATGTTGGAAATTTAAGGTTTTTTGATTTTACAAGCAAGCCTTCATGCCAAACGCTGTAAAATGCTATTTCTATGTTTAGAAGAGCAAGATAAGTGGAATAGCCTTCAGATTTGTTGGAATGTATCAAATTTGTTACACGTAAAATTTGATGAGTGGTCGAGTGTCCATGTCGTAATCGGAACTGTTCATTGGCAAAAAATGAATTTTCTTCGATGTGCTCCATCATTATGTTCAAAATGGCCTCTTCAAAAAGTTTACTGATGAAGGTAAGCAAACTGATTGGGTTATATCTGGAAGCATCTGCAGGATATTTGTCTGGTTTTAGAATATGTACAACTTTAGCATTTTTACAATTGAAACAATTGTTAAATATGTCAACTAAGGACTGTTCATTTAAGAAAGAGGACACGTATTTTTAAAGGAGACTGTTTATTTTCGAACAAATTCATGAGTTCTCTTGAAATACATGAAAATCAAGGTAATTTAGACCAAATACACACAAGTTTGAACATTTATTGAGTATTTCTGGAGAATGCTCTGACTTTTCTGTTGATCCCTCCCATCGGGTATTGCACAACTTTCTTCGTAACTTTTCGTTGTGCTACTGACCACATTTTCTTGAAAAAATCGATGGAACTTGCTACTCCCCCATTCTTCTTAAGATGCCATTTGATTATTACCTAATATTTTCCAATGGGGCGTAGTTCTGGGTAAATTGGTGGAATTTGCCATGTTTCAACAAATGCGACTTTCAAACACTTGAGTACACACTGAAACATTTTTTTTCTCGAGATCTTCACACCAAAATGTTAACAATTAAGTGTCCACTTTCTTGAATGAACAGTCCTTAAGAATGATAAGTGCAGGCCGTGTTACTCCCAGCCTAGATGAGACCCCCGTCTCCAAGTCTCAGGGTCGTTGCTTCGCTCGTGACACTCCGCGAAAGAAAACACTCATAGATAGACTCCAGTAAAACTCCCTCTATTTCGTGGTCTCGTGTACACTTCTATGTCCACTTCCTTGACGTCCTACTTCTTCTACTCCTGATTTTCCCTTCTCTATCCTTGAGTCCGTCCTCAACACCGGACGACGCCTCCCACTTTCTTACAACTACTCCTACCTTACATAGTCTTATCTTCTTCGG
Organism: Aedes aegypti; assembly: GCF_002204515.2. NCBI lineage: Eukaryota > Metazoa > Arthropoda > Insecta > Diptera > Culicidae > Aedes > Aedes aegypti. Next base: position 100,564,038 of record NC_035107.1, read on the forward strand.
GGCCCCGCGCACTGCAGCACCAAGTCCGCTGTTCCTTCACCGACCGCCTAAAATTCTCCTTCTCTCTTGACCAGGGGGTGGACGACCGGTTCTTCACTTCTCTCCTACTTCGGCTGCAGCCTCTCGTGGACCTCCTGAATGTCCAGTGCACCCCTCGAGTGTGGTGACGGACTCGATGCTTCAGTGATCCGTTGATTCACTGGTAAAACCTGGTTTTTGTGGCGCACTTGAAGCTCGAACTCGGTACAGGGCTTTAGGGACACACTACTGGCGAGTAGGTTCAACGAAGATCGCAATCTTCAATGGTGATTTCAAATAAAAAAAACCGCGAGGAACTGCTCAGTTGGGCTTGCTTCGGGGTAATTTAGGTCCAGGTTTACCTGAAAGTCCAGTTGTCCTTCACACTTTCCTCCTCTCTACTTCAGAACTCAATTCATTATTTCACAGCACTTGCTCTTAGCTCTCAACAACGAAGTTCTTCTCCAATGATCACCAGTCTAATGCAGTGGCGTTCTGGTGATCATTGACCCCGAATCTTTGGCCGTTGACCCCTCTTCGTCCATCCGTCTATAGGGTTTTGTTGGCTGCGTACGTGGGATCTTTCGGGACATCTTACTCATACCTATCTACAAACGTTTTTTGACGTTAACTATACTAATATACTGGGTGCCAATTGAAAATCTAAAATGTTGCGACCGTCACGAAATTATGTATAGTATTTTGAATACTACCGTTTTGATTCATATTACGGACACTTAAGGCCTCAGTGAAGTATAACCCAGCTTGAACCATACAAAATAAATCATTCTGTATGATTTTTTAACGTTATCGAGCGTCGGAAGCCCTTAACTTTCGGATGGTGGGTAAAGAATACGCGTCCGCAACTTGAATAATTTTAAATAAATCAAAACGTGTGGCCTTTTCATGATTCTTATTCCGGACGCTCCCTCTCTTTTGCCTCATATTCCGGACGCTTTGATTCGAATTACGGACAGCTCATGATAATCATTAATGGAACAGTCAAATCATCAATTGAAATCGTTCAACCACTTAAGAGACGTCTAAGGTAGTTGGGCATTATAAATTTGCAATGATATTTATGGAAAAAACCTAATAAAATGAGCCTCGAAAATGAGAACTTTTGGATGGCGAAAATTGAAACATTTCGTGTGAAATGTTTCCCATACAAACGAGAGTGTCCGGAATTTGAAGCTGTCCGTAATATGAATCAAAACGGTATTAACTCAGCCATTTATCGGTAGATTTTCAAAATTTTCCCACCAATTGGTCGGAAATGTTCATAGGAGACTTGAAAATTTTCAGCAACAACTCAGTGGAATCTGAAGATGTCAAATCCTAATGGAACACACAGCGAGATCCTGAGAATCATAGGTGGGATCCCGTGGATTCCTAGAAAGATGCTTCAGAGTCCTGTAAATTTCCGTTGGTTGATAACATATTTTGAGTTCAACTTTTAGAACACAACCAAAGCTCATTTTAAATAAAAATGATAAGAAGCTTATTTGCGTATTCTACAAAACAACAAGCCATATTTATTGATCATGTTTTTTTGTTTGCCTTTTTGACTGCAGTCAATTATTTGTTATGAAATGCTTTGCTTTGTCAGAGAGAAAAAATAAAGAAACCGTTCTTAACTTACCGATTTTTTTTTTCAAAGTTTACACTAGCGTAATCGTAGTTACGGCATATTTCGTAGAATGGATATTAGTAACATTCATGTTTCTGTTTCAATAATCTCGTCCAGATTGCTTTCAGGAACAAGGCAGGGTGCATTTTTTATGTCAAAATTCAACCTATCTGTAACTTCTTAAACCATTAATTTTCACACAGTTTTTTCAATAGTTAACAAAAATTAATGTAATTTGTAGTTCGTCACAGAAAAAACAATAAGAATCGGTTGAGAAACGATGGAGATATAGCTCTCTAAAGTTGAACATTTTGTATGGGAACATGGCTTGAAGAAATCAACGTCGAAAATTAGGAAAAAACCCTGAACGAGTTTCTTCGAAAATTTTAGAATAAACCATGGAATTTCTTGGAACGGAAAGATGTCGCTTAAATCGTTGTTAGATCTCCTAGAATAACAATTGAAGAAATCGGTTGAAGGAGCAGTGGAAAATTATCTGAGGAAATACTTGCACAGTCTCTGGAAATACCCTAGAAAAAAAAAACTGGAAACTGGAACTCTGAAAAGTTACTCGAACTAGTAGCGTTGATGTGCTCTCGGATATCCTGGGGCAAATTCTGGAGAAATTCCTCTATCTATCCTTTGGGGACCTTCCTTAGTTGAGAGGTTAGAGTCAGCGGCTACAGAGCAAAGCCATGCTGATGGTATCTGGGTTCAATTCTAGGTCGGCATTGAGTACATCGTACCTGCCACACGATATACGAATGCGAAAATGGTAACTTTGGCAAAGAAAGCTCTCAGTTAAGAGCTGTGGAAGTGCTCTTAAGAACACTAAGTTGAGAAGCAGGCTATATCCCAGTGAAGACGTTGTAAGGAAGAAGAAGAATCCCTTGAAAAATCGCTGGCAATACATTCTGGTAGAATTAATATACTACTTATTTATTTAGTTGGTATTACATCAATTAATTTGATAAAACCTCGTTAACGATGTTACGCCAATTTCCTAGGTCCATGGCTGTGTCTCTCCAACTTCGATTTTGGCCCATGTTCTCCAGATCTTGTTGCACCTGATCAAGCCACCTCGCTCGCTGTGCTCCTCGCCTTCTTGTGTCAACCGGATTCGACGAGAACACCATCTTTGCAGGATTGTTGTCCGGTAGTCTTGCAACATGCCCTGCCCAGCGCACCCTTCCGGCTTTCGCAACGTTCTGGATACTGGGTTCGCCGTAGAGCCTAGCGAGCTCGTGGTTCATTTTCCGCCGCCACACACCGTTTTCCTGTACTCCACCAAAGATCGTTCTAAGCACCCTTCGTTCGAACACTCCAAGTGCTTGCAGGTCCTTTTCCAGCATGGCCCATGCTTCATGTCCATAGAGGACCACCGGTCTTATAAGCGTTTTGTACATGGTACATTTGGTGCGAGGGTGAATCTTTTTCGACCGCAGCTTCTTCTGGAGCCCATAGTAGGCGCGACTTACACTGATGATGCGTCTCCGTATTTCACGACTAACGTTGTTATCAGCCGTTAACAAGGATCCGAGGTAGACGAACTCATCAACCACCTCAAAAGTATCCCCGTCTATCGTAGCACTGCACATTGGGGAATTCCGACCCCAAAGGTGGAAAAAATTGAAAAATTTCACAATAGAAAGATAAGAAATAAGTTTTATAGCTCATTCGAAAGGAAATTTTCTCAGGAATCGATTGGTGATGGTTTCATGAATGTGGGGCCACTCTGGGATAAGCTATGGTGCTCGTTTTTCCCCAATTCCTTGATAATTTAAGATTTTCATGTTGTTTTGACTAAAACTATTTTATTGTGAAGATTATTTCCCATGAAATCCATCATTTCTAGTCCATTTAACAATGTTTCACAGAGAACGTTATAAAAAGATGGAAATTTAGGGGATTATGGGGTCAAATGTTCAATGAAATATTTTTGACGAGGAATTTTTGTTTTAAATTTTTTCAACGTGTTATTTTATTGAAATAAATTCTTAAATAGTCTAATTATCATGAATACAGCTTGCAGAAATAAGTTGTAGTAAAATTTGTAGAATATGTATGATAATTATTTATGCTCTATGCAACATATTGTGACTAATTTACCTTCTTATATCACAAATTCCAAACATTTCCAAACGATGTGCGATAGTTTGCGTAAACTATATTGATCTAAATGAACGATTTCCGTTAGCCTCATTGATAGGAGATAGTGGGAGCATATAGTTTTTTGGCTATTTTTGCCCCAATTCCCCTAAACACGATTTCTTTCGTAATTAATTCAACTTTTTTCCCAAATCAAATTTATTGTGTACTGAATTGTTTATTCTGTATCTGATACAATATTTAAATCATAAAACATAGGAGATTTTGGGGATCTTTTACACATAAACAAAATAAAAACCAAATAAAAAAAATCAAAAATGAATCTACAAAGAAATCCTCAGCCGTTTTTTCTGATTGCAAAAAATTACTCAGGATCCGGTTAGTTATTCAATCATTACTGTAGCAATTTCGTGAGAGTCAAAATGCATTTTACAAGAAATTATTCGGGAAATAATTTTGTCTTTTTATGAATATTTGGTATAAAATATTCCCATTGCCATCATACACTACAGAAAAAGTTATCATAAAAGTGATAATGCAGTTGTTTATAATGCTCAATTCTAGGTTTTTCCAAAATCGATCATTCATTTCATTAGTATAATTTATAGTTGCTATGTTTGTTATGTTGCCTCTACATTTGCTGTTAACAGATTGCTTGTTGGTTGACATCAATGTTCCTCATGGTGAACTATACTTTGTTAATATTGTAAACAGTGATTATGGTTACATCTGTTTGACTGAATTTCAAGCATGTTCAAGAGCCTTCTAAAATGCATAACATGAAGAAATTTAAATTAATTAACTCATTACGCGTGGTAAAGATCGACAAATTATGGGTGGGAATATGAAAAAAATCCACGAGCTCGGCTGGGATTTGAACCTAGACGGGATTTGTATGCTAGACGAGCGCTTTACGGGCTCGGTAGCTTAGTTGGTTAAGCGCTCGTCTAGCATACAAGAGTCCTGGGTTCAAATCCCAGCCGAGCACGTGAATTTGTAATGAGTTAAATAATTTTATAACCATGCGGATTGGATTACCGAACAGCTCAATATAAGCGTCAATTTATTTTGAATTAAGCATTATTAACTACTACATCTATATAAATAAAAATGGAATGGTGTTTGTATGTCACGAAATGGCTTACGAACGGGTCAACGGATTCGAAAGATTCTTTCTCAGTTTTGTTCGTCAGGGGTTCCGACGTGTTCGTGTGTATAAAAATCCCAGGATATTCACCGGGAAAGTTGAAAAAACGAGCGCGAACTAAACTGTCATTTTATATGGGACGATCAAAAGCGTTTTTCAACAGCCTACTTGATGGCAAGACGAAGTTTGCCGGGACCACTAGTCTTCAATAAAAATGTGCCATTATGAAGAATAATATATGGAAGACTTTGTTTGTTTATGATCACTTTTTCAGTAGTAGGGTACAGGCAGAGCTACTTAGGCACTTCCATGCAATTTTATTCTCATGAAATTTCTTTAAAATGCAATTTTATTCTCATGAAATTTCATCAGGTATGATTGTGTAACTAATTTAATTCTGAGTGATTTGTTTCAATCAGAAAAAAAAACTGCAGATGATTACTTAATGGATCCATTTTTGAGTATTTTTTTTTATTTATGTGTAAAAGATCCCCATAATCTCCTATGTTTTAGAATTTAAATACTGTATCAACTGAATAAACAATTTAGTACATAATAAATTTAATTCGGAGATATCTGTTCAATTAATTATGAAAGAAATCGTTTTTAGGGGAATTGGGGCAAAAATAGCCAAAAAACTATATGCTCCCACTATCTCCTATCAATGAGGCTAACGGCAATCGATCATTTAGATCAATATAGTTTACCCAAACTATCGCACATCGTTTGGAAATGTTTGGAATTTGTGATATAAGAAGGTAAATTATCCACAATATGTTGCATAGAGCATAAATAATGATCATACATATTCTAAAAATTTGAATACAACTTATTTCTGCAAGCTATATTTATGATTATTAGACTATTTAAAAATTTATTTCAATATAAAAACACGTTGAAAAAATCTAAAACAAAAATTCCTCTTCAAAAATATTTCATTGAACATTTGGCCCCATAATCCCCTAAATTTCCATCTTTTTATAACGTTCTCTGTGAAACATTGTTGAATGGACTAGAAATGATGGATTTCATGGGAAATAATCTCCACAATAAAATAGTTTTACTCAAAACAACATGAAAATCTAAAATTTTCAAGGAATCGGGGCAAAACGGGCACCACAGCCTATTCCAGAGTGGCCCCACATTCATGAAACCATCACCAATCAATTCCTGAGAAAATTTCCTTTCGAATGAGCTATAAAACTTATTTTTTATCTTTCTATTGTGGAAGTTATCTATTTTTTCCACCTTTGGGTTCGGAATTCCCCAATGTGCACTGCTTCCCAGGCGGGCTCTGTCGCGCCCGGTTCCGCCTATCAGCATGTACTTTGTTTTTGACGCATTCACCATTAGGCCGACTTTTGTCGCTTCACGTTTCAGGTGGGTGTACAGGTCTGCCACCGTTCCAAATGTTCTGCCGACAATATCCATATCATCCGCGTAGCAAACAAATTGGCTGGATCTTGTGAAAATCGTACCTCGGTTATTGAACCCGGCTCTCCGCATGACACCTTCTAGCGCGATGTTGAACAGCAGGCACGAAAGTCCATCACCCTGTCGAAGTCCCCGGCGGGATTCGAACGAAATGGAATGTTCACCCGAAATCTTCACGCTATTCTGCACACCGTCCATCGTTGCTCTTATTAGTCTTGTGAGCTTCCCGGGAAAGCTGTACTCGTCCATGATTTTCCATAGCTCTTTGCGGTCGATGCTATCATAAGCCGCTTTGAAATCGATGAACAAGTGATGCGTTGGGACTTGGTATTCACGTCATTTCTGGAGGATTTGCCGTACAGTGAAGATTTGGTCCGTTGTCGAGCGGCCGTTGATGAAACCAGCTTGATAACTTCCCACAAACTCATTTGTTATTGGTGATAGACGACGGAAGATAATCTGGGATAGCACTTTGTAGGCGGCATTCAGGATAGTGATCGCACGATAATTTTCACATTCCAGTTTGTCGCCCTCCAAAACCTGCCTGCATTCATCGTCGAACCAATCGTCACATGTCCTCCTTTCCACGTACCCGACGATGCTCTCGGCTGCGTTGTTGATGGTTGTTTTTATGTTGCTCCAGCAGTCCTCAAGAGGACGCGTATGCGGCAGCGACGTTCGGTTGGGCCAGTCGCGCTAGGTTATACCGAGGCGGGCGTCGATACCGTACATCGTTAATGACGGATAGTTTTTGGCGCAGTTTCACCATCACTAGGTAGTGGTCGGAGTCAATGTTAGCGCCACGATAGGTTCTGACGTCGGTAATATCGGAGAAGTGCCGTCCATCGATCAAAACGTGGTCGATTTGTGATTCCGTCTGCAGTGGTGATCTCCAGGTGTATCGATACGGGAGGCTGTGCTGGAAGTAGGTGCTGCGAATGGCCATGTTCTTGGAGGCGGCAAAATCTATCAGTCGTAGGCCGTTCTCATTCGTTAGCCGGTGGGTGCTGAACTTTCCAATCGTCGGTCCGAACTCCTCCTCCTGGCCAACCTGAGCATTTTAGTCTCCAATGATGATCTTGACGTCGTGGCTTGGGCAGCGGTCGTACTCGCGTTCGAGCTGCGCGTAAAATGCGTCCTTGTCATCATCAGTGCTTCCGGAGTGAGGACTATGCACGTTTATGATGCTGAAGTTGAAGAACCGGCCTTTGAGCCTCAACTTGCACATTCTTTCGTTGATCGGCCACCACCCGATCACGCGCCTCTGCATATCACCCATCACTATAAAAGCTGTTCCCAGCTCACGTGTGTTGCCGCAGCTCTGGTAGATGGTATGATTACCTCTAAACGTTCGCACCATCGAACCTGTCCAGCACACCTCCTGCAGCGCTACGATGTCGAAACCGCGGATCTTCAGTACATCGGAGAGTATGCGTGTGCTTCCGATGAAGTTGAGAGATTTGCAGTTCCACGTACCGAGTTTCCAATCGCAAGTCCATTTTCGTAGCTGTGGTCTTTGCCGATTGTTCCGGTCCGTATTCTCTTTAATTAATATACACTACCCGTCATAAATACGGACTCACTAAAATAAGTATTGCAACACTCAGCTGAATATTGAATCACCCTGAAAAGTTTAGCATCACCTCAAAACAGGTAAATTCACATTGCTATATCTCGAAATCCTCACGACTTGCAAAGAAGCGATCTTCAGCAAAGTTGTTCAGGGGATAAAGGACATCCGGAAGGCAAGCAGTTTGGTTCGCGATTTTGCCGCTAGGTGGCGGTAGTGAGCATGTAAAATTGAGCATTTTGAACTAGTTCTAGCTTGTGATTCACAGGAGATAGAAAGTTCAGGTCTTCGGCAAAGTTGTTCAGAAGATCAAGGACATCTGGAAGACAAATAGTTTAGTTCGCGATTTTGTAGTGAGCATGTAAAATTGAGTATTTCAAAAAAGTTCTAGCTTGTGATCCACAAGAGATAGAAAGTTCGAGTCTTTGGCAAAGTTGTTCAGAAGGCCAAGGACATCCGGAAAACAAACGGTTTGGTTCGAGATTTTGCCGCTATGTGGCGCTAGTGAGCATTGAAAATTAAGTATTTCAAACTAGTTCTATCTTTTAATCCACAAGAGAATGAAAGTTCGAGTCTTACAGTTCAATCTAGATTTAATCGAAATTTTGCGTCTTCTGCAAAGTTGTTCAGAAAGTCAAGGGCATGAAGTGAATCTCACCTGAAACACTTGAATATGAATTGAATTGGACATGAGTCACTGGGATATGGAGTTAATCAAATCTGAAACATTTGAATATAAAGTGAATGAGACCTTAATGCCTTAAATTTACTTCAAAAATCAAACATCAATCACTTGGATATTGAACTAATCAAACTAGAAACACGTACATAAAGTGATTCAAGCATGAATCACTTGAAAATAAAGTGAATCAGCCCTAACCATCATGAGCATGGAGTCATATCTGAAAAAGTTGAAAATGCACCTACATTCTAGATGAATTAAACCTGAACAACTTGAATATCAAGTAATTCGTACTTGAAATAGGTGAATATGAAGTGATTCAGACCTGCAGCACTTGAATATATAGCGAATCAAACCTGAATCACTTGAATATGGAGCGAATCAAACATAAATCACTGTAATAATCCTAAATCTCTTTAAAATGAAATAAATCAGACCTGGAACTCTTGTACATAAAGTGAATCAAACTTGAACCATTTGAAAATGAAGTGAATCAAGCATGAATCACTTGAAATCATTTGAACATTAAGTGAATCAAACCTGAAACAGTCGTATATGAGTGAATCAGGTAAGAATCACTTGGATATGGAGCAAACTGAATCACTTGAATATGAAGTGAATCAATTCTGAATCACTAAATTATACAGTGAATCTGATTTAAAACACTTGCGGGTATGGAGCGAACGAAACTTGAATCTTTTGAATATAAAACGAATCTATCCTGAGTCACTTGAACATGGAGTGAATTTGATATGATTTTTTTGGCTCCATATTCAAGTCAAACCTGAATTACTTGAATATAGAGCTAATCAAACTCGAAGGACATGAATATAGAAAGAATCAGACATCAATCACTTGGATAAGAAGTCAATCAAACTTGAACCACTTGTAAGGTACCGTGGGGTAAGTGGATACAGAAAAACCAATAGTTAACTTCATTGTTATGTACAACTAACGTGAATAGTTTAACTCAAACTTTTTTCTGTGGATAACAAGTAAGGGACTATTATACTTCAAATCGTCATTTATTTCGATTTTTCTGATTGTTATGTATTGAGAATGAGAGACTTAAACATTTGCACCAAATGATCCACTTGCCGCACCATGGTGGGGTAAGTGGATCACCATTAAAAAAAAATCTGTTCTCGAAACAAATGTAGTATGATTATGTTTATTAAGAATGATATTACCCTCGCACTTGTTATAAGTGCTAGTAATGTTACATTTTATTACTTTAAAATTAAAAAGTATCTATATTTAATCAAAATATAATAAAAAGTATGTATATATTAGTTCATACTAATTAGACCAAAAAAAACATTGTAACTAGAAAAATTTGGAGAAAATTCATCCATTTATACGCATAAGTTATACAAAAGTATTGTAGGATTATTCCTAACGATATTTTCGAAAAGCACTCTTGGTTTAAAAATATTAGTTACATTTACTTTTGAATAACAAACTGAAATCCTTCTGTTTTATTTATGAATATATGTGTATCATCTGTCTAGAACAATTTATATGGTCAAATCATGTACGAGACTATGCTTTCGATTAGAAAATTAGTATATTTTGCTCTTTTACAACTCAGCTTAGATAAACCACGAAAATTTTCGTGTGAATTTTGAAATTATTATTCTTTTTATATTTCTCTTATACCAGAAAGGTTAAAAAAAACTTTTAGGTGGATTAATTCAAATTTTCTATGGTCAATTTAACAAATTCAAGCTGGGAATGGAACAAAATAAAGGAAAACAACATTTGCGGATATTAAAGCTTATAAAAATTCTCCTAAGCAGTCTGCCAATAAATGATAATTATTCTTGATCCACTTACCCCACCCCACTAAAAAGTAGGGGTAAGTGTACCATGTCCAATATATTTGTATTTTTTTCATAAAAATGACATATTTTTCATTGTGATTCATTCAATAAGAACTGAAATGCTCACCACGTGTCGAAAAAAATAATAGAATTTGATTTTAGACAGAGATACAATGGATTTTTGATTGATGGAAAACAATTTTCAAATTAATTACTTTTTGCAGCTAACAAGTTTGCTTGTGTTAGTGTACGTGTAGTACCATTTTTGCAATAGTATCAGTGTGGGCGTAAGAATATAAACTAAAACGAAGCAATGGTGCGAAAACATTCAACATATCCAAGTATTTAGGCTTTATATTGACAAATGATCCACTTACCCCACTGATACACTTCCCCCACTGTACCTTATATGAAGAGATTCTGAATTAAATAATTTGAATATGATGAATATGAGTCCTGACATAATCACTCGCACATGGAGTAAGTCATACCAGAATCACTAGAATATGAATCAGATCTGATACACTTGAATATAGAATTGATCAGACCTGAATCACTTTAATTTAATATGATTCCGTCCCTAATCATTTCAACTTCCAAATACTAAAGGCTTTCTGAACAGCATGAATGACAAGCTAGAACTAGTTTAAAATGCTCAATTTTAAATGCTCACTAGCGCCACCTAGCGGCAAAATCGCGAACTAAACTGTTCGCTTTCCGGATGTCCTTGATCCCCTGAACAACTTTGCTGAAGATCGCTTCTTTGCAAGTCGTAAGGATCTCGAGATATAGCAATGTGAATTTACCTGTTTTGAGGTGATGCCTAACTTTTTGGGGGTGATTCAATATCCAGCTGAGTGTTGCAATACTAATTTTAGTGAGTCCGTATGTATGACGGGTATTGTAGGTATCACTAGAAGAACTTCTAAAAAATCCCTGTGTACCCCAGTAGTGAAAATACGAATTTTGGACAAAATTCAAGATGGCAGCAAGATATATATTGGCTACATGCTAATAGAGTCCTAAAATTTGTGATAAGATCTTGTTTTTTATTGAATAACACGATAGAACGTGCTCGTGCTGCTTTCCCCCTCAAATTTGATTTAGAAAGGGTGCGACAAAATCTCAAAATACAAGAAAAATGCTTGTTTTTGGACTTAACAAACGAGAAACATTTAGAAATAGCGTAAACGTGTGTTTCTGCCCTATATTCAAACGTTTGGTACTTAATTCTGGACAGGCCTTTAAGACCCTATCATGGTAAATAAACAAACTACTATATGACTTTAAATTTACTTTGGAAAGGTTCAAATGTAGCATCTTTCAAATGTTAAATGTGAACTTGATGCTCTTTTTGATTTGTTTGTGAACCGTATATTATGCACAGTACAGGAATTTTATCAAAAAATGGAAATATCGTTTGAAAACAGCTCCAAACATTCAAATAAAAGTTACTTTCCTATCCCTCAATAAAATATTTTCAAAATTGTGGAGAGGATGTTAAGATACCATAACTTTGAATAATGGGTGAACAATTGATGGTATTTTTTATTCATAAAGGTTTTAGACACACCTTGACATCGTTACACATCGTTAGACATCCACTCATCCACCCGCGCCAATCGGAATCAATTCGTCGCAATGCAAACGGCTGCTGATGCTTTGCCAAAGGTTTCAAGAGTGCAGTAAGAGCAAAAGTGCTTTTGGTCTTCCAAAAGAGCGTTGATGCGCTACCACAAAGGGACCCCCGCCCGCCAAGGAAAACGGCGAAAGTGATCCCCCGGGAGAAAAACTTTGTCGCGAAGGGAAACTATTAGAGGGCGAGATGTAGGGATTTTCAGACTTTTCTGCGAAATGTAGTGCAAGCTGGAGTGAAAGTTTGTTTTATAGATTTCTGGTTCATGTCAAAACAAATGTTAAAAATGTCAGGGTGTAACAAATGCCATTCGAGTAAGATTTGGAAAATTTTGACTATATACTGTTTTTGACATACAAAATTTAATTTTTGATTCACCTACCATCATATGGAATAAAATTTATATAAAAAGCTTATTTGAAATTTTATGTAAGGGTACAGTAGTACGCCTTTCATTTTAGAAGAAATTGATGAAGTTAGAAAGTGTCTACATAGCACAATTTAAAGGTAATATTTCGTCGAAATATGCTTGTGCACGTCAGAAAATAATCAAGTTTTACAAAAAAAAAAATTTGAATACATTATAGTTAACCATATTTTGGACGATTTTTTTTAAATTAAATTTTATCTTCAGTTTTTTCTTACACCTGTTTCTGACATTTGCCTCACCTTAGACAATAATTGTTCAAATCACTCTAACTAAATACGGATAAATATACTATAACTAAATACGGATAAATATAAATACAAAAAGTTGGTTAAACATAACTGTAGCCAATAGATCAAACTTCCACAGAATAGTATTTGTTTATTTTGAGCCACAATGTTCATTACTCCACTATGGTCAAACTTTTACCCCACCTTACTTTACCCTTCGAAGTATGAGTACCATCTTACTTTGAAGATCACCTCCCGTGTCTCTTCGGTTATTCGAAGGAAAAAGTGCCGTGTGCCTGATTTAGTACTTCCGCCATTACCGCAACCGTTTCGGTAATGTAACCCTCCCCATTGCAACCGGGGTTGGATGCCCTGAACTTTCAACTTGTTGGTCGCGCCGTGTCTTCCGTGAACCTTAATCAGAAACTTGTTCGCAAAAGTTTAAATAAGCCGGAAATTATTATACTTTCGTTCTATTTTCTTTCCGAAAGACACCCACTTCCTGATGGGTGCTCTCGGTGGATGATCCAGATTTCTCTCGGCGGAAAGTTTTTCTTTCGAGATTCTTGTATGGCGCCTACCTATCTCCCGGTGGAGGTATGATAGTTGGGATACGTAGACGTATAATACGCTGGAAATTGGCAGTTATTACACTGTTATTCGCAGCAAAATTGCTTTCATTTGAGGGGTTCAACGGAAATGTGTACAGGGAGAGGTGAGCGGTACATCGTAATCACTGCCATCATTTGTGTCATCATCATAGACGTTAATAGTTGGTGGATCAGGTTTGACGATGACAGGATGTATCTTCCCTTTTTGTAGTACGAAACGTACGCTATAAACCAAATTTTATATTAAATAACTTTTCACATTATTTATTTAACTGAATTTTACTGATTATTTGTGTGCAGGTAATCTCATACAGTAAAGCGGGCAAAGATTATTTTTAAAATTCTATCTGGATTGAAACACATGTTATGAATATCATGATAGATCAAATGCTGTTCGAGTATTAAGAAACTTTCACTCAAAAACTGAAAACAATCGGTTGGAAGTTGAATATGTTATATTGTCTTGGTGGTTTTTGATGGCAAAATTGTAATTTTAGATCTCAATTTTATCTCATGAAACAAAATTTAATATTTTTGTTTCATTTCTTATATAAAGGGTAGCAAGGCTAATCGTAAAGATTCTTTGAGGAGAAGTTTTTTTATTTATAATTGCATAAAAGTTTGGAAACTATAATTGGTTCATAGTGGGGCAAAAGTTCAACCCATACAGTATCTCACGGGAAAAAATTTCCAAATATGCATATACGAGCTTTAAATGATGTTGGTTGGTTTGACTTTATTAACGAGATTTTTAACCCTAGGCTAGTTCATCTCGGGACCAACGGCTTTACTTCCCTTCCGAAGGAAGTCGTCACTATAACTTTTTACGTCATAAGTGACTATGTCGGGGATGGGATTCGATCCCAGGTCCTCGGCGTGAGAGGCGAGTGTTCTAACCACTACACCAGGTCCGTCCCCCTTTTAAATGATGTGAAATATGCCTAAACACGCGAAATGAATCAACAATATTTCTCATTTGATCTCAGTTTTACAAAAAAAAACATTTTTTGAATACATTATAATTGAACTTGTTTTGGGTTATTTGCCAATGTGTATTTTCAAGTAAACATTAATTTTATGGCTAGTCGAAAGTGTTTCTATTGCAAAAGTATCAACATTGTGTGTGTTAGCGCACATACTAGCGTTCATGGAATGAACACTATCGGTCGGGACTTGTTTTAGGGAACGATTACGGAACACACTGTGACCAAGGATTCTGGTTGCTACTTCTTCATAGTAATGACGACTAGAACTGTAGTTTCACACTCGATTTGTTCTTAAGCGAATGGACTGTATTTCTGACTTGGACGGATAACAGTAATGACACGTCACGGTGTGTTTCGTAGAGCAATTTCAAAACAAAAAATTCGGCATGTCTGAAATTTTGTTACAAGAAAGCCATGATTTACCCCTTTCATTTGCGACCAAAACGAAAATAATCGGTCGGGGGGTCTAGAACATTTTTTTTTTTTCAATTTTTTTACCGTGTTAGGGATATAACTTAACCTTAGTAAGTCCTTACTAGGTCGTTTTCGACCCATTTCAAAATTCAAGTCATTGAAACTTTTGATTAAAATAACCTAGCAATTTGACGTTTTCTGACAATTAGGTATTTTTTGTCGGAACATTTATTTTTTCGGAGACAAAAGTTTTGAATGGCCCCTGAACTGGAATATAACTTGGACTAACATCGGATTATTCTAACATGGAAATGGATCTATCTGCGCGCACGTTCTTGGAGAAGTTACTTGTACTACAAGTCACAAGGACTATTGTCTAAAACTCTTTTCTGTGGCGGATTTATAGGCTTCTTCATGACATACATTATTAGATGAATAAATATAGCAGTATTTTAGTTCAATAGATAAAAGGTACAATAGATGCTCAGATAGGCACTCATACATAACTCTTTTTCTCAACAATTATCTCGGTTATGCCGACAACCGGTGGTGAAGCTGCTACCAATGTTATACAGTGTGATATTCTTATTCCGAATAATGAATTTGCATAAACAGTGTGTTTTATTCAGCGAACTTCAGTTTTTCCCTATTCCTTTTCAACTGTTCTAGTTTTTCTGGATTTTTTTTTTACTAAGGTCGAACTTTTGCCACTCCTTTCTCTAACTGATTCGATGTATTCAAGATCCAAAAGTTATTGTAACTATGGTACCAAGATCAATCAACAAGAGAATCAAAAATCTAAATCAAGAGCACATATCTGGAGAACCACACACCCGTTTAAGCTGAAAACTTAATCGATTGGTCACTAGCTGGTGGTGATCAATCGATTAAGTTTTAAGCTCAAACGGGTGTTCGGTCCTCCAGATTTGTGCTCCTGAAAATTTAAGTTTTGGCTTCGAATCATCTTCACCTTAAGCGAAGGCTCTGCAACATTAACCGACAACGATTTAGATTTAGCAACTCGTTGAAAAAAAAATACCCAGCGTTGGCTTTCGAAGTCTCCGTAGTGGGTTTAAATAACTTGACTTTATGTAAGAGGTCATCCAAAAACAACGTCCAACAACGTGTTGCGGGAAAGGCAAAACAACCCAAAAATGGGTAAAAACTAAATGCAGCTTATTCTAATTTGATAATAAATCTTCTAGCTGTTTAGTGGAATACCCATAAATAAACGAAAAACCGAATTTAGTACTATACCATTTGATTCCGCTAGAGTTTGTGTCCTTTGACAAATACGCGTATTTTGACCTCAACTGTAAGGCCGTCTTCCGTGTCGTGCACTAGACTCGACTTGGGACAAAAACTCAAGCGGATTTAAGTGGTATAGTACCAAATTTGAGTTTAAAGAACTTATTTTTAAGTAGTCTGATCTATCCGTGTATGATTTGCATATATTAAAGCGGTCAATTGCTTTAAGGTGAAATATCTCGGAGTTCAAAGATGGTCGTCACAAAGACCGACTGGTGACCCTACTCGCGTTTTCAAAGGCACTGGAGAAATAAGGCAAACGTTCCTGTTCTTATTATTTTAAGCTTTCTGCTAGTACACGAAGCCGAAATAAATACTCCTACGCCAGATTAGTGCCTTTGAAGTTTCAGTGAAAACTTAGAAGTTAGATTCCAAAATGTCATGCCATTGACAGGCGTATTGTAGTGCTTCATCTTTGTCGGTCTTAGGCGAAACTTCTCCAGTTGCCCCGAACGTTTAGGGTCGCCAGGTCCTCTTCCATTGCGTACAGCCAGCGTATTCGTGGTCTTCCCCAAAGCCGTCGACCTCTACCTTGTTCCTTGGAATTCTTTCTTCCGACATTCGCAATGAGTGACCAGCCCACTGAAGTCTGCCGTATACGCTTGATAATATTCGCATCTTTGTACACTTCATACAACTCGTGATTCATTCTTCTGCGCCACACACCATTTTCGAGTTTCCCACCGAGCACTTTACGCTTGAAAATACCGAGAACTTTACGGTCTGACTCTTTCAACGTCCATGCTTCGTGCCCGTAGAGAGCCACCGGAAGAATCAATGTTTTATACAGGGCGAGTTTTGTCTCCATTTGCAAGCTGTGGGACCTAAACTGTAGTCCATAAAAGGCCCTATTCGCAGCCGCAACATGTCTTTTCACTTCGCGGGAATCGACATTCTCACATGTCACAAGTGTTCCAAGGTAAACAAATTCTTCAACAACTTCAAACACATCCCCATCAAACACTACCTCAGCACCTACACCTCCATGCCTGACTCTATCTCTACCTACAACCATGTACTACGTTTTGGTAGAATTAATGGTCAGGCCTATCTTCGCTGTCTCCCTCTTCAGAGGCACGAAGGCCTCTTCCACTAACCTGCGATCGATTCCAATTGGGTCTATATCGTCCGCAAAGCCAAGGAGCATGTGCGACCTTGTCATAATAGTGCCAATTCTCTGCACGCCAGATCTCCTAATAGCACCCTCGAGTGCAATGTTGAACAGTAAATTCGAAAGTACGTCTCCCTGCTTCAATCCGTCTAACGTCACGAACGAGGTTGACACCTCGTCTGCGTTCCGAACACTTGATTTCGAACCATCCAGCGTAGCCCGTTTCAGCCTAATTAGTTTCGCCGGAAAACCATATTCTGGCATTATCTGCCACAGCTCATTTGTTTTCACTGAGTCGTACGCCACCTTGAAATCAATAAACATATGGTGAGTCTGCAAGTTAAACTCGCGGAATTTGTCTAGGATCATTCGCAAGCTAATCATCTGGTCCGTTGTCGAACGGCCCTCACGAAAACCAGCTTGGTATTCGCCGACGAAAAACTCTTCGAGCGGTCTCAGTCTGTTAAACAGGATGCGCGACAAAATTGTGTACGCCGAATTCAGCAGGGTAATTCTTCTGTAATTGGCACACTCCAGTCTGTGCCCTTTTTTGTAGATAAAGCGGATGAGGCCATCCAACCAGCCGGTGGGCAATTCTTCGTCCTCCCATACCTTCAGAAGTACTCGGTGGATCGACTGATAAAGCTGCTCTCTTCCGTGCTTGAGAAGCTCGACCGGGATCTCGTCCTTCCCAGCAGCCTTACAGTTCTTTACCTCGCTGATAGCCTTTTTAACCACTCCAATAGTCGATGGGTCCACAGCTTGATCGTCGTCATCTATGTTCATCCTGTTCCTCGCTACATTTCCATTTCCATCGTTCAACAATTGCTGAAAGCGCTCCTTCCACCTGGCAGCCACCGCCGTTTTATCGGTCAGCAAATTCCCTTCTCGATCATTGCACATGGCGGGCACTGGTATGGTATTGTGCCGCACACCATTGACCGTTGCATAGAATCCCCGCATATCATTTCGGTTCATGCTTTCATGAGCTTCAGCTACCACACTTTCTTCGTGCTGCCTTTTCTTTCTGCGGTGGATTCGCTTTTCTCGGCTCTCGTTCTGTCGGGTACCGGCCACAAGCATACGGCTTCTGACGACATTCTTCATGTCTGTCACTTTCTGGCACTCTTCATGGAACCATTCGTTTCGGCTTCGTCGTTGACCAGTGTCAATCACTTCCCGCGCGTGAATAGGGTCCCACAGGCTGTCGACGTCTCCAGCAATGGTGATTCTTCCCAACTGCTCGTCTAGTTGCTGACGGTACTGTGCAGCTACCCTATTAGTCGACAAGCGTTGTATATTAAAGCGCAGCGTTCTGTTTGTTGTGGAACTCGTGACGCTGGATGACCGCGCCCGAACTTTAGCTACAACGAGATAATGATCCGAGTCGATATTAGGGCCTTGGAAGGTCCTGACATCAATGACATCTGAGAAATGTCGCCCATCAACCAACACGTGGTCTATTTGGGAGCAGGCATCGCCACTCGGGTGTCGCCAGGTGTGTTTGCGGATATTCTTTCGTGCGAAGTAGGTACCATAAAATCGGGTGTAATTGATCAGAAGGGTGAAATTGATCATCGTATCACACGATTTTATTTATTCGTAATGGAGCACACATATCAATGTAAGCTGCAGTAAATGAACGTTGCTTGTCGTAACTATTGTAGAATCGTGTGTTGTGAAGTTTTTTGCCTTAAAGAATGTTTATTACTATGAAAATAACGTAAAATTTCAAAATCATGCACGATGCAGTATTGACAAACAGCTATGAACTTCTATTTATAAGCAAGGATTTGAACATGGTATAAACCTAAAAGTTTGTGAGGATGCTTGAGATATATCCCCAAACCAGATTTCATCACCAAAACTCGTACCAATTAGCTCATATGGTTGAAATAATTGAATTTCTGTTAGATATCATTGAATTCCTTAGGAAATTGCATACATTTAGGCGATTTCCGCGTAATTCTTGAAATTTAACTATTCGTTATTTATATAAATATTGCATTGTTAAGAATTTTACAAGCATATTCGGATTCAGCGAGCTCAAATTTATCATATAGAGTTGTTTTGGAAACTAACAATAATGGCATTGACAAGTGATCAATTTCACCCCGAAATGAGATCCTCTGATTTTTTATTTTAGAGGTATTTGTTAACACTAAAATAATATTTGTTAGAAAATTTCGGTACATAAGTCGATGAGGCTCACCTCCGTTCTTGTTTTCCTGCATTTAGTTGTTTAGAATTGTTAACATTATAGAAAACAGACTAGAAAAACCGTGAAAAATGATCAATTTCACCCTAAATTACGGTACTGCTGATTGCCATCCCTCTAGCAGCAGCGAAGGTTATTAGTCGCAGGCCATCATCATTGGTAACGGAATGAAGGTTTTTCGTTCCAATGACGGGCCGGAAGAAATCTTCTTTCCCGATCTGCGCATTTGTGTCGCCGATGAGTATCTCTCGACATCTTGTTTTGGGCACAAATTAGTATACAACAGAAAAAACGTAAGAGGTTGTTTCCAAGATACGACCGCCAAGTTGACGTTGGATAATGTTAGCCTCTTCTTTTTCCTGGCTTGAGACCGTCACGAACTTATGAAAGATTTCTACTGCTAAAATCCAATTAATTTTTAACACTATTTGTTGCATATCTATTCTGATTTATTATAGACATTGTGTGTTATTATTTTGTGTTAATACAAAATAATCACTTGACATGTATTCAGAAGCTTAGGCCATTATATTGACGAATTGATTTTTAAGTGTATACCTAATCATGGCGCAATTAATTCAAAATAACTTTTTTCTATTGATTTTGGGTTACGTAATATTTGAATCATTCCTTAACAATAGAAAATATATTGCATTCCGACAGCAGTGCAGCGTCCTCGGAAACATTCTAAAATTGTCGTTTTGTCAATTATTCATAACTAATAACCTGACCCTGAAAAAAATGTTGTAAAACTCAACGGGCACCCCCTAGATATGTGCCTTAGGGTAAGAAAAAGCGCTCACAAAATTTCAACTCGATTGGTTGCTCCACCAGCTGGCGCATTCAATTTGAAGTTTGTATGGAATATTCGTTCCAAGTATATTGATAATCGACCCAATGTCTCTGTTTCGTTCCGTATACTAGTTGATCGCGTTCAATTGAGCCCAGAATGACAAATACACTAGTTGATACCCTAATAAACATAACTGCAGAAGGTTGTATCTATATTTAAGCTCGTTTTCATTGACATTTCAGTTATTGAAAGTTACGCTTAGATCAGCCTCCCGTGCAGTCACATATTGGCATGCGCCTTGTGCAGCAGCTCGCCCATCGTCATAAGTGGCTATGATGCGCTTAGTGGCTATGTTGAGGAAATACAAAGCAGTTTAGCATGAGCTTAGCAAATCTGCTTCAAATAGTTAAAACACCAACTTTATCAATTTTAATCATGATACAACCTTCTACAATATTGTTTGCTATGGTATCAAGTAGTGTATTTGACATTCTGGGTGCAATTGAACGCAATCAGCGATTTTCCTGAACCAAACGTTAGATGAAGCGCTGTATCCCATATGTTTGAGCTAAAAATCTCATATTCACTTCAATTGAAATGCGCCAGCTCATGGAAGGACCAAATGAGCTGAAACTTTCAAGAAGTCTTCTTCTAACTCTAAGGAATAATTCTGGAGGGTGCCCCGAGGAATTATACAACTTTAATTTTCTCCCATACTAAGCTGGGCTAGTCTAATAGCTAATCACATATTGTATGCAGGGATAGGGTGCGACTCAAAACTCTTTCGGTGCAGCACGCGCTGCCGAGAGACAGCACGTTCAATTTGAAAGAGACGTGCTAGTGCAATATGAATTGTGTTGCACCCATTCTTTTTTGTGTGCTAAAACTCTCATGTGCCGTTGCTGAGAATCTCTCTGAGCATCAGGCAAGGCTCTCTCAAATAATCTTTGCTTTGATGACGGAGTACGGATGGACGACATTCTCAAACGAAGCACACAAATGTTTGTTTACTTCATAAATCATACATGATTTCGATGATTTCGCCTCACACATAGGGTAGATGTAGCAATAGTGGAGGTACTAAGCACGGTTAATCTTCATTTAATCGCTTGAATTCGAGAAGCGCAATTAAGGTAAGTAGCCCGTCATTCGTTTTGGCAGCAATGATGCCTTTGAGCTTGCAATTTCAGAGTAATAAAACTCAGTCTTGAAAGTTTATATTAACTTGAAAAAGTATCACTGTACGCGATGACGTGCATAAAGTGTGCTGATACTTTTTCAGCTATGTCAGTGCAAAACCAGCTGATTTTCTTTGATACAAAATCGTGAGATGAATTAGCAACAATCATCAACGACGCGTATAAATTTCACTGACGGACTACTTCGCCTTAAGGTGATTATAGAACAAAGCCGCACCTCAAATTTTCAAGAGCACAAGACTTGAGAACCAAACAGCGCTCCGCTTTGAAAATCTATCCCCTTGGTCACCACCAGCAAGCAAGCAATTTGATTGGTTTTCAACGCGAACTGTTGTGAGATACTCTCGTTTTGTGCACTTGAAAATTCAGAGTTTGGCTTCGTTTTATAATCACCTTAATGAACATATCAATGTTATAACGGGGAGTAACGACCATAGACTTAATGAGAAAAATTATTTCATCGCAGTAGCCAACGGCGTATCAGTGAAAAATAGTACCTCCACTTTTGATACACTGTTCCTTTAGTTGCGGTATATTATTAATTTGCTGTCCTATAGTTGCGGTATCCGTTGTTTTCTTATGGGATCCTCCACTGTAGGAACCCTTTACCGCAACTATTGATACAAGTAAGAAAACTTTCATCAATTTTAGTGATATTTCACCAACTTTCAAGTAATTCGAACGCTGTTTTCAACTATTTAGTGTATCAACGTAGATTGGCAGTGTCGATTCTGTGGTTAATGCAACAAAATCAGTGAAAATGGCGTTACCATAACTATAGGAACACCCGCAACTAATGGATTGCTTACCCTACTTCGATAACTTCGACGACTTCGGAATACTTTTCGTGTTGACCAGGAGTTTTGACAATTTCCTGAACAAACAGGGGGGTGTCCTTAAGATGGTACAGCACATACAAAATTTGAAAAATATTCATACAAAGTGTTACGATGGGGTGGGTGGGTGTCAAAAAAGGCCATTTTCGGCGTTATGAAATTTGTGAATAAACTCTAAAATGATTTTGAAGTGTAGAGCAAACAAACAATGATTCGACACCGCCGTCAGTCACATTCGTTCTCGATTATGTTTTCAATGATAAGCACCAAACGAAGCACATTGTGCTTTACTCCAAGCGTTTTTAAGAGTAGAGCTGGAGCTATCTTTTGTCTCTCACACAGTTGCGGCAATACTCGCACCTTCTTTTGTGTCACTCAACAAAAACAGGAGACGCACGCAAAAGTCGGGTGCAGCACATGCATATTTCGCACCGCTCCGAGTTTTCTGCCATTCTCTGATTGTATGATGCTACGAGATGAATTATAGCAAGAATATGGCAAACACATTAGCAAATATTACACAACTCTTTAGTACACATTTGTTGGCCCTGAAAAGGGCCGATTGAACTGTGAGAATCGAGTAGCACGGACACATTTTGCCAGCAATCAGGTTGAAATCCTCCTCGCCCGACAAGATTTGCGGTGGCGATGATGATGGGCGCTTGAACAAGCGGCATGGGCTGATTTTCTTCAGCCATCTCGTAGCCAGCGATTTCACAAACCGGACACTGGATTTGCAGCAGCTTAATGATTGTAAATTTTGGTGGAATTTTACTGATTTTGGTAAAATGTTTACCGCAAATCACTAATAATTTCATCTAAACTAAAACTATTATTTAATTCACCGACAGTTCTGTTGTTGCTGTGAGTATTGCCAGTAATGTTGCGCTTCACGATAGAAATATTTTCAAAACTTGAATTCACGTAACACGGACACATTTTGACGGCACACTGGTTGAAATCCTTCTTGCCCGATGAGGCTTGCGGTGGCGATGGCAAAGAGCGCTTCAACAAGCAGCTTTGGTCGATTTTCTTCAGCCATCTCGTACTTGCCTTTGCGGCCCGATACCTGCAGGGCCAATTCTGGAAGCGCGAGTCCATTCAGGAATCTTGAGCGATTTCACAATCCGGACGCTGGATTTGCCGCCGCTTGATGATCAACATCTGACCTCTGGTAGCGAGGAGCTGAGCAGATTTGGAAGAGCTCTTACCAGCTCCAAGGCGAAAACAGAATGAAACCGAATTCAATGAAGGAGGTATGCTTTATACCCTTAGAATAGCAGATGATACTCCTCCTTTCAAGTTCTTCTTATCTGGGAAATAGGCTATATGAAACTGATGTCTTGGTAAGGGATGTACAAGATGCTGTAATTGCATCCTGATGGCACTGCAACAGCGTCCTCGGAAACATCCTCAAATTGCCGTATTGTCAATTATTCGTAATGAATCAACTACTGTATGATGCTATGAGATGAATAAAGAGATTATAGCAAGTATGTGGTGAACACATTAGGGAATATTACAGAAATAACTCTTTAAACACATTTGTTGGCTCTGAGAAGGGCCGATTGAATTCATGAATTTGCGTAACACAGACATATTTTGACGGTGCACTGGTTGCAATCCTCTTCGACCGATGAGATTTGCGGTGCGGATGACGATGTGCACTTCAACAAGCGGCTTTGGTCGATTTTCTTCAGCCATCTCGTACAAACTTGCCTTTGCGCCCCGATTCTTGCAGGGCCAATTCTGGAAGCGTGAGTCCATTGGAAAATCTTGAGCGATTTCACAATCCGGACGCTGGATTTGCCGCCGCTTGATGATCAACAGCTGGCCTCTGGCAGCGAGGAGCTGAGCAGGTTTCGAGGAGCTCTTACCAGCTCGAAAGCGAAAACAGAATGAAACCGGATTTAACGAATCGCCGCCGCAAATCAACCTTGCGTCTTCCTCTTCCGACGACACAAATTGAACTGTGACGCGGGTGCAAACGCAAAGCGAAAATGACTCGCCCGACCGTGTTCACAGTCCGACCGCAAAAAGAAGACTGAGGGAAGAAGCCATTATTATTATTAAAATCATATTTATTCAAACATTTTTGTATCAGTTACAATAATATATACAACATTATCTGGTCAGCCCTCAGGCTCTACAGGTATGATATTTATTTTTTACATTTAAGTTTGTGGTTTAATATTGAAATAAGTTTACATTTTGGCTCATTTGAGCATTGGTTTTGTTGTGAAGAATTTGACTACCTACCTAGGTTGAGAGAAGAAGCAGGGTGCGGTGCGCTTTTATAGAGGGAAGCGGAATCCAAAAATGTGCTTGGACCTGATTGGTTAGATAAGAAAGGGGTCAACGTTTTACGATTTTTCAATAGTTTGTTTCTAATAATCAATAGTGTCATCCATTTGAATCGACGCGTAGATAAATTTCCAATCAATTCATGGATAAATATTGAAAATCTATCGATAAATGACTGAGTTATTAACAGTCTGACCTTTTTTCGTTACATGCTCAATTTTTCGTTTTTCTGAATTGTACCCCCATATGTTGCCGAAAGACGTTATCCAACGTCAAAAATCAATAACTTAGTAACGCAATAACAAAAATGTAAAAAGGGCCACATTCCATATTTCCACTCAATGCAAAACAACCTTTACCGTAATAATTTCAATTGGATTGCATTACTTCACGAGTAAAAGTTCAACACAAACTTAACGAATGTTCGTTTGATTCACGCTTTGACAGCTCTCGCTGCTCGATTGGCTCACACTTTGATAGCAATGTCAGTGTCCGGGAATCTCTCTTATAAAGGATCACTAGTTTTCATAACTACCTCGATGGTCCCTTGGATCTTAGTTATTTTGGTTTTGTGTGTTTTAAGTCGTTGGTCCCTCCAATATCGAGCTATAGAGAGTTGACTGTGTTATCATAACCTAGTTCTGGAAGTACAACAATACGTCAAGCCTTAAATGCGAGAAATGCAAAACAGATTCATTATCATAGGAAATTCACAAGCCAGGTATTCCATTATTATCAAATCATCATTATGCACGTTTGTAATCACCGTCAATTTTATGTTAGTTGAGGCACGTGTTCTCATTCGTTCGATAACAATGCGATGAAGTCGTCTACGTGGTGTACCTTATTTCTTGTGATGTTTGCTGCACTTTCAACGGTTCGTTCAATTTGTTCTCAAAAAAAAAAAAAAACTTTGAATTCAGCTAATGAGAAACCAAACTTCTTCATTCCCCATAGAAATGCATCGAAGCACAACGTTCCGTCCGGGTGATGCCACGATTTACCCACGTTGGCGGCGTTCGAATGTTCCGAAGTCGCGGAGGTCTCCCGATTGGATCCAAACAGGGAAGGCAGTGGATCAGAATCAGCGGTGCAAAAGGCAATAGTCCAGGAATAATGGAAAGCAATCGGCGGCATCCACCTAGCAACGATATCGGTCCAAATTTTTGATGGTAATAAACGATACCCTGATGACGAGTAATTTTCTTAGCTTGTACTGAAGTAAGCTACACTGTAACCGCCATTTACGTTCTGGGTCAAAGGTTGGGAATTTTCATTACGTGAATCGTCCTCGGAAAACAGTTTTGCATGGAATTTAGATTGATTTAAAATAGACTACAAACGCCGATGAGTTCAAGAATTTTTGAAGCCATCTTAGATCATTACTAAGACACTAAGAAGTTCCATTGGCTTAGTACTGCTGCAATGTCCCGAGTAATATACAAAACATTCATCAGTAATTATTAGAATACGACTGTTGTGTAACTTCTAAAATTAACGGCTTTTCAACGTTTCGGCCATTGGCCGTAAGACTGAAAAGCCGTTAATTTTAGAAGATTCATCAGTAAGAAATAAAATTCATATAATTCACGTAAATGGAAGTTTCAATGTATAAAATACATGAAAATGTCATCGCCAGACGCATCGTGTTTCAAATGGCAACCTACGCTTTGCATGACAATGAGCCAATTTTTCTATCCATCCCAGAGGAAAATTTTGCTGAGGGTGCTTCGGTGAGCTACTGAGAAGCATCTTTTGAAGAAGTGTACCTATTCTTAATTTTAAATTCCGCTTTTAAGACATGTTCTGCACTGAAATACCTCTATTATCACGTTTGTGCTGCTACTTTGGCAACTAAATGGAGTACCTGCCATAAGTGGAACGATTTCTGACGGTGTCGCAAGAAGTGTAATAATGTTTGCCTTGAATCGTCTAGATAATCGGTAATTATCGAGTACTTGGGGCATGACTTAGGCAGTTGGCCGTCCCTTATTTTTCAAAAATGCGAAATGTTATAAATTCGTCATCGTAAATTGTTACTGGTGGCTTTTCGAACTCATGCTGCGTGCACTAGAGCAGTGAGCTCGATTTTGCGCACGGGGTCATCTACGCCTAATACCTTCAGGGCCGTTGGGGGACCACTTAAGGTACACGTATGGACTTCAAATTTCTATTTGATTTTTTCTTACCAAAACGAGCACTTAACAATGACGAACTTATAACATTTCGCATTTTCGAAAAATAAGGGACGGCCTATTGGGCAGTTACCACCTGTTTATGATAATTAGCGATTTCCACAATTGTTATCAATAATTCAAAAGGGCGTAACTGCTTTTGTAAGCAACAATTCTCGTAGCTGAGCAGCTCATATGACTTATTCAACAGTATAAACACAAACAAACAGACGTAACACTTAGAACAAATCACGATCAAAATCACGCCCAATGCAAAATCGGTGTTTTTGGCCGACGGGCCAACACATGGCGGTAGTGTGTAAACGTCAAACAAGAAAAAACGATGCGAGTGCTGCGGATGGCGGTTTGGCCACCTACCATATTTATCAAACGACCGTTAAAAACGTGGTCGATGAACAATGATGAGAGTTTGACGGCTGTTTGTCTGTGGCATAAACTTTGCAGCAACGTTAAAATCTTTTTTTTTTGTAAAAGTAGTTAAGCCCTTTTGAAATGTTGTAGTCGAAATGATATTTGACACTTGTTGTTAATTTTAGCTTTATTTAAAAATCAGAATATATATACATTCAATTTCAGTATCAGTTGGTTTAAATCACACATTGTGCTGAGAATCTTCCGAGTCGGCCACCATGTCGTGCTGCCAGTTTGCTGATTCGCCGTTGAATGCTGGCAAAATTTTAACTCTCAATTCTCCAGTGTCCCATTCTATGGCTGTCATCGAAGCATTGCTCTGATTTGGGAAACTGGGAACCAGTTGGTACGGTTTAGCATTGGATTTGTTGAATAAATGTGATACATATGCTGGTGCAATCTGTGAATTTCCACCACTCAGAATCGAGAATATGCAAAATATCCAGATAAATATTCCATGCAACTTTTGGCCCATTTTGTTGCTAGGAGCTGGATGCGAAAGGAGAGCGAAATGTTTGCTGTGAACAACACCATTAGTTTGAACAGAACTGTCCTAAGTTTTGTGGTGGAATTTTCGACAAAGTTGGCATGGCAAACTAGCATCCGGTCAATTTAGATGTAATATAATGTGATGTGCTCGCCTAATCCGTTCTGAAATGGTTAGGCTCGAGAAGAATGGAAAATGGAAGCATTCAAAAAGTTCATATCAGCAAATCAATTTTCAAATTTTCTTTCCAAGTATTAATTCGACTATCGGAGGCTATACGTCAAAATTTAGTCCATAATTTAGAACATTTTCCACTAATCGCTCTCTGTAACAATCATGATTCGCTGCACATCATGAGATTACTGGTTACAACAGACTTGTAACAGATTTTGTTACCCAGATAGCGCGTGTTTTCTAATACAATATGTTACAACTTTGGCTGGTTAGTAGTTAAAATAACAAAAAATATAACAAAATTTCCTCTAGACTAAACAAAATTTTAAAAAACTTTTGTTATAATTTAAACAAAAATGTAACTCATCATGTTACAAATCAAACAAAAATATAACTCATTTTGTTTTTTTCCTTAACCTAATTATAACAAAAATTGTTAAAGGCATTTTTTCATAACAAATTGTGTTATAGTTATTAAAAGATAAATGAAATTATAATTAAAACAAATTAAAAAAAAAAAAAAACCTTATTATAACTGATTTTGTTTTAATTGTGCTATAATTTCCTCAATCAACCCAAAGTGCTTCTAACAAAATTTCAATCAAATTTGTTACTTGTAACAAATCTTGATATAATTTTGCTACAATTTTGTTGTAATCCATTGGTCGAGTCGAGATGGCCGAGAGTCAATTATTGACGTAACCAGCCCTGGGCTGTCAGGAAGCTTGAACTGGCGAGTGAGTGAGGAGTATACTCACTAGCCTGGGACACGGTTATATGAAAAATTAAGATTCTCGCTCCAGTCCACTTTTTGGATTGCATTTAGGTCCCATAACAACCGTGCGAAATTTCAGCTCGATCGGAGAAACTATATTTTAGCGCCAGCCGTTCAAAGTTTGTATGGGATTTACTATAGGAAAACTTACTTTTACAAGAAAAAATCGCCGGAGGTCGCCTATTTACCTCTATAAAAATTCTGAACAGAAATCTCGATAGAAATTTCTACGATGAACAATATTGCCGAAGACCGCAAATCAATCCGATGCTTGTGAAAAAAGTTTGCGATCAGTGTTCATTTTTTTACAATTAGCACATTCATTCACGTTCGATTTACATTCATTCACCAGGTGATTTCCACTACACACAGCGCACTTCGGAGTTGTTGCCTTACAATCTTTACTCTTGTGGTTGAAAGCACAACAAATCAAATCAATATGTCTTTACCCATTCAGTATGACAACTTCGACGATCCACTGGCCTTTGACTTCAACAGAGCTGACTATGTTTCAATGTCACAAGCACTTGCTTTAATCGACTGGCAATACCTCGAAACTTGCCTCTGTGTCAATGAAGCTGTTGACTATTTTACTAGTAATCTGAACCATATAATATCAGCAAATGTGCCTCTGCGAAGACCAAGTGCGAAACCAATTTGGGGCAACGCACGCCTTCGATACTTGAAGCGTTTAAGGTCCAAAGCACTACGGAAGTACCTTGAAAACAAAAACCCGTTAACCAAGCAATCTTTTGTTCTTGCAAGCAATGAATACCGCAGCTACAATCGTTTCTTGTACAACGGCTACACTAATCGCATGCAGGATAAACTTCGCAGGAACCCAAAATCGTTTTGGTCATTTGTGAAAACTAAAAAGAAAGAGGATGGTCTCCCTAGCGAAATTTATTTCGGCGACAAATTCGCTGCATCAGTGGTTGATAAAAGCAATCTTCTAGCAGAACGTTTCAAAAACGTGTTCAACGACTCTACTGCCGCTGAATCACAAATAGATACGGCGCTCAGTGATACACCAAGGGATGCGTTCAATCTCAGCATGTTTTCTGTCACTCCGGATATGGTTGAATCAGCGATTCGTAAGCTAAAGCATTCAAACGAAAGTGGCCCAGATGGTATCCCACCAAGCATCTTGAAAAAATGCTCTACCGAACTTATTCTGCCTTTGACGAAGCTGTTCAACGCCTCTTTGCTCCAAAGATTGTTTCCAGAGCGGTGGAAGTATTCTTACATGTTTCCGGTATTCAAGAAAGGAGATAAGAAGAATGCGGAAAACTATCGAGGCATCACATCACTCTGCGCCTGTTCCAAGGTTTTTGAGATAATTGTCAACGATGTCCTACTCTCCTGTTGTAAAAACTACATTTTACCTGACCAACATGGTTTCTACCCCCGAAGATCGATCTCAACTAACCTCGCTCCTTTCGTATCACTGTGTCTGCAGAATATGGAAGCAGGAGTACAAGTGGACGTTATTTACACCGACCTCAAAGCAGCGTTTGATCGCGTCGACCACTCCATACTACTTGCTAAATTAGGCAAACTTGGCGTATCGTCGGATTTGGTTCACTGGTTCCAGTCATACCTAACGCACCGGAAGCTTTGTGTAAAGCTAGGTTCAGCAAATTCGGGCTACTTTACAAACACCTCGGGAGTTCCCCAAGGCAGCAACCTAGGGCCGCTGTTGTTCTCCATCTTTCTCAACGACATTGGATTCGCTCTTCCTACTGGATGCAGAATTCTGTTTGCTGACGACATCAAAATTGTTGTAGTTGTTCGATGCGAGAACGATTGTCTGGTGCTACAACATCTAATCAACGTTTTTTGCGAATGGTGCGATAGGAACTTCGTCACCATAAGTGTTCAGAAATGCAACGTGATCAGTTTTCACCGCAAGCAAAAGCCAATTATATTCAACTATACCATTGATGATCTGCCACTACATCGTGTAGATACTATTCGAGACCTAGGTATCACGCTAGATTCAGCTCTAACTTTTAAGCCCCATTATCTGGACACTATCGCCAAAGCTAATAGGCAGCTCGGATTTATATTCAAAATTGCGGATGAATTCCGTGACCCAACCTGTCTCATAGCGTTGTACTGTTCCCTTGTGCGTTCCATCATAGAGTTTGGATCCGTCATCTGGTGCCCATACCAAAGGGTTTGGATAATGCGACTGGAGACTGTACAAAGAAAATTTGTGCGCTATGCCCTTCGGCATCTGCCGTGGAGAGACCCCACAAGTCTGCCACCATATGAACATCGTTGTCAACTGTTGGGTATTGACACACTTGAGAGCAGAAGGTCTACAGCTCAATCAGTGTTTGTAGCTAAAGTTTTGGTAGGCGAAATTGATTCACCGGAAATTCTTGCCAATCTGTTAGTATATGCACCAGAACGGCCACTCCGTACAAGAAGTTTCCTACATCTCCCTGCTCGGACAGTTAATTACGGATTACATGACCCTATTCGATACATGGCAGCACGCTTCAACGAGCACTATCACCTCTTTGATTTCGGCTTGGCAACTTCTACATTTCGACAACGGATTGAACGAGTGTAACGCGAGGAAGAACGGGAAGATATTTGATATTTGTTTGACGCATTTTTAAAGTGTTAGAATTAAGTTATTCGTTGTATATGTCTTCAATATGCGTTTCAAATAGTTGATTATATTTTTTTTTACATTAATTGTTCATTAAGACACATAGTCAGATGAATTGACAAATATACAAATACAAATACAAATACAAGCGTGCGATGCAACCATGTCGAGGGAGGGTAAACCGAAAAATAGTCGCCGCCCAGCCTACTGATGGAACTCGACGATTGCCGATCTGCGTGCGAGCTGTTTTCGAGCTAGGAGTAGGATGTGGAGATCCCGCAACGATGTGGAAAGAGCGGATCGAAGACCAGCGTACAAGGCGGCAAAAACCGCTCTTAACAGGGAAAGCAGGCTCAGCTAGAAAACCTGTCTGGGAGAGCTCTGTCGCAACGCCAATTCAAACCCGTGACGCCTACAGAGTTGCAATGGCGAAGTTAAGGGGCCCAGCTGTACCACCCGATAGGTGTCTGGAGAAGATGAAAACAATAATTGAAGCGCTATTGCCGCGTTACGACCCAATGAGCTGGTCGTCCACACCGTACGAAGCTCAGGATGACGATGAAGAAGAAGCCCAGGTAACGACCGTTGAGCTGATCGCGGTGGCGAAAGTCTTAAAAAACAGGAAGGCTCCGGTTGGTATCCCCAACGTAGCACTGAAAGCAGCAGTTCAATATAACCCGGATATGTTCAGGGTCTTGCTGCAAAAATGTATCGACGAGGGTAACTTCCCCGGCATTTGGAAGCGACAAAATCTGGTGCTGCTGCCGAAACCAGGCAAGCTTCCTGGAGATCCTACAGCTTATAGACCGATATGTTTGCTGGACACAGTTGGCAAAAAGTTGAAGTTCGGCTTTCGGAAGGGTAGATCCCACGTTGATACCATCCAAACGGTCGAGGAGAAATAATCGGTACTGCAGAGTGGTCACTCTGAACGTAAAAAATGCCTTCAACAGTGCCAGTTGGGCTGCGATCGCCTAATCGTTGCATAGATTTGAGGTCCCCGAGTATCTTTGTAAGATTTTGAGGAGCTGCTTTCAAAATAGTACACTGACCTACGAAACAGACGCTGGGAAATGTGCACAACAATCACGACGAGCGTCCCACAGGGTTCTATTCTTGGCCCGACCCTCTGGAACGCTTTGTATGACGGAGTATTGAAGCTGAGCTTCCCCCGGAGTGTGAGAATCGTTGGGTTCGCGGATGACGTGGTGCTCATAGTCATCGGCGAATCGCTAAAGCAAGTAGAGATACTTGTTACTGAGACAGTAGATGCCGTGGAAGGATGGATGCGAGGGAAGAAGCTTGTGTTAGCCCATCACAAAACCGAAGTAGTGATGATAAGCAACCGAAAGGCAGTGTAGCATGCGAGAATCTCAATTGGACAGTGTACCATCGACTCAAAGCGGGAAGTCAGGCACCTGGGAGTGATGATAGATGTTCGGCTAAGCTTCAACAATAGTAGCGCTAGAATGGTAGATGGACCCACCGACTGTCCGTGCCTGTCGATGTGGGTAAACAGAAAATTCGGAAAAGTGAATATCCACTTGACGCAGTTTTTGTCTGGACATGGCTGCTTCAAGAAATACCTGAATAGGTTTGGACACGCAATGTCGCCGTTATGCAACGGGTGCGGCGATGTTGATGAAACCCCTGAGCATGTGGTCTTCAAATGTCCGCGCTTCGAGCATGAGCGAGAAGAGATGAGATTCGTCGTCGGCAATGACGTTAACCCTTCAGTCGTCGTGCGGTTTGCTACCGTAAGAACCACCATGCTGACGCTATGTACGAAAAGCGAGGTTTTTTCACCACTGTTGTACAAAATACAACAGCGCGACGACTGAATGTTAATGTGCACAAAATTGTCCAACGAATGTGTGCTGACCAAGAAAAATGGGACGCGGTAAACAGGATAATCGTCCAACTGATGTCTCTGTTACAACAAAGATGGCAAGAGGAGCAGCGGCACTTAACGCAGCGAACAGCACATGGCTCTGAGTCGTTGGGGCAGCCGGAATCGTCGGAAGCGTCAGTCTGTTGAAGCGAGCATATGAAGGAGACCAACTATGGACTCGACCGAGTAGAGCGGGCGTAGCATAGCATCGGTAATAAGTCGTCAAGGCGCCTGCAAATAGAAAGTTAAGTCAACCGGAATTGCAGGACCGACCCCGGCACTTAATCGCGTCGTAGTAGACTACCGTTTTGTCTCAAATTCCGAACAGACTCATATTCCGAACACCCGCTTTTTGTATGGCGATTTGGTTGAAATGTTTCACTGAAATATGTCATCAAATTACTAGGAAATGGCAGTCAATTGAAATTCAATTGCAACATATTCCAATCTATTTTAGACCTCTGGAGTAGTGATGATTCTCTAGTTCGAGGCTAGTAAAACCAGCTCAGATAAATTTATTTGCGAAATTATTGATTTGAATACGTTTTATTCGTACTGTTCGGAATTTGAATCAAGGTGTTCGGAATATGAGACAGAATGAACACAGTGTTCAGCATTTGAATCAAAATGTTGTTCCATACTTTTGCATAAAAAATACTAAACTCGTTAAAATAAACATTTTTACCAACACACCCAACAGCTAACAATCAGACTTGACGAATGAATAGAAATTTTTACAGATATCATGTAATTTATGTCCATGAGATGCATTTGAAGACACGCTTGGCCTAAAGTGTTCGGAATATGAGTCAAAACGGTATGTCCTTCCGCCGGGTACTAGCTGAGTAAATCGCGAAACAGTACCGGCAAATGGTCGTCGGGGCGCCTGTGAACCGGAAGCTTCTCTCCACCGGAATCGCTGGACCGACCTCGGCATCTGTCCGGATAGCCTCGGTTCGGGAGATCTTCCGCCGTCGGGGAAATCTTCGTCGGAGTAAGATAGATCCTCCGTTAAGGACTATCCTGAGTAGTACGTAGGGAGTCACTGGCTTAAGTCGTCGGCGCCGCAGTGATCCGGAATCGATCTCGGCACTTCACCGGTCAGCAGCAGTGAAGCGAGAACAAAAGCGTTACGTTAAGGTGACGATGAATCGAAGCCAAAGTCACCACCAGCATGTGATCAATCGATTAAGTTTTTAGCTTAAACGGATGTTTGGTTCTTCAGATCCGTGCTCTTGCAAATTTGAACTTTGGTTTCGATTCAACTTCACCTTAACGGTTCCGGAAGATATTCCTACGTCGGGAACACTCCGCTGGAGTAGACTAGCTCCACCATCGGGGATTATGCCGAGTAGCATCGATCGTGACAAACCACCAGATTTGGGTCATCGGGGCGTCAGTGAACCGGAATCGCTGGACCGACCTCCCCATGAAGTAATGTCAAGCAGCAGTTCCGGGGGGAATGGCTCGTGGGCGAAGGTGGATGTAGTCGATAGTGGATTTCGAGTCCGACACTCTGGTGCACGATGGACGAATTCGATATGACTAGCCTAAATATCGAACGTGACCCCTGGGTTAGTACGTAAATAGCAATTTACAACTTTCTAAAACTAAACAAAACAACACATAATTTAAAACAATTAGAACAGTTATTCGTATGAAAACAATTTTAAGGGGAGGAGCTAAAACTGCCTGCTACAATATCGGCATACGATTTTGCTTGGGTTGATCTATTCGAAATTAAAAGATTCGAACGGCTCCCCGATGGAAGAAAATTGAATTTTCCACCGAAGACACTGAGTGGGGTTCTGGAAATGCTCCCATGGCACACGGACATTGAACATAAGTCTAGCATTTTCTAAAGCTCAAATATTATTTAGATCACTTTTGTTAAAGTGATCTAAATAATATTCTTGAGAAAACCCTTTCCGAATAATGTCAGATTGGGTTCCCTTTTTCATAATGATGACTTGGACTGGGGAAAATCCAAGTAATTTATTTATTCCATTTTTGATCTCTTCAGGTGACTTTTCAAGACAACTTTGAACAAACGTTCAGTTTTTTCGTCATAAGTAAAACATTTGTACTTCTTCTCTTCAAGATGTTTGAACTTCTTCGCGATCTTTAAGAGTTTCCTTTCTTTGCGATTTGGAAGGAGACCTTGATTCCCCTAATGGAGTTCGAGATCTCCTGCCTAAATCTCCCAAATTCGGAACAACTGACCACGATAGACGGCACTCTTTGCTTCCTCACTTGAATCAAAGAGCTTAGGCTAGAGACTTGTTCGATTTGGTGTTCGGAAAATTTGTCTAGAGTATCGAACTGATTGCTCATTTCGATGCAATTATCAACATTATCCATTTCACCCTTGGAAGAAAGCTCGCCTTCCGGAGAAACGTTTTTTCTTCCATTATTGACACGTTTAAAGATAGTTTTTAATCCCGCTTTTTGAAAGGAAGTTGTAAATTCAAAGATTCACACTTCTTCAAGAAGGATTAACAAGAAGTTTTCAATAAGGATTGCCACCGCTAGCTTGCAAACAAGGATCAAAAAGGGATCAATAGGCAGAAAAAATTTTCACTGAAAAATACTGTTTTAGAAACTTCCGAGTGCTGCAAGAATTTGTGTAGACACAGTACAGCACGATGCGCACTGAAAGACTTTTAATCATATTGGCGCTAACGTCGATTATGCGAATATGAGCAGTATTCGGCTCAATTTTCGCACATACTTAAAATTATTTTTTTTAGTATCGAATCAAAGCGAATACGCCATTGTACTTTTCTGGTAATTTTTTTTATCGAGAACTATGACCACGGTTAATGACATTACCAATTAGAGGAGTACATTAGCCATTTGATTTCAAACAAAACCGTTATTGTTGGTATCAATCTCGTGTAGTGAATGTCATTCTTTACGTAGGGAATGATGTTTTTGGCCAAGCTTCTACTCGTCCTACTTCAGCTGGTAAATATGTTTTGAACATTTTTTCATGTTTTTTTGAATTTTCGATTATTTGAATTTATTTTCAGAAGGCTGCTATCAATTGCCAATTTTACAACCTAACGAAAGATTACGAATTTGAATGGCCGGAAATCATTCTATTTCCTCCGAAAAATTCTAGTCAAATTAATTTGGAGCCATATCCCGAATGGCAGCCTTCCGAGCACATCTCGTACGATGACTATCCATTCACGCCCTTCAATTATACGGGTAGATTCAACAGCGATGATGAATCTGAAAATACCTTGCGAACATTACCATTGGACAACGAAATAGTTGATTTTTATCCAACTTCGGACAACACCTTCAACATTTTCCAACAAATACTTGATCGCGATTCAGGCATCATGATGCTAGATGACTCATCATCGGACATCCCACTGGACGACTCGGATGGACCCATTGTCGGACTTTCCCAGCCAAACATCAGTTCGAAAAAAAAAATCCCCACAATGGCCATATCGTCGCCTGGAGTTATGCAACCTGTGGCGATTTCATGGACCCTACCACCTTCTACCGCATCAATGTACCCGGATTCGAACGCAATGATGACATCAGGAACAGTGGGAAAAGGATTGGTTAAAAAGAAGAGGAGAATCACAACGACCAGGCCAACTGAAGCTTTGGCCAGAAAGCGTCTTAGGCGAAAACGTCCGATTTTAACGACCACCACTGCACGACCAAAGCTTAGAAAAAGGAAAACCACAACTGTCGAATCCTACCGTAAGAGAAGGACCACAACCAGTTCCCATACTAATTGAAGCATTGTATACCTTGTTGATGATTGATGCAATATATAGGGTAGGTGTACCAGTTATGGACATAGCGGACCCTCCCCAGGACCGTCCGAATGGCGTCCACCGTCTGAATCCAAACTGTCCGTTCTCGCTCTCTGTGAATTTCATCACCATGTTGAGTATAACCCGTTTCAAGAGTTTATCGAGAGTATCCAGTAAGCAATTAGGGCTAGATCTACGGGCGGTTTTTCTGGCTTCGACATCAGCACCAGTTTCATAATTTTCCATTTTTCTAGAAATTGACCTTCGTCCAAGCATTTCTGCATAACCTTTTCAACCGTATCTGAAAATTCAATGACCATTGCATCAGGTGCCACATTGGGGATTCCGTCCGGACCCGGGGAATTGCTCGCTCCAGCACTAAACTCATCGTTGGAGATCTGACGAGATTCGGCATTTATTACCTCTTCATTACCATATGGTGTGGCCGGCCACATTATAGGGTTATGCTTTTGGGAATAGACCCTCGACGATGGCTCTCAGTTTGTCCGCAAGTGTTTCGGCCGCCGTCGACGGGCCCTTGATTGTAGCCATGATTACTCGGTAGGCATCCCCCCAAGGATTAGCATTAGCTGCTCGGCACAGCTCTTTGAAGCAGTTGGACTAGCTCAGCTTAATCTCTTGTTTGTAAGCCATCCTGGCTTGCTGGAATACATTGCTTCGCTCTTCTCGGATTTCATCGTGTCTCGCTACCTAATATCGTCTCGTGGCTTTAAGATAAGCGGCGCGAAGAGTGCAGAGTGCCTCGTTCCACCAGTATACGGGACGCCGGTTGTTTGATTGCCTCCGTTTTCTTGGCATTGTTATGTCACACGCCTTGACCATCGCCCTTGTCAGCTCCACCGCATCGACATCCGGGATATCGCTGTCTACACTAAGTGCTTCGACGAAAAGGTCCTTGTCGAAGGCCTTCGTCTTTCACTGCTGTACGATAGTTGTGGTTCTCGGCGTTGTTGCGCAGTCCCGTCCGCCAATGGCATAGCGTATCGCTATGGGTATACTCCTCACTTACCCTCCAGTTAATGTTGCCCGCCAGCGATGGGCTACACCATGTAAGATCGATGACCGATGCTCGTCCGTTTTTCCTAAATGTGCTAACGGTACCTTCATTGCACAGCTGGAGATCTAGCTTTGTCAGGGCCTCTAGCAGACTGAAACACCTGGTATTGGTTACCCTGCTACCCCACTCCATGGCCCATGCATTGAAGTCCAATTAGTACTGGCTTCCGGCCAACAAGCTGATCGGACAATTCCTCTAACATTCGCCTGAATTCATCGAGCATCACCCTTGGAGGAGACGTAGACACCATTGACTTTCGCGATCACGAATCGTTCTTTGGTGCTAGAAACCACTTCTTGGATGGGGAACCTACCCATCACCTGTATCGCCGCTATTCCCGTGCAGTCCGCCACCCAGTTGACATTATCGAGCGGTACTCGATACAGCTCAGCTATAATCGCAACGTCGCACCTTGCTCCCGTTGTTGACTGCCACAACAGTTACTGTGCAGTGTCGCAATGATTCAAGTTGATCTGCGTTACTTCCACTACTGTCGTGATGCGATCGCCTTCTTATATGTTGCAGATAGCCGCCTGGTGTCCAAAGTCCATGCAATTGAAGCACCTCATCGGTGGCCTCTCGGCTCGGGAGACGAGTCTCAGCGGACAAACCGACCATTCAATTTTCACCTTTTCCCTCTCCACTAGTTTGTTGGCTGTGGCCACTGGTAGCCGAATCGTCGCTAACTGAGTGCCATCGTACGACTTCGAAAGTCGGATTGTCATGGCCACATCTCCAATATCGCACTGTGATCGCAATTCCTGTTGCAGATCATCATTGGATGTGATCTCGTCCAGGTATCTGCACTCAATCACTGCCTCCTGAGTCAAGGCTTTTACGCTTGCCTCGTCGGCCAATGACTCGGCGATCAACTCCTGGTAGGTCGAGCTTTTGATTACCGGATCGTTCCTCAGCTCGAAGAGCATTTCTCCTCTCCGAGTACACCTCGTTCTGACCACGTTCTCTCCGAGGTCTTTCAGCTTCGGATCATCTCTGACCTTACGAAGAATCCCTGCGTACGTGGTTTGGTCGTTTGCTTTAATTAGTATGGCGTCCCCCTTCGACCACTCACGCCGTGGGCGGCTAGTCACTTTCTTCGTACCCTCCTTTCCCTTTTCTCTTCCTTCGCCATGTTTCTTCCCTCTGTTCTCCTGGCTCCTGACGGTTTGCCAACTTCATTGTTTTCTGCTTCGTTAAACAGTATAGATGGTCGGGCCTCGGGTTTTCAAACCCGAAACCCGACCCGAACCCGAACCCGACGGGTTTGGGTCAGGTTCGGGTTTGAAAATTTAAAATTTTTCGGGTTCGGATTCAGGTCGGGTTTGGAGGCTACAAAATTATCGGTTCGGGCTTGAAAAAAGTCGGGTTTGGGTCGGGTTCGATGAGAATCGTGAACAGAGTAACAACCTTAAAGCGTTTCTATGCATCGGAAACAATGAATTGATTATCTTTTCGAGCTCGGGTTTCTTATAGAAAACTTTTTCGGGTTTCGGGGTTCGGGGTCTGGTTTTGCTTTTCAATTATTGTCTCGGATTCGGGTCGGGGCCGGGTTTGAAGAAATAAAATAAGTCGGGTACGGGTCGGGTTCGGGTTTGAAAAAAGTGAAACCCGACCATCTCTATTGAACAGGTACTTACCCTGCTCGTATTTCTGTTTTTCGAGCACGTATCTGTCTCCTGACGAGTCTCTATCACGCTTTTTCGACGGTTCGTTGCCATGTGCCTTAGGGTTTTTAGGCGTGTCAGCCACTGTTTGTTCCTAAGCATTTTGTAGTGCCTTTTCGGCTACCTCGGCTCTCATTTTTAGCGCTTTCTGTTCATTTTCGGCTGCGTTAATGGCGGATTTTATGCTTGTTACTAGATTCCTTAGCCTGTGATGCACATTAGTCCTGTCCTCCATGTACTCGTAGAGTTCATTAACCTTCTTTTCGTGGCTTTCGAAGCCTTGTTAGAAGCTGCACGAAACCATGGGCTGCCTACACTGTTTACTAATCGGATTTACCAAATGCTCAAAAACCGACATCTCTTCTCGACTTTGCGTTAAGCTGCGATTAGAATATTGAGTGTTTGCGGATGCCCTCAAGAGGGAGGGCCGCCCCCCTCTCTCATGATCTTTTCTTTCTTTTTTTAAATTTTCCTTGCGTCAACATCGGACGACGCCTCCCACTTTCTAACGGCTACTTCTACCTTGCTATTTCTTCTCTTCTTCGGGGCCCCGCGCACTGCAGCACCTTCTCTGCTGCTCCTAGTATCTCTCCTTCAAATCTGATCAGGGGCTGGACGACTCCTTCTTCACTTCCCTCCT
Organism: Aedes aegypti; assembly: GCF_002204515.2. NCBI lineage: Eukaryota > Metazoa > Arthropoda > Insecta > Diptera > Culicidae > Aedes > Aedes aegypti. Next base: position 100,604,244 of record NC_035107.1, read on the forward strand.
GCGGCTGTATGGTGACGGACTCGTGGCTTCAGTGACCCGTGGATTCACTGGAAAGCCTGGGTTTCCAAGTGCACTCAGTTGTTATATTGTGCACAGTAGACCTGTTCATAATTGAAAAAATGTCTGGAGATCTTTCGGTCAAACAGTATTCTGAATTCTCATGCTAAGAACAATATCTGGTCAAATTTTCAGCTCATTTGATAGAGATTTCATTATGCTTCAAGTTTATAATGTGTTTTTAGGCTTATTTTAAGGCTTGAAAAATCATAACTTAATACACATAAATCAAAATCACATGCTATTACCACCTATTGAAAGCTTATTCTATTCTGTTTAAGTTTGTTGAACACACCAATAAGATTAAATTAAGTTCAAACATCGTTTGATCGAGATTTGGTTTTCCACAGTACCCAAAAATCACGGTTTTCTGAATATGTATGCTATGAAAAACACACATTGGAATTATTTTCCCAGGCCCTAGTCAACGGGAAACAAACATAATAAATCTATGAAATCATTAACCATCAACAGCTTAAATGTTGCTTTAGGAAATAAATTACAAAAAATGCCCAAAGATCAAACACAGCATCGCAACATGATGATAGTTAAATCGTGCGTCACACATGTACCGTAGAATGAATGAATTGAACAAGTTAGCATTGCTTTTTCTTTCCGAGTAATGATTGTTTTGATCGTATTACACTGACTATTTAGAACGATTTGAAAACAATCATTATCATCCACTGTGAAAAAGCAGTGCTAACGTGTTCATTTTTGACATTCCTTGCAGCTCACGCTGGTGTTCTTGGCTCACCCACAGCGGGTTTACAAATGTGCTTCTTTATTGCCTATTTTTTACAATTTATTTTCGTAAGATTAAAGGTATCTTTAAACGGGATTGAGTTTTATAAATACATAGTCATCATGTTCTGGAAATTCAGAATCCGAAATTATCATACAGGTATGTTTTTCAGGGAGAACACTTCCTGAAAATAGTGATTTTCAAGAATCTTGAAGAACAAGCCTCAACCAAACTATGTTTAAACTTGCTCCAATTATAAAACCATGTTCGACAAAAGCTCGTATAATTGAATAAACTACTATGTAGAGGTATTTCAGATAAGTTTTAATGTTCCGTTCAGTAGTTATGAATTTTCAAAGCTTAAAAAAGTCCAAAAACACATAATTGATTTGAAGCACATCTAAATTTTCCCCAAATTGACTGAAATTTTCACCAGAAGTTCATTTTGACATTAAAAATCGAAATATTGGTTGACTGAGGAACTACCAGACATTTGAATAGGTCTAGTGCACAGGGATATCTAGGACACACTACTTTGGCGAGTAGGGTTGGTTATCTATCCGCAATGGCGATTTTGAACAAAAACCGCGAGGTCCTGTGGACATGACGAAGATTTAAAATGGTGTAATTTAGACGCGGTACGGACGGGCTAGATTCGGGGTTATTTGGGGATGGAAATTTACCTGGATGTCCAGTTTAACTTTCACTTCCTATCTTCACAATATCCTTTCAATAGGTACTCTGTAACTTCTCCAAATTTTCTCTATTATTTATGACTTTTTGAAAACCACATATGCTGTCTTCAAAAATCAGCAGGCTTATGAAGAGTCGTTTTGGTGATCGTTGACCCCGAACCTTTGGCCGTTGACCCATCCTTGTTCATGACGTAATCCGCCTCTTTATGGCCACCCATTTCGCCACCCCATGGCCGCCCATTCGTGTAGTTTAGCGCAGGCCTGGTGGTGACTAGCGGCACTAACTTCGTCCTGATATAGGGTGGAGCAATGTTGGCTACGTTCATGGGATCTTCTGGGACGTTCTACTTCTACCTTTATACAATTGTTCTCTTTTTGCTTTTCACTCCATTTACGTAACTGAACGCAATAAATCTCATCAACGCTAGACATCACACTGACACTGGTTATAGAGTTTTTCCACCACTTTTATGGAATCTCGTAGTACATACGCTATTGAGGCAACTCAATAATAGCGGTTTTTTAAATTATGGATTTGCCGGCAACTATTTAGCTTTGATAGTTGCCTTGTGCATAAGCACTCTATTCGACCTGATGCAAAGTGCTCTTCAAGTAGTCGAGAGTTGGTGTCGCCAATGTGGCCTTTAGGTTAATCCGAATAAAACATCTATTGTTCTCATTACGTAAAGACAAACCCGTGATGATCTTGTAAAGTATGTTGAAGTCGTATTTGATTCCAAGCATTCCTGGACACATCACATTGCTTTCAGAGTCAAAAAAGCTTGCATGGCCTTGCCAGCGAACCTTTGGTAAAACTAGGGGCTTTAAACCCAAGCATATCAAATGGATTTACACAACAGTTGTTCAACAAATATTGGCATATGGTTGTCTTGTGTATTGGCAAAAGGGCGAAGTGAGAACAATCCAATCAAAATTGGGTTATCTCCAAAGGGTGTGCGATTGCAGGGGGTGATGGCGATGTCTGGAGCGTTCTCTACGACACCCACGGCAGCACTCAAAGCCTTCTTCGACGTTGCACCACTAGACATACATCTTGAACAAGAATCACTTCCTTGCTCTTACCGTTTATGGGTATTGGATAAATTGGAGAAAAAATCAGTAAATCATAGATCGTAACACTTCGTTGTTTCCACTTTTGATAAATTGGGACAAAACCGTCCTTTCTTCAAGTGATCCCACAATTGCTTGTCACTTTCCTTGCAGGACATTTACCACACAATTTCCGTCACGGGAAAAGTGGACGTCTGGCTATTTGGAAAGAAGTATATCAAACAATATAATGTGTTACACAGATGGCTCCCTTCTTGAAGGTAGAGCTGATGCTGGTGTATATTCTCGTGAGCTAAGGCTGAATCAGTTTTACTCTCTTGGTAGAAACTGCACCGTTTTTCTGACGGAAATATTTGCTCTTTTGTGTGGAGTGCAATCAGCACTTCAACAGCGCGTAATGGGTAAAGTCATATATGTACTTCTGTTCAGATAGTCAGGCTCTTGCTTCTGCCAACACAAGGTCGAGGCTTGTTATCACATGTCGAACTGAAATTGAGGAACTGCTTATCGATAGTATTCTGTAACAGAATAGATAGTATTCTGTAACAGAACTACTGATCATCAAGGGCGTCCTACCAGTTAAGGGCGGTTTGCGCTGTAGTTTTTTCAGCGACAATAAAATAGTTACCATAATAGTAGTAATCATTATTAAAGCAATTCATAATCCATTAAAAGCAAAATGGGTCGAGGATTTTTATTCAAAACCTTTACCATGCAGTCAAAATTTGTCAGTGAATTCCAATCCATATTTGGGTAGCAATGGCCTTGATAACAGTTGTTCTAGTTTTCCTTCACCTGGTCAGTACTTTTAAAACTTTCGGGTGTGTATTAACGCTAACAAACTTTAACATTTCAGCAGTCTTCCATCTACTGTCAAACCTTCAAAGAAAACGAAGATTGCGACTATAAAGTCGCAGACATAATATATCCGCCTCCATTACATACCACTAATAAAAACGACGGATCTTTTACCGATTGGATACCATACTCGTCGGATGATTCAACCGGTGATGGATGGCTTGAAAATGCATTCATTCCAATGCCGCTTTGGGATACTGGTGATTCGACTTCAGACAACACATTAATCCTTCCGGGATTGAACTCAAACGATACTTCCTTTGACCTTCCATATGACAGTGTCCACGTGGTGGAAGACTCCGGATTTTATCGTGATCTGCCTATCAACAATTCGGGCCGTTACCCCATGAGACCCATAGCTATGCCAGCAGTCTCCCATCCCTTGAATACAGTTTCAATTGCTCGACGTCCCCAAATCATACCATTGTACAAGGGACCGGAGTCAGCAGATGGAACGATGGACAAAATGGCTTCAACAACGAATGTAAAGCCGTTGAAGAAAAAGAAAGCTGTAAGCACTACTACGGCCACAGCAATCACTGAGGCAGCAGGAAAAATTAGGCTGAGACGAAAACGACCAGTTTCGGCGATGCCGGAGACCACGACGATCATGATGCCGACGATGACGACTCGTCAAAAGCTGAAACGGAAGATAACCACTACGACTGAATCTTTTAGGAAACGGAGAACAACAACGAGTTCACTGACCGATTGAGGATCAATTGCTTACTTAAGAACTTTAGGAAACAAAAAGATCAGTTATTTTTGGTAACACACCAAGGTTAATTTTTATTTATTTAGTTAATACTCAACAGATAACATTGGAAGTTCTTCTAGGGATTCCAACAGGATTTCTTCTTGAGATCTTATCAGGAGTGCATCCCATGAGAAGTTCCTCCAAAGATTCTACCTAGAATTACTACTGGAATTCTATCAAGAATTCCTTCAGAGATTACATCAGAAGTTCTTCCAAAGATAATTTCAGAAGCGTCTCTAGGGATTTCATCTGAAGTTTTTCCATCAGGAACACTTCTAAGATTTCATACGTTAAGGACATAATCAATTCTGATGTTTTCGACGATATTTTGATACTGGTGTCTCAACAAATAGATAAGTTCTATTATTACAGCAAAAAATGCAAATATTTTGATATTAAGAATGCCCGGGGTAGGTTTTCTTGAAACCTCTAAAAAGCACTTGGTTCAGCATGTCTGAGCACCGACCAAATGCTCTTGGGATTCCATCAGAAATTCTTCCCTAGGGAACTCTCCAAGAGATTCCTCCAGTAATTCTTCAGGGGAGTCCTCCCAGAATTCCTCATGGGATTTCTCCCGGAATTTATCAAAAATTCAGAGTTTTTTAAGGGATTCCTCTCGGAATTTCTCCCAGAATTCCTCCTGGAATATCTCCTGGAGAACTCCTCCAGGGATTTTACCAAAAATTTCAAATAATGATTTTACCACCGGAAATTTTCAAGGGACTCCTCCCGGAATTCATCAAGGGATTCCTCTCGAAATTTCTTAAGGAATAAATGCCAGAATTCTTGTAGGAGTTCCTCTAAGAATTCCTTCAAATATTCCACTAGGATTTTCTCTAAGGATTCCAACTAAAAATCTCCTATTCTCTCCTAACTCCCCTAAAAATTCTGGAAAAAATCCTCCAAGGATTCCACTAAGATATTCTCCACGTATCCCATAACAAATTTCTCAAGGGATTCGACCACAATTCTCGATAAAGATTCCACCAGTAATTCCTTCAGAGACTTCAATTTAGAGAGAGGCGTTTGTATAGTAATTTCCCCAGGAGGTCTTTCAGGGTTAACTCTAGGAATATCACCAGAGTTTCGGCAGAGGATCTACCAGAACATACTTTAAAGTTTTTTTTTCTCAGAATTTATTCGGGGCTATCAAAAATTCCTCCAGGGAATTAAAAAAACAAAATCAAGAGTCTACGAGATTTTTGTCTGAAAAAAAAAACATCAATATTAACCAGGAACTCCGCGAAGAAATAGATATTCTAAATTCTAATTGATTTTTCATTCAGGGATTACTCTGATATTTTCTCACAGGATTGAACAAAGCATTTATCTGAATGCCTCCAGGTTGCATCCCTGCAGTAACCTGGAAGATTTTTTTTTTTTATTTTTTTTTGAATAATCCTTGATGGAATCACCCAAGAAATCATTGGAAAATTTTCCAGAGAATTCGCTGGTGAAATTCTTAAATACATCTCTGAGAGAACTTTTAGAGCAATCCCTGAAGGATTTCCAAGAGGCTCCATTAAGGTAATTCTTGGTGGATTCCTCGGAAAAAATCCTGCAAGAAATACTGGAATGATCTTCTTCTTCTTTCTGGCGTTACGTCCCCACTGGGACAGAGCCTGCTTCTCAGCTTAGTGTTCTTATGAGCACTTCCACATTTATTAACTGAAAGCTTACTTTGCCAATGACCATTTTTGCATGCGTATATCGTGTGGCAGGTTCGAAGATACTCTATGCCCTGGGATGTCGCGAAAATTACCAACCCGAAAAGATCCTCGACCGGTGGGATTCGAACCCACGACCCTCAGCTTGGTCTTGCTAAATAGCTGCGCGTTTACCACTACGGCTATCTGGGCCCCATACTGGAATGATCAGATGGATTAATATTTTTTTTCCTCAGAGGAATTTCTGGTACATTGTTAAAGTAATTCCTAAATAAATCCTAGGACGAATGCCTCAGATGTTTCTTTCATAGATGCCAGGAAGAATCATTGAAGAAAACACTGGAGAAATTTATAGAAGAATTTATTTGAGATTTCCTAGAAGAAACCCTGGAGGATCACCAGGGCGAACCTTTCAAAAAATTACAAACGGAATCTCCAAAAAAATTCTTGATGGAATCCCGTAGAAGAAGTTTAGGTGATTTTTTTTTGCTTTATTTCTTGTGGAATCCTTGAAGAAATTCTTGATGGAATCACTGGAGTAATTTCTTGATAAATTCTTGGAGAGATTTTTATTAGAATCACCGTTAGAATTCCTGGAGTAAATCTCTGCATGTATTTTTGTAGGAATTTCTAGAGAAAATCGTGCAGGAATCCTTTAGGCATTTCCTGAGAAAATGTTTTGATAATTCGCTGAAAGGCTTTCTAGAGGAGTTTCTAAGGAAACACTTGAAACATCACTGGAAAATTTTTGATAGAAGGTATGTTTGGTAGATTTTTTTATAGAATCCCTGCAGTAATTTCTTGGGCCGGATTCTTAGAGCAATCTCTTTAAGAATTTATGGTGGAATCGCAGGAAAAAAAAATCCTGAAAGAATCTGTTTAGGTATTTCTGAAGTTTCTCAAGAAGGAAGAATTCTCAAATAAATGTTCGGAGGATTTTTTGGTAGAATTCTTGAAAGAAACATTGTAAGAATCACTGAAGAAATCCCTTAGGGAGCTGATGGATAAATCTCCGGTGGAATCTGTAGAAAACAAACTAGAAAGAATTGCTGAAGAAATTCCTGATAAAATTTCTGATAAAACTCCTTGTGGAATTTAGGGAGGAATCCTAGACAAACGTCATGGTGAAATTTCTAGGGGAGTTTCAGGTGATGAATATCTTGAGGAATTCCTGGACAAGTTTTTCGAAGAATTCATTATGTGATTTCTGGGTAATGCGTGATGGAATCCTTGTGACTAACTTTTAGAGGTAGGAATCTTTGGAGATAATGTTTTTACAAACTCTGGAGGAATAATTGGAGGCAGTTTTGATGTAATCCCTGAAAAATTACTACAGAAATTACTTGAGGATTGTTTTGGAGTGATCGTGGAAGGAATCAGTATCGGAAATCCTGAGTAGTTTGTGGAAAACCTATAGAAATCGCTGGAAAAATGCCAAGATTAATTCCTGATAGTATGCCTGAAGGATTTTCCCTGGAGGAATTTGTGGTCGTATCTGTAGATATTTTTTAGAGAAATAATTGATAAAATTCCTGTATTCCGGTAATCTTTCTGTCCCCTGAATAGCTAGGGAGATGTTTCTCGAACGAACTACTGGGCAGGTCGTCATGTGAGTTATCCATTGTTCACAGCTGTCAGCATATTGCTTTTGTTTGAGATTTTATCAGAAGTATCGTTAGAATTAAAGTCCATATTATATCACTTGGAAAAATTTTCTACGATTGATTTGACGGTAAAAGAAATAATACATAGAGAATGTTAGTCCCCTAAAGAACATCTTCAAATCCAGGAGAATAATAATCAATAATGAGATGAGTAATTTTTTGATAACTGAAAATGTAGTGCAATAAAATCGTAAAACTTTAAAGTAGTTTTGGGAACTTGTAATCGGAAGGCACAGTGTGTTTGTTTGACAAATTGAGACATGAATTTGCGAAAAAATACGCGTTCTAGTGAGACTCGAACTCACGACTCCGTGTACGTTAGACCGGCGCTTTAACCAACTAAGCTACAGAACACCAAACTGAATCCGAGTACCGTAAAACTTTGATAATGCTGGTAACTTTGTTAGTGAGAGACCCACAACATACTAAACAAAATAACAAAGTTTCGGTTAATCAGTTAGGCAAAACGAATGCAAAAATAAAGAGTATTAGTATGACACTTCACGTCAAACCTATTTGCGTTGGAATTAAGTACATTTGAGGATGTATATGCAAGTATTAAAAATTTATAAAATTTTAGCATTTTTCATAAGCTTACAAACAATCTGTTCTACGATCACTATTTGATGAAGCCATAATGAGTTCGTCACTTATCCTTGACAGCCTAGTTGTAGTAGAACATGAATTCGGTCTGAAATCTCTTAGCGAATACCATTTTTACAAACTGGGACCATTTTTGTAATCGAAGTCAGAAATTTCCATATAGCGTTAAACGCCTAATGGTATGCAACGCCCTATAAATGTTCCGTAATTCATTCAATTTTGTTCGACTATCAAAGTTACCCCAAAACAGAAAACCGACTTTCGATTATATGAAAAATTATACATCCATTCAGAATCAATCTATCAACTGCAATCGATAGTTAGGATACCAGTACTTGTTTTAAAAATATAAATTATTATTCTTCGAAGGAGCATGCATAAATATTCAAGTTTTGTTTGAAAAAAATATCAAAGTTACCCCGTTTTACGGTACTAACTATGAACACATTTTTTTTCGCAAATCCATCTCTCTTTCGGACTTAGATGCCAAACCCCCAACACGCTCACGTTTTTATCTCCCGATCGCAAGTGAGAGCGAATTGTTTATGGATGCTGAGTTCTTACGCTCTACAGCCGTATATCCAAAAGCCGAACACTTGCCGGCACGAAATTCAGTTCCCAAAACTATGTTTCAGACATACTAGCAAATCTGGTATATGCCAGTAAAGGGCAAACATTCATTAATGTATCTTTAAAGCAATTGAGATTTATATATTTTTTTAGCATGCTGTCTGAAAGATTTATTTTTCTAAACTGATACACTGTACTTCCTCAAACTTATTTGATGAAACGGTTTTCTAATGACTATTGCTATCGTTTTATCGCTGTTGAGCTTGAGCATATATGTAAAACTGTCATAATTTTGCCGTCCTATCGATCGCATTCCTCGGCACTGTCGTCAGCCTTCGCGTATCACCATTCCACGTTGTCGTAGTTCTCATCACCAAATAGCGACAACCAGTCAAAGTCGGAGTCACTGTAGTTGGCAACGTAATCCCAGAATCCGGATGCTGCAATAGCACTCTTTTTTGCGGCAAGCGTTGGCTCGGCTAGGCTGTTCGTAGAGGAGGCGTTGTGCCTGCCAGAAAATCTAGCAGGGTCATCGTCGGTTATGGTTTGGGCTTCGGGACGTTTGGAGCTGAACACCAATGTGGATGACTGGGTTGTAGTGGTGACTCCGCTTGGGTCAGTTGAAGCAGGGCTGTTATGTATTGACGCTGTTGTTGTTGACGGAGACGTGACAGAGGTCGGCTTAGGAGTAGTTGTTTGCTGTTTCGTCGTAGTAGTTGAAGGCTTCATTGTGCTGGTTGGTGCTGTTGAAGTTGACTGTTTTGCAGTAGAGATTGAATGCTTCATAGTGGTTGTTGTTTTAATTCTGGTTGACGTTGCTGCTGGTCGACTTGCAGCTGTTGTTGATTTAATAATGATGGTTGGTCTGGCAGTAGAAATGCGAGTTGTAGTTTTAAACGTAGTTTTTGATGGTTTTATTGTGGGCCTTGCAGTTGTCGCAGATTTCCGAGTGGAGGACATTCTTGTGGTAGTTCTACTAGTAGTAGTAAGCTTCATTCTTTTCTTCAAATTCCGCGCAGTTGTAGTTGCTACCATTGTTGCTGTACTTGAGATTTTTCTGTGCGATGATTTCTGTAAATCGGAATTTGTATGAATTGCTGGTGTAGGCCTTGAGCTGATTGCTTTAGATATTTGGCCTGAAGGAATGTAATCAGGAGAACGTGGATGGAGCGAGGATTCGTAGATAACTCCACCAGGAACTTTACGAAATCCATCAGCTGTTCCCACATAGCTTTCGTTATACTGGAAACGCATGATTATGATCAGGGAACTTGAACAAACTTAACCACATAATAACTTACAGTATATCCAAAAACTATTGGGAGGGCATATAACAAGATATGAAACTTCATTGTATCGTCCAGCACGAAAGCCGACTAGCAAATGCCTGTTAACGCGTATACGTCAGTAATATACAGCAATGAAATTGGTACACATCAGAAACTAATTTAGAATGGGGAATCACCGGGACATCGTAATTTTTTTTAATATGATAACATGTGGTATTTACGCATTAATGTAACATGATGTAATAAGTAAAGAATGAGACGATAAGTAGGTAGTCATTTAATTTCGTGACGCAGCTCCCCACAGTGTTACCACATCAGTCCGACATTTCCTGCTTCGCATTTCAGTAGGTGACTTAATTTTCCACTATTTCAAATTTTCTCTCAATAATATCGATGTCTTCCGCGAAGCAAACAAAATAGCCGGATTTTGTGAAAATTACGCTTTGAAGATTGAGTCCTTCTTTTCACATGCGCATTATTGAACAACAGGCACGAAAATACACCATACTAGCATAGCCTAGCTGAAACAAATTGGAATGTTGCTATTGTTGTTGTCTCCTTCGACCAAACTGTCATTTGACATACATTTGGTAGTCACTGCAATCCAACTTATCGTGCTTTATGTACATGGAGCACACAATTTCATCTATTCAATCTCTGGTATTGTCTCTTCCTCCCCCTATTCTTGACCCAGTGTAGCACACTTGCCAATTTTAAGTGTAAGGCTTCGGATCTTAGATATAGGGCTGTGCACTATGAGGATTTATCAGCGATATCGTATTGAATAAATATCGGTATCGGCGATATATCGGATTTGACATTATCAATATAGAACCGATATTCGATAATTTTCAAAAAAGATGTTTAAAAGTAAAACCGACAATATCGGATTCGTTTGACACCAACTGATGCATTATGGAGTCCATTACTTGAATTTCATAGTGATACTTTGCTATATACATATATTTTTAAAATTTATTGAACAATTTTCAATAATGTGATATGAACAAAAATATTTATCGGAATTGTTATCGGATCGATAATAGCTTTATCGATATCGAAAAATATCGGGCCGACAGATAGCGGATATCGTATCGATAAAATCAATCCGATAATATCAATATTATCGATAATATCGATATTTGCACAGCCCTACTTAGATACACTTAAGAAATGGAACTACTGTTTAACTATGCGGAAAACTTTCTACGGGATCGAACGTTCAAGGTTTAGTGCGACTACGTCCTCGAAGAAGCTAGAGAATGGCATCCAGCCAGGATCTCTCATCTCGGTGACGCTGATCCTCGTGTGAGACACGATTATATGAAAAATTAAGATTCTCGCTCCAGTCCACTTTTCGGATTGCTTTTAGGTCCAATAAAAAGGGTGTAAAATTTCAGCTCGATCGATTATTTAAGCGCCAGCCGTTCAAAGTTTGTATGGGATTTACTATGTGAAAACTTACGTTCGCAAAGAAAAATCGACATAGGTTGCCCATCGTACTCTATAAAAATTCTGAACAGAGATCTCGATAGGTATTTCTACGATGAACAATATTGTCGAAGACCGCATGCCATTGCTCCACGTGGTGACTGAGAACCTGACGACCAAGGCCTTATGGGTCCTCGAGAGGGCTAACCCTCCTGATGGAAAGATCTCTTCGTGTTTTTTTTTTTTATATATAGAATTTTCGCACTTCTAGCAAAGCTAGAAACTTTCACCTAACCCGGCTATCTGAAGAGCACGTGGGGTTTAGGGTCTGTGGCTCTCACTTAACGGTCTATTACGGTCTATCACGGTCTACTGCGGATGCACGTCTCGAATGCGGTAACAGAGAAAAACAAATGGGAAAACAACTCTGTACCACGCCACTTTTCTTTGGCTTGGGCTACAAGTCCGATGTCCTCCTGGAACTACCTCATGGTATTACTTCAGGAGGCAGAGGGCTTGTTGATGCCTCTACGCCTTTGTGTCACCTCTTGCTCTATTCGATCTGGCTGCAATTTGTCTCTTCAACGTCACTCACATTTTGGGGCCGACCACACGCCTGGGCCATGTGAGAATTTTTTCCGGTTCACTGGCGCTCCGACGACTCAAGCCGGTGATACGCTCGCACTACTCAGAATAGCCCCCGACGGTGGATCTATCCTACTCCGACGAAGATTTCCCCGGCGGCGGAAGATCTTCCGATCCGATGCTATCCGGGCAGATGCCGAGGTCGATCCTGCGATTCCGGTGGAAGGAAACTTCCGGTTCACAGGTGCCCCGACGATCATTTGCCGGTGCTGTTCCGCGATCTACTCAGCTAGTCCCCGACGGTGGACTTAGCCTACTCCGAAGCTCGCCGGGCAGATGCCGAGGTCGGTCCTGCGATTCCGGTGGAGGGAAACTTCCGGATCACATGTGCCCCGTCGACCATTTGCCGGTGCTGTTTCGCGATCTACTCAACTAGTCCCCGGCGGAGGATCTAGCCTACTCCGACTCGATGGTGGTCAGCCAAGTGTCAGGGTCGGTTCTGCAATTCCGGTTTGAGGGTGACGTCCGGTTCACAGGCGCCTCGACGACTTATTACCGATACTACGTTACGCTCGTTCTACTCGGTCTAGTCCCCGACGGAGGATCTAGCCTACTCCGATCGAGCCCGATGGTCTCATCTCATCAACAGACTGACTTATCGAGTCGCCAGTTGCGCTGTAAGCCAGACATTATTTGCACCACCATGTTGGTCAGATCGGGATCTCTTATCATTCCGTGAACCACACCTTCTACGCTGAAGTACTCACCAAAAGCAGTCGCCACCGTGTTTCGTTCTCTGTTGAACCTCGGGCAGTCGAAGACTACATGTTCTGGCGTTTCTTCAATCTCCATACACTCAGGACAGTATGGTGAAGACGCATGGCCGAATCGATGCAGATACTGCTTGAAGCAGCCGTGATCTGACACGAACTGTGAGCCTGTGGGTCCACCTGCCTTTCTCGGAGGCATCCCATTCTTGATGCCACTTAGCCAGCGAACGAATTCTTGCCAACTTCCTCGCCTGCCTAGTTTCTCTTCGCTGATAGCAGTCAATGTCTTCGGACAGGATGATGCAGATCGGGATCATCCCAGCGATTACGCTTGCCGCCTCCGACGATATTTACTGTACGCGCTCACCCCTCGCATGGTGATAAGTCGGAACGTGCTGTTTAACTTATCCCGATTCCGCTTGGTCTGTAGCGCCGCGCCCCAGGATGGCTCACCATATCTTAGTAGCGATGTTGATACGACAGCCAGAAGACGCCTCTTACTACTTCTAGGACCACCTACATATGTTGGGCATAAGTCTTGTGAGCGCATTGTTCGCCTTCGCCGCCTTCTCGCATGCATAATCGACGTGACTGTTGAAGTTCAGCCGATCATCTGCATTACGCCCAGGTGTTTCAACTTTCGCTGTGGTGCTATGGCATGCCCCCCAACAGTGATCTCACCGTACATGGCTGCTTTGCAGTTGCTAACTAGTAGCACCTCCGTTTTGTGGTGGGCTATCTTCAGCTTGACTCCCTCCATCCAATCTTCCAATCTTGCCGAAAAACATAATTGATTGCAACCATACAGTCGATTCCCCACCAGTTATTCTTAACTCCTTCGGGCCGGCGACGGTTTCATACCTCAGTACACGGTTTTGGAAGTAGCTCTTCAAAATTTGGCACAAGTAGTCGGGAACCCGCATTCTGTGCAGCGCAGTGGCAATGGCTTTCCAGCTGGCGCTGTTGAACGCGTTCTTCACATCTATCGTGACCACGGCGCAGTAACGATCTCCTCTACGCTTTTGTTTCAATGCTTTCTCGGCCCTCTCGAACACTTTCTGAATTGCATCCACCGTCGACCTTCCTTTCCGGAATCCAAACTGCCTTTCTGATAGCCCGTGTTCGCTCTCTGTGCATTTCATCACCCTGCTGAAGATAACCCGTTCCAAGAGTTTACCGAGTGTATCCAGTAAACATATAGGCCTATATGATCCTGGATCCCCGGGCGGTTTTCCTGGCTTCGGCCTCCTCTTTGTGGTGAGACAGGCTAACCGATTCCAACTTTGTCCACAAGACCTCGATTGTGGTATGTCAGCTTCGAAGACGGCTGTAGTGTGAAGAAGCAGTGCCTTGCCACAGCAAATCCTAATGTAGCCATGGCTGCATATGGTGCAGTTGCACATATGGTCAATTATCAAATCGCTTGGGACATTTTGACGAAGAGATATAATGACAGCAAACAGCTGAAGCGGCGACAGGTCCAGGTGTTATTCAGCCTTCCAAAGTTGGCTATGGAGTCAACTATTGAATTGCAATCCTTTTTGGAGGGGTTTGAACGAATTGTACAGACGTTGGACCAGCTAGTACAGCTCGATGACTACAAAGATCTCCTACTGCTGGATATTCTATGCTACCGCATGCACCCAATGATGAGGAGAAGTTGGGAAGAAATATCTTCGACCCACGAAAAGGATACAATTAAGGATCTGGTCGACTTCCTACAGCGTAGAGTTATGGTTCTGAAATCCCTACCCAGTAATATCACCCGATCTCAATCCAGAGTTCTCACTACCGGAATCAAGACCGTCTAACTTCCTTTCAAACTACTGCCCAGTTCAAACATCAAATCGAAGCTGTATAGCGTGCTATGGGGGCCTCCTTCACCAATGTCAAACCTTTCGACAGATGGCTTCAACCGATCGTGACAAGGTGTTACAGAACAACGCACTCTGCCGAAATTGCTTTAAGCGAGGACATCGAGCGATGGAATGCCTTTCCCGTTATGTCTGTCAGAAATGTAAAGGGAAACACCACACTCTGCTGTATTTTCGACTATCCTCTATAGAAGGTGAAAACAGATCGTCGTCTACCCGAACTTCTGCAGCGGGCACTAGTACCCGATCTCCAGAGAGGCCGAAGATTCCCCATGAAACGCCTACCCTGGTGGAGTCCGTATGTGGGGAAGGACCTCAACCGAACAGATACGTGACTAGTAACATGGCGATTCGTTCGATAAGGCTACCGACCTGGATTGCTCATTTGAAAAGATCAAGTTACCCAAGAAGGTTTTCCGGAAGACAAGACAATCCTCAACAGCGTTATATATCCGGATCAGAAAGATGGCATGCAAAGAGAGAATCAACAAAAACGAGTCCCGAGTATTCGTTAGCGTGCAAGGTCCAGCGAAGTGGTCCGCTTCTCTCCATCCTCGACTGTGACCCACGCTCTCCAGGTCCAGGTGCACCTGGTCAATCCACCTAGCTCGCTGCGCCCCAAGCCTTCTTGTTCCGACCGGATTCGTAGCGAACACCATCTTTACAGGATTGCTGTCCGGCAACATGCCCTGCCCAGCGTATCCTTCCAGCTTTAGCTACTTTCACGATACTGGGTTCACCGTAGAGTTGAGCGAGCTCGTGGTTCATCCTTCGCCGCTACACGCCGTTCACCTGCATGCCACCGAAGATCATCCTTAGCACTCGGCGTTCGAAAACCCCAAGAGCCTGCAAGTCCTCTTCGAGCATAGTCCACGTCTCATGCCCATAGAGGACTACAAGCATTGGCTGGTTTTAATGGGACGTTGATGGTACGGCATCCCTACACTCCCTGAGTTACCTTCTCAAGGGTCTAATTTCAGATGTTACCCTTGCAAAATAGATGGTAGCTCTATCAGTGCATGTTCCAAGTGATAGTAGGAACACCAAACAGAGCTGGCACGATGGTGCTTCGGCAAAAGAACATCTGGCAGTTCCGGTACGCCGAAGTAGCTCAAGCATACGTGCAGCAGCTGAGAGTGGCACGACCAATGGAAGAGCAGCGTGACGCCGCTACTCTTGAAGAAAACTGAAGGCATTTTGGATCCATCGGTAGCAACACTAGGTTTGGCGGCAGTGAATCAAAGAATCGACTGATACGACAGCGAATACGAACAACACAAGGATAAGAAGAATACTGCGAAGGTGGCGCGGAAATAAATCTAGAAGCACGCGTAGAGGACGAAAGACTTTCAGCCCCAGATCTCCAGGAAGTAGAACGAGATGGAACGAATCAGAAATTTGCCAGGTGTTGCAGAAATACCGTACCTACATATATTTTGTTCATCAATTTTAATCCAGCTTATGATACAATCGATCGAAATCCGCTAAGGCAGATTACGCACGAAAACGGATTCCCGATCAAACTGACAACATTGACCAAAGTGACGATGGAACGAGTGATGTGCGTAGTCCGAATATCAGCAACACTCTCTAGTCCCTTCAAATCTTGCAAAAGGTAATGGTCTTCCTAAGTAACATTGCATTACCAATGCATTTGAAGCTGAATAACAACTTATTCAGCTGAAATTCTGGCAATACAGCCTCTTTTTAACTTAATAAATTGTTATTCAGCTTCCAATGTTACCTGGGTTTCGTGTTTGCTGTTCAACATAAGTGTTCTACGGCGGAGTGCAGATAAAAAACGGAATGTGAAGAAAGCGACTCAACCATGAATTGTTCCAGCTGCTGGGAGAACTACCTAGCTATCAATATGGGTCAATCAAGGTGAATACGATTTGCGAACCCTTCTCAGAATGCGTGGTTGGCGACGAGCATCATTAGACCGAGTCCAATGTAAACGAGTGGATGACTTGTTGGGATGGTCTGAACTACCATGCCATCTGCTAGCAGTACAAGACTAGTTCAGTCCATCCAATAACGTCATATACTAACATTGAAACCAAATGGCAGTTATAGTTAGACGAAACATCAGATCAAAACCGACCAAACTTATCAGAATTAGATTTCCCCTGAAGAAGACAACGACCCCGCCTCGAAACGTAGGGCAAACAATAAACCCGTTTTACTGTTTAATTAGACTGCGTAGCCGTTTAAATCGGATGACTGTTGTTCGAAGTTGCTATCTTCAGATTTAGTTATGTCGTCTATATTAAGTCGGTCTAGATAACAATACTCTATGCCCTGTGAAGTCACATCCCGTAAGGATCCTCTACCGGACCTTAGTTCAAACCATGCCATTTTCTGTAACGTCTTGCTGAATAAGTGTACCGTAAAACGGGGTATCTTTGATAATGCGGGTAACTTTGATAGTGTGTAACCTACTACGTACTTAACGAAATATCATAATTTCTGTTAATCGGTTAAGCACGAATGCAAAACTGAAGAATATTAGTATGACACTCCATATACAGTAACCCCACGCAGTTGAATCACCCACAATTTATGAATCAGCTGATTTAAGAAGTCAAAATTATTATCAAACTTATCACAAAACATCACAGAATCATTTTTACTGATAAGCAACACATAGTGTTCAGCCATTTCAAGCCTTTTTATCTCAGTTAAAAAGCTGTTGATCGTGGTATGAACCAACAATATTACCAAATTATTTTTATAGCTATTTGGGCTGTATTGTTTGCCAACTTTGTAAGCCGTGTGGCTATTGACGCTTAGCTTGAAACGATGTTTGAAAGTGTGTTTTAAAGATTTTTTGTGAGAGATTAAGCCCCAGACAACTTTTATAGATTCAATAAACACAGTTTTGAGAGATAAATGCGTATTTATACGCATTTGGCTAAGATTTTTGAGTAAAATACTTGATCAATAAATTGTGGGAAATATACACACCAGTCACAGTTTATGAATCAGCGTTCAAAATACTAGTGCTTAGTATTTTTAAAACTGATTCTTAGTTTTAAGTAATTTCCAATGTATAATTTTGTTACGGGAGAGCAAAAGTGGTTTGGGACCGTTCGTAAACTACGGAAATTTTTTTTGTGGAAAAGGAATCTGAACATATAAATGAATTTTCATGATTTTGGAAAAAAACGAATTCTAATGGAAAAAGTTATTTTGGGGGTAAAAAGTCTTATATGGCTATAAAAATTGTGAACGTTTTTATGTAAGGCCTCAAAGATTATTATGTTGAATATATTTTTGATAAATAAAAAATCTTAAATTTGTGAGGAACAATTACCCTTGATAGGTTCTCCATAATTTCGCTATAAAAACGGGGTATTGCTTCTGCAGAAAGACCAAAAGCAACGAGTGGAAAAGAAAAGAACTGGTTTGCATCCTCTCTGATTGATATCAATACCAATTGTTTGTCGTTTTATGATCACTTTTGTTGCACGTAAGTTTTTTTTAGATAACTCACAGGCTAAACTGTTGGCTCTTTTATCAGACACATGGAGAAGTAAAAGATATTCACACTTTTAAAAAATAAAAACATCGGGCAACTTTACTAATAAAAGAAAAATCGAATTCACAAATTTTCATATAATACATTCAGCTGCAAAATTTGCTTCTTCTCTTTGGAAGAATGATGATGACCCTTGTTTGACACGAGGTCCAACCGAAGTTTAGCTCGCTGTGGGTTGATCACAAACCATTTAGAAGTTTTGCACATGGAAATCGATAGCAAAGCTCATCGATTTCAACAGAACAAACTCATTGGCAAAATCGATTAATTGACAAACTTGAACATAATGATCATAACACAAGCTAACCATAAGCAAAACACACTGAATCCGTGTAGGGTGATGATCTATGCGTCCATTGGTTGACGCATACAAATCTGAAGGGAAATCTTCGGGAACTTATGTGGAAAAATTTTGGAATCCCTGTAATCGGTTGATGAATCAATCCATGAACCAAAACAAAGGAATTTAATGTGTGACACACACGATGTTTGCAAGAAAATAACAGCAATTCGATACGGACGTTCATGAATCGATCCATAATTTTAAATTAACAAATTGAACGTGTGAATTTTTATAACTGCAGTAAACTTTAAAAGGTAGTCGAAAGTTCAAGCATTTACGAGTTCTGCGATCTAGATCTAATGATTGTCTAATTACACTACCTGCCATCATTCTCCAAATAAACATGCTGCAGAAGCATATAAATCCACAAATTCAATGTTCAGCAGTTCAGCCCGCTCAGTAGCAACATTAAAAATCATGCAATGTCATTCAGATTCTCGAAATACTTGGTTCCGGTTCACCTCCGGATATAATTAATGTTGTCCGAGGCAGTGTTCTAATAAACATATGAACTATATCGCATTTAATTGCAAAATAATTGAAAGTAAATAACTGATTCATTAATCGTGTTCACATTGATTCATATTTGTGGTCAACTTTTTTGCCGATTCATAAATTGTGGTTTAAAACAATGTTCAATTAAGTGAAAATTTCAAATGTTTTCAACAAATTTAATTACAACATTGTGCATGAACTGCAGGTATATACCCCACTTTACCGTTTGGCATTGATTTCATAAAAAAATATTGTTTATTTTGCTTTCTATAATTATTCAAATTTAAGCTGAGGCTTAAATGATTCATAACTGTGGGCCCAGTGTAAGAGCTGTTTTTATTTGAATCGAGACCATTTGAGGCTTTTTACACGAATATTAAAAATTGACACAATTTTAGCATTTTTGAAACGCTTACAAACAATCTGTTGTACGATCACTATTTGATGTACTTTTGAATAGTTGGTCACATATATTTGGCAGCCTAGTTACCATAGATTTTAAATACGGTCTCAAATCTCTTAGCGAAAAGCATTTTCACAAACTGGGACCCATATTCGAGTGATCGGGTTACGGTATTCCCCAACAAGCGCGATTTACTCTGCCTAAAAGTGACAATTTAACCGCGAAATACGGGTTTTTAATAGCCTGATCTGCGATCAAGCTATAGTTTACGTGAAGACATCAACGGACAAAGTGAAGTTTTTTGGGAATTAGTGGTGTACCGTGGTGCATCAATACCCGGACGCTTAAGTCGACACAAATGTTCAAATGCTAATATCAAGGTGTTGTTTTAGAATACCTTTAATGTAATATTGTTTCAAACCATGTTTCACTCAAGATCTTCACGCTACTGATGAGTTTTTTCGTAAAAACCATGATTTTAACATGAAAACCATTCAAATACTTGAGCATGTCTTGTCCATAAATCCGGACAACTGATGCAAACGATGTCTTTAAATCCGGACACTTATGAATCAAAATCCGGACATCTGTGTAATAGCACATAATATTCCTTTGATTTTAATGAACATCCTATCAATACACAATAAAATAAAGATATTTAAAAAGCTTGATGTCTGCGTTTGCCCTATAATGTCAAAAAGAATAGCATGTTTGTAATATTAGCAGTTTGATTACCTGAGCCGAGGAGCGTGTGGCTTGAACTGCAATCGTTGCGGCTCGAACTGTTATTATGAAAGTTAGCACTATTTATTTCACATCGAGTTAAATTTTGTATGCTCACAAAGCTACAAATAGATATTTTTTAAGTTCTCTCTTATTTTTTCTTGCACAAAACTCACTTACATTAATTAAACCAGGGTCTTTTAGAAAATGTCCGGATCTTAAAACATTGGCTCGTAATCCCGGACAGTCTCTAGAAGCACCGATAAATTTGTATTTCTAACTTATTCACACACAAAGGAGTCACCAAACTTTTGAAATATCTTTTCTTAAACACTTCTGGTTAAAATTTGCTATAAAATATAGTTCACAAACTTTTCTTTCAATCAAAAGATGTTCGCGCGGTCATCGATCGTAAAAACTTGAGTTGGAGTCAGACCGCGGCGAAATGACGTTCAACACGAACAAATTATTTGTTTTTATTTTTATTAATTATTTGACGATGGTTACTAGATTAAAAATAAATGTTAAGTTATAAGCATTGTTAATAATTAACGGAGTGAATAAAAACCAAACATATTGCCATTTAATTTAACTCTAATTGACTAATATAACTAGAGTGTCCGGATGTTGGTACCGTCCGGATTTTGATTCACCACGGTACAACAGCGAAATTGAACGAATAAATTGTGCTCGTTGCACATGGTAGTGCTGTAATCAACAACACCACTTACACACACGTTGTGCTGATAGTGCAAACAGACGAGAGTGTCCCGAAGTGTATCTGTGACCAAACGTAGGCACAAAATTGTTCAACCTCGTTTAAACGAACAATAAAGTGGATCCGAAAACCTGTTTTTACGACCCGGTCAAATGACCGGTAAACACCCTGCCCCACAAAAGGGGCCACCAGATAATCCACCAGGATGTAATAGCGAGTGTAGAACCCCAAACTGGATGAGGAATAGTGCTGAAATGGGCCAAACGGTAGTTTTAGTGCTACGGCGCAAAATAGACGACAATGAAACCAGTGCAGGCAAAATCGAGGCTCGTCTACCGGAGCCATTCGTTATCGGGTCATCAGTGCAATTAATACTTGGCGTAAATGAATCGAGAAAAGTAACTGCCTCTCGCAAAGGTCGTGGGACTCGTTATCTTCTCCGCACCAACCTCCGTAGTATCGTTGACAAGCTGACATCGCTGACGGAGCTTTCCGATGGCACAAAAATATAAATATCCCTTCATCCAACACTCAACACAGTGCAGGGGACCGTATACGAACCAGATTCCATAAACACGGACGAAAAACTGATTTGCGAACATCTGAGTTCCCAAGGTGTCCAAGCAGTTCGGCGTATTAAGAAGAGAGTTAATGGTGATCTAGTAAACACACCTCTTCTGGTGCTTACCTTTCACGGCACGGTTTTACCGGATCACGTGTACTTCGGTTTGTTGCGGATTCCGGTACGGACATACTATCCATCGCCGCTGCTCTGTCATACTTGCGGTATGTATGGCCACTCAAGAAAGTTTTGCCAACGACCTGGAGTATGTATGCGATGTTCTCAACTGATCCATGTACCCGACGGTGAGCAATGCAACAACTCACCATACTGTATGCACTGCAAAAACGACCATACCGTTACATCACGAGACTGCCCCAAATACAAGGAGTTGACCAGTGCATTTCATACTCTGAAGCAAGGCGTCG
Organism: Aedes aegypti; assembly: GCF_002204515.2. Taxonomy (NCBI): domain Eukaryota; kingdom Metazoa; phylum Arthropoda; class Insecta; order Diptera; family Culicidae; genus Aedes; species Aedes aegypti. Next base: position 100,626,093 of record NC_035107.1, read on the forward strand.
TTATACCATGGAAAACAAGCGTGAAACTATTGCACGTGTAATCCAAGACCAACTGAAGCAGGAGATTGTTGCTAAAGACCAAACGATAGCAAAACTTCTGAAGCAAGTCGCTGATCTAACAAAAGAACTCGCCTCGCTGAAATCGTCTATTAAACCTCACTCTGGCAAATCACCTTCATTCTCTCAGGATACCCAAACACAACACCCAGCCTCCACACGCTCTACGGAAGCTGGACCATCGAAAAAAAACACACGTGAATCAAGAAAGGACACAGTCTTCATTCCACCCCCAACTAGAAAAGACAATCGTGACAACGATCCTGATAATACCCAAGTAACCACAAGCATTAAGGTATTACCGTATTTTAACTTTAATTCAACAAGTGCAATGCATCATTGCTTTTATTCTGCAATATGCGTGCAATAATGCTTTAATTCAATTTTATGAATGCAATGTAGCATTGCTTTATTGTAGCAATGAAATGTGCATCAATGAGTGATATACGGTCGCCGCTCAATGCTTCATTGCATCATCTTACTCAATGCTTCATCGCAACAAAAACGACAAGACTTCAATGCAGTATTTATCGTCGATCCTTCATTCACTCAGGCAAATAGACTATAGAAATACTTAAATATCCCTTATAAAAATTCGCCATAAGAAATCTGGTCGAAATTCGTAGATTTGTCTTATGAGAAACCAGAATTTGAAAACAAAAAAAAAGTTGCATCAACCTGGAATTGAACCAAAAACCTTACGATTGATAGGCCCGTGCATACACCACACGCCTTTCACTGATTCAATGTGACAAGATGCTAAAACGATACATAAAGCGTGAAGATGAGCAACCGTTTTAGCCCCACATAATGAAAACAAAACAAAATCTCAACAGCAAAATAGCGACAGCCGCGGTAAACTTGGAAGTGCAACAGTCGTGTTCACCAAACTTATTGGGGCCCATTCACAAATTTCATAACGCTGAAGGGGGTGGGTGGGTGTCCTCGTGATGTTACAGGTCATACAAAATTTGTAAGATATTCATACAAAAAGCGTAACGAGGGGGTGGTTGGGTGTCGAAAATTGCCATTTTCAGCGTTATGAAATTTGTGAATAAACCCTTGCGCACTTCACCCCAAATTGAACTATCACTAAATTTGTAGAGTGCAGGAAAAAAGGGATCATCTCAACGTATTCGGTGGACTTGTTCCTTGAACCACAAGAAATAAGTGCACTAAAAACATTATCATGATTGGACTTATCTCTGCTATCACACTTTGAGGGAGCTTACACACTTGTGATGGTCCAACTTGGAGTGAAATCGACAATATTTGCCACCGGTAACGAAAGGGCGCTGCTTGGAGTTGCACAATTTTCCCGGCCAAGACATGCAGCATTCATGGTCCGGAGAATAGGCGCGGCGAGTCATCGAAAACATCTCATTTAATTTAGGTTCGAATCCCACCAATCATACCAAAAAGACAGACAAATAGCTCGTAAGCAAACGCTGACCTGACATCAAACGAACAAAAAAATACTATAATATTTTTGTGTTTCTATTTTTGATCTCAAAACAATTGTTTCCTTCATGCATCAAATACACTTTGGCTAAAGCTTTTATACGGTACAGACCGTAACTATACTTTAGCAATTGCCAACATAGAGCTAGGAAATGTAACCGTACCGTCGTTGGGGGTGACAATGGGTCAAAAAGGGATATGTACGATTTATTTATTGAATAACTATCGCAATTTAACTTCAATAAACTTCAAATTTGGTGTGTATGTACTTTGATGGTACATTAACAACTGTTCAAAAAATTAAAGAAAAATATTTATTCACAGCGGCACCACAAGTGAATGAAAAATGACCCAATCTCACCCCATAGAGGGGGTGACATTGGGTCACTGTAATAGAAATAACTTGTTTTTGAAAAAATGATTTCAAAACCATTCACAGACGAAAAATATTGATGAAATACGATGCAAACAAGACGAAAAGATATCTAAGATCTAAGATATCATAAACCCACTTAAAAGAACGATTATACCAAAAAATTGAAGAGCTATGAGAATAAATATATAAACCCAACATTTATCGTTAAGTTTACATAAATTTTCTTGTTTTTTCCATCAAATTGTTTTCAAAGTCTCATCCCCATTGCCATGAAGCCTATTCAGGTTTCCCAAAGGTGTACTGAAACAGTGATTATTTTAAACCTTCGCAAATAGTTATATTTCGGTGCGACATTCCATGATCAATACGTTTCAGCAGATGTTGACGTTATAATCCCCGGTATTTCAGCGATCCAACTCATTTGTACTTCCGTGAGATGTTTCTATAATATGAAAACACTAATGAAATATTGAATTTGAAATTGAATTGAAGAAAAAATTCATTTACTAAAATTTTACGATGTTGCTGCGCACGAAAAACAGTTGCTGGTTTGAGAAGTTGTCAGGATGCCTTGAATTGTTATTCAATGCACGGAATACTCAAGTAGACTTGTTTGATGTTTCAGAGATGCTGTATTTAGAAAGAATAAACAAATCTTAGTGAAAAAAGAGAACACCCGACACCGTAAAATGTCAAAAATGTGGACTTGTGTTTTCATTTACTATCGTTCTTACTTGACCCAATCTCACCCCCATTTTAATGTTTTAGACACCGTACCGAAAATAAAAAAAAAATTTGTGGAAAAATCAAATAGATTCCCGAAAATACATGTGAAGTGTAATCAAAAGACTTTCAACTTTCTACTAATATAACTATAGACGCTAAAGTACATGCGTGATACTTTTCACAGGAGAAATCTAATGTTGTAAATTTTATCTAGTTTCAACATACAAGTTTATCGATATAGAAAACAAAAACTACTATTTCTAAAAATGTATATTGTGATGAATTACGTGTAATTATATGATCCCTAACATATGAATTACAAATTTTAATAATATCAGCGTTATTGGCTGAAATATTTCATATATCATATTTTTCCGTTTTGACCCAATCTCACCCCCTAGACCCATTGTCACCCCTATCGACGGTATTTAAACTTTAATAGCGCCCTTTTCCACTTTAATACTGCATTAATGAGACATGTAATGCAGTATGACTTTATATGCCATATTTTATAGTAGCATATAAAGTGATATTGATGCAACTATATACAGCTGTACGGTTACTTGGGTATCATTCGTACTCGGAGTCGAAGCGGAAAACGACAATTCGAAATATCACCAACCGACACCAACAACAGTCGGGGAAACGGCTATCAACAAACATCGAAACATACCATGTCCGATCAGCATCGAAAAACGATGGCTGAAACCACCCCCGAAGAACTTTCTCTAGACCTGACTACTGACCCTGCAACGCACCTTGACACGGCACTGGAAGAACAATCGCTATCAACTAATGACATACACGACCCCAGCTACACTCACAAGGACCTCGAATTTGGATTTCGATTTGACAACATGCCTGAGAACATCAACGTCATAAGTATGCGGTTTGAAGGCGAGGAATGTGTAGTACCCCCTTCACTTCCAGAAGAGGAAGCGAGCTCAGCGAGTAAGGGAATCCGGGACGTCTTTCTCCAACCTGTTGACCACCAAACTCCTAGCTCGGCCGCCCTACCTTTATCAGCACTATTCAACTTTGAAGCATACGACAACTACAGGAAAATGACATGTATACCATAGACCAGCGAAACAATATACGAATCGCCAAGCGCGAGGCCTCACACGTCGACCCTGACCAGAGATGTCCCGGATTTATCCGAAGAGCCTCTGGCGGCAGTCGGCGTCTGCACCACCTTACCATCGGCAAGTATCCCATTTTTATCCACAACCAAATACCAGTCAGACTCTCCCAGCACCTCTACCTTAACAGATGTCGCCCAAATACCCAAACAACACCACGTCCCCAGGCGGACGCCCTCGACGATCGACTGCATCATCTGGCAGCTCAACATGCTCATCCGTGAATTCACAAACTCGCTCACAGACACTCGCAATTCAGTGGAATATATGTGGACTCCGATCGCACTACAATGAACTCCAGATGCTGATCACGAAATATCAACCGGTAGTAGTTTGTCTCCAAGAGACCAATTTAGACTACCGCAAGTCGTGCGATGGACTCCTCGGGACAAACTATCATCTGCTGCTCAGCAAATGCTCAACCCATGGCCAACAAGGTGCTGGACTAGCTATCAAAAGTGGGATGCCTTTTCAACAAATTCTGTTGAAAACTAAAATTCAAGCAATCGCAGTTCAACTATTCGTCCCAGTTAATACCACAGTCGTTTCAGTCTATCTGCCACCTAGAGATAAGGAAGCTTCAAAACTCTTCAGTGAACTTTTGCAAGAAATCCCGAAGCCTGCACTTATACTGGGAGACCTTAACGGTCACCATGCAGCTTGGGGCAGTAAAATAACTGCACCTGCATCCGAAGCGAAGAAAAGGGGTGAACAGATATTGGAACTGGCTGTTGAACACAATATGCTGGTGCTTAACGACGGCTCTCACAATCGAATTGATCCATCTACTAAAAAATTCTCAGGCCCTCGACGTATCGCTTTGCTCAACATCAATTGTTCCTAAGTTCACATGGACCTCTCTACCAGATAGTTCTGACAGCGACCACCTCCCTATACTTATTAACATTCCAAACACATCAGATGAACAGCGAAATCGAATCAAGTGGAAGTACGAAGCAGCCAACTGGGCACTCTACGAAGAACTTACGAGCAGAAATCTGCGCCCGGGCCTACCACTAACGGTAGAAAAATTTTCGGACAAAATTATTTCAGCAGCGGAAGCATGCATCCCAAGAACATCAGGTAAAAATGGGCCAAAATCGGTTATATCGTGGAACGAAGATGTAAAAGCGGCTGTAAACTTACTTACTTGATGGGCTACAATCCGCTACGTTGAATCTACGCCGAATGGATAATTCTTCTCCACTGGGCTCGGTCCTGAGCCAATCGCTTCCAGTCGCCCTGAACGTTAAGTGCCCTTAAGTCCTCTTCAACTGCAAAAAGCCAACGTGTGCGCGGCCTACCACGAAGCCGACGGCCTCGTCCGGGTTCTCTACTGAATATTATTTTTGCTTGTCGTTCTTCCGGCATTCGTACCACGTGACCAGCCCAACGCAGCCTGCCGTGTTTTATGAGCTTGATAATATCCACTTCTTTATATACTTGGTACAACTCATGATTCATGCGACGCCGCCAGATGCCATTTTCTTGTTTACCGCCGAGTATTGTTCGCAGCACTTTACGCTCAAAAACTCCAAATGCTTTCCGGTCGACCTCTTTTAACGTCCAGGATTCATGGCCGTATAGAGCAACCGGAAGGATAAGAGCCTTATATAGCGCGAATTTTGTTTTCGTCTGCAGGCTACGGGACTTAAGCTGGTTACGGAGCCCGTAAAAAGCCCTATTCGCAGCTGCAAGACGCCTTTTCACCTCGCGGGTAACATCATTATCGCAAGTCACTAAAGTACCAAGATACACAAATTCTTCCACTACTCCAAATTTTTCACCACCTAGCACCACTTCACTACCAACGTCACGATTGGAACCACGCTGTCTACCAGCGATCATGTACTTAGTTTTGCTGGTGTTGACGGTAAGTCCAATCCTCGCTGTCTCCCTTTGAAAAGGCACGAATGCCTCTTCTACGGCTCGACGATCAATTCCGATTATATCGATATCGTCCGCAAAACCCAGGAGCATATGCGACCGGGTGACGATGGTACCGCTTCTTTGCACGCCCGCTCTCCTTATAGCTCCTTCGAGAGCAATGTTGAACAAAAGATTCGAAAGCGCATCTCCTTGCTTCAATCCATCTAAGGTTACGAAGGAGGTTGAAGTCTCATCCGCAACCCGCACACTTGATTTCGATCCATCCAACGTTGCACGAATCAGTCTAATCAGTTTCGCCGGAAAACCGTGTTCTACCATTATCTGCCATAACTCATTTCTCTTTACTGAATCGTACGCCGCCTTGAAATCAATGAACAGATGATGTGTCTGCAAGTTTTATTCCCGGAACTTATCAAGGATTTGTCGCAAGGTAAACATTTGATCCGTCGTTGATCGGCCCTCACGAAAACCAGCTTGGTATTCGCCGACGAAGGACTCCTCCAGCGGTCTCAATCTGTTGAACAGAACACGTGACATTATTTTGTACGCCGAATTGAGGAGCGTTATTCCTCGGTAATTGGTGCACTCCAATCTGTGGCCCTTCTTATACAGAGGGCAGATGAGGCCCTCCAGCCAGCTAGTAGGCAATTCTTCTTCCTCCCATATCCTTAACAGAGTACGGTGCAGCATTTCGTACAGCTGCTCACTACCGTGCTTGAAAAGTTCGGCCGGGAGCTCGTCTTTTCCAGCAGCCTTACAGTTCTTCAACTCCTTAATCGCTCTTCTAACCTCATCTAGCGTCGGGGGCTCCACAGCTTGTCCATCGTTGCTGATGATTAATCTGTTCTCAGACGCGCTCGTGTCCTCTCCATTCAACAATTGTTCGAAGTGTTCTTTCCACCTGGCAGCCACCAAGATTTTGTCTGTCAGCAAGTTACCTTCGCGGTCATTGCACATGACGGGAGACGGCGCAGTTTTTCTCCGTACGCCATTGACAGTTTCGTAAAATCTCCGCATATCGTTTTGTTCGATGCTGTTTTGCGCCTCAGTAATGATGTCTTCTTCATACTGCCTTTTCTTTCTGCGGTGAATTCGTTTCTCGGCTGCTCTAGCTTCCTTGTACCGCTCTCTATTCTGCCGGGTACCAGACACTAACATCCGACTTCTGGCAACATTCTTCTCATCCGTCACATTCTGGCACTCCTCATCAAACCAACCGTTTCTGGGTCGTCTCTGAGCAGTACCTATCACCTCTCGCGCTGCTGTGCTCATCGCAGCGTGGATAGACTCCCACAGATTGTTGAGGTTTTCGCCTACGTTGTATCCCCTTATCCGATCATCAAGCTTCCGGCGGTACTCGTCTGCTACACCTTCTGTTGATAAGCGCTGGATATTGAAACGCAACGGTCGATGTGTTCTTGTGTTCGCCACGGTAGACAACCGTGCACGAATTTTACTTACAACGAGATAGTAATCAGAGTCGATGTTTGGGCCTCTAAAGGTCCTCACATCGATGACATCCGAGAAATGCCGACCGTCCACCAAAACGTGGTCTATTTGGTTGCAGAGCTCGCCATTTGGGTGCATCCAGGTGTGCTTTCGGATGTCTTTGCGTGCAAAGTAGGTGCTGCTGATGGCCATCCCTCTAGCTGCAGCAAAAGTTATTAGCCTTAGGCCGTTGTCATTGGTGGCGGAGTGAAGGCTCTCCGTACCAATTATAGGGCGGAAAAAATCCTCTCTTCCGACCTGAGCGTTGGCATCCCCGATAACAACTTTTACGTCATGTTTTGGGCACTCTCCGTAGGTCTTGTCGAGACAATCATAAAATGCATCCTTCGTGTCGTCGGGTTTATCGTTTGTCGGCGCATAGATGTTGATCAGACTGTAGTTGAAAAATTTGCCCCGTATCCTCAATACGCTGATTTGTTCATTAATCGGTTTTCACCTCATAACTCGCTTCATCTGTTTCCCGATAACTATGAATCCGACACCATGCTCTGCCTTATCGCTGCCACTATGGTAGATGTTGTATTTGAAAGCTGTGTTGGCGACGGGATCCACCGCCCTGAATTCACGTTCTCCAGTTCTAGGCCATCTTACTTCCTGAATAGCAGCCACGCTCACTCCAACCTTCTGCAATTCACGAGCCAAAAGGCTCACTCGTCCGGGTTCATTTAACGTCCTGACATTCCAGGTACCGAGTTTCCAATCATAGTCCTTATTTCGTTGCCAGGTCGATTGCCGAAAATATCGTTCGTTATTTCTCCTTTCTCCATTTTTCGTGGTAGGTAAGAAATTCGATATGCTACCTTACCAGGGTCGCGATACCTACATCACGATGGTGGGGCTGCCACCTTAGGTGTAGCTGACGTGATACAGCATTTCATACTCAGCCGCTGGATGCCAGAACAGACGCTGTTTGAGCCGCACCTCCTTGGTGGACAGACGCTCGAGACGCACCTCCTCACTCTAGCTGATGTCAGAAGGACAACAGTGCCCAGGCTGCACTACCAGCTAAGTACGCAACCCTTAGCTGGCGGTCTTTGTCATCATTTGACCCGTGGAAGCGTGAGGTAGGGACTTGTGAGGACCAGAGCTATGTTGGACGCTCCTTCCTAGTTGTCGGCTCACCATTTCACAGCCCAAGCGGCTGTAAAACTTAGACGAAAACGATTACATGCTCTCCGACGTTTAGATACTGACGACCCTCGGAAAGCAGAAGCTTTGAAACAGTTCCAAGAAGCGCGCTTAGCGTGTCGGAAACAAATACACGAAGCGAAGCAGAAATCCTAGGAAGAGTTCGTTGAAAGCATCAACCCAAGCTGCCCATCCAGTCAAGTATGGAACAAAATAAACAGACTGCAAGGGAAAAGGAGAAGCAGCTCTGTAACGCTGAATCTCACGACTGGTATTACTAACAACGGACAACTGGTAGCAGAAGCACTGGCAGATGAATACGAAAAAAGATCCTCCGATACGAACTACCCCGAAAAATTCCGGAAACAGCATAAGAAAGACATCCACATCTCAGGAAAAACTCAACGCCCAAATCTGTACAAACGGTACAACGTGGATTTCTCCCTGGAAGAACTCACATGGGCCCTCCAACGCAAAGGAGGCTCTTCAACAGGACCCGACAATATAAGCTACATTATATTGCAACGACATCCAATTAGCGTTAAAATTGCCCTACTGGAACTTCTTAACCGAATCTGGAATGACGGAAACGCCAGCACGCTTTCAGACCGGGTAAAGGTGTCGACACACACCTAGCCAACCTGGAATCCTTCCTACAACTGGACGATGATGATCATGTGGAAATAGTATCCCTGGACATCGCAAAAGCATACTATACAACTTGAAGACCCGCCATTCTTCGGACCATAGCGAAGTGGAAGATTTCTAGCCGTATGTTCAATATTCTGTCAAGCTTTCTTTCTGATAGATACTTCTCTGTAACGGTTAATGGATTTTCTTCGACACTTAGAAAAGCAGAAAATGGCGTCCCCCAAGGATCTATACTCTCAGTGACGCTTTTCTTGGTAGCCATGCAACCAATTTTCAACCAGATTCCCACCGGAGCCAACATTCTTCTCTATGCTGACGACGTCGTCCTTATTCTGAAGGGTAAAAACTGGGGCCCAGATAGCCGTAGCGGTAAACGCGCAGCTATTCAGCAAGATCAAGCTGAGGGTCGTGGGTTCGAATCCCACCGGTCGAGGATCTTTTCGGGTTGGAAATTTTCTCGACTTCCCAGGGCATAAAGTATCATCGTACCTGCCACACGATATACGCATGCAAAAATGGTCATTGGCATAGTAGGCTCTCAGTTAATAACTGTGGAAGTGCTCATAAAGAACACTAAGCTGAGTAGCAGGCTTTGTCCCAGTTGGGACGTAACGCCAGAAAGAAGAAGAAAAACCGCGGAACAGTCCGCCAAGTTCTTCGGAAAGCTGTCTCTTCTGCTACCGACTGGGCCACCAGCGTTGGATTTTCCATAGCACCTGCTAAATCTAAGTTACCGTTTTGTCTCAAATTCCGAACAGACTCATATTCCGAACACTCGGTTTTTGTATGGCGATGTGGCTGAAATGTTTCGCTGAAATATGTCATCAAATTTAAAGAAAAAGGCAGTCAATTGCAATTCAATTTTAACGTCTTCAAATCTATTCTATACCTCTGGAGTAGTGATGATTCTCTAGTTTGAGACCAGTAGAACTAGCTCAGATAAATCTATTTGCGAAATTATTCATTTGAATACGATTTATTCGCGCTGTTCGGAATTTGAATCAAGGTGTTCGGAATTTGAGACAGAATTAACACAGTGTTCGGCATTTGAATCAAAATGGTGTTCCATACTTTAACGTAAAAATAATACTAAATAAGCTAAAATAAACAATTTTATCAGCACACCCAACAACTAACAGTTAGTCTTAGCGAATGAATTGAATTTTTTACAAATATCAGCTAATTTATGCCTATCAGATGCATTTGAAGTCACTGTTGGCCTTAAGTGTTCGGAATATGAGTCAAAACGGTACTTCACGTTTGCCAAGTAGGCCATCGTAAACGAGGCAGAGATTAATAACACCCCAATCCTTTGCGTGCGGAAGATGAAAATTTTGGGTGTGATAGTAGACTCCAAACTCAACTTTATCCAGCACTTCACAGACGTCAAAAGAAATTGTGCGAATAGCATCCGAATTCTAAGGATTTTAGGTCGCAGACTGAATAGAAGCAGCCGAGAAACCCTTCTTAAAGCAGGATCAGCCTTAGTCATCTCAAAACTATTCTTCGGGGTAGGTCTAACAAGTATCAGCTTCGAGAACATGCAACGAATACTAGGTCCAACCTACAACGAGGTTGTTCGTCAAGCTTCCGGAGCATTTGTTACGAGCCCAACGCCGAGGCGGGGTGTCTTCCTTTCCGTTTAGCTCTAATCTTGCGCCTATCCCAATCAGCTCTTCGATTAATTGAAAAGAACCCTAAATCAGTAGATTTTCCGACGGTTAACCGAGTAAAACAACTCCTTCAGGAAACAACAGGACTGTCGCTCCAAAAAATCAACAGCATCGTAAGAACCACTGAACGGAAGTGGTACGTAGCAGCACCGCATGTCGACAACCAACTCAGGAACACACTCAAAGCAGGCGCTAACAAGAACATCGTTATTCCGACCTTCAAACAACTCATTAGTGAGAAATATCAATCCTACGAACTTTTTTTTTACTGATGGCTCAAAGGAAACCGACTTCTCTGGCGCTGGGAAGGTTACGCCTGCCATCAACTACAGCTTTCGGCTGCCAAATATCTGCAGTGTATTCTCCGCAGAAGCGTTTGCCCTAAAAAAAGCTGTTTTGGAAGTAGGCGATCAACAAAAGGGCATCGTATTCACTGAATCTGCAAGCTGTCTCGATGCTTTAACTGGCGGTCGAGGCAGACATCCATGGATCCAAACTGTCGAAAAAACTGCCCGAGAACGGAACATAGTCTTCAGTTGGGTACCAGGTCACGCCGGTATCGTCGGCAACGAACAAGCTGACAAGCTTGCTAAAGACGGCAGACATCAAACTCAACTCGATATCCCTATACCAGCGCAAGATGTTGCGCGTTCTATCAAAAAGGAGATATGGTCAACTTGGGAAACTGAATGGTTCCGAAGCCAAGGACATCTGAGGCAAATCAAGCAAATCCCCAGGAAATGCTCAGACAGGTCGAATGCCGCGGACCAGCGGATACTAACAAGGTTGAGGATAGGACACACCAGGCTAACACACTCGCATATACTCAACCGCAACTCTCCTCCATTGTGCACCTGGTGTGGTGTACAAATAACAGTGCATCATATACTCGTCGAGTGCAGAGGGTACCACCAAAGACGAATGACTTGCGGTATCAGCGGATACAGATATTGCAGATATTCTACAACACAGCACGGAAAAGGAAACCAAAATCCTGAAATTCATTAGGGGAATCGAAATACACAGTGAAATCTAGGTATTGTAAAGTAACGACTAGCCCGACACGAATGCCCTGACGAGGGTAAAGTGCCGTTAATAAATAATAATAATAATAATAATAATAATAATAATAATAACAAACTGGGACCATTTTTGTAATCTAAGTCAGAAATTTCCATATAACATTAAACGCCTATAGGTATGCAATGCCCTACAAATGTTCGTAATTCATTCAATTTTGTTCGATGCATACTCCATTATCAAAGTTACCCCAAAACAGAAAACCGACTTTCGATTATATGAAAAATTATATATCCATTCAAAATAAATCTTTTGGCAATCTATCAACAGCAATTGCTAGGTAGGATGTCAGTACTTGTTTTAAAAATATAAATTATAATTCTTTGAAACAGCATGCATAAATATTCATGTTTTCTTCGAAAAAACTATCAAAGTTACCCCGTTTTACGGTACGTTCATTGCAGCGACATTTTGACCCCTAGGTTTCAAATAAAGATATGTAGTTGCTTTTGAATTTGTCTTGAAATCAAGATAGATTTCAATTTCATAACGATCGTTGGTGTCAATTAGACTTACTTCGATGTTATTTTATAAAGTTAAGTGAAATATGAGTAAATTGAATGTTTAATGGTTTTTGGTTTATACTCTGAATACAAAATAATGAACAGGGAAGATGTTATTAAAACGAATAAGGAAGTTCAAAGTCATTACTTCAAATTACCATGGCATTGATTACTCCGTTTGTTATACCCAATTTTGTCCTAATGATGCGCACACGCAAACTGAAATTTACGTAACAAATGGGTGGCGGTTCGTATAAAATCGCGAATCAGCCATCAACCTTCACTGTTTATCACATGTCGCAAGGATGAGAAAGTCAACCATTTTGCTACTGCTGGTGGGTGCGCTTTGCATTCTGGCAACACTGGTGAGTAGTTTTCTGATTTGCTGATAAGATATGAGATCACTCAGAGTCTCTTTTATTACTAGGACGTGGTAGATGCCGAGAAGCAGAGATCTAGTGTGAAGGACTTCGACCGGAATAACCAAAAGAATGGTGGAAGAGACAACGATTGGGATAGGGGCTACGGTAGCGAAAAAGATAAAGGCAGCAACAAACGAAAAGTAACGAAAAGCAAGAAAGACCGAGACTGGTCTTCGGAGGAAGATGAAGATGACTATGAATACTATACGCGTGGTGGAAAGAGTGGAAAGATAACAAATAGAGAAGAAGATAGAGATACAAGGTACGATCGAGATAGGGATCACTCGAACGACAGAGGTGGATATGACGACAGGAATAACAAGAATTCTAAAGGAAAGAAACCAACACGACCTCCTCCACCACCACCTCCCCCTCCTCCGAAGATGACGAAGAAACCAGCTCCGAAGAAGCCCACAGTACCACATGTAATAAGTTCCACTGAACGCATCTTCAGAACATCTACACCGGCAGAATCGTCCACGTCTACAACTACAACAACGGAAGAGCCTACCACTACAACTACAACAGAAGAACCTACTACTACTACAACAACAACTCCAGCACCCACAACAACTACAACGACGACGACGACCACCGAAATTTCGGTGACAACAACCCTACGCAAAGAAACTCCATCTTCCACAACGATTTCTGCTAGAACAACCACAAGGCCATCGTCCGGATTTGATCTCGGTATGTTGGTGGACGGGTTCGATTGGAGCGATTTATTTGGAATTAGCAAACCTAGCAATGGACCTACTACAGCAAAACCGAAGTCACCTTCGCTGGGATTGGGAGGTATTGGGATGCCGGGGAGTTTAAGTCCCGGCGGGCCAAGTCGCGGTAACGGGATGAACGGTGGCGGAAGGAATGGCGGTGGTGCTGGCGGCAGTAGCAATGGGGGACGAGGTGGGGCCAGAGGCTTTTAAGATCCGACCAAGGGCAATGAGAAGTGATGAACAATCGAACCGCAAACATTCTAGTGAAGTTTTACATTGTCTTAATTAGTATCCGAAAGCCGTTGTTAAGGTGCAAGTAAACATGAAGCAAATGTCAAAATTTAAAAAGCAGTTTTCGCCCTTGAAATCAACAAATCGTAAAAAATAAAAACACACAGCCTTTTTATTTTGGAAATAAAACAGCTGTGTGTTTTTATTTATTTTTTGATTTGTCGATTTAAACGACGAAAACAGCTTTTTCACTTTTGACATTTGCTCCATTTTTACTTGGGCCTTAAGGAATGAATGGTTGGCCGATGTCCATTGTTGAATCCCTCAAATAAGGTTTCTGTTTACCTCATATCAAGCAGGGATTTTTAGAAGCACATCTCCTGAATTCTCCTAAACAATTATCCAAGAATTGCTTTTGGTGTTCTGAAGTTTTTCTCAAAATTTGGCAAAGTCTTCTTACAGCCGGTGAGAATAAGTCAAAGAGATTCTTTATTTAGTCCGTCTGTAATTTCTTCAAGGTTGATTTTAAACTTAAATTCACATGACCTAATGATTACATCGCATAAATGAAGTTTACATGACGTATAATATTCATTATTTTTAACAGTGTAGGAATCATCAAGAAATTCTGTAGGGAATTCATCCAGATAATCTCACAAATTCTCCAGAGTTTGCTCAAAACATGCTCTGGAAAGTTTTTCATGAATTACTCAGGGATTAACTTTGGGAATTCACCGGCGACATATTCCAGGAATTCTTTTAGGGATACATGCAATTACTCATCCAAAATTTCCTCATGGTATTTCTCCTCAGATTCTTCCAAGAATTCTTTCCCTAATTCCTACAAGAAAATCATGCAGGCCTTCATCATACAATTATATGTGATTTCTCAAAATATTGCTCCTGATTCTTCTTCTACAAATCTCTGAAAATTTTTCATAGAATTTCTCAATAATTTGCTCCCAAATTTCTTCCAGAAATTCCTCAAAAATATACTATATATTTTTCCGGAAATTCCTTCCGGAAGTTTTCCGGGAATTTCTTCAATAATTACTTTGCGCATTTGTCCAGAAGTTCCTCTGAGCGTTTTCTTCGGGTATTTATCCAAGAAATCATCTGAACATTACTCCCGCCATTTTTTGTGAATTTCTCAGGTTTTTTTCAGAAATTCCTGCCAAGAATTCCTCCAAGGAAACCTGCATCAATTATTTCGAGAATGCCATCAGCAATTTCTTTGAAAATTTATGTGGGAATGCCTCCAGAGATTTCTTACTAATTTGCTCGTAAAATTCTTTCACTAATAATCTTGGGATTTTTTTTTTGAGGAGCTCCAAAAAAATCATGTTTTTTCTATTAATTTAATGTTCCTTTTATTTTTTTTTCAAGAAATATTCCTGCGAACTTTTCTATGAATATTCCATGAAAAAAATGTTTTCGAATTTTCCCCAGCAATTCCCGTGAGGATATCTCAACGATTTTCTCTGTGATTTTTTCCAGAAACTCCTCAGGGAATTTCTCCAGGACTTCATCTTGGATTTTCTTTGTGACTCATTCCAAAAACACTGAGTGAGCCTCTTTTGAGAACTCGACAAGTGAAACTGGCTACATGCATTTACAATGATTTTCTCAGCGAATTCTATCAGAATTCAACTCAGGTATTTGATATCTTCAGGAATTCGTTTAGGGATTATTCCCCATGGAATTCCTTCAAGAATAATCCTAAGAAGCTTATCCAAGAATTATAATTTCGATACCTCAGGAATGAAAAATGAATTCATCCAAGGATAACCACAGAAATTCCTCTAAAAATTCTTTAAGATTTTTTTCAATATTTTTTTCCTAGAACATCCTCCAAGATTCCTGTTTAGAACATCTTTGAATATTGATCCAGAAACTTGTTCCGCGCTGCCTCCAGGGGTTTCCAACAAAACTGTCCTTCATGATGTCCTCGCGATTTCATCTTTAGTCCTTAGTCCACCAGGAATTACTACAGAAATTCATAATAAGATTTCTTTGGGAATCCCTCCAGTAATTCTTTGAGATATGTCTTAACGAAGTCTTCAAAGATTGGTCCAGAAATTCTTTCAGGGCATGTACCCAGGGAGAAGATGAGAAAATTTTCGAAATTTACAGAAATTGATAAAAAAAAAAATAATTAAAAAGTAACCTCCAATGAAGCTTGTGTGAGTTATGATGTCACCCTTGTCTGGAAGAATTCACGGATAATTGAGGAAGATCTGAAAAATATCCTAGATAAATTGCTAAGATAATTGAAAAAATATATCAAACGATTATCTGGATAATATCTCGCAGTATTTTCTGAAGCAAATCCATGCGAAATTTCGGACAAAACCCCAACAGAAATTTGTGCAGAAATGATCGGAGAATTTCCTAGAAGATTTCTGTTGTGTTAACTGGTGTGGAGCTTTTTGAAGGCAGAGTAACATCTGCAGAATTCGGTCAAAAAATAGAGGAAAAACATTTGGAGCTAATCCTAGGAAAGCGTTTAGGAAAATAAAAGAATTGTGAGCAAATTACTAGGTAGACGTACTTGCGTTGGAGTGCTCAAGGAATTTCTGAAGCAAAATATGGGGAAACTTCTGTAAGTATTCTTGAAAAATTGCTGGAAAAAATTCTGGGAGGGTTGGTAAAAAACATCTCTAGGAGAAGTTGGGCAAAGATCTCTGTAGAATTCTCTGAAAATATTCCAGATGAAATATTTGTAGAAATCCACTCCAAAAGTTTTTTCTCAAGGAATTTTGGAAGAAATTCTTGAAGAATCAGTTCAATAGTCGTTTAATAGTTTCTTAAAGTTTCAATTAAGCCAGCAGAATTTTGCAACAGAATTCACTACAAGCAAAGTAACAGGGACCCAGATAGCCGTAGCGATAAACGCGCAGCTATTCATCAAGACCAAGCTGAGGGTCGTGTGTTCAAATCCCACCGGTCGAGGATTTTTTCGGGTAAGAAATTCTCTCGACTTCCCAGGGCATAGAGTATCTTCGTATCTGCCACATGATATACACATGTAAAAATGGTTATCGGCATAGTAAGCTCTCAGTTAATAACTGTAGAAGTGCTCATAAGAACACTAAGCTGAGAAGCAGGCTCTGTCCCAGTGGGGACGTAACGCCAGAAAGAGAGGAGAGAAAGTAACAAAAAAGATGATTTAGAAATCATTTTGGTTGAAAAAGAGACTTTAAAGATCCAACTTAAAATAAACATAGACCTTTTAGAAACTAGCAATAAAATAGAGACCAAAAAAAAAACACCTCCTAGCGAAACTTTCATTCCGGAATAATTGAGCGAGAAAACTGCAATTGGATCGCAGGATGTTTTGAGAATCGAGTAACACTTCTGAATTATTCCAGAAATTCCAAGGTTTTTTATTTCCAAAACATACCGGGATTTTTTTTAAAAGATTCTCCCAAAGTGTTCCCACAAATATATTCCGAAATTCCTTCGAAGATTCCTACAGAAACATCTCAGAAAATTTCTTCAAGAAATTGACCGAAAATTTCTTAAAAAAAATCATCTACTTATTTATTTGGATTAATTACTCTGGAATTATTCTTAGATTTCCATAAAAAGTTCTTCTGGAAATAAGGTAGAAAATCTTTAAAAAAAACCACGAGAAATCAGTGCGGTAAATTCTTAAGAAGTTGTTCAGGATTTTTTTGTGTTATTCCTCCAGGAATTTCTATGGTTCGCCTTCTGATTATTTCAGGGATTCCTTAAAAATTTTCAGGAATTCCGCCAGAAATCATAAAGTAATTCCTCCAGGAATCATTCTGATAATTTCTTCAGAATTTCTTCTGGGATCTGCTTTAGGAATTATACTGGGTATTTCTTTATTTATTCGTCGATAATTTTCACAGAAAATTAATTGGAAATATCCTCAGAAATTTCTCCGGGAATTAACTATAGAAATTCCCACGAGAATTTACCAAGGAAGTTTTTACAGAAGTTCCTTGGGAATTTCGACCAGTAATTTCTCATGGTGTCCCGCCAAAAATTCCTTGAGCTGCACTCAAGGAATTTCTCAGGGTATTTCTCCATAAATTCCTTCAATGGGGGGCAACGCGGCGTAGTTGGCTACACGTTCGCTTCATAAGCGAATGGTCATGGGTTGGATTCCCAGCCTCCTAATCAAAAAATTTCGTCAGTCCGCTCCAGAACAACACGAGCCCATCCGTCCAACATCACGGCCGTCTGAAAACGACATGACATGACATCTTGACCCTCTTCTGAACAAACGCTCAACTGCTCCCGGATTAACACGGCAATCGACAAAAACGGCTATGAATAAATGGACCTCTCTTGGACTGCGAAAAGCATCCCTGTGTGCTCTTCGATCTAGTTGCGAAAAGTAGAGAGTGCAACGAGACAGCGTAGCATCAGATCCAAAAATAGATTAGGTAATAGAATAGTATGAATTTAGGCGTTGTGCTCTAGTTCAACAATCGAATTGATCCTCGCTTTAGTGATGCCCAATGGCGAAATAAGAATATAAGTAAATTGAAAATAAAAAAAAATCCTTCAAGAAATCTTTAGGAAATTTAGACAAGAAATCTTCCAGAATTCTTCCGACAATTTATTCAGAAGTTATTTCAGGAATTCTTCCGGGAACTTCTTCATGAATTATCACAGTAGTACCTTCATAAAAACTCTCACAAGTACCTCTAGAACTTCCGAAGCAACTTTCCAAGAATCTTATCCTCGAACCGGCATCCAATTCAACCTGAAGAGTTCTAGAAGCAGAGATATCACAGCAACTTTCGGCAGAGCAACCAAGCTCATTTAGTCAGCAAGCAGAGAAGCGACCAGTAGAAGTTGGTCACAGTTACGGCATGATGCTGGGCCCGAACAGAGAAAGTTTTTCTCATCAAAATGAACAGCTTCTGCCCCGGTGAGATTGGTGAAAGAATCGTCGATAAGAAGCAGAACGTGCTTTGCCATTCAAGTGCTACTCTCTATCTCATGCAGCCCACAGACGCTCAGACGGTTTGACCAACATTGACTCCGCCCCCAAGTTAGTCGAACCGACTTATGTTGATACAACCGTTTGACCGACTGTCAAGGTTGGTTGCAGCAACACGATATGTCTTCGCATGTTTTTAGACTTGCCGAGAGTCTAGTGAATATGTGATTGTTATTTTTTCGAATGCTGTGGCTGTGAGGGAGAATCTTTTCGCGATTTCCTGGCAATAATCGCAGTAAGGAAGAGAAGAACTTTTTACATTTAAGTACCGGAATAAATAAATATTTAAGAGAAATTCCAGTTATAATTCGTAAGATATATTCCAGCAAAACTCAGAAATCATGACGGGTCATGACGGGAAATATTCTGAGCAGTCATTGATATGGGAATGGCCATGGGATTTTTTTTTCAAACAATCTATTCAGAATCTTTTAGTCGTTTCCTCTAGTTATTCTGCTTTGAAGGTTTTTTAGGAATCCATAAGCCATAAGGATTCCACCTAAAGCTCTTCCTGGGATTCTACCATTATTATTTTATCGATAATTCCTTTACAAATTTATCCACAGATTCAACCAGAAATTCCTCCGGGGAACATTTTTCAGGCATACCTTCAGGTGGAATTTTTTCAAGGATTCCTTTAGTTAGAGGTTTCTCTACCAATTATTGTGGATTTCTGATTCTTTCAAAGATCGGTCCAAAAAATCCCAAGTAATTTCTTCAGGGCTAACTCCAAGGCTGCCTCCTAGAATTCTTCCAGATTGTTATAACAATTTTTTCAGGACTCCTACTCCTCAAATTCCTCAAGGAGTTACATTAGAAAAACCACCAGGAATTTCTTCAGCCATTCTTTCTAGCAATTTTTCAACAGATTTCTCAAAGGATCTATACAAATACTTCCCAAAGGATTTCTCCAGTGGTTCATCCAATTCATCCTTCAAGAATTCCATCAAAAAATCCTCCAAAGATTAATTTAAGTATTCCTCCAGCGAAACTTCAAGCATTTCTATAAAGATACTACCCACAATTTATCCAAGGATTCATCCAACAATTCCTCCAAGAATTTCATCAGAAAGCCTTCAAAGATTTCAAGAGAAATACTGCAAAAAAATCATCAAAACTTTATCAGCAGGAATTCCTTTAGAGATTCCACTTGTAATTTTTTGAGAGGATCCCCCAGGTTATCCTTCGGTATTCCTCTAGAGAATCTTCAATAAATTCTTTTATAAACTCCACCAGTGTTTCCTCCAAAGATTCTTCCTTGTATCTCTGAAGGGACCCTACGAGGCCGTCCTGGGATTTCTGCAGGAATTATTTCAACTTCGGCAGCGACGTTTTTTGAAAGCTTCGTAGCTCATATTTGGCCACAATATGCGTCGTACTAGAGTGCTTCTTCTTGCAAAGTTTCAGACAATTCGTCCGAGAAAAACCACCGATGCCAAAATGAATCAGGGAAGTGCCCAAGTGCACCCTACCTCCAAGAATTTCTAAAATTATATCTCTATGGATTTTTTTTTTTTCAGAAATGAAAAAAAAATCTTTTAGATCGTCTTTAGGGATTCATCCTGATGTATTTAGAGAAATGTGTTGTTTGAAACTCTGAGTAAATATCAGTCAACTCCCTGGAGGAATTTATGATAATTCTGAAGCACAATCTTAGTAACACCTTTGAAGTATTTTATGGAAGAACTTCTGGCGAAACTCTGGTAGATTTTTCTGGTGGTAATTCTAGTGAAACTCTGGTGATATTCCCAGTGTTAATGCTTGAAGAACTCCTTGTGAAATTCATTAAAAAACTTCTCTCGCGAAATATTACAGGTGATATAATTAGGGAAAGTACTGTTGAAGTATCTGAAGGAATTACTAGTGGAGGAAATTGTGGTCATCT
The DNA here is from genome assembly GCF_002204515.2 of Aedes aegypti. Classification (NCBI taxonomy): domain Eukaryota; kingdom Metazoa; phylum Arthropoda; class Insecta; order Diptera; family Culicidae; genus Aedes; species Aedes aegypti. Next base: position 100,646,527 of record NC_035107.1, read on the forward strand.
TGATGGCATCCACGAAGGAACCTCGCAGAGGAATTCCTGTTTTAAATCTCAGGCGGGATTCCTGATAGAGTCACTGGATGATATACTGGTAGATTCTCTCGCGAAATATTACAGGTGATATAATTAGGGAAAATACTGTTGAAGTATCTGAAGGAATTACTAGTGGAGGAAATTGTGGTCATCTTGATGGCATCCACGAAGGAACCTCGCAGAGGAATTCCTGTTTTAAATCTCAGGCGGAATTCCTGATAGAGTCACTGGATGATATACCGGTAGATTCCCAAATTACAGGTAAAACAATTATAATAAATCCCTGGAGGGTTCCTGAAAACCCCCAAGAATCCCTAGAGTTATCCTACGAGAAATTTCTTGAAAAATCCGGAAGAATCCCTTGAGGATTTCCGGGATTGATTGCTTAAGGAAATCCGGGAGGAGCTTCATGATGAATTCCGCGAGGAATCCTTTGAGAAATTCTCTAGAAGATCGGATAGTATCTCCGAATAAATTCCGAAAAGAATTCATAATAAATTAACCCAGAATAGCCCTAGAGGGATTCCTGAAGGAACCTTTAGAATAATTTCTGATAAAATCCTTGACAGAACTTCTGATGGAATCGCAGGAGAATTTAAAATAAATTCTTAGAAGTTTTTCTAATGGAATTCATGAAAGAACTTCCGATGGAATCCCTGCAAATTCCCAATGAAATCTACTGAAGAACTTCTTCAGATGGAATCCTTGGAAAAACTTGTGATGCAATCCCTGGAGAAATTCCTGATAGAATCATTAGAGAAACTCTTAATAGAATTGCTGTAGAAATTCCTGGTGGAATCTCTGAATGAACTTCTAATGGAAACCCTAGAGGAACTCCTGATAAAGGCGTTAGAAGAACTAAACTCTAAGCTAAACTAACTCCTGATAAAGGCGTTAGAACTCCTTATGGAATCCCTTGGGAACTCGTAATGAAATGCCAAAAACGACTTCTGTTGTTTGGCCCTGTAGGAATTCCTAATTGAATACCTATTGGAACTCCTGATAAAATCCTTAGAAGAACTCCTGATGGAAATCCTTGGGAACTCCTATTGAAAGACTCAGGGGATCTCCTGATGGAATCCCTATAGAAACTCTTGATAGAATCCCAGAAGGAATTCCAGGTGGAATATCTAAAGACAATGCTAATGAAACCCCTGAAGGAACTCTTCTGAACTCCTGATGTAATTCCCAGAAGAGATCCTGATGTTATCCCTAGAAGAAACTTATGATGCAATCCCTCGAGGATCCAGGTGAAATGTCTGAAGAATCTTCTGATACAATCTCTAGTAAAACTCCTAATGGAATCTCTAAGGGAATTCCTGTTAAAATTTTTGAAGAATTTAATGATGATTCCTGAAGGAATTCCTGACGGAATCCGGAGGAACTCCTGATCGAACCCTTGTAGGTATTCCTAAAGATATTCCTGCAGGAACTCCAGAAGAAATCATTGGAGGAACTCTTGTTGAAATCCCTTGAAGAATTCCTTATGGAATCACTATAGGAACTCCTGATGAAATCCCTGGAGGAATTCCTGAGAAAATTCCTGATGGAACTCCTGATAGAATGGCTAGAGAAATTCTTTATGATATCCCTAGAAGATCCTGTTGGAATTCTTAGGTGACCTCCTTATATAAACTCTGGAGAACGTCCTAATAGAATCTCGGAAGAAATGCTAGCTGGAATCTCTGAAGGAACTCTTGGTGGAATTTTTGGAGGAACTCCTGATGAAATTCTCAGAAGAACTCTAATAGTAGCCCTAAATGTACTTCTAATAGAATCCCTATTGGAATTCCTGATAGAATCCCTGGAGGAACTCCTGATGGAATCCTTGGAGGAATATAAAGATATTGTTGGAGGAACTCCTGATAGAGTCCCGATGAAATCTCTAGATGAACTCCTCATGAAATTTCTGGAGGAATTTCTGATAAGTTTCCTGAAGGAACTCCTGATAGTATCTATAGAGGAACTCTTGATAGAATCTTTTGAGGAATTTCGGGTGAAATCTCATAAGAAACTCTTTATGGCATCCCTGGAAGAACTCCTGATGAAATCCTTGGAGGAAATCCTAAATATGTTGTTGAGGGAGCTCCTGATGGAATCAATGGAGGAATTTCTGATGAAACTCATAGAATAACTAGTGATGGAATCTCTAGAGAAACCCCTGGTAGAATCTCTGGAAGGAATTCCAGGTGGAATCTCTGAAGGAACTGCTGATGGAATCGCTGGAGAAACTTCGAATGGAATTGCTAGAGATATTCCTGATGGAATCCCTGGAGAAGTTCCAGTTGCTATCGCTGAAGGAACTCCTGATGGAATCTCAGGAGAAATTTCTGATGGAACTCCTGTAAGAATCCCTAAAAGAATTCCTTATGATATCCCTAGAAAGAGTACTGATGAAATTCCTCAAGGAATTCCTGATAAGATCTCTGGAGGAAATCCTGATTGAATCTTTGGAGGCAATTCAGGTGGAATCTCTGAAAGGCTCTGGAGGAACTCCTGATGCAATCCCCAGAAGAACTCTAATGGAAGCCCTAAAGGTATTCCAGATAGTATCCCTATGACAACTCCTGGTGGAATCCTTGGAAGAACTCCTATCTACAGGGGATAGGCAAAATGATTGAGATAGGCAAAATTATAAGCATTTGAATAAGGCTGCAATTCCTGAAAGAACTTCTGATCGAATCTCTGGAGGAATTTCAGATGGAATCCCTGAAGAACTCCTGATGGAATCCCTAGACGAACATCTGATAACACCCCCAGAAGAATTCTTGATGGAATTCCTAGAGAAACTTCCGATGGAATTCGAAGAGGAACTCCCGATGGAATCCCTATAGCTAGTCCTGATAAAAATCCTGAAAGAACTGCTGAATGAAACCTTCGTGAAATTTATGATTGAATCTTTAGAAGTTCTTCTGATGGAATGCCTGGATGAAATCGTGTTTAATTCCCTAAAATAACTCCTGATTCTAGAGGCCTTCCTTAGCCGAGTGATCAGAGTCCGTGGCTCTAAAGGTTTAAATTTCCGGTCGGTCCAAAATCTTTTCGTAATGGAAATTTCCTTGACTTTCCTGGGCATAGAGTATCAACGTACCTGCCACACGATATATGAATGCGAAAATGGTAACTTTGGCAAAGAAAGCTCTCAGTTAAAAACTGTGGAAATGCCCATTGAACTCAAAGCTGAGAAGCAGGCTCTGTCCCAGTCAGAACGTAACGCCAAGAAGAAGAAGAACTCCTGATTCTCAGAGGAATCACTGGTGGAATCCCTGTAGGAACTCCTAATAGAATCTCATGAGGAATTCCAGGTGAACTTTTGGAAGGAATTTATAAAAGAATTCTTACAGGAATTTCTTGTTAAATCACTGGGCAAAATGTTGGTTAAATTTCTGGAAGAACACCTGGTAGAATTCCTAAGGATATTACAAGATAATTACCTGGAGAAATTCCTGGTAAAATTCCTGATGGAATCCCTGTAGTACAAATCCAGGTACAATCCATGGATGGATTTTTTGAATCACAGGTTAATTTGCTGATGGATTCTCTGAAAGTATTTCTGGAGAAATTGGTTGAGGAATAATTAAAGAATCCTTGGTGAATTTGCTAAAGAAAACGGTTAGAGATAGTTGGAAACGATAGTGAAATATATAGAAACAACTCAAGACCGTGCATTTGAAAGATCGCTATGGCACCGACGCTGCGTAAATTCACGCATTTTGACTTTCCACCCATCTGCATCGGAAGTTCATGGGACGTCGAAGCTTCAATTTGACATGATGACGTCGGTGTTCGTGCAACATCCCTACAGACGGTACGATCGGATCGTCGAACATTTGGCTCCGCCCACCGGTGGTTTGAGCAAAATCAAACTCGTTTCGTCAACCGTCAAATTGGTTTCACAAACGGTCAAATTGGTTCGTCAAGCAGCATCACACACGTCTGAGCGTCTGTGGGGTGCATTACACATGCCTGTGTGTAAGTGGGCGGGGAAAATTTGTATGTATATACTTTGCTTGCATGTGTGGCGTGGCGCGCAAAGCAAAGCACATGTCAATCGTTACCTATAAAAAACCCGAGGAACGAACGAATGAGAATGAGGGAAAATAATCGGTTCGTTCTTTTTCCGGGTCACTTTTTGTCTGATCCATGCTGATCAATTGAACCGACTCTCACTAAAAAAGATCCACGGATCACTCGTTCTTTTGAGTGATCCAGATCTTTTGAACGGCACCGATTCTTTTTGCCCATCTCTAGTGTGACGATGGACAGGAAATTTTTCGAGGTGGTTGATGAGATCATCTTCCTCGAATCCTGAATAACGGCTGATAAAACGTATACTGTGAACACCAGATGAAAATGTGATCCTCTATGGACATGTAGCGTGGATCATGCTGGAAGGGGACCTGCAATCACTTGGATTGTTCGAACAGTGGTTGGTCTGGAGCATCTTTGGCGATGTGTAGGAGAATATTGTGTGCCGACGGAGATTGTACCATGAGTACGTCAGACTCGAATTCAGTATCCTGAAGGTGATAAAAGCTAGAAGAGAGCACTGGGCAGGACATGCTGTAAGACTACCAGACAACAATTCAACGAAATTGATGTTCGCTTCGAATCCGGTTGGAACAAGGAGGCGTTGAGCTCAACAAGTGTGGTGGTTTGATCAGGTGCATCTGGAGGTGATCTGGAGAGCGTGAACTGAAATAGAGATTGAAAAGACATAGTCAAGCACCGAATAATCACCAGGTATTCTATTAAAATCAATTCAAAGAAGTCAGTTAATCCCGAATAATCTTCTCAGAAGAAGTACAACAGGAACCACGGTAAGGATCCTATTGCCAAAGTGCCAAAGTGTGCTAGTACAGTATGGCCCATAAAAAAATGCGAAAATTGTTTGAACGTGAATATAGCATCCACAGGCGTTATTTTAATTGTTTTTGATAGTGCATGTAATTTCTGATTATTGTAGTATATTCTGACACAACTTCGCTATCCAGGACAATTTTTGTCATATTTTTCTTACTGTCCTAAAAAATGTAATAAATCAAATAACTTCGAAGGGTTTTTCCGCCCAAAGCTAGAAACAGCGTCTGATTGTCGTATACTTTGATGATAAACTTTCCACCTTCAAAAATCACACTTTACTGTTGAAAATTTTAGTTTGTTTGGTATCAGAGGATGGAGGAGTTCTTAGAGAACGTGTTCTTCATGATCACAATAAAATATTTTGCCAGGGTCATAGTTTTGAGGGCATTTGCGTCTTATAGGTTTGATATGCCTTTTTTTTTTGTTAAACTTGAAATAAAAATTAATACGGAGGCCTATAACAAATTTTTGAGGATAAAATTTGTTTCTTCGATTAGAGACAACTTATATCAATACTAGCTCAAAGGTTTTGAGCAAAACGGAGCCGCTTATCACATTTATATGAAGGTTCAATCAAAGCTCTCCAAAATGAGCCGTTTTTTCGAAAATATGTTCAAGTCTCCAATTACCCATGTATTAACCGATTCTATCATTTGATATGGGCGTTTGCTGAAGACAAGGCCTGTCAATAATCTCACGCCATCGTTGATGTTTTAGAAGCTTTCATCACACAGATATTGAACTCGACGTCCGCATGATAAAATTTGAAGGTATGGTTCCAATTTCTCTCTGGTAAGGTGAAAGTAACAGATAAAAACCATGTCCAAGGCGAAAAACTGCGTCTAAATAGATTAAACAATACAAATAATGACTAATATTTATGTTTCATTCACATTTTCTATGTAAAAACTACCGCATTTTTTTATGGGCCATACTGTATAAGGTCGATGATAAAATAATTGATATCTTTACTTCTTCCTTTTTTGTAATAGAAAAAGCAATATTCATTCCTAACTTTTTGTATATCAGAATGTTACAAAGTTACATCGCACTTAAGCATTCAGAAGGAAATGAAAAGGTCTAATCAAGCTTGTTTCTGGTCATATGATTTCGCCAAAGATCTCGTGCTCCAAATTCAAGTGAAACAAAGTAAAAGTTGTCTATAAACAGTCCAATATATCAACCTAATCACCCGTTTATCCCAGCTCCACCTCAACTAAACCTACAGAGATAGAGGACTAAAGTGAAGGACACTCGCAAAGGTAAAAATTTATCAATCTGAAATCCCATTTAGCAACCGAGAAGAAAAAAAATATCCCAAATCAAGCACGTCCCACAAGTTAGTTAGTCGTGGAACAGCAGCAGGAATCTCGTCGTTCAAGGGGCAATAATCCGCCAATATGGTGGGTCATTTTTCAAATCCTCAACGAGCTGTGGCACCCATATCCGGGCGACACTTGCTCCGCTCTCCCTCATAAAACAACTCGAAAATCAAGCGGTCAGCTCGCCAATCTGTCTTTCGGCAGGTATCGATTGTTTCGTTTTCACTGGTTCCGTTTGATGCCCTGGGATGTGCGACTCCTTCATCGCGTTCCGACTTTTCCCGCCCAGTCGTTTTCCGTCCATCACGCACAGTGGCCGCAATCCACACAAATGTTGGACAAAAATAAAAATGTCACTTAAAACGGTCAAAAATCCTAATTCTGTGACGACACCTGATTTTTTAAAGTGGCGAACTCACCAAGGGTGAAAAGCTATTCATATAAAAATAATTAAATAACTAAATAATAATAATTGGAGTTTTTAAAGTTATTTCATTTAAATGGTTGGTGAAACAAAAAAGATCCATATTCCTTCCATTTTAACTGATTCCAACTGATTAACAGACATTACTTCATATGGATGTTGGTCCGGAACTACAAAAGTTACTCGCATTATCAAACATACCCTGTACAAAAGAATTTCAGGCTTTCATCAATGAAAGAATTTGCAAATTTATTAATTATGAAATTAACCAGCTTTGGGCCTCCGTGCATCGTGGATCATTGCCATCGTCCCAGTGCTCTTCTGGGACGGATAAAAAGCAATTCAACAGACTACAGTTAGAAGGTAACTTTTTTTCCCTTTTCGGATGTGTTGTTTTTGTGAACCATCTCACGTGTGTGGCCCCCATTGGCTTCGGCTATTTGTGCCTCACTAATAGCTATTTGATTGCCATTGGGCCCGGGCAGCGTAGTCTTTTCGCTATCCATAGTTCGGAACTGGACAATGACCGATGTGCTCGATAGAACTCAATCGAGTGATTGGAAGAGGGGTTTTTTTTTTGGAAAAACTGACAATGAAGTGCTTTTGGACAATGTGCTGGAACATCTCATGGGCTGGGGTGATTTTAATCTGTTTTGAACTAAGGTGTTTTTGATTGTTTTCAGAACTTTCGTTAAAGTGAATGATCGTTAAAAAGAGTTTATGTTACGATTGATGACCGCATATAGAAAAAGGATTAGACTTACCATCGAAAGCCGTACCGTAAAACGGGGTAACTTTGATAATGCGGATAACTTTGATAGTGCGAAACCCACAACATATTAAACGAAATAACGAAGTTGTTAATCTGTTAAGCAAAACGAATGCAAAATTAAAGAGTATTAGGGTAAATCGCTAATTGTTGAACGCTACCCAAATGTTGAACGATCTGTACAAACCATGTTAAAACAGGAAATTGAACCATTTTCAAACAGTTTCAATAAATTATACAGATTATTTTGTAAGTTAGCTGTACTATTGGACACAATAAATTTAATTAGCACATCAATTTCTGAAACGAAATATTTATTGAAAATTTTTATCGATAGGTGAAACGAAAATTTAAATTCTCTTAAAAAATAACTTAAGCTGGGGCTGCTATAAAATAAGCTGTGTGGTAAAACATACTACGTATATTGGGTTAAGCACCTATTCACGATATCAGTAAAAGTCTACTTTAGTTATTTTCTAAACATCCGTACAATTTACTCGTATCTATCAATTACATAAAATCATTTGCAATTGCACTTTCGTTTCACGTACATTTTCCATTTGTTGAACACTAGCATAACATGAAAGGCTTGGTTTCATCAACAGTATAGCCAGATTTTTTATTTTCGTACCAAACACCTATATTGAAATGGAATATTGCATTACACAATATATTATTTTTTTTGCTTTAAATATCTGTTGAATAATTATTATAAAAAAATCCTATAATGGTGTATGTTGCAATGGTGAAAAACGCGATTCAGAAAAGTATAATTAATTGCATCCCATTCCCATAGCCATTCTGATTCTTTTTTATTCGAATTTCACTATCTTCACAATAGCATCAATGCCATCACCGTTTGTTTGTTTACACCATGATTGAAATTACGCATCGGCAGCCGATTTATCCGGAGTATAACCTCAATCTCGCGATTGATGCTGTAATGTCGAAAATAATGTACATAAGGAGAAGCCGCTAAAGTCTATGGAGTGTCGTAGGGGACGATTCACTTCCGTTTCAGCCCAGAGTGGTCAGGGAAAGTGCTTCGCGGACCTAACCCTGGCCTCACAACCGACGAGGAGCGCGAACTTGCAAGTTGAATGAATGCGGGAGTAAAACTATAGTATAGAACTATCTTTTTAAATATATATTTTTTCAATTAAAAATGGACATTACCGTGCTAAAAATGTTACAGAAATAATGTTAAACAATCGTCTACGGTGTTGAATGCTCTTTAGCAACCTTCCTATCAAAATTTCCATGAAAATCAAATAACAAAAAAACGTCTATCTTAACCGTTCAACATTTGGCGATTTACCCTAGTATGACACTTCATGGCAAAGCTGTTTTCGTTGGAATCAAGTGCATTTGAGTATTTATATGCAAATATTGAAAATTTATAAGATTTTAGCACTTTTGCTACGCTTACAAACAATCTGTTCTACGATCACTGTTTGATGAAGTCATAATGAGTTTGTCACTTATCCTTGACAACCTAGTTATAATAGAACATGAATTCGGTCACAAATCTCTTAACGAAAACCATTTTTACAAACTGGGACCATTTTTGTAATCTAAGTCAGAAATTTTCATATAGCGTTAATTGCCTAGAGGTATGCAACGCTCTATAAATGTTCGTAATTCGTTCAATTTTGTTCGATTTATACTCCATTATCAAAGAATAGTACAAGTACAATCGATAGCTAGGATGTCAGTACTTGTTTTAAAAATATAAATTGTAATTCTTGGAAACAGATTGCATAAATATTGAAGTTTTCTTCGAAAAATCTATTTAAGTTACCCCGTTTTACGGTACATCAGAGTGGATACATATTAAACTTCGCTTCATAACATATTATGGGAATCACAGTAAAATCTAAAAAAAATAAGTAAAATTTGTGGAAAAACAACAATTACAATACATCTTAGTTCTTCCATATCAGTCCCCCAAGCATTTTTGAAAAAGTTTTCTTGATTGAGAAAGCTTTCGAAATCCTGAATAACTTGCCAGGGTCAAATTGAAAAAATTTGTATTCAAAATTTTTGTTTACTAATTGAGTAAAAGGTTTTTATGTTTTTTCAGATCCTGTTATATAATTTTCATAGCAGGATCGCGCGTGCGATGAAGTTGCCTTCTCCTCACGATTTTAAGACGGATCAAGAGTTTAAGATTATCGTCTATGATTACGGATTCGAATTTTGCGTCACATTCAGGTATCGCAAAGTCTCTTACTTCAACAAAGGAATTTGTTAAAGCTTCGAAAGCATTGTCAATATTAAGTCTTGTTTGCAAAAAAAAAGGCAAAATCTAGATTACTATAGATGTATTGCCTTGTTTCATGTGTATTCCAGTCGACTCGAAAATAATTTTATGTGGAGCTGACAGGATTGAGAATCGCTTTATGGGATACTTGAAATTTAACAGGGACATGATTAAAATCAAAGGCAGCGTGAGTAACCAGTTAGCTACAAAGGTGAATATAGTAGCAGGCTGACCATAAGGTAACAAGATAAAAACGGTACAAATGAAGAACAAAAACGGGACATTTCGAAAGTCAGGATTTGTTTGAAAGTCTTTAGTCTTTAGTATTATGAACATTATTTATAAGTGCCGTAAAATGGAGTGTTAAGATTCCATGAAGTGTTAAGGGATTGAACTTCAAAACCAACTTTGACAAATCACAGCATCAATCCTAAGCAAAATTTTGAAGCAAATAATAGTCAAACCAAACACCGGCAAACATACCGGGCCGATATAAGCGATTTCTCCCAAATTGGATAAGCTCCTAGCAATACGACTTGTCACATGTGCTGATTAGGGTTATCCGTTCGAAAAAAAAAGGAATTTAAAAGATTTTCGCCGATGATGTGAAAAATAATCAAATTGTAGTTCCCCAGTTCATCAATAACACACCGGGTATCGACTATTTTGTCCGTGTGTTTGGAAAGCCGCGCAATGCCACCAGGATCTTGTAATTTTCTAGGTCGATATATAATCAAATTTCTGAAACTATCGCCGGGAGCCATCTTGGGCACTGTCATATTTTGTATTACATGCACAAAATATGTTGAGCTTGGCCCTAAAAAGCTTATTGAAGGACTTAAACTTCAATCAACTCGTGAGGCAAAACGCCCACCCCTATTTGAAGTTATGAGCAAATTAGAACCTTACAAATGTACATTTTTCGCATACCAAGTTTGGAGTCCTCAAAATTGAAGATGCATGATACTCCCAAGCTACTTCTGTTGGTTCCCTGTGCAATTTTCAATCAATCACGGAGTAGCAACTTCGAATTGTACGACTATCAATGCTAATGCTTATGCAGGCAGCAAGCCTGCTCCAAAAATATATCAGAAAACTGTTGTAAAACAAAATTGGAACATTATTTGCAACACCAGTGCATGCTCAAATTTTTAACATGGTCCAAAAAGAGTCCAGTGATTTGGACCACCGGTGAAGTTGCCCTTAAAATAAAAGAAATATATATGACTCGCATATTAAGCTTCATTGAGTTGATACCGTTTTGATTCATATTACGGACAGCTTCAAATTACGGACACTCTCGTTTGTATGGGAAACATTTCACACGAAATGTTTCAATTTTCGCCGTCCAAAAGTTCTCATTTTCGAGGCTCGCTTTATTAGATTTTTTCCATAAATATCATTGCAAATTTATAATGCCCAACTACCTTAGACGTCTCTTAAGTGGTTGAACGATTTCAATTGATGATTTGACTGTTCCATTAATGATTATCATGAGCTGTCCGTAATTCGAATCAAAGCGTCCGGAATATGAGGCAAAAGTGAGGGAGCATCCGGAATAAAAATCATGAAAAGGCCACACGTTTTGATTTATTTAAAATTATTCAAGTTGCGGACGCGTATTCTTTACCCACCATCCGAAAGTTAAGGGCTTCCGACGCTCGATAACGCCAAAAAATCATACAGAATGATTTATTTTGTATGGTCCAAGCTGGGTTATACTTCACTGTGGCCTTAAGTGTCCGTAATATGAATCAAAACGGTACTAGTATTTTATTGTAAAATGCTTCTAATCGTTTCCGCGATGCAAAATGTTGGTATTATTTATGTGTAAAGTTAGTTATGTATTTGAAACATGTACTCTTGATCAAAGCCTCTTAAAGACACAATAATGATATCCGAGAAAGTTCCATACCTAGAACAAGAATAAAAATCTGCTGTCAATACTTAAACATAGATAAAGGTACATTTGTTTGACAACCGTATAATTTTGCCAGCACAAACAAGAATATGCTATCATACCTACAGTGTGTACCTATAAAAAGATACCATATATAAGGGGCCACATGCTCTTTCACGGCATCAATCGAGTCTAATCGTAGACAATCCATTGTTATTTCTATTAATATTTTTTTAATTTTCACGTTCTACTGTTAAGTGGCCTAAAAGTTATGTCTTTTATAATATCTGGTTTTCTGTTTCCAATGTCTTAGTGAGCTTATCGTTGAAAGTTATGATGTAGACTTCGTCCATTGCGATAGTTACTACTAGAAGCATCTAATCGTGAAGATTTTACTTGAAAATAAATTCCCAAGAATTTAGCAAGCTCTTGTATTTTTTGTATATTATATGTAGAACCTACTGACTCACCCGAGGAAGGAGTTTCCTTTGACGACGCCAAAATGAAGATAGTGGTGAAACTTGTTCGTCAAACACCTTTTCTTCTGCAAGATCCGTTACTGGAGACTTCTGGTTAATCATAATCATGCAATTCATGTAGATCTTCATCTTTTCTGTAATCCACCGAACTCCATTCGAATGAAACTTGGTCATGAGACCATGGCCAATCGAGCGTAAATTTGTCCTTACTGATTTGTGGCCGTCCAGTCCGAAGGGGTTACAGCATAGCGAATAGTATTCGTAGTATTGAACTTTGTCCATTTCAACAGCTTCGGTAACAACGAGTAATATACAGCTGACAACACTTGCACTTTCTCACTGCTCTTTGTTAGTTTTTTTTTGGTAAACTTATGATTCTCAAGTCATTTCAATGCTTTTACCAGAATTGGTAAATATCTAATTGCCATATTGTCTACCCATTGATTTAACTGTCAATTTTGTAGTTACCTAACAGGTAGCTGAAAAAATGCTTACATTATGATTGAAGAAATCTTTGTTTCTTTCTTTCTATGCTGTTTCGTTCATAAGATGTTTTGTTTATAAACTTATAAATTTGAACAGCTCATCTTGGCAATATTTGGTCATGTTTTAGGAACGAAAAATGAGCGTATTTAAAAAATGTTTAGGATTGGATCTTATTGATCGTTCTTTTCAAATATACTTTGTTTGTAAGCTGGAATAGCTAATCGGGTTATCATTATTTATTTTCCTTAACGGTGAAAAATGTTCTGGGAAACTTATTCCATTTCAAAAAATCTCAAAGTTTTCAGAAAATTTGATTCCAATTTGACAAAAAAATGTTTCTGTGACGCTTTTATCTTCAGTTACGATTTTCGAACGAAAAGACTTGTACGATAAACCTGGGCATTTTTCACAAAACTATGACCAAACGCAGGAATTAAAAAGTAGTACATCTTAAAAATTTCAGTGAAATTCTGTTCTCAAAAATTTTCTTTGAAAATCTTACACTTTCATTTTCATAAAAACAATTTTGTTTCTAAGTTGCTTCTTTCTTGAGCTATGATTTTTCAAAGAAAAGGCTCAAAATGGCACATTTGCACATTCTTTACAAAATTGGCCATAACTCTAAAACGAAAAAAAAAAATACCATTTCAAAAATTTCAGCGATTAAAACTTATGAAATTACCTTCTCAAAAATATTTTTTTTGAAAATTTTCCATGAGTTGGAGTATAGTTTTTCCGGCTTTACTTTACAAATTTTCTCAACGGTGGAAAATTTGATGGAAAACTTTTTCCAGTTATTTATTTTTATTCCTGAGAAAATTTGCTTTCATTTTCATTAAAAAAAACTTTGTTTCTATGATGTTTCGTTCTTGAGTTATGATTTTTCAAAGTAAGTAGGGTCAGGGGAAAACAAAAAAAATCCAACTGAGTTTTCCGGGAAAATAGGCGACCCTGACTTTTTCTCAATTTTTTTTATTCATATATTGATGAGCCCTGCCTGTGGAAAAAGTTTCATGAAAATCTGAGACCTTTCGGCCCAAACCCGTACGGAAATAAAAAAAAATCTCCAACTATTTGATAGAAAACAGGTTTGTTTATGCGACCATTATTAAAAAAGAGCATAAAATAAAGTTTTTCACTTCTGAAATCGCTGTCTTCCTTAACACGGGCAAATTGCCCCCAGTCTCCCAAAATGAACTTCGTCGCTCTGCGGAAAGTTCCTGCAGCGTCTCTGCTTTTAGAACTGTTCAGGTTGACCAATTGGATGCCGGGATCGGTCTAGGAACTCCGGTTGGAGAATTACTTCCGGTGTACTGGCTCCCCTACACACTAAGCTCTTACGGTGAATTTCACCGTAATCTCAACAGCTGAACAGTTCGGTGAAATAAAACACCGTAATTCCGTCGAAATTTTACGGATTCCGGTGATTTTTAACGGGATACTGTAAAAATTTACCGTACTCCGTTAATTTATTTCACCGAACTGTTCAGCTGTTGAGAATTTTACAGGAATCCGTAAAATAATTTAAGTGTGTACGACCCAAAACTGGTGATTCGTTACGATCGGTGTTACTCGGCTTAGCCGCTAACGGCGGAGCAAGTCTACTCTGTCTAAGAATTCCCAGATGGAAGAATGTCTCTAGAACCGACGATTAGGGGGGCTGGGGGCAAGAAGGACACCTTAAGATATAAAGGTTCAAATCATGGTTGATTAGCACAATTTTTGAAGATTATTCCAGTGTAAGGGCAAGCTCACCTCTTGTTCCAAATGATGTTATCGATAGATTTCAAAAATATAAGAAACACATGATGATTTGAGATTTTTGAAAATGTCCCTTCTTATGATGTTTTTAAACGAGGAACGGGGCAAGAGTACCACTCGTATGGGGCAAGAAGACCACCAGAGCAAAATGCCACAAATTTTTTATATTATTATTTCCCCACCTAAACGATAAATTGTAGAGTAAGTAACGATAAAAACTGAGGGATAAAAGTTGACTTATAGTTAAAAAGTAATTTTACGAAATTATTTTAGTTTTCATCTTATTTGACTGTAACAATAAAAGTAAAAATTTTCAGAAATCATTTTGAACGTCCAAGATGGTTTATTTTGATTTTATTTAGTAGGAAACATTGATTTAATGCAATATTAAACAAGAAAAATGAAAGTTCATTTGATTTAATATGAGAAAATTGCGGTGTCCCTCTTGCCCCATAAGACATACTGTTATTATATATGTAAAATTTAATGTCAAAAGGACTTTTTCGAAAAAAAAATCCTCACAAGTATATTAAACAATTGTAAATCATCAATACTGTGCGGAAAAATCAATACGTTTTGTATTTATTGGGAGTCAAACCTTGTTTTCCAGTCTTACATTCTTATAATATTTCGCATATTTTGCGTTGGTGAGTTAAAGACGTTTTTCTAATTTTTGTACTAAACATTGTTAACTGTAATATTTACACAACCCTCAATTAGTACTCAATTTATACTTATCCTGCGTTAAACATCAAAAAATTGATTTGAACTACGTGAAATTAGAGGTGGCACTATTGCCCCGGGTGTCCTTCTTGCCCCATGTCCCCCTACCCATTTTTTCTTGCTCCGATACTGGCCGGTACATACACAGCAAAAATTTGTGAATATTAAGCAGCACGCAATTTGGACATCGACGGAAAATTATGGCAAGCATTTGAAAATTACAAGCCTTACCAACAGCTGAAGCAAATAAGACCATCTGTCAACCAATCAGGGCCCTTCCAACTATATTTCAGTTAAATCCGCTAGAAATTTACATGAATCTGCCACAAAACAAACCCAGCCACGTTCAACAATCACGCGACCGAGAGAACGCTCCGCATTGGTGACTGCTCTTTCAATCACTTCTCGATGAAACCGCTTACCGTCGAAGCAATTCTGTAATACACTTATTTTACGCAGAACTTGTTCAACTTTTGCCAGTCACTTACTAAGGTAGTGAAACAGCCGAGAGAGCTCAGGCGTGTAGCTATCGTTCCAGAGGTCGCGAGTTCAATTCTCGTTAGGAACTTTTCTTTATACATTCATCTAGTTTGGCAGCTAATTATAGCTCATTTTCAAACCAGCAGCAATGTAATTTTAAGATTGCACATAAATATCCATCATATATGATGGAGTCCTTTTGTTACATTCGACTCGCTATAATTTTACAGGTTTCGTTCGTACTGTGCACGATAAAACTTGCACCAGGATATGTATTAGTCTCCTTCGATGTCGTATCCTTGTTTACGAACATACCAAAGGATCTGATACTAAGAGACATCATCATGAACTGGCACAACATCAAAAAGTTCACCAACATCAACCTGGACCTTTTCCTGGAAATTATAGAATTTTGCGTCGATAATTCATACTTCTGTTTTCGAGGCAAGTTCTATATACAAACTTTTGGAACAGCCATGGGGAGTCCGCTTTCTCCAATTTTAGCTGACTTGGTCATGGACACACTACTATCCACCGTCTCCAGACTCGTGCCCTTTGCTATACCAATCCTCAAAAAGTTTGTAGACGACCTGCTGCTTGCACTTCCAGCAGATCAAATCCAAACAACACTAGATGTCTTCAATAGCTACAATCCACACCTACAGTTTACAATAGAAACAGAAAACCAGCTACAGTTACCATTCCTCGACATGCTCATCAAACGGAACCACGATCAAACACTCAGCACAAGTTGGTACAGCAAACCCATCTCCTCAGGACGATTGATGAACTTTCATTCATTTCATCCGACGGCTATGAAAATGAACGTAGCATGCAATTTCATTAACCGGGTCACAAAATTATCGACGAACCACAACGTAGAGCATCAAAAGCAGGTCATCTTTCAACATTTACGCCGAAACAACTATCCATCAACTCTAATCAATAGAATGACATGCCGCTTCCAACCACCGTGCCTGCAAAATACCAGAACAAGTCAAAATTCTCAAGCAACTATTACATCACCCCACAACTTCCGAATATCATACAACCGCCCAACCAACAGCAAAACTCCATCGAAACCCAAATGCAACCAGAATCTTCTAATCCGTCAACGAATGATGTCAACAACTCCAACATCAACCCACCACAGGACAACATACAACCATCTCCGATGCTCTACAGATCAGTACCGTTCATACCACAACTATCCACATCCATAGCCCATAGCCTAAAAAACGATTACCGCCAGGTAAAGTTAGCTTATCGTACAATCAAAACCACAAAAAGCTAACTAAGACCAGTTAAAGACCCAATATCAAAAACACAACATTCTAGAGTAATATACAGCATCCCTTGCAAAGATTGTGACAAAACATACATAGGCATGACCAGAAACCAACTCAAAACTAGACTAAACGGACACCAAACCCACATTAACAAACATCAAAGATTAAAAGAAATCGACACCACCAGCACAAGACGAGATAAACAGACTCAAAGAAACAACTGCATTGATGAACCATACTATCGAGGAGGGACATGTTTTCGATCTGACCAAAACAACTATTCTTGACCACTGTCGGAGAGCAACAACTCTCCCTATCTTAGAAATGTGCCATATTACCAATAACACCAATACAATCAATTATAGAACAGACGTAAACAACCTAAATACAACATATGCAGGCATACTACACACTCTCAATAACAAACGAAATAAACGAAATAGACGAAATCTACAAACAGATACAACAACCCGACATTCACCATAAAAAAGCTCAAGTTACCATAAAAAAGCTAGACAACAGAAATTCACCATTTTGAACCAACCGTTTGTGATTGTAATTATAACTGTGACCAAGTGACCAATATTAACTGTTTCCAAAATTAGTACAAATGTAAGTCCAAAATTAAGAAAATTATGTAAAAAATTGACACATATCATTGTAAAATTTCAACAGAAGCAAAATTATGAATACTCGACACGCAGAACAGCTAAATCAATAAGGACAAAAACGATAGACCATGTAAGACAAATTAGACTAGACTAACAAAATTTAAAACTAATTATATATTTGTACAAAACAGTTTTCCATAAGCATAAGCATAAGCATAGACGGCCGTACAATTCGTAGTTGCTACTCCGTGATTGACCAGAATAATCGAAGTTGCACAAGGAACCAAGAGATGTAGCTTGGGAGTAGCTTTCCATCTTCAATGTACACTTTCGAGAACTCCAAACACACGTGGCGCCGGCCACGTCCTTACGGTCATCGGGGAAGGGAAGGAATGTTAGTGTGACACCCATTGTTACTAGAGACCGAGATCACCTCTGCATCTCCATGGTTGTCATGGGAAGGAGTTTTGTTAGTGGGAAGGGATCATAGCTACATGATCAGGATTCACCTTGGTAAGTGATGTGATTCATGCAACCTAAGTTTAAAAAGTCACCTATCAGTACTCTAAAGACAACATGAACAAACAGTACGTCAACACTCCCAGCGTCGAACCTTCCAAAGGATATTTTCTATGATGATAAAAATTAGGTAAAACGAAAGGTATGGGGTTTTTTATGTTAGTGTACAAGAGTATATGTCGACGCTTACAGCGACGAACTGTTCATATTTTGTTAATCAATTCATTTAAGTAAAATTCCCATCGTTGTCATGATTAAAATACGTTTCATATTTCCTTGCACCTATAGTGCCTATAACCCCAGTAACACACATGTTATAATTGTGGATTATCAACTGCTATATGACCAAAACTAGTCATATATAAGTTGATAATACACAATTATAACATGTGTGTTGCTCGGGTAATGGTGGATCAGTACTCATAGTAGAGGGTCCATAAGAAATCAACAGTTTGCGCAACTGAAGGAATAATTCTTAAAACATACCTCCACTAAAGGAACAGTGTTCCTTTTAATGGTGCAAGGCTTTTTGCAGAGAAAATTGGAATAAATGTTTTAGCAGTTTTCCATAAAGTGCACCCCTAATGGTACATTTGCCCTATCATGAACATGGAACAATCTCACCAGTTGGAAGTCCATCCTCGATCGAAAACAAATATCTTTTCGCTTTAGAACAACGCGGACCGGACACGATTGATTCCGTCGCTCATCCCACAGGAGCATGCAACGGAATAAAAATACCACAAACTACTGATGCGATTCCACTTTCGTAGAAAAAAATACTCCGAGAACGCACAAAATAAAAAACGACAGTGAACGCAAACTAAAAATAAAACACAGCGGTACTGCGCCGCAAACGAACACGAGCTTGGGCCTTCGTAACACAAACAAAATTCAAAAATATATTACAAAAAAATCAAAGAAATGATTTCTAGAAACGTGAATTGTTTTTCGAAACAAACAGATGAATCTACCCAGTTATTTTCCTCAGCAAAAATTAGTAATGAATAGTAATTTATCACTGTGGCAGCATCATCTGTAACGCATACATGAAATATTTCATGTTATAATCCTAGCGCTTTTTGTTCAACCGTCATGCATGCATTACATGGCATCACTACCGTTATTATGCATGTTATAACACTGCATTACCATTCCCAAAATATTGTGATCTCCTATCAGAAAATTGCAACTTCACGGCGGTCACTTGTCCATAACAAAATATTTGCAAGATACTTAGCATTGGGGCTCATGCCGATCTCGTCAATGTCGCTGCCATCATCCATCACATTATCACACTCACTTATTCGCCTCTGGTGCATTGGTGACACGATCATCATATGAACAATCTCCTCGGTTGCATCTAGTAGCACACTACGACAAACATAACACCGCACACGCAACCACATGAAATGAAATCATTTTTTTCGGCCGCAAATCCCAAACTTCCAAAATCACACCCTTGGCTGAATAAACCATTCAACGCACTAATTCTTCCATTCATCATGAAAAAGTCCATCTTTAGCAGCAGAATCACACTAAAAACCGGAATATATTCGTACAAAATACACCAATTTTTCAATTAATTGTTTGAAACGAAATACAACCACGACTGCAGCATAGCAGTGCTGCCAACTCATCCCTATTTGTACAAAACAGTTTTCCCTTGAAAAAGGCCACAACAAATGGCCGAAACGTCGGGCAAAATAAATTAAAATGTTCGCTGATTAAGACTGAGATAGCCGACAACCAAGAATTTACGTTTTCAACTTCCAGTCGCAACCCCCAATAAATCTATTATTATCGACATTGTCACCAGAGCAGAAAAAATTGGACTCAAGGTTCATTTCGCCACATCCGATTGCGGCCCAAATAATATTAAGATGTGGAATGATTTTGGCCTAAAACATTCGAAAGATAATGTTTTAGATAGCGGCGCACCGAAGCATGTTCTAAGGGAGAACCAAAACTTCGAAGTTCTTCCGGATGTCACTCACGTATTCAAGAGCTGCGTCCACGGATGGGTGAAAAATACATGTGTGTACTTACCTAAAGAAACAGTGGAAGAAAATGGGTTAACAACAAATGTGGCTGATATACACTGTTAAAAATAATGAAGATTACACGTCATGTAAACTTCATTTAGGCAATGTAAACATGGCGTCATGTAAATTTATGTCTGAAATCATGTAAAAATGTGTTATATGTCATGTAACCACTCAGGATCCTGCTGCATTACATGACATATAATCGAAGTTTACATGACATATCATGTAAATATCCATGATATTCCACGCTCCAATTATGTGCATGATATGTCTCAGAAATTTACACGTTTCGTTCGAACTGTGTATTCCACCTCAAGGACCTGGTCGATTTCGAGAATGGAAAAGGTTTGAAAATGGCCACCCGTTTGACTCACAAGAAAGTAGATTTTCTCAACTGCAACAAATTGGATGCCATGAAAGTATCCTATTCCTACAAGCTGGTAAATCATGATGTAGCCACGGCCTTGCGCTTCATGAGAGCTGAAACAGGTAGGACAGAACTTCTCGCCACAGCACTGTGGATTGAAACAGTTTGGCGATGGTTCAAACTGATGACCTCTCGCCGGTTCGAAATAGCCCTGAGTTTGAAAAAAAAAAATTGATGCATACAAGGCAGCAATTTCATTTCTACGATCGTATGGCACATTTATATTCAACTGCCGGGTCCGGATGAAGAGACTATGGAAACCATGGCAGGCTGCCTCTATATTGTGCACAAATTCCATACTCCGACTTCAACACTTTTTCTTGTACAGTGAAAACTATCCAGTGTATACAGCTAGATTTACCCAGGACTGCGTAGAAAATATTTGCTCATTGCTGCGATTTAACCCTTTGGGGCCTGATTTTTTCCAAGAACTATTAGACCTATACAGTTTTTTGAACGCCTTTCAATACTCTTGGTGCTCAAAATGCTAAACATAACAAGAAATGATGACAAATATTTTTTGGGAGGTGCTAGGTCTTCTTGGGGCCCAGATAGCCGTAGCGGTAAACGCGCAGCTATTCAGCATGACCATACTGAGGGTCGTGGGTTCGAATCCCGCTGGTCGAGGATCTTTTCGTAAAGTATCTTCGTACCTACCACACGATATACACATGCAAAAATGGTCAATCGGCAAAGAAAGCTCTCAGTTAATAACTGTGGAAGTGCTCATAAGAACACTTATCTGAGAAGCAGGCTTTGTCCCAGTTGGGACGTAACGCCAGAAAGAAGAAGAAGAAGGTCTTCCAAGCTGCTCTTGAGTTCATAACTTGAAGTCTATGCTTGTAATAACAACCTTGTTCATCATACAAGGTGATGAACTGTAATCTACCGTATATTCTGATCCTTCTGAGTGTTCAGCAAATATCATCAGATCATTTCGAATGTTCTAGATTATCTAACTTGTCGGGATGTTCAATACCGTAAAACGGGGTAACTTTGATAGTTTTTTCGAAGAAAACTTCAATATTTATGCATACTCTTTCAAAGAATTACAATTTATATTTTTAAAACAAGTACTGACATCCTAGCTATCGATTGCACTTGATAGATTGCCAAAAGATTTATTCTGAATGGATATATAATTTTTCATATAATCGAAAGTCGGTTTTCTGTTTTGGGGTAACTTTGATAATGGAGTATAAATCGAACAAGATTGAATGAATTACGGAACATTTATAGGGTGTTGCATACCTCTAGGCGTTTAACGCTGTATGGAAATTTCTGACTTAGATTACAAAAATGGTCCCAGTTTGTAAAAATGGTTTTCGCTAAGAGATTTGAGACCGAATTCATGTTCTACTATAACTAGGCTACCATGGGTAAGTGACGAACTCATTATGACTTTATCAAATAGTGGTCGTAGAACAGATTGTTTGTAAGCGTTGCAAAAATGCTAAAATCATGTAAATTTTTAATATTTGCATAAAAATCCTCAAATGCACTTGATTCCAACGAAAATAGCTATGACATGAAGTGTCATAATAATACTCTTCACTTTTGCATTCGTTTTTCTTAACTAATTGACAGAAACTTCGTTATTTCGTTTTGTATGTTGGGAGTCTCGCACTATCAAAGTTACCCGCATTATCAAAGTTACCCCGTTTTACGGTACATAAGATCTACAACGCGATGAGAGTCAGGATTTAGTGGTAATGAATTAATAACCACGAAACGAAGCACTTCCGAAACATGGTGTATTCGACAAAGTTTCCAGTCATAATTAGCGACATCTATTGGGAAGTATCCATAAATTATGTCACGTAAAAATATACTATTTTCAACCCCCCTGCTTTTCACCTTTTGTTTGAGAACAATTTGTGAAAACGTCAGTAGAGTCTAAATGCGTAAACGAGTAGAAACACGTTTTGAATATATGTGTTTGTCGACGAATCTTCTTCTTTTTTTCTTGGCATATCGTTCCCACTGGGAGGAAGCTAGCTTCTCAGCTTAGTGTTAGTTTAGCACTTCCACATTTATTACCTGAGATCTTTCTCAGCTAATGACCTTTTTGCATGGATATATCGTGTGGCAGGCATGCGCCCATACTCTGTGCCCAAGGAAGTCAAGACTCTTTCCTTTATGAAAGGATCCGGTAATCGTCATACAAATCTCGAGCTCTACTTCTTTTTTGCAATCGTGCAACACGACTATCCGTGTAGATTCGTCACTACTGTACTGTCACAGACAAACAGACGTAACACTCTTGAGAAGCTCTTGGTACATGCGTTTAACGATGAATTTGAATTTCATTTGACCGACGCGATCGTTCCACCAGAGGCGCTAGTGTTCGACCGCTTTGACTTTTGATAGTGTACGCGTTGCTGAATGATGCGAACAAAACTTACAGGCAATTCGTGTAGTAGTGTGCGTGTTAGGCAAACGTCAACTAAAAATCCATCATGGCAGACAGTGCTTCACGCGGTTCTTGCAACAGATGGCAGTGTGGACTATAAGACTATCCATGAGGACACTTCGCGATTGTCAACCCAATCGCCTCAAAGTGCAAGCACAGTGAACACTAAACTTACCGAAATTTCGTTAAGCGTCATCAGTGCTTACCAATATCCTTTGTTCCCCAAGCGATGATTGTCAAAAATTCATGGTAAACAAAAAAATTTAGCTGATCACAGCTGTCTCATGGATTGCCTTATTGTCAGTTAAGCACTTGGTAGACTCTTTGCCAAGGGTGCAAATTTTTCCGCACGCATAAGCTAACACTTCATGCGCATGCGCAGTGACGACATTATTTATCTCCACCTCTTTCTCTCATTCGGCGTTGCTCCGTATAGCCGATAGGCTTTAGAAGTTTCACGACACTCTCACCCAAATCTAGTTAAGAGTCTTCCATAGGGCACTTGGTGGGTTTGTTTAGGTGCTAAACGGCTTCATTTTATTCGGCTGGAAAATGCATCGTAGTGCGTTTTTCGTTTCAAACCGTTTCCCAGCCGAATCAAATGAGGCCATATGGCATGTCACTAATGCACTAATGTTTACACGCGTGGAAAAAGTCAGTCACAAAGAAAGAAGTAAACAGTTGGGATTTGTATGGCTGTGCAGTAAATTTTCTGTAACTGCAAAGCATCCGTAAATACGAGTAGATAAACATGTTTTTGTTTCTTATGTTTTCATGTCTTTTACCATGCCTTCGCCATATTTTTAAAACGACCAAGTGTGGATTTTCTAAATTTAACAAATCTGGGTTCAAGCGTTATCCAGATTTTTACAACTCCTAATAACAAAAAATGGGTATTTCTCAATCCCTGAAGTTTTGATGGCAATCGGATGAAAACTCGAATTTTGCGAATCAATTTTGTGTGTGGCAGTTTCATCGTGGACACCCTTTACTCTATGCCTAAGGCAGTCAAGAATATTTTCATTACGAAAAGATCCTGGACCGACCGGGAATCGAACCCGGAACCCGCAGCATGGTCATGATGAATACCCGCGTCTTTACAGCTTCGGCTATGGGGACCCTATATAACCTGGTAGATTATATAACTGAACTCTATTTAGCGAAAAAAAAACACTGCCACAAGGGCAGATTTGAAGTTCTGAGCTCCAGGATAGTTTGGAAAAGCTTTTGAGATTCTCAGAGGTCAATAGATTCCGTTTGAGTTGAAAATATTATTATTTGCAGCGTTGCCAGATCTACGGAAATTTTCGTAGATCTACAGAATTGAGCACTTTCTACGGATCCGTAAGATAATTCTACGGAAAATGTAAATTTTCTACAGAAAGCTACGGAAATTCTCATTATTCTACGGTAATTTACGGATTTTTCCAACGGAAATCTACGCTATTGCAATGCCGAGGATCTCTCCTCCCGCTTATCACTTTTCGTCTACGGAATGATTTCCAAAAAAAATCTGGCATCGCTGATTATTTCTAGCGCAAGCAACTACTGCTGTAAATTTCGAGAATTGAGCTTCGGGATAGTCTGAACGTCGTAGAATATGTAATGCAGTTAATTAATTAAATAACCATTTGGATGGGATTGCCGAATATGTCAATATACACTGATAGGCAAAATAAAGTGCCCACCTTACCAGTTTTCGAATTTCTCTCATTGATTTGGTTCAAATTAAAGTTAACACACTTAAATCTCTATTGATATTTTATTTTTGATGTTCTTTTAAAGTTGCACTTACGAAATTTTGATAAAAAAAGAATTTTACTCAAAGAAAAAAAAAATCAATTTGTATTGAAAAAAAAGTAGTGACAAAATAAAGTGCCCACTTCCTTCTTGGCCCCAGAGAAGATGATTTAAGAAAAATAAAAAGTAATTTAATAGTTAATGTGTCCTCCTTTGGCCTTAAGGACTTGCTGGAGGCTCTTCGGCATGCTTTTCACCAGGTTTTGTAGGTGTTGTGGATCTAGTTCTTCCCAGGCGCGCTCCAAGGCTTCAAAATAATTATTTTTGTTGGTAACACCAGTTTTTTCAACCCTGGCATCGAGAATCGCCCACAAATTCTCGATGGGGTTCAGGTCTGGGCTTTGTGGAGGCCATTCCAGCGGTTTAATCCGACAAGACCGGAAGAAAGACTTGGTCTTCTTTCCAGTTTGCTTCGGGTCGTTGTTCTAGAGAAATATGAATTTCTCTTCAAGGCCCGTCTGGATCAGCGAAACCTCCAGATTTTCCCGCAAGATGTTAATGTAGGAATCTGCCGTCATTGTTCCGTCGATTTTGACGTGGCTCCCTACTCCACTCCATGAAAAACACCCCCAGACCATCACATTTCCTCCTCCATGCTTCACCGTTCTTTGGATGTGGCGCTCTGCACCACACACGAGCCCGCCGCTTTCGGTTAGACAGCTCGAGCTTCAGGAGCGCCACATCCAAGGAACGGTGACGCATGGAGGTGTGATGTGATGAAATGTGATGGTCTGGGGGTGTTTTTCATGGAGTGGAGTAGGGAGCCTCGTGAAAATCGACGGAATAATGACGGCAGATTCCTACATTAACATCTTGCGGGAAAATCTGGAGGTTTAGCTGATCCAGACGGGCCTTGAAGAGAAATTCATATTTCTCTAGAACAACGACCCGAAGCAAACTGGAAAGAAGACCAAGTCTTTCTTCCGGTCTTGTCGGATTAAACCGCTGGAATGGCCTCCACAAAGCCCAGACCTGAACCCCATCGAGAATTTGTGGGCGATTCTCGATGCCAGGGTTGAAAAAACTGGTGTTACCAACAAAAATAATTATTTTGAAGCCTTGGAGCGCTCCTGGGAAGAACTAGATCCACAACACCTACAAAACCTGGTGAAAAGCATGCCGAAGAGCCTCCAGCAAGTCCTTAAGGCCAAAGGAGGACACATTAACTATTAAATTACTTTTTATTTTTCTTAAATCATCTTCTCTGGGGCCAAGAAGGAAGTGGGCACTTTATTTTGTCACTACTTTTTTTTTCAATACAAATTGATTTTCTTTTTCTTTGAGTAAAATTCTTTTTTTATCAAAATTTCGTAGGTGCAACTTTAAAAGAACATCAAAAATAAAATATCACAAAAGATATAGGTGTGTTAACTTTAATTTGAACCAAATCAATGAGAGAAAATCGAAAACTGGTACGGTGGGCACTTTTTTTTGCCTATCAGTGTATGTATCAATAGATATATGCGTTATTTTTGGTTAACGAAGTATCAAAATTTCGATAAATTGGTTAATAGTGCTAAAAGGGCTGGAGCGAAAATGTTATATTGATTATAATATAGTGTGTGATTATGTACCTAAATTCCCATTTCATTTCATTTAAATAGTTTTATAATTGAATTAACAATTCTCTTCCAGCAGACGAGTTACAAAATTACACTTGACCTTGGAGTATTTCCATTGTCCAGTGTAAGCCACGTGCAGAACACCAATTGTTATACGACATAGGCTCGTCCGACCCATTTGAAACTCATTAGCACTGAACAATTCGTCCCGCTATATAAACGATCACCGCCCAATCGAAAAGCATCATTCAACGATCGTTCTGCCATCGTCCAACTACTGCAGCTCAACATGAATCGCAAGACCGCTCTGATTTTGCTGGGTGCAGTTTGCCTGTTTGCCCTCGTGAACCAATCCTCGGCGGCCAAAGAAGATAAGACAACCGAAGCCCAGGCGGATGACAACAAGGAAGAAGGCCGAGGTGGACGCTGGAAGGGTCATGGTGGATTCGATTTCCGCAAAGAGGTGGAAACCATCTTCGACAAGTACGGCGTTGACACCAAGATCAGGGACAACATTCTGAACGACATCAAACAACGCATGGAAGCTCTGCACAAGGAGAAGGGAGGATTCCGAAAGATGCATCGCAAGAAGAAGGAAAATACCAGCGAATCAGGAGATGCAATCAAGGCTTGAAGGAGTCGTCTTCTAGATTAACGTTTGCCTGAAGGAAAAAGAATTTGTTGTAGCTTCAATATTGGTGTTTGTTGTTTTATGGATCCGTTTTCACCTTATAAGGTTTTGCTTTATAACACTAAATGTCTAATAAAGTAAACGCTCGGGACTGTCATCAAAAAGTGTCTAATCAGCGAATAATAGAAGTCAACCTTATTAGATGTTTCCACAATGTCCCATTTTTCCCCCAACGTAGTCTGGCGTTGAATCAAGCGTCATAAATCCCTATCAAGTGTTTTATAGTTTATGTCCCCCACTTCCACACAAATCCTACACTATACCCAGAATGCCATTCAGCTACATTGTTTCCCAAAACCAAAGGCTATAAAATCTACCTTGGACAATTCTCCGGTCACCCGATGCCTTGCGCTCTAATGCGATTTCATTCCGACCTAAGCCACCCACACCCTCGGCACCTTTGGCAAATCTCGGGCTATCTCTCGTTAATGCCGTCCCCTAGCTAAGAACAGCCTGCCGTATCAGCACCGAACCACAATGAGTAAGGTGTTTCATTCACATATTTTATCATCATCCTCATCATCGTTAGTCGTCATCATTTTCACTCCATCTCGACGTCGTCGTCGTCGTCGTCGTCGACGACGGAAGCCCTGTGTAGGTGGGTCCAGGTTTAAGGTAAAGGCATCCACCTATGTCTTCCAGCACCCACCCTTCAACGCCACAGGAGAGGAGTCTTTTATGTGCCAACTTTTCGACTTTGAAACCACCTACACACGTGCCGCACTTGATTCAGTAGCTTTTGTGAAGCACTACCGAGTCCCGGCATCGAATCGGTCCCTATGATCCTAAAGGTTGGTGACATGCTGCTTGGGAAGCTGAGCTACCTACCTTCTCTGCAGTTATCCTCTGGGTCTAAGTGGTAAACTGCTCACACACGCTCGATTCTCAATTACTGCCTGCCCGGTGTGGGAGGACGACTTGGATTAGGTGGAGGGGGACAAATGTCCTTCGTCCTCGTGTAATGTAATGTGTAAGGAAGGAAATGGGCCACATCAGCTAAAGGTGAAACTATATCATAATTTTTGCTGAGCTGTGATTCATTCCCTGCGTCGTCGTCATCGTTGGCATCGTTGGGTCTACCTTCTATTCATTACGAATTTCTCTGCTGAATAGAATGGCATTCTTGAGGTTTTGTTCACAGAATAACATCTAGGATTTGGTGAGAAGATGGTGACTTGCAGTTTATGCTATTGCGATTAAGATGAGGAAGGCAATATTTTTCTCACAGAAAGTATCCATTGTAATAAATGCTTGCTTTAAGGGAATTTCCCGATACGAGAATAGATTTTCTAAAGAAATCAAACCAACAAGTCCATACCGGTAAAGCATACAACATGACATGCCTGGAAATGAATTGCAAGATCATAAACTTGTTCTTAAGACCAAATAATCAATGTCCTGGTGATAAATAGATACAGACATTTTATATATTTGTTACATTTGGCTTGAATTTCTTCAATGTGATTTTTGGAAGTTAAATTCTTATCTAGCATGAGTCCTAGATACATAACTTTATCTATCCAAATCATTGGAACTTCTCTCATCGTGAAAACATGTCTAATTGAAGGTTTCAAATAAAGAGGTTTTGGTTTATTTGAGAATATTATTAGTAGAGTTTTGCAAGCATTAGGAGGAATCTTCTATTTTTGCCAGTATGAAGAAAAAATATCCAAACTTTTTAGCAATTTAGGCTTTGTCCTTTGGCGGTGAGGCCTGAGTCGTCCGCAAACAAAGATTTTTGATATCCCTGAGGTAGCTCAGGTAAGACAGATGTGAAAATATTCTACAATATTGGTCCCAAAATGCTGCCTTGCTCTTACAGGAAGTATTTCAGACCTGGAGTTCTGATAATTACCCTGAAGTGTAAGATTTGTCAGATAACTTTGGATTATCCTAATGTATAATCCAATGTATGTTGGTAAATTAATGTTTTTAAATTTACAATTAACCCTTCATGCCAAACACTGACCTTTTCAAAAAAAAAATACTGATGGAGGAGAGCAAGCTGATTGGACAATAGCTAGAAGTTTCAGAAGGATTTTTGTCCGGAGAACAATAGTTCTCACTTGTACCAAACAAGTCCTTCATGAATTTTCGGAAACGATCTCTTGATTGAAAACATTAGGGGTCATGCACAAATTACGTCACGCTCCAAAGGGGGGAGGGGGTCGAGCCAAGCGTGACAAGTCTTACAAAATTTTCGGAGGACTCATACAAAAAGTGTGACAAGGGGGGGGGGAGGTGGTCGAAAAAGTTGAAATTTAGCGTGACATGATTTGTGTACCATCCCTTACACGGCTTTAAGGCCATTTAAGTCGTTTGATGCGGTTTCAAGGCATTTAACACTTATAGGTCTGAGTTAAAGAAAAAAAAACTAAAACTCTCACTGCTCAGCGAATACATAATGGATTTAAACATTTTTTGTCAGTATACTCGTACACATCTGTTGTTTCTAAAAGTGGCCCAAGGATCCCTGGAATGTTCCTGGGGTAGAAGTTATTCCGGTGGGTCACTAGGCCAGGTCGGGTGAAAAAGAAATGGGAAGGGGTGGTAAAATGAACACCGTGCCTTTTACCGAGAAAAAACAAATTTTGATGAGTTTTGATCACGCACGGTCGATTTAAAGCATAAATCAAAGTTTTCGGGTTGATACGGAGGTCAATTGAAGTGAAAATACCAACAAAAACAAAGATTTTAGAAACCTACGTTTGAAAATTAACACTGGCGTAACTTTTAGCTCGGAAGTCTTGAGGTTTTTCAGTGTGGTGAATATCGTTATAATATGATGTCAAATTTGAAACATTTAGGTTTATTTTTAAATGGGTTGCAATCATTAATGGATATATTTTTGGTTATGCAATAAAAATTCTCAGAAATATTTGTTTCGCTCACATTTTTTGCATGATGTTCATGTTAAGAATAAGAATAATTATGAAACACCCTAATGTAAAACAGTATCTATTGTCTCTCTTATCACCTATCCATCTGATAGCGTGAGCGAAACCATACCAATAGGATCTCTCTCGTATTCTCCATCTGGTCCTGAGCGTATTGTATAACTAGTATAGAATAGTCAGTCGAATAAAAACCGTCAAACGAAGAACAGATGTTTCTCATCGCTAACCAAACCCTAATTTTCCATATCCAATACCGAGCCAATCTAGTCACATCCCCTACAGTTCATTTTACCACCAACAGCTGTTAATTTTATCCACATAGTGCGGGTAAAATGAACATTTGCATCGTTTTTTGCTGGAGATAAAAATATGTGAACACGTTATTGCATCCAGTAGACGATTTGTCCTTTGAAGCAAGCACCACGCTAGACTAGTGGCACAGTCGATATACATCTCTGGCGAAGAGGTTATCCGGACTAAAGCGGGAATCGAACCCACACCCATTCACTCGATGCGGCTAAATGCTTGGTAACATATCCAAGGGTAACACTACCGGCACGTCAACGAAACTCGTTTGTTTCGAGCCGTTCAAAGCTGCTTTTTTAACCATTTCAAGCCATTTTAGCCGTTTTAAATAGTTTTCAACTGTTTTAGGCTATTCAAAGCCTTTTGAATCTTTTTCAAGTTTATTGAGGCCATTTTAAGCCATTTTAACTTGTTTCGGTTGTTAGAAACAACTGTCTAAGCCGTGTAACGCCGTTTCGTTTAAAATCGTTTTAAACCGTTTTAGCCGTTGTAAGCAGTTTGAAGCCGCCTTTAGCCGTTTGTTTCTCTTTTTTATTGGATTAATATTTTGACAAAATTACACACAAAAGGACATACTTGAATCTGGTCAAATAAGGCTACTTCTAAAAATAATATATTTTTGGTTGTTTCATCGCAGTTCACTTAACTGTTTTTTAAACAAATAGGCAAGAATTTGGATGCTTCAAATTGAAATAAATAGCACGTACAGTCAACCAATGTGCAGCTTTTTGCCTTTGTAAGCTCAAACAAATTTTCTGTGGGATAATATCCTCTATGTCATTCATTCTATAAATTAGTTGTGTTCATATAACCTAGCAACACCACTCCCATTTTTTTCCATCTATACATTTTTTAGCCTGTGATGTGGAGTATCCTCCACTCCACAAATAGAACATCTTTGTAAAGTCCTTCGAATATCGTAGGCTGAGAGTTTTAAACTTGTTCGAATCACATTATTTTTAGAAAATTTTGAATTATATTTTCCCCAATTATATCCCAATCAGAAGAAATTTTACCTTCAATGTTTGAAATGCAATTATTCATTTTTTCTACAATTCAAATTAAATCTGACACTGATGTCTTTTGCAATGTCAATCCATTCTCTGGCATTTTTAGTCAATCTTTGAAGAATCCTAAATTCAAGAAGTTACACTTCCTGTACAAAGTTACTGTCTGTAGGTATTAAGAATAAAATAAAACAAAATAAAATATTAATAATTCATATGAGTAAGATAGGTATTATGAATAAAATAAAACAAAATAAACGATTAATAATTCACATGAGTAAGATAGATATGAATCTCATATCCTTTTGTAATTCAAACCAGTCTAATACATAAGAACGAAAGCTTTGAGTAACGATAAGCTTTGCTGTGTGGAGACATAACGAAAAGGGTGCATGAAAAAATATCTAAACGAAAGTTACTCGAATGATTCGTGGAGATGAACGAAGAGAGTGATAGATGATGCCGGTAATCGCGCTTACTCTCTCTCTCTCTTTCTCTCTCGGCTATACCTTAGTCACATACCCAACCATTCTGGAAGGAGCATTCAGTTTTGAGAATAACGTTCTAGCGAGCAGGCGCAAGTGCAAACAGTTTAAAAAACAAGTGCGAGAAAATGGCTTCACCCTACAATGGCGGAGTAAAGGATTCGAAAGACGCTCCCATGAAAAAGTAAGTTTGATTATCAATATATTCGAATTGTTTATCAAAATACTTTTTAATAATGAAACTCGGCTTAACATAAACAAATTTGCTTAAAAGTTTTAAATTCCGAATACAATTTTATAACTAGCTTATTGGT
Organism: Aedes aegypti; assembly: GCF_002204515.2. NCBI lineage: Eukaryota > Metazoa > Arthropoda > Insecta > Diptera > Culicidae > Aedes > Aedes aegypti. Next base: position 100,678,396 of record NC_035107.1, read on the forward strand.
TCAGTTCGATACAACATTCAAAATGGTGTCTATTCAAGCGCCAACCAAAAATTATTCTCGCGATCGGCTGAAAAATACAAAATGGCGTCTACCAGATATTTTTTGCACGCGGATGTATCGAAATTCGTCATGGCGTCTATTGAAAATAGATGATAAAATTAAATTTTCACACTGACTGGTGCTGCTCTGAAACCGTTTAAAGTTTTAATTGATGTAAACTCAATATAGTAAACGAAATAGTTAGCAATAACCGAAATTTAATCACGACTGTGCCAAGGAACAATGATGGTGAACCAACAATTGATTAAAAAAAAGAAGAAGATAGTTTATGTTGACCTAACATTGGATTAGTATTGTAAGCCTGATAAGTTTACATTAAATACTATTCCTCGTGTTAAGTCTATGTTCCAACGGTTTACTGAATTAAATTATGCAGTAAACAAAAAGTTTGCAATGATCGAAATCAAATCACGACTAGAAGAAGATCAAATCCAACCTCCGAGCGGGTTGGTGTGTCTAGTAATAGACACTTGATCCGGGTGGATCAGAACGACTTCCGAACTGGTTCATCAAATCAGTATGAGATGTTTGACCCGGGTGGGTTATAGAGATAGAGATATAGTTTCCAAACAATGCGAAAAATTGGATCCATCCTCTGAGCGGGTTGGTTCGTGCGATATGAGACTCCTGGCCCGGGTGGACCAAGGAAAAATGACTAAAGACCAACTTTCAGTTGGTGTAGTTAGAGTTCCGCAAAATCCGACTTCCGAGCAAGTTGGTGTGTCAAGTAAGCACTGGATTCGGGTGAATCCATTGGTCACATTTGCACGTTGAAAGGAATTAATCGAGAATACTGAAAATTCGTGACCTAAAAAAAAATAAAATGTGTTAAAAAAAAGAAAAACAATAAAATGTATTTAGCAAGTTATTCATATTCAATCAGAATCAAAATAGTTGTTTTGCGTTTTGCAATGAGCCTAATTAGTTCAAGAAAACAAGTAAAAAAAAAAAAATGATGAAAATGAGATTATACATATTACACCATAAGCTATGTAAGGTACAGTGGTCACACTATTATGGGTCATTTTCATTTAAATTACATGTTAAATAGAGTGACTAGTAATCGTGATGACTCATAATAGTGTAAGTAGTGAATATGTTCAGTTTTTTTTTTTGTGTGGATTTTTATTCTATCGTCGAAAGAAAGTTTATTAATGTGGTTATAACGCATTAGGAAGAAAAAACATATTTTTTATCGTTCTGTCATGATCTGAATGTTTTCCTGATATTTTGCAATAAGCCTGATAAGCTTATCGCAATCAATTTAACATGTTCAGGTCCTGACATAAAAATGATGACTTTAGCGTGAGCTATTTTTGTGGACTTTATTCTTTCGTCGAAAGGAAGTTTATGAATGTGGTTATAATTATTAACAGGAAAAATATTTTTTCTCGATCTGTCATGATCTGAGTGTTTTGCTGATACTTTGCAATAAGCCTGATAAGCTTATCGCAATCAGTTTAACAAGATCAGGTCCTTATATGAAAATGATGAGTTTCGTTGACCTAACATTGGATTGGTATTGTAAGCCTGATAAGTTTACATTATATACTATTCCTCGTGTTAAGTCTACGTTCCAACGGTTTACTGAATTGAATTATGCAGTAAACAAAAGGCTTGCAATGATCGAAATCAAATCACGACTAGAAGAAGCTCAAATCCAACCTCCTAGCGAGTTGGTGTGTCTAGTAATTCCGGGTGGATCAGAACGACTTCCGAACTATAGTTTCCAAACAATGCGAAAAATTGGATCCATCCTCTGAGCGGGTTGGTTCGTGCGATATGAGACTCCTGGCCCGGGTGGACCAAGGAAAAATGACTATGGACAAACTTTCAGTTGGTGTAATTAGAGTTCCGCAAAATCCGACTTCCGAGCAAGTTGGTGTGTTAAGTAAGCACTGTATTCGGGTGAATCCATTGGTCACGTTTGCACGTCGAAAGGAATTAATCGAGAATACTGAAAATTCGTGACCTAAAAAAAATAAAATGTGTTAAAAAAAAAGAAAAACAATAAAATGTATTTAGCAAGTTATTCATATTCAATCAGAATCAAAATAGTTGTTTTGCGTTTTGCAATGAGCCTAATAAGTTCAAGGCAACCAGTAAAACAAATTGAAGATTATAAAAGATTTACTGGAAGGGTGAACATATAATATATAACATTCACGAGACATCATAAGCTATGTAAGGTACAGTAATCACACTATCATGGTTCATCCACTATTATGGGTCATTTTCATATAAATTACATGTTAAATAGATTGACTAGTATTCGTGACTAGGTGATTCATAATAGTGTGAGCAGTGCATATGTACTATTTTTATGGATTTTATTATTTCATCGAAAGGAAGTTTATGAATGTGAATAAGAAAAATAATATTTTGTTCTCGATCTGTCATGATCTGAATGTTTTGCTGATATTTTGCAATAAGCCTGATAAGCTTATCGCAATCAGTTTAACAAGATCAGGTCCTTATATGAAAATGATGAGTTTCGTTGACCTAACATTGGATTGGTATTGTAAGCCTGATAAGTTTACATTAAATACTATTCCTCGTGTTAAGTCTACGTTCAAACGGTTTACTGAATTAGATTATGCAGTGAATCAAATAGTTTGCAATAATCGAAATCAAATCACAACTAGAAGAAGCTCAAATCCAACCTCCTAGCGGGTTGGTGTGTCTAGTAATAGACACTTGATCCAGGTGGATCAGAATGACTTCTGAACTGTTTGAAGGTTGAATTTGGATATAAAAAGCGATAAATTGGATTCATCCTCTGAGCGGGTTCGTTCGTGTCTGGTGAGACTCCTGACCCAGGCGGGTCAAGGAAAAATTACTATGAACCAATATGGATATAAGTTGGACACAGGATATTAGCAAAGCTCTGACTTTGCTGGAATGAGAAAAATCCGCAAATCCAATTTCTGAGCGAATTAGTGTGTCTCAAAAGCACTGGATTCGGGCGAATCCATCGTTCACGTTCGCACTTTGAATAAGAATGTATCGATAGTACCGATAGGGTGTGACCTAAAAATAAAATTTGTTAAAAAAAAAAGATATATTAAATGTACAATAGTTGAATATTTAAATATGACGAAGGTTTTCACTAAATTTGTAGATGAACTTATCAACAATTAGTGAAATATTATAACCTTGATGGTTTGCTGAATCAGAACGGGTTTCATTCTTAGCAACATACCGTCTGAAAGGATTCATATTTGTATCAAACTAATGTTTTATAAATTGATTTAAACAAAACTAATTATCTACATTCCTTCTTCTAAAATTTAATCCATATTAAGAAACTATAGGTTAAAAATAACAGTATGAAGCGTTGATTAGTTAAGTGATGATTTATGATTTTGTTTTGGATAAATATGTGTTAATTCGAATGTTTATTATATTCTGCTTTTATAGAAAAATTACAAGGCAAACGACTAAGGATTCGTCGGTATTGCTGAAAGAGTTGGACGAGGAGAGAAAGCGTAACGCATCACTGCTGCTCAAACTAAAAAAAGCAAGAGCCAACAACAAGTTACTTGAGCAGTCTATGGAAGATGGAAGTTTCGTACGGATGCACTCTACGATGCGGGATGATTTACAGAACGACCATAATTCGATTATGTCTTCGATGAGCAACTTGTCGTTCGCTTCCCTTCAGGTGCCGGAATGCAGACCAATCGAAGGAGAAGAGGAAATTGATCGCAAATCCTATGAACAATGGCGTCAAACGCTGGAAGCGTCCATGCAATTGGCCGGCGTAATCGACGAATCAACAAAAATGAACATCTTCCGTATTAAAGCGGGTCATAAGCTACTTGATGTTCTCGAAGGCACGGTATCTAACTCAGAGTCTCCGGATATTGTGGTCTACCCCTATTCGAATGCAGTACATCGCCTGAGCACGTTCTATGGCTCTCGTGATTACCTGTTTATGCAGCGACAAAAACTTCGATCGTTGACTCAAAAGCCGGGAGAAACCGATGTAAAGTATGTGAAGCGAGTGATTTCAGTAGCAAAGCTCTGTGATTTTGGAGAGTCCAACGTAGCAGAACATGTAGCTGACACAATTAAGTGTCATGCTCTCAACCGAAAAGTACGTGAAGCAGGAAGAAAGACTCTCAGGAAGGGAGGGTCATTAGTTGACCTTTTGGAGAAAGTTCGAGCTCTTGAGATGGAACACTTGAACGAAGAAATGTTCGCTAAAAGTCACGGCTCTACATCAGCAGAGGTTGCGGCGGTTACTTACAGAGGACCAAGAGCTCCGCAATCAGTTGATCAAGGTGTTGGATACGCAAGGTATCAGCCAAATATGCAGCCAAGGTTTTCCGGAATTGGAAGAGGCAATGGACGAGGAAGAGGTTTCAGTCGCAGGAATTTCACCAGGAATATGACATCGCGTAACGAGTGCTGGCGATGCCTCAGCAGACAACACCAGGCTTCCACTTGTCATGCGATTGACAAAGTTTGTCGCAATTGTCAGATCAAGGGTCACATCGAGCGAGCGTGTCATCATAAACCATTGCAGAGATCGATCAAACGTCGTAACAGTGACGAAGACGAGAAAGCAGCGTACCCGAAGAAAATTGCCATCGTGAAGAAGGACGAGGAAGACGCATCTGAAGAAACTGTAAGTGTACCCACATCCGTTTAATTTTTTATTCTGATTCGTGTTGATATCACTGAATTCGTTCAGCGCGAATCATTTTTTTTTATAAACATTGGGATAACTTATCAAAATTTGAAATGTTTGAGTTCGAACTGTTATTTTCCGATTTGAAAATAAAATGAATAAAAGGTTAGTAAAGTCGATTTTTTATATATATTCTACATGGGTTCTAGGTGAAAATACAGTTCCAATCACCGTTGGAAGTTAACAGTAATGCTGTTAATGTACCTATCTTAAGCCGATCGTGTGGGGGTGAAATCACAACAGATGAAGAGGACGAGTCTGAAATGTCTATTTGGTGCTTTGGAAGATTTTCTCACGACATCAATGGAACTATTGTAGGTCGTATAGCTGGAGTAGAGGTTCAATTTCTTATTGACTCCGGCGCAGATGTGAATACCGTCAGCGGTGACACATTCAAGTACCTAAAAAACAACGCTGTATCTAAGCTTGGAATTTTAAGCATTGAGGAAGGCACTGATAGGCCACTTAAAGCTTACGCGACTGTACATGACATTGAGGTGATGGCAACATTCATAGCAGAGCTTTTCATAAGCGATGATCGTCCCCGTACGATGGAAAAGTTCTATGTTGTACGTCACGGACGGGCGTTACTAGGCAGGAATACTGCCATTCGATACAGCGTTTTACAAATCGGACTGGATGTGCCTATACAAACTGTATCACGTTTCAATTTTCCTGGAGAAATCTATTCCCTATCCGGTAAGGCAGAGTTTCCAAAATTCAATGTGGCCCCAGTTGTTTTGAATTATGATGAAAGTATGGCACCATCTAGGAGAATATTCACCAGCATTCCGCCATCGCTCCGGTCAGAGACTGGACGACGTCTTAATGAATTATTGGAATCCGGAATTATCGAACGTGTTACTAATTCAATGGACAAATCCTACTGTTCTTCCCTGCTAGTCGTCCCTAAAGGGAAACACGACATTCGATTAGTTGTCGATTTGAGGGGTCCAAACAAGGCAATTATTCGTACTCCTTTCAAAATGCCCACGTTAGAGTCCATTATGACAGATCTTCCAGGACGAAAATGGTTCTCGACAATAGATTTGACGAGCGCATTTTTTCACGTTGTGCTTGACGAGAAATCACGGCATTTGACGAATTTCTTCGCCGGCGACGGCATGTACCGTTTCAAAAGGCTGCCTTTTGGACTTACGAATGCGCCAGACACGTTTCAGGAAATCATGCAAACCGTCGTTTTGGCAGGTTGCAAGGGGGTCCACAATTATCTTGATGACATTTTGGTGTCTGGAGATACAAGAGAAGAGCACGATAAGAACTTGAAAGCTGTGATGGAGAGACTTCGTGAGCATAATGTTAGCATCAACGAGGAGAAATGTGTATTTGGTGAACAATCCGTCAAATTTCTTGGATTTCGGGTTGGTCAGGATGGAATAAGACTGGAAGAAGAAAAACTCAAAGCGATTCAAGAGTTCCGACGACCGGAATCCCAGCTTGAGGTAAAAAGTTTTCTCGGGTTGATGAATTTTGCGGAGAGGTTTATTCCATGTCGAGCTGATAAGACCGAAAGGCTGAGAGACCTGGCCAAATCTGAGACTTTCTACTGGAATGAGGAGTTAGAGAACGAATTTGAATACATGAAAAAGAAAGCACTCAGTATTATCTCGAAGCTAGGATATTTCGACATCCATGATGATACTGAGCTTTTCGTGGACGCTTCTCCAATAGGCCTGGGCGCTGTCCTCGTTCAGTACAATAAAGAAGGAATTCCACGAATAATCTCTTGCGCATCGAAGGCGTTGACGGATACAGAGCGAAGATATCCCCAAACGCAAAAAGAGGCGCTTGCCATTGTTTGGGGAGTTGAAAGATTTACTTTTTACTTGACCGGGAAAACATTTGCGGTTCGTACGGACTCAGAAGCGAACGAATTTATCTTTGGAGAAGGGCTGAAAACGACTAAACGGGCGGTATCCAGGGCGGAAGCTTGGGCATTGCGGTTGCAAGCATACGATTTCAAGATGAAACGAGTCCCGGGCGACCTGAATGTGGCCGACGCCTTATCTCGTTTGATATCAAAAGCTCAAGTCGACGAACCATTCGAAGATGAAGATGGGAAGAATTTTCTCTATTCGCTCGATATTGGTGGCATGAAGATAACCTGGCAGGATATACAATCGGAGGCTGAAAATGACGATGAATTACTAGAGGTTCAAACAAGTATCAAGTCAGGTGTATGGCCGAAAGAATTTTCTCGCTACGCAGCACAAGCAAAAGATTTGAAAATGTTGGGTCCCCTTGTGTTCAAAGATGACAAGGTAATACTTCCTCGAAAATTGCGATCTTTGGCATTAACCGAAGCTCATCAAGGACACTTGGGATGCCCGGCTATGAAAAGGATTCTCCGAGACTATTTTTGGTGGCCAAAACTGAGCGCTGATGTCGAAGATTTCGTCAAAAGCTGCATGACATGTATAACCATCTCGAAGAAGAATCCTCCCATTCCTTTGTCAAATCGCCAACTTCCAGAAGGGCCGTGGGAAATTCTCCAAGTAGATTTCCTCGCTGTTCCCGGTTGTGGATATGGCGAATTCATGGTTTTGGTGGACACCTATTCTCGTTTCATTTCCGTAGTAGAGATGAGACAAATCGATGCTAAAACAACCAACGAAGCTTTGCAGAAGATTTTCTTCACATGGGGTCTTCCACTTATATTACAAAGTGACAACGGTCCACCCTTCCAAAGCGGAGAATTTGTTGAATTCTGGGAATCAAGAGGTGTCAAGGTCCGAAAATCAATTCCACTATGCCCTCAAACTAACGGATCAGTTGAACGCCAGAATCAGGGCATATTGAAAGCATTGACAGCAGCAAGATTAGAAGGAATCAGCTGGAGAAAAGGACTTCAAGAATATGTACATGTACACAATACTCTAAAACCACACGCAAGGCTTTGTATAACGCCGTTTGAACTATTAGTCGGCTGGAAATATAGGGGATCTTTCCCAGCTCTATGGAGTTCCAGGCGAGATCAAGTTGACCGAGATGAAATTCGTGAACGAGACGCAACAACCAAATTGCAAAGCAAAATCTATGCTGATACTCGGCGAGGAGCAAGGCCATCTGATATTGTGGCAGGTGATATCGTACTGATGGCAATTCCGAGAAAGAACAAGACCGACCCTTTCTTCTCTGATGAGCACTACACTGTTTTGGCTAGGGATGGTGCCAAGGTAGTAGTCCGGAGCGACAGAGGAGTGCAGTATACACGAAACGTTCAAGATTTCAAGAAACTACCAATAACTGGCGACTCAGATCCCGAAGAGGAGTATTCGAAGCATCCATTACATCTTCCAGAGCCCCAATCAGTGGAATCGCCGGAATGTTCACCGGAACCGGTTTCACATTCAAACGAGCCGACGCCAAGACCGAAGCGTACTATCCGTAAGCCAAGTCGCTTGAAGGATATGTTTGTGTATCACATTTTCCAATAACGGTAAGTCTAAGGACACGTAAAGTGCCCAATTGATGTTTGCAACATGCCAACGAATTTGCCACACATGTTGCCAAAATTGAACGGGCACTGTATGTTCAAAGTAATATAGGAGGAAAAACTATCGAGCTAATTTTCTTATACTTTTCACAGTTATCGACGAACCTGTCTGCTACGAAAATGTGTTGAGGAAGTCGATCCGTGCTGCAGTGTTCGAATATTATGTTAGGGGTCTCATTCGTTAAAAAACTTACCAACGTAACTGTTTCCTTACGACGAACCAGGTCCCGGCTAGAATGCGTTGAAAGTGACTGTAGCGGATTCCATTTCAGCTTGTTAGTGTGACTAATTAAAATACATCAAAATCGATCAATGTCAGATTTTTAGTTGCGTTGGGGCGTCTGAAAGATTGCGCAGAACTCGTGCATAGGTCCATTGGTTTGTCCTTTTTTCCTGCATCACTACTGGAAAACTTCGCAACAAATTTTCAGCTTTTGTTGCTGAGCAGCCTCCTCTCTTTCAGGTACCTACCTAAGAAGTCGTTTTCGTTTTTAGGAATTGGGCTGGTGACGAAACGTAAACAATCCAACATCAAACAAATTATAGTACGGTCAAGCCTGAATCGGGTTGGGGCTGAGACTGTGATTCAGAACGGGTTTCGCCGGTTCCACCCTAGGTTCAAAACAAATGGCGTGTGTCAACTACGGTTTGACTTAGTTTGACAGAATTGTAACGCCACCTCGCTGCTGTTACGAGAATTAGGTGAATCTAGAATAACTTTTCAATAGGTCCAAACAACAAAGAGTGCTTAAATGAATATTATTCAACCGCGCATATGGGTAATGATATTTAAATGATCATGATGGATGATAAATATGTATTTTGGTTTATTTCAGATCGATATAATTCCCTTATTCAATTATATCGATTATAATATCGATAACCGATTATATATCGGTTATAATTAAATTATTATATTATATGATTTTATGTGAATGATTGTGCCGTGATATTTTTTTTTTTTGTTAATCGTCAGTTATACTTTTGAATAATTGTTTGTATTCTCTTTTCACAATGGACGAATAGAATTGAGGTTAAATTTTGCAAAATCCATTATTAAAACTCAAGATTGGCGTTTGCAAAACAACTTGAATCGCGATGAAAATGGTTGTTGTTACAATCTTAACAAATTTTACATCATTAAGGCGATATCAAGTCAGAATTAGCTTATTTTATTTCTAATTTTACCGTAACATAACCGAACTGCTATTCTTCAATTCTCACGATGTGATTTCTATCCATCGAACAAAATTTTGGACATTCATATTATTAATATAATAAAAAGACTTTATTATTAAATAAATAAGCAAGCTAATTTGAGAGTAGGGGTGAGAGAAGATGTAGGTATTAAGAATAAAATAAAACAAAATAAAATATTAATAATTCATATGAGTAAGATAGGTATTATGAATAAAATAAAACAAAATAAACGATTAATAATTCACATGAGTAAGATAGATATGAATCTCATATCCTTTTGTAATTCAAACCAGTCTAATACATAAGAACGAAAGCTTTGAGTAACGATAAGCTTTGCTGTGTGGAGACATAACGAAAAGGGTGCATGAAAAAATATCTAAACGAAAGTTACTCGAATGATTCGTGGAGATGAACGAAGAGAGTGATAGATGATGCCGGTAATCGCGCTTACTCTCTCTCTCTCTTTCTCTCTCGGCTATACCTTAGTCACATACCCAACCATTCTGGAAGGAGCATTCAGTTTTGAGAATAACGTTCTAGCGAGCAGGCGCAAGTGCAAACAGTTTAAAAAACAAGTGCGAGAAAATGGCTTCACCCTACACTGTCTATGTCTGTATTGTAAAGAAAATTCTTTATAAAAGGCGCTTCCATTTTGGCTTCTGGATCAATTAGTTTCAAGCCTCGTTTGAGGAAATCAAGGTAAAGCCCAAGTAGCAAAGTCAATTTTATGCTGTTCTCAAAGTGCTCTCTAATACCAATTCTACAAAACCAGAAATAAAACCAAAAAAAAGCTTCAAAAATAAGCTAAAGTAAAAAATGTATGTTTCAGAAGCAAATCCGACCTTTTATAGTTTTCGGCAAAACACGGCAGTCTGCTACCTCTGAGATTTGGAGAGAAACTTTGATTAACCTAATTCAGTTCAAGATCTCCTGCATAAGTCCTCCACATTCGAAACAACTAACCACGATTGGCGGCACCCTTTGTATCCTCACTTGAATGAAAGAGCCTGGGCTGAAGGCTGCTTCAATTTGACGTTCGGAAAACTTGTCTAAGGCATCGAACTGATTGCTTATTATGATGAAATTAATTCACACTTGGAAGAAATAAGAAGATTTGCTTTGGATCTTCTTCTTGGCATGACGTTCTCACTAGCACAGAGCTACTTCCATTGTTGTTAACTAAAATTTATCCTTGCCAATAGTTGCAAATTATGCCCTCGTATATCGTGTAGCAAGTACGTAATTATGTATTAATTGTGTATGCAGAAAAAATATCAATGAAATTTACTTAACGAACAGTTGCTCCGTCCAGGAATTGAATACTAATTCTATGGTTCATTATAACATAACTATTCCATAAGTACGTCAACCTCCCTTATACACGAATTTTGCGTCAAACCGCAAAGAGGTGGAATCCCCTTCAAATTATTTCCTTCCTTTTGAACTAGAAAACGAAAAACCTAGTTATTATACATTACACATGTGCCCATCAACACAATCCCATTATTATCGCATCATTAGACCTAATTATTTTATTCATATAAAAAACGAACTCATTTCTAGTGACATTCATTCAAAGCCCATAGCCTAACCACAAAGCCGCAACCATGAAGCCCGTCCTAGTTTGTACCATTGTGATCTTCAACATCGTGCTATCAGTTTCGAGTGCAGAAGTCTACAGCATTGCCAACCAAAAAGGGGACTACGTTCGAAAAGAAGCAATCAAGGCAGATCTGCCCGGAGTTGAAAGTGTAAAAGTATTAAAGCCCGGTTTTCCGACAACGGGGTCCAATTCTCAAAACAAGGTATGTTAACTATAGGCCATAAGTATGGTTCAAAATTAACGTATGCTAAATTTTCGATTCCAGGAAATCGGTAACATCAACACGATAATCAAAATGCCTATGATATCGAAGACTGTTCTACAACCAGGGGGCAATATGGGAGCGCGAAATTCCTCCGGAACAATCAAGGGCATTATTGGGCGGCTCACCAAACCATTACAATGCTTCGGATCACAGCCAGCAGTGCCACTTGTGGACGCAACTGGGCCACTAGAGGGTGATGGGGATTCAAAATTTATTAAACTACCAATGAGACCTGTAGTAATTTCTGACGCACCTAAGCCGAGCAATTGAAGTGTAGAATTATAGAAAAAAGTAAATAAACGGATAATGGAGAGATTTCTGTGGAGACTACTATGAAGACATCTATGGGGACTTTTTTGTGGGAACCTCTGTGAGAATTTATGAGAAAACCTGAGTAGACACTTCTGTAAAAATCTCGGCACAAACTCGTATGAAGAATTAAATGGAGACTATTGCACATACCTCTTATCGCGGCTTCTATGGATACCTCTGTTGAGACTTCAGCAAAAATCTTTGTGAATACCTCTGTGTAGACCTCGGATGGGACGTCTGTGAAGCTTCCGTGAACATTTATTTGGAGACCTTTCTGGAGTTCTCTATGGAGACTGTGGAGACTTCTGCGAATACTTCTGTGACGTCTTCTACGTGGATTCTTGTGAAGACCTTTGGAGAGTCTGGTGAAGTCATTTGTGGATACTATGAGAAGTCATGTGGAGACCTTTTCTGTGAATTTTATTGAGGAGATTTGTGAGAGATAACAAGAAGACAAGAAGACAAGAAGACAAGAAGACAAGAAGACAAGAAGACAAGAAGACAAGAAGACAAGAAGACAAGAAGACAAGAAGACAAGAAGACAAGAAGACAAGAAGACAAGAAAAGAAGACAAGAAGACAAGAAGACAAGAAGACAAGAAGACAAGAAGACAAGAAGACAAGAAGACAAGAAGACAAGAAGACAAGAAGACAAGAAGACAAGAAGACAAGAAGACAAGAAGACAAGAAGACAAGAAGACAAGAAGACAAGAAGACAAGAAGACAAGAAGACAAGAAGACAAGAAGACAAGAAGACAAGAAGACAAGAAGACAAGAAGACAAGAAGACAAGAAGACAAGAAGACAAGAAGACAAGAAGACAAGAAGACAAGAAGACAAGAAGACAAGAAGACAAGAAGACAAGAAGACAAGAAGACAAGAAGACAAGAAGACAAGAAGACAAGAAGACAAGAAGACAAGAAGACAAGAAGACAAGAAGACAAGAAGACAAGAAGACAAGAAGACAAGAAGACAAGAAGACAAGAAGACAAGAAGACAAGAAGACAAGAAGACAAGAAGACAAGAAGACAAGAAGACAAGAAGACAAGAAGACAAGAAGACAAGAAGACAAGAAGACAAGAAGACAAGAAGACAAGAAGACAAGAAGACAAGAAGACAAGAAGACAAGAAGACAAGACAAGAAGATGACGAGAAGATGACAAGAAGATGACAAGAAGGTGACAAGAAGATGACAAGAAGATGACAAGAAGATGACAAGAAGATGACAAGAAGATGACAAGAAGATGACAAGATGATGACAAAAATATGACAAGAAAATGATACGAAAATGACACGAAGATGACAACAAAGATGACAAGATGATGACGAGAAGAAAACAAGAAGATGACAAGAACCTGAAAAGAAGATGACAAGAAGATGACACAAAAATAACACGAAGATGATAACAAGATGACAAGACGATGACAAGACGATGACATTAAAGATGACAAGAAGATGATAAGAAAATGACACGGAAATGACACGAAGATGACAAGAAGATAACAACAAAGATGACATGAGATGAAGAGAAGATGACAATAAGCTGTTAAGAAGATGAGAAGAAGCTGACAAGAAACTGAAAAGATGATGACACGAACATGACATTAAAGATGACAAGAAATTGACAAGAAAATGATACAAAAATGACACGAAGATGACGAGAAGATGACAAGAAGATGAGAGCAGATTACAAATAGATGACAAGAAGACGACATTAAAGATGACAAGAAGATGACAATAAGATGACAACAAAGATTACAAGAGATGACGAGAAGATGACAAGAATATGACAAGAACATGACAAGAAGAGGACAAGAAGATGACAAACAGAAGACAAGAAGATGAGAAGAAGATGATAAACAGATGACAAGAAGATGACATTAAAGATGATAAGAAAATGACACAAAAATGACAAGAAGATGACAACAAAGATGACAAGATGATGACGAGAAGAAAACAAGAAGATGACAAGAACCTGAAAAGAAGATGACAAGATGATGACACAAAAATAACACGAAGATGACAACAAGATGACAAGACGATGACATTAAAGATGACAAGAAGATGATAAGAAAATGACACGAAAATGACACGAAGATGACAAGAAGCTGTTAAGAAGATGAGAAGAAGCTGACAAGAAACTGAAAAGAAGATGACACGAACATGACATTAAAGATGACAAGAAAATAATACAAAATTGACACGAAGATGACGAGAAGATGAAAAGAAGATGAAAGCAGATGACAAGTAGATGACAAGAAGACGACATTAAAGATGACAAGAAGATGACAAAAAGATGACAACAAAGATGAGAAGAAGATGATAAACAGATAACAAGAAGATGACATTAAAGATGACAAGAAGATGATAAGAAAATGACACAAAAATGACAAGAAGATGAAAACAAAGATGACAAGATGATGACGAGAAGATGACAAGAACATAACAAGAACATGACAAGAAGATGACAAACAGAAGACAAGAAGATGAGAAGAAGATGATAAACAGATGACAAGAAGATGACATTAAAGATGATAAGAAAATGACACAAAAATGACAAGAAGATGACAACAAAGATGACAAGATGATGACGAGAAGATGACAAGAAGATGACAACAAAGATGATAAAAATATGACAAGAAGAAGACAAGAATATGACAAGAAGATGACAAGAAGCTGACAAAAATATGACAATAAACTGACAAGAAGATGACAAGTAGATTTTCCACAAACTAGGATGACAAGAATATGCAGCGTTTCATAAATAAAATGTCTAGTTTTCTTTTACTGAACGTTCAAGGTAAGCTGTTAAAGAATTCTAAATATAAAATCCACATTAACCAAACATGTTTCTTCACACGGAAACACAAACGATTCAATTCAATTTTCCCAAAGCTCATGGTATTAAAAGTTCCTAATTGAACAGATTCACTTTGACCTGCCCCCTGTTTCTGGATGAAACGAACACTGTGAACTGGGCACTCAAATTTCAAATATCGAAAAACTTTCTCTTTCCTTCTATCCGGGGGCATCGAGAGACGTATTGCTACAACAAATGGATGGCATTCCGCACAGGTGCTGTTCATTTCTTAATGCGTACAGCAAACAGAAATTGGAAATAATCTCCCTTTTCCGAGCGTTCTCCGGTGTACGAAAAGGTGAGCCCTGAGTAAGGGTGGGGTGTCATCGATTTTTGTTCTGTATTGTTTGAAGAATACATAAAAGATAGCAAAATTTTATTTCATCGATGCTCTATTTGTAAGTGAAATTGATCAGACGTGTCTCATTTCTTACAACCACTACATCGAACATTTCTTGGGAGTTTTAAAGTATTTTCAAAAAAGGAATTAAAAAAAAATCGACAATTATTGTAGACAGACAACATTCAACAGTTTTTAAGTAATTTAAAAATGTTAGTTTAATATTTACATTTTTCATAAAAATACATGAAATTTTTCCAGTGTATATTTTTTATTTGTAGGCCAAAAAGTGCACTACAACTTCTGCATAGATCGTTTTTCTCTAAATTAAACAGTTTAGGAACTGGAATTCTTCAAATAATGTTCTTGCAAAAACTGATAGGCCATTTTCGAAAGTAATTCTTAAGTCAAATTCAAACCTAATTGAAGATAGTCGGGCATGATTTATAATCATTTCGATTAATTCTGGATGGAATTCGCCACATGTTACATTGGTATTGGAGCTATGTTTGTAAAAATATAATAATTTATTGATCCAGATCGTATATGCTACGATAGGAATGACGTGACATGTTTACAACCACATTTGATGTTTACACAAGTAAAGGGACTTCCATGTCTGTGTATGCCGAGACCCGAATATGTGATACAAAAAAAGATATGCCCCGAGTGAGGATCGAACTCACGACCTTAAGATTATGAGACTTGCGCGCTACCGACTGCGCTATCGAGGCTGTTGGGATTCCACGTTCAAAGGTAAGTAGCAGCTCCTGCTAAATTAACGTAATTAAAAATATGCTAATCATTGTTCTGTCCTTTTATAATTAGATTCAACAACTTTTCACCGTCGTCGAAAAACTGTTGACGGCGTCATCCTCATCATCCACGGGCAAAGAACAAAGACTCGCTCGCTTGGTACCTATACCGTTGCATATCATTGAAGAAGGAGGTGGGCCCCAATGCAAGCCAAGTGATTATCGATATTCTTTCTTTTACCACGTGCGCACTTTGGGCCAAAAATTAAAGTTTTGCAAAAAAAATGTGCAAACTTATTTGTTATAAAATCGATTACAGAGATAATTATCTCATTATTGAAAACATGTGTAATTGTATACAGTAATATCGACTCATGGAACCATACTGAAATCAAAATTTCGTGGTTACTCAAACAGCTTTCCAAAGTATTTCTGTTCCATGTCTCGATAATTTCAAGAGTCGATGATCCTTTCAAACATTGACTATAGCATACAGTTTTTGTGATTGGTTTCATAATTCCATTGCACTTTATGAAGCCAAATGCGTTTCAACGGAACTTAACTTTTCCGTATACAGTTAACTCTCCCTTACTCGATATTGAAGGGACTATCGAGTTAGGGAGGTATCGAGATACAGAACACATATTTTTCAAATTTTAAACTTCTTATTATTTTGACAAAATACATTCAGAATAGTTATTTTCACGTGAAAAACATTACAATTTTACCACATTTACCTTTGTGACACTTTTTCAACGATCAGCAAAAATTAAAAATTTCAACACCCAGAAATTGGCAGTAAACTTCAATTTTACTATAAATTTAATCATAAGAATCAAATTCATGAAATTTATTAACATTTCGAGAACATATGGAACTTTTCATGAAAATATCGAGTTAGAGAGGTAAACTTACTTGGGAAACTGAAACAGATAGCATCGAGTTAGGGAACATCAACTTACAGAGGTATCAAAGCATGCTAGATTAAAGGGACCGCGAAATCCATCGAGTT
Organism: Aedes aegypti; assembly: GCF_002204515.2. Classification (NCBI taxonomy): domain Eukaryota; kingdom Metazoa; phylum Arthropoda; class Insecta; order Diptera; family Culicidae; genus Aedes; species Aedes aegypti. Next base: position 100,695,014 of record NC_035107.1, read on the forward strand.
AGGGGAAATATCGAGATACAGAATATCGAGTAAGGGAGAGATGACTGTATTTCATATATAATTTTTGGTAAAAATGGGAAGAATTTTTACCATTGATTTTACAATGTTCCCATAACTTCTACTATTTTAACAAGTTTGATTTGAAATTAAAAGTATTCCGTCGAGTTCGGCATGCAATAAGTATGTGATGTAAGCCGCTCTTTCACGTGCAACCACGTGCTTTTTTTATCATGTGTATTTGCAAAAATTCGCAATCATATGTCATTTTAAGTCTAACCGATAGCTAAGCTGTTTTTTTTGCTTTATTTCCAGCATCGCTGTTCTCATTCAAACTCAATCACAAAGTCACAAACAACTACTTTCTCAACACAAGTAATTTGATCGTCTTCAAATTAATATTTAGGTAAATTTGCAAATTTGCAAACATTGAGAAAAAAAAGTTTTACGATGATAAGGCTATATAATAGGACAGTCTGTATAAGGTTCCCTAAAACGCGGTTCCTGTTTGGTTTATGGATAACCTCTGTGTATAGACTCTTGAAAAAAAATATGATACGGCTGGTGCTTTTTCAAATTAATTGGAAATACAATATATAATATAAATATAAGTCTACGGTGGCGATCCCAAAAAAATCTTGAAAGTGTGTCGTCCATATCTAGTTGTTCTATAAGATTATTTTCGACGTTTGTTAAATATATTTCCTTGATATCCGACCCAGTACAATGTAAAGAAGTTAAAAACAAACTAAAGTAAGTTACAGTCATACGTACATACAATCATATATAACAATACATGTACAATTATGCACACTTACATGCTTGATAAAAACCCCATATCTTTTCAAAATTACATTTACAATTCAATGCTTTACAATTTTGCACCAATTACAAGCTAAGTCAACATTAAAATAAAGCAAATTTCTTAAAAATAGGGTGAGTGTACCAGTTATGGACATAGTGGTTCCCTATTTCGCCATACGTGATAACTTGAATGTCTTCACATTTTGAAAAGTTTTGTGTGTTTTAGCAGTAAGATATAGGATATATCTTGATGTTGAAACATTCAAAATTTTTCAAAATGTGGAAACATTCAAGTTATCACGTATGGCGAAATAGGGAACCACTATGGCCATAACTGGTACACTTTCCCTAGTTAGTTTTTGAACAAATGGACGATAACAACGACGTCACATTCTCTGGCTGTCCAAGCTGCAAACACTGCTGAAAATGAAAAATGGGTAGCTAATTTTTTTCCAAAATAAACTTTAGGAACGGAACTCCGCCTGATTTTTCGTCCTGCCATCATGATCGGTTGCGTTCTTGAACATGCTGCGGCAGGCACGTTAAAGTCAAAATAAACGTAAACTTCGTTGAAAACAGTTGACATGGCCATAAACCGTATTACTGGGTGTAATTGTTAAAAAATCACGTTGCCACAAAACTCTTTGAGGTGCGTAGATATTCAAACGGGATTAAATTTCAGGCAAATCCAACTCTCCAGTGAGTACTTTTGCCACAAAAGCCGCTTGTTTGATAAATCTTCTGTTGACAAGGGTGTCAATGCCAAGGAGACGACATCGGTCCTCGTATGGTGGCAAGTTCATCGAATCACGCCATGGTAGATTACGTAGAGCACGTCTTACAAATTGCCTTTGAATTGTCTCTATCCTATTTATCTTCGTCAGTTAATATGGGCACCATATAACAATATTGGATTCTAATAAAGATCTCACGAGTGCACAAAATAATGACCGGAGGCAAAGTGGGTCAGTGAATTCGCCACAAATTTTGAAGATGAAACCCAACTGTCTGTTTGCTCTTGAGATGATATTCTCGAAGTGTATCCAGAAGCTGAGTGCTGAATCCAGCGTAACGCCTAAGTCTCGTACTTGTAGACTCGCTGCAGCTGAATGCTGTTGATTGCATAATCATAGACAATTGGTCTTTGCTTGTGCTAAAACGATATGACGCTGCATTTGTTGATACTTAAGGTAAGCACGTTTCTCGAACTCCAATGCGAAAATTTGTCAACCATTTGCTGAAGTTTTTCACAGTCGTTGTAACATTCAATGATCATGAAGATTTTCACGTCGGCGGCAAAGAACAACTTGCATCCAGATGGTAATAGTTGTCTTCTACATTCGCCATTTCAAATTATAGACTAGATTCATACTTGAAGTGCTGATGACTGAAACATATTTTAGAATAAACGACTCATTCTGGAGAGCTGCGGATAAAAAATGAAATAAGTGTGATAGGCGGCTCAGTTTTGCTCAAAACCTATGGGCTAATATTGATCTAAGTGGTCTCTAACCGAAGAAACAAACTGCTTCCTTAAAAAACTCTTATGGACTTTCGTATTTACAATCGACTCTCCACATCTCGATGTTCTACATCTCGAAATCTCTCCCTATGTCGATAATTTCTTCGGTCTCTTCATTCCGCATACAATTTTCCTCTCTATGTCTCGATATCCTTTTTCAAACCCCCTTTTCTTAAACACGTTCTAAACTGTAAAACCATTCATATTGTATATTGCAATACCAAATTATCTTAGATTTATGCACAAAAATTGAAAAACAAGAACATCAAAAAACAAATTCCGAAAAATCGAGTCTAAAATTCCAGATAATTGAATCCCGGATAGTCGAGTCCCCGGATAATCGAGTCCGACCTGTACCTGCCACACGACTTACGAATGCGAAAATGGCAACTTTGCCAAAGAAAGCTCTCAGTTAATAACTGTGGAAGTGCTCATAAAACACTACGTTGAGTAGCCGACTCTGTCCCAGTGGGGATTAATGCCAAGCCAAGAAGAAGTCTCGATATCCTCCTCATCTCGATATATGTTCCTGTTGATTTTTTGTTGACAATTTTCTCTCCGTAGGGGCTCCTGGGGTAATATGCACTGTCGGGGCGAAACGCATCTTGTCAATTTCTCTGAAATAAACGAATTTTGAGAGAAAAACATTATGCGGATTGATGAAACGTTGCAAATTGTTGACACCCTGAGAATTTGATGCATTTTGAAAAACTTAACAGGGAGATATAACAATAAATTCGAAAAGCACGATTCTGATGTAAATTTCTCATCATTTCACATGATGTTTTGAAAGCGATGAATCAAGAATTTTTGCAACCTTTCACCATAAAACAGATGATTAGAGACTGGGTAAGTTGTTGATGGCATGATCTGGTGAAATAACACAACGATTTCTATTTTCTATAATATTTTCTGTTAGGCGCCCGGTTGGGGCAACATGCACTCCATTGGTCGGGGCAGAACGATCCACATCCAAAATAAACTACAATCATAAAAATTAGGTCATTTGAAGTCTTTACTAACGTATTTATGCACAATTGTATCATCTTGTAGACGAAAATCATCAAAAACTCGTGTTTTTACGATAAATAAAATTACGTATAAAACACGATGGTGCATCTTGCCTCAATGTTGTGGTGCAATATGCCCCTTTGTTTAGGTGCGTCTTGCCTCAATGTTGTGGTGCGTTCTGCCCCAAAAAGCGGTGCATCGTGCCCCGTATCAATCTTAACTCACGCAAAAGTAGTGCTTGAAAAATGTTAAAATTACCAACAAACTAATGTAATTATGATCAATATTCGCTCAACACCATGTAGGGTGAGCCCAAACCAACTAGATTCGTGTGTTAAAACACTACATACATGTTGTTGTTCATCAAGAATGTGTTCTTTGTCTCGATCTCTCTATATCACGATGGTCCCTTCGATATTGAGATGTGGAGAGCACATCAAACACGCAAATGTTCCCAAAACAATGACCCTGGCAAATTTTTTATTGTGACACACATTTTCTTAGACTTCCTCAATCCTCTGATACCATTCAAACTAATATTTTCGACAATTAAGTGAGATTTTCGAAGGTGGAAAGTTGATTGTTTCAAGCCAGATATTTACGATAGTGATGAAATTTTTGGTAAAACTCATGATTTTAACCTTAAAAAATAATCAAATAATGAAGCATGTCTTGTCTTTAAATCCGGACAATTTTTATCATATGACATCTTTAATTCCGGACATTTTTGGATCGAAATCCAGACAACGGTGTTATAGCATGCAATATTCGGTAAATTGAATTGAAAATAATATCAACACGCAATTAAATAACAATGTTTAATGTGCTTGAAGTGCTCGTTTGCCTTATAACGGCAAAAAGAATGACACGTTTGTAATAATAGTAGTTTGCGCTTGAACTGCATTCGATGCGGCTCGAACAGCTATTATTGAAGATAAATATAATTTATCCAATAATCAATCGTAATGTGAATACTCACTACATATTTGTTTTTCAAGTTTTCACTTATTTTTTTCTTTTGGGAATATCACATGCTATAAATATACATTTTACTAACCTTCACTCCAAACAAACGTTGTTCACGCGTTCATCGATCATTCAACTCGAGTTGATGTTAAATCGCGACGAAATGACGTCAAACATGAACAAATTATTTGTTCTTATTTTAATTAATTACTAGTGGTCCCGGCAAACTTCGTCTTGCCATTCAATCATCAAGTAGGCTGTTGAAAAATGTCATGGTATCTCCTATACAAAATAATATATTAGTACTCCCCTGTTTTAGCTAATTTTCCGATAACTTTCCTAAACTTTTTCGTCACACGAACACGTAGGAGCCCTCCAAGAAGACAACAGTGAAAGAATTGTGCAAATCGGATGTCCTGTTCTCAAGTTATTTCGTGACATACAAACACCACTCCATTTTTATTTATATAGATTTGATAGTGGTTACTAGATTCTAAATGAATGTAAAACGATCAGCATTGTTCATTAAAAAGGGGATGAATAAAAACCAAACATATCATCACTTAATTTTAACTGTAACACAGCGTAACAAAAATGACACTTTCGCGTGTCTCAAGGATCAAATTATGTGTCTCTAGTAGATTTTGGGTCGCTGAATCTGATGCCGTTCTCAGAAATGTTCCAGCACGTCACAATTTTTAGCTACAGGTCGCCAAAGTTGTATAAAACACTGGTTTTATTGATGTTTACATGAAATTTAAAGTATGATTTATCAAACTTTTTTGTGATATAATCTACCAAACATGCTTAATAGGACTTGAACTTTCAATTTAGATACAAATCAGTTGAAATTTTACGATAAAATTTAGGTTAAATCTATTTTTTTCAACATGTTTGCAGTCTTCATATAAAATTCTTCGTTTCTCTTATATGGCATAATACAATACTTTTCTGAACCACCAAAAAATAACATTTTACCATCGAAAATATTATGAACTTCATTGATAATTATTGTTCTATGCATAAAGTTTGAATTCTGTGACAAATTGAGTAAATAAATTGCCGTACAAGTTGGAAAACTTGCATGCAAGTTGGCTGAAACAGCCAAATTTAGCATTTTCAACCGTCAATATCTCAAAAACTAGACGTGCCATGATATTTCTGAAAACGGCAATGGACTCAGCAACCCTTAATTTAGTAAATAGCGGTATTTTGGTTCTTGAGACAAAACCGTGTTCCGCAGTGTAATTTATTAATATCATAAAAGTGTCTGGATATTGGGACCGTCCGGGTTTTAATTTACCACGGTACATTATTTAGGTTAGTTAGAAATAGCGAAGATATGCAGAATATACTTCAGTTATTAGAAATTCTAATAACTCACGAAAACAATGAAAATAAAGCTTGTGGATGTTAAATTCACGTTCAAACAATTTTCGCATTTTTTATGGGCCATACTGTATTTATATGATGCAAAACTAAGAAGTTTGAAAACGGTTTTAAGGTATAGTTTTAACAATCTTTTGTAGTGTGGGTCTTTTCGTGTTAAACATAGTTTTAAGGTGATTATTAAACGAAGCCAAACTTTGAATTTATAAACGCACAAGACTGCATAATCTGACAACAGTTCGTGTTGAAAATCAATCAAGTTGCTTGCGGTTGTGACCAATGGGATACATTTTCAACGCGGAGCACTGTTTGGTTTTCAAGTCTTGTGCTCTTGAAAATTTGAGGTGTGGCTTCGTTCTATAATTATCTTAAAAAAGGTTTATTAAAGTTTTTGAGAATAATACGTTCAAAAATGAGTTTAAACGATATGGTGGTAACAACAGCTTGTTGTAATTAAAAAACTGAAAATGTTACTTGCGTACGTATTGATCAGACTTATTTTGTCAGTCCGGGAAAGATGTAGTTTAAATAAACGACTTCTTACGTTAATTCTTTTGCAATTTCTGGTAGCCTTGGTTATCAGAGTTCTCAAAATATTCTCATCTGAAATACTTGTTGCAATACCTTTCTAAAAACAACATATATTTGGTAAAACTTTTGAATAAACAATGCTTTCTTTCTGATATACGTGTTTAAGGTTTTTAGCTTCAGCTCTTGTTGTTAAATATATTTAGTGAAAAGCTCTTGTTGTTGAATATATTTAGTGAAACAAAACTAATGCTATTTTTGATCTATCATTGCACAATGGACCGAATCGACAATTTAGACGAAAAAAAAAGTGTTTTCTCTGTTCTCGTCGATTTTAGACGTTCGATGTGTTCAGAGAAGTTATTCGCAATTGAGGTGCATCTTTTAAGAAAAAAGTTGAATAGGGTGGCCCTTATTTTAGTTAAAATTTTGACTCAATCTTTTTTGAATGATGAAATTTGTGGCTGCACTCTTCTGCAAACTTTTAGATAATGTTATTTTGAACAACTTTGTCGAAGACACTTTTGATCTAACTCTTAATTTAAGCTAAGTGAATGGATTTTTAAAGTTTTAACCATCAGTTACTTTGATCTTACTTTTTTATTTTCAGTTTTACGCCAATGTGGTCTTAATAATCATAAGAGTTGCAGAGAAAGTAAAGATACACACTTTTGCTGAACATCGCAAGTTTGTAATTCTTGTGATTTTAAAGTTATAAGCAAATTTAAGTGGAAAACTATGAAATCTTCAGATGCCCATAACTCATGGAGTTGGTTCGATAAATTTTTTCTTTTAGTAGCACTAGAAAGGCCAAAAACTGTGAGAACGTAAGTTTCGTAAATTGAGAAAATTTGATTCAAAAATACACTTCAAAAACTCGAAATTCGCTTGAAACTCACAAGATTTTAAAGTTAACGGCGTGCTGTCTTCAGCAAAGTTGCAGAGTTTAACTAGATCTTCAACTTTCCCATTCACCACTTTTTAGAAAAAATTGAAACAAAATATGAAGACATGATGATACGATTCAGATGTAGTTAGTATATCAGTAGTCGCTTTCGTTTACTTGCTGTTGTAAACTTTGTATGGTATTATGATTTTATTAGTACTCAGTGATATAATTCACAAATAATTCAAAATGTAAAATTGTGCCAATGCAACTTAAGAAACTTTAAATGTTTCGTCATTGTGACTGCTATTATTGTGACTGACAGGACAATAGTGTCCTGGGGTGCAGAACTGTGGAAATGGTGGAATAATCTAACATTATTGAAGAAGCCAAGGTTATCAAAAAGTGTGCAGGTTTGGACAATTATTGATAGAATAAAAGTACAATTATATTGCTACTACTTGAATAATTTTGTATTAACTAATAGCAACTAATAGTAAAATGTATTATAAGTTCTATATTTCTTTGTTTCACACAGGGCAGGCAATCGTCAGATTCGTCACAGTGCGATGACGAAATAAAAGAAGACATCGTCATCCAGTATAACAACTCTCGCAGGTCGTCGTCTCTTCATCGACGGAAGAATGCACGACTAACTTCAATCCAAAATCGTCAACGAGCAAATTTTTCTTCATCCCGCTTGCTACCCTTACTCACAAGAAGAAGGCGTTTACTGTATATTCTCGCTCGCTTCGCACCAACCAATGAATGCCATCACATAATTGCTTGTATTGGCAAATGAACCCGCTTTCCTCATGATTCTAAAACAGCTCTGTTGGTAAGCGCGTGGTGTTGACGATTCAGAGATTGTTGGTTCGATTCCAATCGTGTTTTGTTATTTTGTTTTTGTTTTATTTTTTTCAAAAAAATGCTCTCAATCTGTCGAAGATTCATATTTTTAGTCGGCTCAGTGCTCCCGAACGAAGGAATCGTATTTGTTCGTCATGACGCCGAGCCTCTGCGCCGGATCTTTGCGGCAAATCGTCATCCGAAGCTGGTTGAGCGACGATGACGATGCTTCTTTTAGTTTCGTCGCCGACTTTTTCCATTTGACGGTGACGATTGTCTAGCCTGGTTTCACATTTCTCCATGAGGATCGATATGACAAAATTGTAGATCTGGTCAAAACCTACAACTTTGCTGAAGGCAGCACGCCGTTAACTTCAAAATTTTGTGAGTTACAGGTGAATTTTGTGTTTTTTTAAGTGTATTTTTGAATCAAATTTTCTAAATTTACAAAAAATACGTTCTCAAAGTTTTTGCAGCAAACCTGCCTATCGTATGGCCTTTTGATTGCCACTAAAAGAAAAATTTTAACGAACCAACTCCATGAGTTATGGGCATCTGAAGATTTTCACTTAAATTTGCTTATAACTTCAAAATCACAAGAATTACAAACTTGCGATGTTCAGCAAAAATGTGTATCTTTACTACCCCTGCAACTTTTCTCAAGACCACATTCACGTAAAACTGAAAATAGAAAAGTTAGACCAAAATAACTGATTTTTTTTTTGGGTCCACCCTAAGTTAAAACTTTCAAAATCAATTTACTTAGCTCAAATGAAGAGTTAGATCAAAAGTGTCTTCGACAAAGTTGTTCAAAATAACATATTCTAAATGTTTGCAGAAGACCGCAGCCACAAATTACATCAACCAAAAAAGTTTAAGTCAAAATTTTAACTTAAATAAGGGCCACCCTATTCAACTTTTTTCTTAAAAGATGCAAAACTCAATTACGAATAACTTCTCTGAAGACATCGAACGTCTAAAATCGACGAGAACAGAGAAAACACTTTTTTCCATCTACACGGATAAATCAGATTACCCAAAAAATAAGTTCTTCATACTCAAAATTGGGTAAACTGCTTTTACTCACGGTTGGGTTGTTTTGCCTCTCTCGCAACAGCAATGTTGTCAAAAACAGAGAGAGATGCACCGACTCATCGTCGAAGTTCAATGGAATAAGCCAAATTTGTGTTCTTTCGAATTCACCTAACGTTAAGTTGTTTTTACCCACTACGGAGACTTCGAAAGCTAACGCTGGGTAGATTTTTTTTTGCACTGGGTTGTTTGTTTTGCTGTTGTCAAATGGAAACTACCTACTGATAGGTGTATGACAGTTAACCCAAATTTGGGTTATCTCACGGAAGAGCCAAATTGCGTCAAAAGAAGTCAAAGTTGGGTTGATTTGTGGCTCCGTGTAAATTGTCGATTCGGTCCATTGTGCATTGCAGCAATCAAAGCTTCAAAGAGCCTTATTTACACGTTTCACATAGTATATACATATGCATCGGTTTCAAAGTTGGAGTTGTTTGAATTTTTCATGTTTGCATTTGGATGATTTTTGTTTATTATTGAATTATTAGGGTGGAATTTATTCCCAAAATTTCAAATTCTGGCCCATAGTGGTGCGCCATGCTCTCCTTACAATGTGGTGGAATGATCCCGGTGCCATTAAAACCAATTAGCTTAGCGAAGCGCGTTTCGCACGGGGATGGCAAAATTGCTGACAAAGTTTTTAATTACCATCGTCGACCAAAAGACCAAAAGATCGGCGGCGGGGACATTCCTTTCCTCGGTTTCCTCGACATCTTGGTCCTCGCGGATTTAATGGAAAGCCGATACCTTTTTCTTTTCTATCGGGAGGAACTTTGACGCGTGTGGTTTCGTTCCGATGGTGGCGGAAGCGGAAGGTTCTGATTTAATTCAATCCGCGTGTTACCGATGCCATGATGGGGGAAAGTCAATGCGTTTGACTTTTGATGGTAATTGAGATTTTTTTTCCCTCGTTTGGGATAGAATACTTTTAAAAGGTTTTGCTTGCTTCCGGGATTGGGAATAAATTAATTGAGCTAATTAGTTTGACCTGAGCGGTCAGTAATAAACCAAGCCAGTAAAATCGGTCCCGTTTTCAAATCTAAATTTTTAAAATTTGTATATTTTAACATTTTTAAATCATATTTGGGATGGTACACAAATTATGTCACGCTTAATTTCAACTCCCCCTCCCCTCCCCAGCCCCCGCCTTGTCACACTTTTTGTATGAGTTCTCCCAAAATTTTGTAGGGCTTGTCATGCTTGGTTCGACCCCCTCTCCCCCCCTTGGAGCGTGACGTAATTTGTGCATGACCCCTTTCAAACCAAATTTTTTGCCTTCCGGATGTTATTGACATTGTAAGGGGCTATCCATTAATTACGTAAGGATTTATGGGGGGAGGGGTGGTTTGAGATTTCTTACGCGCCATACAATTTATTTTTAATTTTCATACAAAAAATCTTACCATGGAGGGGGGGGGGGGTTTGAAAAACCCCGAAAATTGGCTTACGTTATTAATGGACCGCCCCTAAACAACATCGCCGAAGACTCGAACTCTCTATTCAGGTGGCTCACAAGATAGAACTTCTAATCTTCAAATTCATATCTCAAAGATGTATATTTCATATGTTTGCAAGCAGCACCTAGCGGAGAATTTGTCAAATCAAACAGTTTGCTCAAACAGTTTCGGTGTTCTTTACTTAATCCAAAATTTGTTACTCACAAATAGTTATATTCAGTTCATCATAATTAACAAGATAATTTATTAATTTTCATATATCTACTTGTTGTGGTGTTTCTTATTGAAATTCTAAGTCATCTTACATAGGTATGTATATGAAGTGAATAAAAAAACAATTGCATATTCCACATCCATCCATCATTTATTGACAGATTATGATAAACGGAACGATGTCAGGCTTCAGTTTCACCACGTGGCCTAGCATCAAAACGGGATGGAGTGGAGGGAAATATTGTCGATCATTATTCTTCATTATACAGGGTCCGTTCGATTTTGGCAACAAGCTCGTGAATTTCGTGTTGCCAAAATCGAACCGTGCCAAAATCGAACGGTTTTTTTTTTGTTCACATTTTTTTTTAATTTATACTCCTATGTTGCAAACGATTAAATTTTTGACCAATTGGGGGATGCCCATAAACAACTTGACCAAAAAGGGGGGAGGGGAAGGGTAGAAGTTTTCAAAACATTTTTTAATACATTTTTTTATTTGTATGCACCGTCGACATCGACCAAAGACCCAAAAATAAATGGTCTGCGTAGTTAATGGACAGTCCCTAAGTAATTTAAAACAAAATAATACATACTTTTGATCTGAAAGAAAAAAACGGTGTTGCCAAAATCGAACGGTATGTTGCCAAAATGGAACCGTGCCAAAATAGAACGGTATGTTGCCAAAATCGAACCGTGCCAAAATCGAACCGTGCCAAAACTAAACCGTGCCAAAATCGAACGGACCCTGTAATAAGAAGCCTCTGTCTGGAAGCTACTGACTGCACCGCCAACGTGTCTCGTCCTCCAGAGATTTAACCATTTTTCACGTCACATCACTTGTCACCCGGAACGCAGAGCACCTTGTTATTGTCTTTCCCTTTATCGACGAGAATGCTCCCATTTTTAATCGAATCCCGTGTCTTCAGACGACAGGAAGCTGCTTGCCACCTTGCAGAAGAGCTACAATGTTCGTTGTTCCTCAGAGGCCAGACCATGGACGTAGTCTTGTTTTTCACCAGGGGATGGAGACTAGAGCAAACGACGTCGAGAATCCCCTGGTAAAGGTACCACAGGAAAAGTACGCAGGACACATCATTCCAGGAATTCTTGTCAACTTCCTAAAAATAATGTCGGGAAGGAGTCCTGAACAAATGTCAAGGGAAATATCTAAGAATATTTCAGGCAAATTCTTGGGGGCGTCCTTGTTGTAACATTTTGAGAAATTTTAGAAAGATTACTGAAAGAATCCTTGCCTAGATGAATACTTGTAAGTGTCTTCAATAACATAACTATTAATTCTTCCAAAGATACCTCAAAAATCATCTAAAGGAAGTTTAAACATATTTCAGGAATTTCTATAAGCATCCATGCCACGGGAAGGAAAATTTGTTAGTGGGAAAGGTGGTTGAATCACATAATTACATATGCTATAAGATTACATTAGTGCCGAAGAATCAAAAACTACTAGAAAATGGTATTAAAGGTATCAATGGTACCAAATTGTTGTAGAGTTCAAGTTATTCGATCTACAAAATCAATGAGGACTTCAAAGTTGAATCTATGGCAAGTGGTTGTTGACTACGCCCATGGGCCAGACGCGAAGAGGTGTCAATTTTTCACCGAATCAATTTATTACCGGATTAGCGTCAGTTTACTACTTGTTACAGAATAAAGAGACTCACTTGCCAGGCAGGAGCGTTTCCGGATGCACAAGGCAGCGTGAAATTGGCGACGTTTATTGATTCACTGGCAAGCAAAGCCGAGCCCGCGAGCTCACACGGTTTTCGGTCGGTTGACACTTAAGGCCTGGCTGGGAGAAGATAAGTTCGCTCCCTAAAGTGTGGATTTTCCGCTCGGAATGGCTTCAGATTGACGGACGGTGGTTTTCCCGGCTCAGAACACGGAGGATCTATTTGTCATGCAACCGTTTTGACAGGTGGTCGTTACGAAGGAACAAAGTCACTTTTGGCGGTAATCTCCTTGTAGAGTGGAGTGATTGTTTTATGGTTAAGCTTCTGATTGGTGATGGATTTCCAGCGTTTATCAGGATGAAAAATTGATAAATGTAACAGCTCATAAAGTCCGGAAAACTTCTTCTGTTGTGCTAGCAGCACAACAACAAACCTTTAATCACTCTACAAAATTTAATTACTAATTTCCAACAAATGTTTTGCATGAATTTAATTAATTACACTTCATCACATCCCTTTCCGTCCGTTCTACGTCGGAGCAACTCGAGCACCTCCGCTTTGCACTTGAAACAAGTGCTTCACAGCAGAGCAGAAGCAGATCCCCTTACCCGACAAACGGTGTGCCCGATGTTGGCACCTTTGGATTCAACTTTTCCTGCAGCGGCATCTTCATTTGCATAAAATCCTTCCAGACGACGTCAGCACTTTTTTGCGGTGTGTGGCTGGTTGATGCGTCGCTTCCTGCGGCCAGGGTGGGATTGAGAGAGTCCTTGCAGAAATTGTTTACTTCTGGTGGAATCACTGGAAAAATTCCTTAATCCATCAATGCCCAAAACGATGTCACATAGCTTTTTTCGACGTGAAGTGCAGTGAATATTTTTATTTCATTTATTTAGTTAATATCTTAATAGATAACAATGAACCCACAATTTTACGCCACAATGCTCAATTCGACCGTTTCTCTCAATAATCGGTTCTGTCCCACGCTCGCCAGATCGCTGTGCACTTGTTCCGCCCATCTAGCTCGCTATGCTTCATGCCTTCTGTACCAACCGGATCCCCAGCGAACACCACCTTTGCAGAGTTGCTGTTCGGCATTCTTGCAAAATGCCCTGCCCATCGTATCCTTTCAGCTTTGACTCCTTTCTGGATCCTGAGTACGCCGTAGAATTGAGCGAGCTCATTGCTCACCTGGCGTTCGAAAAACCTCTGGCAGCTGGCAGCTCTTCCTTGAGCATAGTCCACGTTTCATGCCCGTAGAGGACTTCCGATCTTATAAGCGTTTGGTACATGGTACATTTGGGGCGTGGGTGACCACAGCCTCTTGCGGAGGCCATTGTAGTCCCGACTTCCATTGATGATGCATCTCCGTAGTTCATCGCTAACATTATTATTGGCTGTCAGCAAGAATCCAAGGTAGGCGAACTCATAGACCACCTCGAACGAATCCCCATCTATCGTCACACTGCTTCCTAGGCGAATCCTATCGCGCTTGGCTCCGCCTACTAACATGTGGTTTGTCGTCGACGCATTTCCCACCAGTCCAACTTTTGGTGCCTTGCGTTTCAGTCCAAGCTGCACAGTTTGTTTCAACTCAAGAATAAAATTATCTCTTGAAGCTAATCAGAGTGGTCAATTGTTGATAATATTACTTACAATTGCACCGAATAGCAACGCAAAAAGCGCAAAAGGCGGAGTTTGTTGCTTACTGTTGCTTACTTGTTGCAAAATACTTACGAGAAAAAATAAAAACAAAAATATGAACGTGAATTGAACCTCCGACCTCAAGATCACCAATCTCCCCCTCTACTCACTACTCCACCAGCTCTTCGAGCAATTGCTTTGCCAATGGAGTATAAAAGCGACCACAAAACGGCTCATTAAACAGACGTAGCACTGCGCATGTCGATCTTCTAGTCGTATTTTAATCTGGTGGATAATTTCCTTCAGATCTGCGCACAGAGCGACACGCTTTTCTCGGAAGACGAAAAGTACATCTAATAGCGTCCAGGAATATCTCCTGAGATTTTCCCCAGGAATTCTTCCGGGGATTTTCTACAAAAATTCTTCCGGAGATTATTCCCAAGAATCCCTCCGAGGATTTCCCCCCGAGAATTCCTCCGGAAATTTTCTCCAGACAATTCACAGAGGATTTTTTAAAGCAATTCCTGCAGGGATTTCGTCCAGGAATTCTCCTGGGGGCTCAATTAAAGAATTCCTTCGGGGAATCTTTCAGAGAATTCATCCGGAGATTTCCTCTAGGAATTTCTTTGGAATTTGCACCAGAAGTTTCTCCGGAAATTTCATCCTTTATTTCTTTCGAGAATGTCCTCCAGGAATTCATCCGGGAATTTCAAGGATACCCACGAAGATTATTCGCATGAACTACTAAGAGGATTTTCTCCAGGAATTCTTAAGGGGATTTCATCTATGATTTCCTCTGGGGATTTCTCCCAAGAACTCCTCCATTGTTTTCCTCCAGAAATTCCGTCGAGGATTTCATCCAGTAGTTTCTCTGGGGATTTCCACCGGGAATTCCTCCGAGGATTTTCTAAAGAAATTTATCCGGAAATTATTCCCAAGAATTCCTCCGAGGTTTTCCCCCCGAGAATTCCTCCGGAAGTTTTCTCCAGACATTTCTCAGAGGATTTTTTAAAGCAATTCCTGCAGGGATTTCGTCCAGGAATTCCCTCGGGGAATTTTTCAGAGCATTCATTCGGAGATTTCCTCCAGGAATTTCTCTGGGATTTGCACCAGAAATTTCTGAGGAAATTTCCTCTAAGAATTTCTCATATATTTTCTCCAGAAATTATTCCAGGGCTTTCCTCCAGGTATTTCTCCAAAAATTGTTCAGGAGATTACCTCCGAAAATTCTTCCGGAGATTCGCTCCAGAAGTTCCTCCTGAGATTTTTTTTTTATTTCAAGAATCCCTTTGAGGATTTTCCCCAAGAATTCCTGCGGAAATTTCGTCCAGAAATTATTTCCCCCGGGGATTTCTTTAAAAAATTACTCCAGGGTTTTTTCAGAGATATGCCCCAGAAATTTCTCTGGGAATTTGCGAAAGGAATTTCTTTGGAGATTTACTCAGAGAACTTCAAAAATTCCTTCGGAGCTGTTTCCCAAGAACTCCTTCGAGGATTTTCTCCAGAAATTCCTCTCGGGATTTCGTCCAGAAATCATTCGAGGCTTTCCTCCAGGAATTGCTCCAGGGTTTACCTCCAAAAATTTGCTCCAGTGATTTCCTTCAGAAATTCTTCCGGGGATTTCGTCGAGGAATTCCTCCAGAAACTCCTCTGGTGATTTGCTCCAGAGGTTTTTGCCAAGAATTTCTCCGGGGCTTTTCTCTAGTAATTCCGTAGGGGATATCCTTCAGAAACTGCTCCGGGGATTTCCTCCAGGAATCCCTACGGAGTTCTTTCAGCAATTCCTTTTGATCTCATCCAGCAGTTCTTCTGGATTTCATCCAGCAATTCCTCGGAAGTTCCTTCAGAGGTCCACCGGGAATGGCTCCGAAGTTCTTTAAAATCTTCCGAAGTTCTTCCAGCAATTCCTCTGGATTTGATCCAGCAAGGCCTCGGTAGTTCCTTTGGAACTCCATCGAGAATTCCTCCGGATTTCCTCCATAGTTTCTCAGGAGTTGCTCAAGCACTTACCTTGGAGTTCCTATAGGAGCGCCTCCGGTGCTCCTCTAATAATCGCTCCGGAGTTCCTTCACCGAATCATCCGAAGTTCCTCTAATATTTTCTTAAGAGTTCTTTCGGAATTTCTCCAACTTCTTCCAGAGGTCTTCTGGAAATTTCTCAAAGAGTTCTTTCAAATTTTTTGTTTGAAATTCCTTTGCATTTCCTTCATAGATCCTCCAGGAATTCTTTCGGAGTTCAATAGTTCCTGTCTTTCCAATTCTTAATAGCAGATCACAAAACTCCAGAAATTAGGGTGTGACGACAGCTTTGATCTGAATTTTTTTTTTCTTATAAGGTTTAGGTTTTGTAACAAATTCTTATACTCACAATTTGTGTCTTGGAGCCTTATTTATGTGTTTTCAAAGTTAGTTTTCCTCGTGTTCACGGTGTAATCTATATTTAGCTTCAGATTAGAAATTGTGTCTTTTTAGATTAAGTGCAATATACTGTGATGATCGACTGACTGTGATAACACCTCTAACTGTTATATACTTAGGATAAGTTATATATAGATATAATGTTTAGTTTAAACTGAAAGTATTTAGAGTAATCCAATAAAGTATAACAAGTTCAACATCGTAAGACTCACGCACTATCCAATAAAGGCTTCTTTGTCTAAGAATGGACGGAATGATAATGATAACCATTCTCAGACCTCTCTGACAACCTGCCATCTCCTGTTGTGGTTCAGTTACGGTCACACTGCGGACAGTACTGGCAGCATCAGTTCCTATAGGAATTTTTCCGGAGTTTATCTAAAAAATATTGAGCAGTTCCCCCAACAAATCCTTAGGAGTTTTTCCAGGAATTCCTTCCGAGTTCTTCCAAGACGTTCTTCGGAACTCAACCTTCGGATAATTCCTTCAGATTTTCTTCGTGATATTTCCAGCAATTCCTCGGGAGTTCCTGCAAGCATTCTACCGGGGTTCTTCCAGTAGTTTATCTGAGAAATCCTTTGGATTTCCTCAGGGAAACACTTCAGAGTTCATCCGGGAAATCCTCTAGAGATGATTTGGGAGTTCCTCCAGCAATTCTTCCGAAGATCCTCTGGAGGTCCACCGGGAATTTGTCAGCAGTTCTTCCTGAAAAGTCTCTGAAGCTCCACGGAGAATTCCTTCGGAGCTCCACCTGGAACTCTATCAGAGCTCCGCAGCGAATTCCCTTGAAATTCCTCCGGGAATTCATTTGATAATCATTCGAGTACCGTTAAACGAGAAAAGTTTGATAGTTTTTTCGAAGAAAACTTGAATATTTTTGCATGCTGTTTCAAAGAATGTTAATTCATATTTTTAAAACAAGTACTGGTATCCCAACTATCGATTCCAGTTGATAGATTTCTAAAAGATTTATTCTTAATGGATATATAATTTTTCATATAATCGAAAGTCGGTTTTTTGTTTTGGGGTAACTTTGGTAATGGAACATTACTCGAACAAAATTGAATGAATTACAGAACATTTGTAGGGCGTTGCATATCTCTAGGCGTTTAACGCTATATGGAAATTTCTGACTTAGATTACAAAAATGGTCCCAGTTTGTAAAAATAGTACTCGCTAAGAGTTTTGAGACCGAATTCGAGTTCTACTATAACTAGGCTATCAAGTATAAGTGACGAATTCATTATGACTTCATCAAATAGTGATCGTAGAACAGATTGTTTGAGAGCATTTCAAAATTGCTAAAATCTTATAAATTTTCCATATTTGCATATAAATCCTCAAATGTACTTGATTCCAACGGAAATAGCTTTAACATGAAGTGTCATACTAATACTCTTTACTTTTGCATTCGTTTTGCTTAACAGATTAACAGGAACTTTGTTATTTCGTTTAGTATGTTGAGAGTCTCGCATTATCAAAGTTACCCTCATTATCAAAGTTACCCCGTTTTACGGTACTTCTTCGGAGTTGTTCTTTGCAATAAACTTAAGAATGCTGCCGGTCAGCCGTCCCTGACCTGCGGGAACAGACGCTGTTGTGAGCCGCTTCTAGCATGGAGTACAGTTGTCCCAGGTTTGCAGAAGCAAACCCCCCTTCCCTGTCATCATACGACCAAAGTTCCCACCGGGGTTGGTTACCCGATCTTTCCTAAGGTTGCTCGTACTCCGGCCAGTACCGTAATCCGGGGTATCATTGATCAGCGGGGTAAGATTGATCGGAATGACTCATCTCGTAAAAAGTTCGTATCATCATTTATTGATGGAACATTTCCAAATTACGAATGGTGCTTCTCTTTCTTATATTCATAAGCAAATATAATTGAGGATTTTTGCAAAAATTGCTTTTACATTATGTGTAAATTTGTCAACTTTTCGAAACAATGATTTCAATGGGTAAGGATGACAATACCGAAAATTCATGTCTCACATAACTTCTGCAAACGATATGAGCAAGGAAAATGCGGTTCTTACTAAAAATGGCATCGCCAAAAACGATTTCCTTGTCAAAACTTTCATAAGTATGCTCAATTAGGCAACATTAACGAATTACTGTAAAGAATATAGAATTCCCTTAGGAAATTGCCTACCTTTAGGCGTATTCCGTGGTTCGAAGTGTTTTTAATTTTAAAATAACTCAAAAAGTAAATGACTTGTACGCGTTTGGCCTTCATATTCGGCTTCGGGGGCCATGATTTAAGTAAGTAACGATATTTTCAATATAACCGAACGTTGTTTACATAGGTGATCAATGTTACCCCATATCAGCTAAATCAAAAATCACTTAAAACATTTTTTTAAACATGCTTAAATCTTTCATAAAACAAAATGCAGTATATAGTCACGAGCTATGAGTGACAGTACTTGTTTTAAAAATATAAAATTTGCAACATTTGCATTTTCAAACGAAATATTTAAGAAATATTCAAAAAAATGATCAATGTTACCCCGGATTACGGTACCACGAGAAGGTAAGGGTAGGAGTTGCTGGGCAGGAGGCTAAGGACCACACAAAGGGGTCTATTAATTTCCATCAGGTACGCGATGCCATGCCTAACATTTACCAACCGATATTTAACTATTCCGTGATTGACCGAAGTCAGTGAAAATTCACAAAGAATCAACTAGAAGTTCGGCTGGGATTGGCCATAATCTTCTTCAGTGTGCATAAATTCAATGCCTCTATTTATACATGGTCAGTAACAGCGCCGGCCACGTCCTTGCAGTCAGGTGGGATTGAGGGAAGGAATGTTAGTGTGTAACCTTTGCTATTAGGAGACCGTGTTTGCCTCTGCATCTCCACAAAGGTTACTAGGAGGGATGTTTGTTGATGGGGAGGATCGTTGGGTCACAGGATTCACTTTGATAAGCGATCAGACCAGTGATCCTCAGCCTAACTGGTTATGCGGGCCACCACTTTGCTCTTAAAATACGTCGCGGGCCACAAATGTCTATTTTATAAGTCTGATCAAAACTACTCGATTTATTGGGTATTTTGCCCTCCAATGGAGTCACACCTAAATAATTTTGTCACGCGGGCCGCAGTTTGGTGACCACTGGATTAGACCATGATAAATAATCATTTGTGAGATATAAATATGCTTGTATGTAAATATAATATTTTCATTTGATATGAACAATATCTATGTAGAGAAAAATTATGCCGACACTTGAGGTGACGAACCTTTCAAAGTGTGTTAAATAAAGTGAACCTTTTGCAAGTCTACACTTGTAGTGTCGAACCATTCAAAGTTTTTTTAATTACAAAAATAAAGTTAAAAAGAAAAAGGAGTTTTGAAACAAAAAAATTAGACATAAATAATTAATGAATCAGAGTTTATGTCGACACACAGAGTGACGAACCTTTCAAAGTTTATTGAAAAATCATATTTACGTCTTACCGTTGTAACGATTAAAGGTGCAGTCATACATATTTTATAGATTAGAAATAGTAGCATGAAACGAGCTCACCAATTGATCCGTCATCCTTGAGCAGCAACAATCCACTTTCAGCTTCACTCGTTTGCTCGGCTATTTAAAAGCACTCAGAGAAAATAGGCGCGCGATCCGAGAGGGGAAACAACTGACGACTGTTCGGGCTTTCTTGACGCACTGCCCAGGAGCAAGCGTCAACGTCGAAAGATCAAAAAGAACTAATCGAACGCGGCACTTTTTCACTTTACTCGACCGACGCGCGACATGTTCGATCCTGCCCTCATCACCGGCCCCCGCAGGAGCAAGCGTCAAGGTCGAAGGATCAAACACAACTCCCAATATTCATTGTTTATTTCTTATATTATAAACTTCAATATAAAAAAATGAATAATATTAGTTTTCTTTTATCTTGTCGTTAGAAATGAGCACAACCATTTGAGTATTACTTTAAAATATGGAATTTAAACAAATCGTTGAGGAATATCGTTCATATTGAATCTCTTTCGTAGTGGATGAACCGGCTCTGACCTTATAGCACTCACTTTTTCTTAATTTATTACCACAAAAACCGCGTAAGTAGCACTGTTACCGGTACGCGTCCTATCCTTGTGGCTTCCCATCCCAATCCCGGTGCCACCTACAGTCACAACCCATAAGGAAAGCCTCTTTTGTTTGCACTTTCCCCCTTTTTGATCCTTGATCTCCTTGGTTGTTCGTAGACAACGCAAAATAAAAAGTCCCCAGACAAGCAAAACAAGCGGGCACCGAATGGTTGATTAGTTTCGGCTTAAGCTTGTCTCCGGGATGTTTACCATATATTCAAATTGGGCTCCCCTTCCGTGGTTCACTTTTTTCTTACCCCGGGGAAGACGAATGCAAATGAGTCCTAATTCTCTTACCTGAACATGTGCTCTTCAGAATCCCAGCTCCCTCCTCATTGTTTCCGCCAGTCGAAATTACAAATTGATTGGAATCAAATTTGTCAACAGTTTGGGCGCGCACGGCTGAGTCCTGAGGGAACCCTCACGACTAAAGGTTGTTGATAGATCCCATCCACCGCCGTCATATTATAAAGGAAGTAGGGCAAAGTGGTTCAAATTGCACTCGTGGGGTGAAATGGTACAGTTAAATAAAATTGCACGTACCGTAAAACGGGGTAACTTTGTTAGTTTTTCCAAAGAAAACTTGAATATTTATGAATATTGTTTCAAAGAATTATACTTTATATTTTAAATCAAGAACTAGGGAGTCGATGCCGGTTATGGACCCTTTGCGTATTATGGACCCCCTACAGAAAAACAAAAAAATAACACTCAAAGCAAATTTATTCCTATGAAAATCCACCGGGGGAACTTCGATTACATTGTTAGTCATCAGTTTCAGGCAAAATATTTGGTTTGAGACGCATAAATACAGATATTTGAACAGTTTTGTAAATGAAACCACACAAGAGGGTCCATAATACGCATTTCCAGGTGGGTCCATAATAGGCTCGTTGGCAGCGAGCCGGATTACAATGGAATCAAATGGAGGGTCCATAATACGCAACGTCAAATTTGTAAACAATCCTATTATGGACCACAGGAGGGTCCATAATAGGCATTCGGACAACAGTTTTTCAAATGCATATTTTGCTGGAAAATTCGAATGATACTTTGAAGTAAAGACATTGAATTTGTTGTTAGACTCCACAAAACGTATA
The DNA here is from genome assembly GCF_002204515.2 of Aedes aegypti. Lineage (NCBI taxonomy): Eukaryota > Metazoa > Arthropoda > Insecta > Diptera > Culicidae > Aedes > Aedes aegypti. Next base: position 100,716,673 of record NC_035107.1, read on the forward strand.
TGCGTCTGAGATATAATTGCGGAAAAGCGTCTAGAATGAATTTCAGCTACTAAGGGGTCCATTACTAGCATTGAAACCCTATCATCCTAGCTATCGATTGCAGTTAATAGATTGCAAAAAGATTGGTTTTGAATGGATATATAATTTTTCATATAATCGAAAGTCGGTTTTGTGTTTAAGGGTTACTTTGATAATGGAGAGAAATCGTACAAACTTGAATCAATTTCGTAACATTCATAGGGAATTGCGTACCCCACGTTACAAGTGCTAAATACTGTTATTTTTCTGTAAAATATGATTTTATGATCTTCCTACCCTATGGCAGTATGAACCATTTAACCCTACCTTCCGCCAACCACCGTCGTCGTCGTCGTAGTTGTGATTTGATATTCAGCTCAGCTTTCGAGAGCAATAAAGAAAACTGTCATTTCGGCCGACAAGTGGTCCTGGTTTCCTTCTACCAGCATCCTGAGGAGAGTGAAAAAAAGTGTCCTCAGTGTCCTCTTCCTTCTAATTTAATAACTTACTCGGAACGGACCCGTCTTTGGGTTGAGGACTGCGGGTCGGTGTTAGTTGAGGACGACGACGACTACGGGCATCAACCAGGTCCGATGTTTACGTGACAAGACGTTTCAACCGACCGGAAGGTACTTTTCGTCTCTGGGCAAGACAAATGACACACGTTGAAAATAGTTAAGCGAAGCAAACAAAATCATTTTCCGCTACATTGCACCTGTCAGACGAAGAAACATTGTTGGGAATTGTTGCTAGATGAGGGTCCTACCTAGTAGGGGGTATGGGTAACGATCTGTATGTTACGTGATGTAACCAAGGTTGAAACGATCTAAAGGTTGTTTGATCCGAATTGATTAAAAATCCTATGATTTTTCAATGCAATCATAAGAATTTCGCATAGATTTTTGACATCCCTGAGGCAACTCAGGTAAGTCAGATGGTAAAATATTGAATAATATTGGCCCCAAAATGCTGCCTTGAGGAACACCAGCTCTTACAGGAAGTATTTCAGATCTGGAGTTCTGATAATTAACCTGAAGTGTACGATTTGACAGATAACTTTTTTTTTATTATTTTACGGTTACGATAAGGTTTTTTTTTATTTTACGATCAAGCTTAACACATGCCTAACACTGTCGAATGCTTTTTCTATGTCTAGAAGAGCATTACCAGTAGAATAGCCTTCAGATTTGTTGGAACGATTCAAATTTGTTACACGTAACAGTTGATGAGTGGTCGAATGTCCATGGCGGAATCCGAACTGTTCATTGGCAAAAATTTAATTTTCGTTGATGTGATCTATCATTCTGTTCAAAATGACTTTTCCAATACCAGTATTGGATTCTGAGGTTTTTTTTTTTCCAAAATTTTAGATAATTTCCAAAAGGCTTAGGGCCAGGGTCCAACTGAAAAATTTCAATTTTTAAAATTTTTGTTTTTTAATTTTGAAAACCGTTTTTTTTATTTCTGCAAATTCTGCAATATCATAGCAGGATCGCGAGTGCGTTGAAATTGCCTTCTCCTCACGTTTTTAAGACCGATCAAGAGTTTAAAATCATCGTCTATAATCACAGATTCAAATTATACTTCACATTTTGGAATTGCAATGCTCCTGGATTCCACAAAGGATTTTTTTAAAGTTTAAAGAGCATTGTCAATATCAAGTTTTGTTTGTAAAGAAATATTAACATCAAGATAGGAGTCAATATATGTTTCATATATATTCCAGACTGCTCGAAAATTATTGAAAGTAGAGCTGATAGGATTGAGAATCGCTTCATGAGATATTTCTAACAGGGACATGATCAGATTCAAAATCAGCAAGTGTAATCAGTTGGCTACAAAGATGACTAGAGTCGGTTAAGACCAAATCAATCGTAGAAGGATTTCTAGAAGAGGAAAAACATATAAGGCTATCAGGGTATTGAATTAAGAAATATCCTAAAGAGCACTCATCAAATAAAATTCTGCCATTGGAATTACTTTGAAAATTATTCCATGACCGATGTTTGATTGTGCGATATTTGCCAGAAAACCATTCGCCAGAAAACTATTCGCCAGAAAGTACCATATGCCAGAAAACCATTCGCCAGAATGTACATTCCCCAGAATTTACTATCCCCTAGATTTTTTATTTTATTTTCAGGTAAATCAAGTTTGCAATTGTAGAGCCTTAAAAAAGTAAGAGGTTGTTTCCGAGATACGACCGCCAAGTTGACGTTGGATAACGTTAGCTTCTTCTATTTCCTGATTTAGGACCGTCACGAACTTATGAAAGATTTCTAGGTACTGACAAAAAATCAGTGGGGGTTGTGTACAAGACACGACCGCATGACGTTAACTACGCCATTTAATTTGCTGCATTTGTATTATAGTCATATGTCATAATTGCAACCTTCTTTTAGTTATAATCCAGAATGTAATGGTTTGTGAATTTAGAAAAGATATATGTTTAAAATAAAATTTTGCGTTAGGTAATATTTGAATCATTCCTTAACAATAGAAAATACATTGCATCCCAACGGCACAGCAGCAGCGTCCTCGGAAACATCCTCAAATTGCCGTATTGTCAATTATTCGTAATAAATCAATTGTTGTATGCTGCTATGAGATGAATTAAGAAATTATAGCAAGTATGTGGTAAACACATTAGGGAATATTACACAATTAACTCTTTAAAACACATTTGTTGGCTCTGGAAAGGGCCGATTGAATTGTTGAATTTGCGTAACACGGACACATTTTGGCGGCGCACTGGTTGCAATCCTCCTCGCCCGATGAGATTTGCGGTGCGCATGACGATGTGCGCTTCAACAAGCGGCTTTGGTCGATTTTCTTCAGCCATCTCGTACACACAGCTTGCCTCTGGTAGCGAGGAGCTCCTACCAGCTCGAAAGCGAAAACAGAATGAAACCGAATTCAACGAAGAAGGGATGCTTTATACCCTTAGAATAGCAGGTGATGCTCCTCCTTTCAAATTCTTCGTTTTCTTATCTGGGAAATAGGCTATTTGAAACTGATGTCTGGGTAAGGGATGTACAAGATTAGCATTATGCTGTTATTGCATCCCGATGGCACAGCAGAAGCGTCCTCGGAAACATCCTCAAATTGCCGTATTGTCAATTATTCGTAATAAATCAATTATTGTATGCTGCTATGAGATGAATTAAGAAATTATAGCAAGTATGTGGTAAACACTTTAGGGAATATTACATAATTAACTCTTTAAAACACATTTGTTGGCTCTGGAAAGGGCCGATTGAATTGTTGAATTTGCGTAACACGGACACATTTTGGCGGCTTTGGTCGATTTTCTTCAGCCATCTCGAGCAAATTAAGGAATATTACACAATCAACTCTTTAAAACACATATGTTGGCTCTGAAAAGGGCCGATTGAATTGTTCAATCCTCCTCGCCCGATGAGATTTGCGATGCGCATGACGATGTGCGCTTCAACAAGCGGCTTTGGTCGATTTTCTTCAGCCATATCGTACAACAGCTTGCCTCTGGTAGCGAGGAGCTGAGCAGGTTTGGAGGGGCTCTTACCAGCTCGAAAGCGAAAACAGAATGAAACCAGATTCAATGAAGGAGGGATGCTTTATACCCTTAGAATAGCAGATGATGCTCCTCCTTTCATATTCTTCGTTTTCTTATCTGGGAAATAGGCTATATGAAACTGATGTCTGGGTAAGGGATGTACAGATTAGCATTATGCTGTTATTGCAACCCGACGGCACTGCAGCAGCATCCTCGGAAACAGCTTCAAATTGCCGTATTGTCAATTATTCGTAATAAATCAATTATTGTATGATGCTATGAGATGAATTAAGAGATTATAGCAAGTATGTGGTAAACACATTAGGGAATATTATACAAATAACTCTTTAAAACACATTTGTTGGCTCTCAAAAGGGCCGATTGAGTTGTTGAATTTGCGTAACACGGACACATTTTGACGGCGCACTGGTTTCAATCCTCCTCGCCCGATGAGATTTGCGGTGCGGATGACGATGTGCGCTTCAACAAGCGGTTTTGGTCGATTTTCTTCAGCCATCTCGAACAAATTAGGGAATATTACACAATTAACTCTTTAAAACACATTTGTTGGCTCTGAAAAGGGCCGATTGAATTGTTGAATTTGCGTAACACGGACACATTTTGACGGCGCACTGGTTTCAATCCTCCTCGCCCGATGAGATTTGCGGTGCGGGTGACGATGTGCGCTTCAACAAGCGGCTTTGGTCGATTTTCTTTAGCCATCTCGTACAACAGCTTGCCTCTGGTGGCGAGGAGCTCTTACCAGCTCGAAAGCGAAAACAGAATGAAACCAGATTCAACGAAGGAGGGATGCTTTATACCTTTAGAATAGCAGATGATGCTCCTCCTTTCATATTCTTCGTTTTCTTATCTGGGAAATAGGCTATATGAAACTGATGTCTGGGTAAGGGATGTACAGATTAGCATTATGCTGTTATTGCAACCCGACGGCACTGCAGCAGCATCCTCGGAAACAGCTTCAAATTGCCGTATTGTCAATTATTCGTAATAAATCAATTATTGTATGATGCTATGAGATGAATTAAGAGATTATAGCAAGTATGTGGTAAACACATTAGGGAATATTATACAAATAACTCTTTAAAACACATTTGTTGGCTCTCAAAAGGGCCGATTGAGTTGTTGAATTTGCGTAACACGGACACATTTTGACGGCGCACTGGTTTCAATCCTCCTCGCCCGATGAGATTTGCGGTGCGGATGACGATGTGCGCTTCAACAAGCGGCTTTGGTCGATTTTCTTCAGCCATCTCGAACAAATTAGGGAATATTACACAATTAACTCTTTAAAACACATTTGTTGGCTCTGAAAAGGGCCGATTGAATTGTTGAATTTGCGTAACACGGACACATTTTGACGGCGCACTGGTTTCAATCTGCCTCGCCCGATGAGATTTGCGGTGCGGATGACGATGTGCGCTTCAACAAGCGGCTTTGGTCGATTTTCTTCAGCCATCTCGTACAAATTAGGGATTATTACACGGACGGTGACGGCTGTGCCGCTCGATCTAATGAACCAGAATGACCACGCTAGCCTCCCGCATGGCAATGACAGCGGAGCACTGGCTGGTAGCGACGATTTCTGGCCGAAAACGATTATGCTGGCTGGTGCACTCAAATGAGCGGCTTCAGTTGCTGCGGCTCCGAAATGCGTGGTTCTTCGGTTCTAATGCGTGTTGTATTCGCGTCCTATTGAAAACTGAACTGAGGACGCGAATGACTCTCGAAATTTGCTCGCCGACCGTGTTCACAGTCTGACGGCAAAAAGAAGAATGAGGGAAGAAGCAGGGTGCGGTGCGCTTTTATAGTGGGAAGCGGAACCGAAAAATGTGCTTGAACGTGATTGGTTAGATAAGAAAGGGGTCAACGTTTTACGATATTTCAATAGTTTGTTGCTAATAATCAATAGTGTCCTCCATTTGAATCGACGCGTAGAAAAATTTCCAATCGATTCATGGATAAATATTGAAAATCTATCGATAAATGACTGAGTTATTAGCGGTCAAAACCTGACCATTTTTCGTTACATGCTCAATTTTTCGTTTTTCTGAATTGTACCCCCATATGTTGCCGTAAGACGTTATCCAACGTCAAAAATGTGTGAGATTATTTTGGTTAATATACTCAAAAAGTACAGGGTCTCTTGGACACAATCTACCGTTGACTTAGTTAGTCAGCTTCGAATATCCATATTCTAATTGTTGGACTTGGTACATATTATGAAAATATCGATTTCTAGAGCATTCAACGATCAACATCAATAGTTGAAGTTTTATAAATATGAATTGAAAAAGCAACACTTAATACTGGGGGATCGTGGAACTAGAAAGAATATACAATAGAATAACAGTTGCATTCATTAAAAGCTTCTTCACAATGAATGAAAGATACTGCTTACTGATGTAAAGTTTAATACTTAGCATGACTGATAGCATAGTAAGTTTTTTTTTAATATACGTTGTCCTTGTAAAATGGTTTTATGGTTTGAAAGGCTTCACAAGAGTTTCACCCTTCTTTTCAGCATAAGCTGTTCTTCAAAATTTTGTTGCTTCTTATGGACTAATTCATTTAATATTTACGAGATTTCAATATACGTTGCAATTATCGTTCTACAGATGTTATAGCATGAGATTATGCTATTTTATAATTAATAAATTCCATCTTTCTGTTTTTTTCAGTCTCAATTATTTTTTTTTAATATTATTAAGTTTTACAGGGAATTATGGTTTGGAATAATTCACAAGTATTGCTCCCTTCTTTTAATCATAAGCTGATCTTAAAAGTTTTGTTGTTTCTTAAGGGCTAGTTCATTGGATAGTTACAAGATTTCGATATACGTTGCAACTATTTGTGCCGTCAGTTCGATGAAGTAATGAATGCCTCCACTCGCAAACCAAATTTACATTTACTTTAACATTTTTCAGGAGGAGGACAAATAAGACAGTTGTAAAATTAATAAGAACATCCTATATATGGAGAATGGAGAATTCTTATTTGCCAAACACCATGTCAAGTAGCAGATAGCAAATACTGTTTTTTTGAATACTTTTTCATGTACTGAAATTAAGGTGACCATTATTACTAAAAACCTTTTGGTCTATTTTTACCCGAATGTTGTTCCCTCGAATATCATTTCCCCGAACGCCAGACACCCGAATGACACTTTTTCCTGCAATCCATTATTTCGAATGACCCAAAATTTGTATGGATCGTGGTATTATGATAAAACCACCCACTTTTACTTCCTCTTGAACGACCACGTGATTCATGGACGGCCCCAAAATAGATGCAGAAACAATCTTCAGAGACAGAGTGGTGAACTAGAAAGAACGATAAAGAAAACAAGAAAAAATGATGAGTTCGGAGAATCTTTAGAGAACCGCTGATCTAAAAAGAAGGGTGTATTTCATATGAACCGTTCATCACCCTGAAATAATCAATGAGTTCTGATAATTATGAGTGCCGAAACATTTTCGAGGAAATAGGCCACTTGAGAAAACGGAGTATTCAGGGAAACGACATCAATATTCGGGAGAAAGTAGCACAACCCCAATAAACTGTCAATTGAAAAGCAAAAAATATCTGGTAGTTGCAGGAGAAATTCTGTACAATACAATATTCTGAAGAAGAACAGCTCGCGGTGACAGGAAATTAAATTTTCTTAAAACTAGGTAAAACAGCTTAGAATATTGTATCAAAACCTCATAGCCAAAAATCTCGTGAGAGATGTAGAATAACAGTGCTATATTGTCTCCGTTCTGTGCACTAGCAGAGAGCTTAAAATGAGAAGAACGAGATAGTTACCGTATTATTTGTTCAATTTAGTGCTTTTGAACATGTGAAAAGTGGCACAAGTCGAATATTGTGACGGCCATCCTTGGATTCCGAGATGTTTCAAAATCGACAATAAAAATAATTCTGTGGAATGGTACTTTCTGGCGAATGGTACATTCTGGCAAATGGTTTTCTGGCAAATGGTACATTCTGGCGAATGGTTTTCTGGCAAATATCGCACAATCCCGATGTTTGGCATTAAAGTCACCAATGACAAAACATTTTGACTTATTGCAAGTCAATTTTCACAAGTCAGTTTGGAGCAAATTACCTTGCTGTCCAGAGCATTGAAAAGGAAAATAGGCAGCTATGAAAGCTATTTACCAAGCTGTGTTTCAACAGAAACACCTAAAGTTTCAAAAACTTTCGTTTCAAATGACGAAAACAGTTGATTTATATTGGTTGAATTGATCACCGTGAACTTTTATTTGATATTATAGTGCTGTTTGCATTTGAGGTGCAAATCTTGAATAAATGTCCCCCAAATGCGGTAACACAAACCAATCAAAGGACTCCTAGCAACGATTATCTAAATCACCGCTGACCTTGATAGAAAAACCTATCTTTGACATCGCATTTCTTGTGGAAAATCTTACCGCGTTTGGTGTTCCCGCATTTGATATTTGCGTTTCAAACGCACACAGCAATATATTGGCTTTTCTCGGTGACAACAGACAAAAACAGCATATTTTGCGTTACGCGTTTCGGCTTACTTCACTTCAGCCCTCATCAGACGCCTAAAATTACATTTATTAAACAGTTACAATTTACAAAGAACATTTCAATTTTCACATAAACACTTACAACATGCTGAACGCAACCTTACAGCTTGGTCTGTCACAACCAGTGCTGGGAATGGTAATAGTAGTAGGCTTGGTAGGTACAGTAGTTCCAAAAACGTGAATCTCATCAAGTAGCCTATGTTGGGTGCACGAATTTTCTAAATCATGAGTGTCATTGAAGGCTCTAAATGCGGGAAATGCAGCGGGAAATAGAACATTTTTCTACTGTAATTCTGGGTTGCCCTTAGCAACGGGTGTTTTGCTATTTTCAAGGCTTTTGCCTACAGCAGCGATGGGCGTGAGTTTCACTGGTTTCGTTGACTGTGATTGGCTTTGCTTGGCTACTGTAGAGTGAATTTCAAGATTTTTCCCAACCCTGGTCACAACTATACAACTGGTTTTCTCAAAACCCCAATTAACGAGCGTACCATGCTCATCACCCAGTTTCATTTTCGTCAATGTTTCCTCTCTCAGTCGTCCGTGTATGTGGCTCTCCACACAGTCTCGCCAATAGACCATTGTACGTGGAGTTGAAATTACCGCACTCACGTTGCAGGTTTACGGTCTCTCTTCCTCCCTGCTTTTTGATATGGAAGACCTCTGCAATCATCCTGGTCTCTGGGTTCTCGATGCGTTCCAAAACAGTCGTTTTTTCGAACATGGTCACATTTCAATCGTGTGCACTGCTAATCCCGATTTTGGATTCCTCCTTTTGCTGTCATTCTTGTGTTCTGCAATCCTCACTTCCAGCATGCGTTTCGTCTGTCCAATGTAGACTTTCCCATCGGCTGCACCACATGGTATGGAGTATACCACATTCTTCTGCTTCCCTGGTGCTATGGGATCCTTAATCCAGCTCGTTCCTTCGGACAGAGATGAGACTTCGTCCTTTTTGCCTCAGGCTTTTTGCCACTACCACCTTGATCGCCATCTCTTGATCGTTTACCAACATTTGGAGTCTCAGGAGCATCTTTTGAAAGTACTTTCATCCGAGCTTCTTCTATGGATAGCCCAGATTTGAGTAGTTTCTTCATTTTGTTCCGTTGACCATTAGTAAAATATTTTGCCATTTAATTTTAACGTCTTCTTCATTTTCCAATGATTTACTATCTATCTTATCTGCTATTGCAGGCCTGATAGTGACATTTATATCATCATCACTTTCACTACCGATTTGATCGGCACGTTTAGGGGTATCGAGAATGGAAGTGCAACACGAATGGTCCTCTGAGCCAGATTCTCTCAACAATTGATTCTACATTAATTCCTAAACACCTAGGACACATTCCGTTTCCATCTCTTCCGGTTGAGAACAGTTGGAACCCTTGACATTCGTAATGAAGCTCATGCTGATTCCGGAAGATTGCTATTGCGGATAAATTAGCTGAGTGTAACGTATGTATGTATGTAACTGAAACCGAAAATTCCAAAGTAAACAAAATTGTTAAAGTATAAGACTGTCGTTAATGTTTATTTTATTCGTCTATTTGATAAATTATTGATTTAATTCAACTCAATGGGTATTGCGAGTTGTATAAGTATTTAAGTAGGAAAGATAATAATAATAATAATAATAATAATAAATAATAGTAATAATAATAATAAATAATAACACAGAAGAATATTTTGCCTTTCTCCCACATTGCGTTTCAATGAAACTAGCATAACTGATCCGATACAAGTTTAACCAAACCTGCATCTGCAAGTTTACATACAATATTGCATACAAGAAATGCAAGCTTTTAAAAGCTCACCCCAACAAGACTACTCTTGCAGGTGGAGCTTATCGTGTTTGGCGTTTCTTTTATTGTTTAATTTTCTCCATTGCATCGCACACACAATTCACGGAGGAAAATATCACAATTCACTACTGTTTCTCAACTGTACAACTACTTTTCCTTCACCGGCAGTTATTAACTAAATAACGCACTATCACACAATTTAATATGCCGTATTTCACTAAGAAATGCATAATAAAAAAGAGCTCGAGGAAGACGTTGTTGTCCACTTGAAACAGTGTTTACCGAGGTCTTACTCTGTTGTTGCCTAGTTATAGTTAAAAACCAGTGCGCGGTACTACTAATGCGGCAGTAATATCGGTTAGACTATGCAACTTCGTCGGTCGATGACGATCATTCGATCGCTACACTATTGGCTAATGTTTTTGGCACACCACCTCCTATTCCGGGACAAAAAGCACCGCCTAGAAGAAGCAGAATGTGAAGAAAGGGAACATCTGCATCTCACAAGAAACGCGAAAGTTCAACGAGAAGCTTAACGCATCCCGAAAAGGCTTCTTGCCGCAAGCCGAAATGTGTAGGGATAAGGACAGAAGCATCTTGACGGACGGACGTGAGGTGATTTAAGGTGCAAATAAAAATGAATCAAATTTCAAAAATGAAAAAGCAGTTTTCTCCCTTGAAATCAACAAATCGGAAAAAATAAAAACACACAGCCTTTTTATTTCGAAAATAAAACAGCTGTGTGTTTTTATTTTTTTCGATTTGTCGATTTTAACGGCGAAAACTGCTTTTTCATTTTTGACATTTGCTTTATTTTTACTTGGGCCTTAAAGGTGGAAGCAGCACTACGATGAACACCTGAATGGCACGGAGAACATAGGTGCAGAGGGTCATGACAGTGACTATGTCAGCACGACGGATGAAGGAAACCAAACTGCCCCCACATTGAGGGAAGTTAAGGATGCGATCAACCAGCTCAAGAATAACAAGGCCGCTGGTAAGGATGGTATTGGAGCTGAACTCACAAAATGGGCCCGGAGCGGTTGGCCGCCTGTCTGCACCGGCTGATTGTCAGAATCTGAGAATCGGAACAGCTGCCGGAGGAGTGGAAGGAAGGGGTCATATGCCCCATCTACAAGAAGAGCGACAAACTGGAATGTGAAAACTATTGTGCGATCACTATCCTGAATGCCGCCCACAAAGTGCTATCCCAGATTATCATCCGTCGTCTATCACCAATAGCAAATGAGTTTGTGGGATGTTATCAAGCTGGTTTCATCAATGGCCGCTCGACGACGGACCAAATCTTCACTGTACGGCAAATCCTTCAGAAATGCCGTGAATACCAAGTCCCAACGCATCACCTTTTCATCGATTTTAAAACGGCTCATGATAGCATCGACCGCGAAGTGCTATGGAAAATCATGGACGAGTACAGCTTTCCCGGGAAGCTCACAAGACTAATAAGAGCAACGATGGACGGTGTGCAGAATAGCGTGATGATTTCGGGTGAACATTACAGTTCGTTCGAATCCCGCTGGGGACTTCGACAGGGTGATGGACTTTCGTGCCTGCTGTTCAACATCGCGCTAGAGGGTGTCATGCGGAGAGCCGGGTTCAAAAAGCGAGGTACAATTTTCACAAGATCCAGCCAATTTATTTGCTTCGCGGATGATATGAAACATTTGGAACGGTGGCAGACCTGTACACCCGCCTGAAATGTGAAGGGACAAAAGCGAATGCTCCAAAAACAAAATACATGTTGATAGGCGGAACCGAGCGCGACAGAGCCCGCCTAGGACCGGGGCGGAGTGCAGGAAAACGGTGTGTGGCGCGGAGAATGAACCACGAGCTCGCTAGACTCTACGGCGAACCCAGTATCCAGAAGGTTGCGAAAGGCGGAAGGGTGCGCTGGGAAGGTCATGTTGCAAGACTACCGGACAACAATCCTGCAAAGATGGTGTTCGCGTCGAGTCCGGTAGGCACAAGAAGGCGGAGAGCAGCGAGAGAGGTGGCTTGATCAGGTGCAACAAGATCTGGAGAGCGTGGGCCAAAATCAAAGTTGGAGGGACACAGCCATGGACCGAGTAAATTGGCGTAACATCGTTAACGAGGTTTTATCTAACTAATTGATGTAACACCAACTAAATAAATACATAGGGCCAACTTCAAAGGCACGTTCCACACCAGTTGGGAGATTTGCTAACGTCAAGTTTATTCTTGATATTTTATAAGGTTTCCTTCAGCTCTTAGATAATTGAAAGTGAAGTTGATAGGATTGAGAATCGTTTCATGCGATACTTCAAATGGAACAGGTACATGATCAGAAACAAATTCAGCGTGAGTAACCAGTTATTAATAGAGTTGTTTAGAGTCGATTAAGGCCAAATCAATCGTAGAAGGGTTTAAAAAATTAATTGAGACTATCAGGGTATTGAATTGAGAAATATCCTGAAGAGCACTGAACAAATAAAATTCTGCCGCTGGAATTGCTTTGCGAATTATTCCATAAGCGATGTTTGACTTATTGCGAGTAAATTGCCGCAAGTCAGTTTGAAACAAGAATAACTGTTACCCAGAGAATTGAAAAGATGCTACCCACAGGAATGGAATAAAATTTTCTCGATTCTGTATGATAAAGTTGTTTTGTGCTTAATTTTTATCCAATTTCTAACGCAACTGAATTGCAAGATTTTGTTCATTGCTTTCATTTATCGTCATCAAGAGAAACCCTATCTTGAATTTATTTAATCCATGGATTTGAAACTTGTATACAGGAACCTCATCCAATACTCAGCAGTAAATGAACAACCCGAAATCTTTCCCACATGGAAATTGGCCATGCTCCATTGCATCCCGTCCTGTCTTCAGTCGGTCGTTGCCTAAATATTCCTACACCGCTTCCAGAACTGCTCCTTCGGTCAACCTCAGGTCGCTGGGCGATGGAATTTGTTTGACCCTTGTTTCGAAAACTTATTAAAACCTTCGTCTTTAACTCCATCTCTCTGTGATCCGGTCTTAAGATGTTAAGTGAATTTTCGCCCTTATCTGCGGGTTAGAATCTTTCCACTTGTGTTACCTCATCCTTCCGGCCGATTGCAGTTAGGGGGATGGTCCTGGAAAACGAAGACCGACCAACCGAGAGGACGCTGGCCAGTCGTGTCCTATAATGGGGACGAACCGAATCAACATCAAATTAAATCACTGAATTTAATTAAAAGACATGTATCTGTGTGAGGTTGCGGGGGTCACTTTCACTTTGCTTTCTTGTTTCGGGTTTCCGTTTCTTGGGTTTAGTCAACAATACTGCTTCTTAGAATCTAATTGGCCGTTTTGTTGTCCGGTTGGAGAGACTTTCCTGTAATGACGACACAAACGGACAAACTCACTGCCGATCTTCTTCTAGTTTGTTTTCTGAGGAGTAAGGGAGAGTGATATTAATTTTTATTTCATGTCGTTAACGGTCGTTTGAGAATACCCTTTAATGAGTGAAAATTTACCCATTTCCGCTAGAAGTGCCTCTCCACATTTAATGAGTAAACACGGTTTACTCTTTAATGGGTAAAAGCGGTTTCTGTCACATGATGGGTAAATTTTTACCCTTTTTGTAAATCTCGCTTGCGGCAAAAAAAGAGTAAAAATTTACCCATTTTTAGAAGGGGAATGCAAATTTTCATAACCTCAACTTTAATAATGTGTTTAGAAATAAAATTGCAATACAAATGCTTTTTATTACAAACAATAAGTATTATTTTACGAATATAATTATTTAAAACATACATTTATTTTGTTGACACATAAGCTCCTCCATTCTGTCAATTGTTGGAATTTTGCTGCAGCCGGCTGGAACCGAGGCAGGATTCACAGGAAAATCTGGAATGTCTGTGTAGTTTGATGTCAATATAAATTTAACATAACTATATAAGTCAATAACTTACCTATTCTTCAAACGCTGTATTTACAAAAAAAAGGAAAGTTGAAATTAAAGATTATAAATTTTATAATTTTATTTAACCTTTGGAACTGCGCTCAACACAGCTGCATCTATGGAATGTTTGCTTTAACTATTTTTTCACCCATAAATGAGTTTTTAAATACCCATTTTTAATCTGCAATGGCCAAAACATAATGGGTGTTTATTTACCCGTTTTTCATTTCTAAATTCACCCATTTTTTGACAAAAGTGTGTGCTATTTGAAAATGGGTAAATTTTTACCCATTAAAGGGTATTCGCAAACCACCGTATACGAAACGAACAAAAATTCGGATTGTACAATTAGGGCAACTTCACCGGTGTTCCATTTTTTTGTCCAAATTTATACCAAAATATTAAATGTTTAAATTAAATCGACCAGTAAAAATAGACCAAACTGCACGCGCACGCACTGGCTGTTTTTTTCGATCCATTTCGAATGTGATCAACAAAAACAAACAAATAGTGAACTGAACAGCATAATTCTAAAGCAGAATTGATTACCCTGTAGAATCCCGAAGAAACTCCAAAGTAGAGTACACGGATGAACTCCAAAGGAGTTCCCGGAGGAATTTCGATAGAATTTGCGGCGGAGCTTCGGAAGAATTCCCGGCAGAGCTCCGAAGGTGTTCTAGGTGTAACTCTGAAGACTTTTCCGGAAGAACTGCTAAGAAATTTCCGGTTGAGCTTCAGATGAACTTAGTTTCCTAGACTAACTCTATAGAGGAAATCTGAAGGAACTCCGGAGGACTTTATGGAAGAACTTTTAAGCAATTCCTGGTGGAATACAGGATGAACTTTCGAAGAACTGCTGGATGGAATCCAAAATAATTGTTGGAGGAACTCCGGAGGAATTTTTGGAAGTAAGGAATTCCTGGAGGAATCCGGAGGGATTCTGGTGGAACTCTGAAGGAATACTAGGAGAAAGTCGTGAGAATTGCCCGAAGGAACATTGGAGGATTTCTTTGAGAAATTCTCCCGCAGGAAATCTAGGGGAATTCCTCGGAATAAGTCCAGAAGGATTCCTAGAGGAACTTCGGAGAATTTCCAAGGAATTGCTGCAGGATTCATGGAGAAAGTCCGATTAAATTCTTGGAAGAACTATGTCGAAAATCAGAAGGAATTCCCAAAGGAACTCCAAAAGAATTTCCGGAGGAGCTCCCAGTGGAGCTCGCAAGGAATTGCCGGAAGAGCCGCCCAGAAATTACATCGGGGGATTCTTTTCAAGAATTCCCCCGAAGATTTCTCCAAGGAACTCGGGATGTCGTCCAGGATTTCTCTAACGATTTCGTCCAGAAATTCTTATAAAAGTTATCTTCAGATTTTTTTTCGGTTTTTTTTTCAGAGAATTTAAACTAGCTCATTGGGGATTCGCAGCAAGAGTTTTCCGGAAATTTACCCCAGGATTTCCTCCAGGAACTCGCTCCAGCAATCCCTTCGGGTATGTACTTCTTTCAGAAATTTCTCCGCGGATTTGATCCTGAAATTCCTCTTAGGATTTTCTCTAGATACTCCTCCGGAGATTATTCCAAGTGCTGCTCCAGTGATTTGGTTCAGGATTTTCTCTAGGGATTTCGTCTAGAAATTCATTAAGAAAGGGCTTTGAGGATTTTCTTCAGAAATTTGTTCGGGGATTTTTCAGAGATTTTTTTCGGAGATTTCCACCAGGAATTTCTCTTGGGATTTAAACCAGGAATTTATTCGAGAATTTCAGCAGGATTTTTTCCTAGAATTTTCCCAGGAACTCCTCCGGGAGTTTTCTCCAGGTACGCTAATACTCTGTGGATTTCGTCCAGATATTCCTCAGGAAATTTCGTCTAGAAATTCGTTCGGGGATTTCTACCAGGAGTTGCTTCGTGTATTTCCTCAAGATGCACCTCCGAGAATTTCTTCCCGAAACCCCTCCTTGAATTTCCTCCATGAATTCTTCTGGGAATTTCGTCAGAAAAATTCCTTCGGGGATTCACACCAGGAATTTCTCCGAGAATTTCAAGGATTCCTCCGGGGGTATTCATCATGACCTCCTTGTAATTTTTTTCCAGAAATTCATCAGGGGATTTCTAATAGCAATTTCTCCAAGGATTGCTCCGAGAATTTTCTCCAGAAACTCCTCTGGCGACTTGCTCCAGGCACTCCTCCGGTGATTTCCTCCAGGAATTCCTCAGGAGATTCTCAATAACAATTCCTCCGGGGTTTTCATCCAGGATTTTCCTGAAAAGTTCTTTCGGGGATTTCCTTCAGGAATTTCTCTTGGGATTTAAACCAGGAATTTCTCCGGGATTTTCTCCAGGAATTTTTCCTAGAATATTCCCAGGCGATATTCCCAGGAACTCCTCCGGGAATATTCTCCAGGAATTTCTCAGGTGATTTCCAATAGCAATTGCTCAGGGGATTTCTTCAAGGATTTTCTCTGGGGGTTTCGTCCAGAAATTCATTAAGGAATTCCTCTGAGGATTTTCTTCAAAAATTCTTTCTGTGATTTTTTTAGAAAAGTTTTTTTTCCCGGAACTTCTCCTGGGAAATCCTTCAGAAATTTTTCTGGGACTGTCGTCAAGGAACTCCAGAAACTCTTCTGGCCAGTTATTCCTTCCGGAGACTTCCCCCAAGAACTCCTCCGGGGATTTTCTCCAGGAATTCTTCAGGGGATCTCCAATAGCAATTCCTCCGGGGATTTGCTCCAGAATTTTCTCGGGGGATTTCCTCAAAAATTTGTCGGAGATATTTTTATAGAATTCCTCCGGATATATTCTATATAGACTCCAGGAATTTCTTCGAGAATTTCAAATAGCAATTCCTTCGGGGATATTCGTCAAGACCTTCTTCGAGATTTTTCTCCAGGAATTCCCCGAGGGACTTCTAAGAACAATTCCTCCGGGGATTTCGTCCAGAAATTCTTCCGGTCTTTCCTCCATAAATTGCTTCGGAAATTTCCTCCAGAAGCACCTCCGAAAATTGGTCCAGGAATTTCTCTGAACATTTCCTCCAGAAACTCCTCTGGCGATTTGCTCTAGGAATTACTAAGGGGATTTCCAATAGCAATTCCTCCGGGGATTTCTTCCAGAATTTCATCTGGGCATTTCGTCCAAAAAATTCATTAAGAAATTTCGCAGGGGGTTTTCTCCAGAAATTCTTTTGAGTGTTTTACTCAGATTTCTTCCAGGAATTCCTCAGGGGTTTCCTTCAGGAATGCCCCCGGGTATTTCTTCCAAAAACATTTCCGAGAATTTCTTCCAAGAAATAATCCAGGGATTTCCTTCAGGTATTCCTCTAGGGAATTCCTCCATGAATTTCTGCGGGGATTTCTCCAGGAATTAATTCGGGTATTTCTTCAAGAAGCTCCTCTTGAGGTTTTCACAAGGATTTTCTCTATATTTTATATATATTTTTTTTCTCTATAGTTCGTCAACCAAATACGCCGGAGTTCCTCCAGAAACACATCCGGAGTTCCTCCATGAACTACTCCGTAGTTTTTTCTAGGATTTCCTTTTGGAGATTCTATCAGATTTTGTTCCTACAGGAGTCCCTTTAAAGTTCTCTGGGTATTCCTTCAGTGCTTCACCGATTATTTCTCCTGAGTTGCTCCAGAAATTCTTTACAAGTTTTTCCAGCAATTCTTCTGGATTTAATCCGGCATATCCTCCGAAGTTTATTTCTGGAGATAATCATCTTAATGAATTTCTAGACGAAATCCCCAGAGAAATTCCTGGACGAAACTTCCGGAAAAATGGTGCAATTCCCCAGAGAAATTTCTGTTGAAAATCCTAAGAGGAATTCCTGCAGGAATGTCCCGGAGAAATTTCTGGACGATAACCACAGAGAAAAGTTTCTGAAGAGATTCCTTGTTACACGAAGGGATTCCTTGTGCAAATCCCCATAACTATTGCTGCAGCAAATCCCCCTGAAAAAAATCCCCAGAGGGATTTCTGGTGAAAATTCTGTTGGACACATCGGGGGAACTTCAGTAGACTTCCTGGAAGTGTATCTGTAGGCAGACTTCGTTGTGGACTCTTCAGATATATTACCGTACAAATTCGTGGTGGAATTTATGAACGAATTTCTAAAGGATACCCCGAAGAAAAGCCCTGATGATTCCTGGAGGAGTCCCCGAATGAATTGCCAGAGGAATCGCTGGAAGCGGAATAACTATTGTTTAAAAAACAGCAGCGATGCAATATTGTTTTTGTTTTTACTTACCTCAAATGAGTCGGACGAAAAGACAATGGCAGTTTCAACGAGAAAATCCGAACTGGTAACCAAACATGTGTCAAACCTGTTTTGGAACAATTCAAATCTTGGTAAAAATCCGACCAAAAATGGACCACGCAGCTAGCCTGTTTAAAAAACCAGCAATTTTTAACCAACCCGTGATTTGGAACACCGGTGAAGTTGCTCTTAATCAATTGTCAAGTTGTAGGCAATGGATCATTAAAATAAAATTTTTCTGTTATAAAGTTTTGAAATTCACATGTACACGACACAAGTGTTCTACTTTTTAAAACCTTGCAACAGCAATATTCAGAATTTTGAACACTGCCAGTAACGAAACAGAAATATATACCTGTTTAAAAATGTATATAGTATTTAAAAATGTCGTACTTCAAAATCAATAGAGATTTATTTTCTTGGGAATACTATTAGGTATTCGTTATAATTTGCGGCTTTTCACGAAAAGTTTGAAAAGAAGTTTTTATTCATTAACCCGTAACACGGGTAGATCAGTTTTTCTTACCTTGTAGATCTACTAATCTGAACTCTAGCTAGGGTAATATGATCTGGTAATTAGGTATGTAATTTCAAATTCCTTGTTTCTGGGAGACGCGAACACTTGAAGCCAGGACAACAACAAGTAGTTCTAACTCAACAAGGACTATTAAATACTGGTAGCTGAATGACTCACGTGAATGCTGAATTTCAATTAAGCTGTATTTTACGGAATCATTCGAAATATCGCATACCCCTACTGAAGCATTTCCATCCCACAGCCATAAGACACGCTATCATCTGCTATCAAAACTATCATTTTCACCAAGTGGAACTTCCCCACCGCAGATCAGCGGGGAGGAAACCCATTTTAGTTTTCTTTTGTGTGGCCCATAACTACTTTTCATCTTGAATGTCCCATCCACACCCTTACGTCGTTAAGACAGCCCCAGAAAGTCCACCAGAAGTCATCCGAGAAGCCAAAGACAACGACGCATCCCATTCGGAGTGCGTTCCGTTTATCTTCGCCCGGTAATCTCTATAATAAATATAAATTAATGTTTATATTTGTTTTACACTTGACTTGCCCGTTTTGGGCGAAAAGGTAGTCCAGGGAGCCATCTTGACAGCGGGACAAATGGCCATCGACTGGTGACGACGACTTTCTTCGAGGAGGAGAGAAACTTGCACAAGTGGAAGATTGAGTGTCCAACCTTCATCAAACTGCTCACTGGACCGGTGAATGGGCCATTCGGCTCAAGAAGGGGTTTATCTAAATGCAAAAACTTTTCCCGTAAAACTCCGTAAGAAGAGATGGCTGCAAGGTATGTAGACATCAGCAGCTGCTTGGATCTTGGATTCGACTTTGATTGTGCAGTAGACGTGGAAGGGCAGCTACACCTCTCTTGCTTATTTCTAAACAGGACAAGGCCAAGTAAGGTTAGCTCTAGAGCTCTTTGAATAAAGTTGGATCTTGAGGGCATTGAGCTTAGTTTTCCGATGTGTAGCATCTTCGAGTGTGATCAAATTCAATTAACAGTAACATATTCTATGAGCTCGGGATGTTTGTTGAAGCGTGAGAAGGGGTTTGTACGCAATAGTTTGAATCGGCAACATAATTTTCTTGGGTGTTGTTATTGCAATTTGTACTGTGATTGATTTAGTAAATAAATTGAGTACCGTAAAACGGGGTAACTTTGATAGTTTTTTCGAAGAAAACTTGAATATTTATGCATGCTGTTTCAAAGAATTATAATTTATATTTTTAAAACAAGTACTGGCATCCTGGCTATCGATTGCAGTTGATAGATTGCCAAAAGATATATTATGAATGGATTTATATTTTTTCATATAATTGAAAGTCGGTTTTTTGTTTTGGGGTAACTTTGATAACGGAGTATGAATCGAACAAAATTGAACGTATTACGAACATTTGTAGGGCATTGCATACCTCTAGGCGTTTAACGCTGTATGGAAATTTCTGACTTAGATCACAAAAATGGTCCCAGTTTGGGAAAATGCTTTTCGCTAAGAGATTTGAGACCGTATTCAAGTTCTATGATACTTAGGCTGTCAAAGATAAGTGGCCAACTATTCAAAACTACATCAAATAGTGAGCTTAGAACAGATTGTTTGTAAGCGTTTCGAAAATGCTAAAATTGTGTCAATTTTTAATATCCGTATAAAAAGCCAAAAATGTTCTCGATTCAAATGAAAATAGCTCTTACATGCAGTGTCATACTAATATTCTTCGGTTTTGCATTCGTTTTGCTTAACCGATTAACAGAAATTATGATATATCGTTTAGTATGTGGTGGGTTACGCACTATCAAAGTTACCCGCATTATCAAAGATACCCCGTTTTACGGTATTTGATTTGAAATGATTTCTTGCGAACGTTGAATTCTTTTGTAAAATATTTCTAGTAGCTAACTTGATCAGCAATAGATAATCGGTTCGGAAAAGCTTTGACGTATAAGTACGTATTTCTTCTCTATACAGGAGTGAAATTGGAATTTCAACACCAAGAGCGTCACGTTGGCATTAAATATTTTAAACGTGTATAAATTTTTGCTGGCTTAACGAAATTTATTGATTAGCACCTCAATCGAAAGACAAGACATCAAAGGTTCATGCCATTTACCAACTGAATCCCACATGCCTGTCCAAATAGTTTAATAACTATTTTAAAAAAGAACATTGATTTCAAGCAAATATATAAATAGGAGTGCTAGAGAAAAAATGACGTCATTTGCTTTTTACTCTCCAATAGGGTCCTAAAGCCCTGTCCCAATTTTAGTGCCAAACGCTTAAGTTTAAGCCAAAAACACATGCTTACTCAATTTTCTAATGTTTTCCGTTGGTTTAAGCCCAAAAAACATTTTTTTAGATTTTGTCACATCCTTTGGCTTAAACTCAAATTTTGGGTGTATTTTGTTTTCCGTGTCCCTTACGAAATGTCAGATAGGAACAATCCCAGTGGTCGAACTAAAACCCCTGTGGTGTTTTTGTCGACTAAGTGAACGTCAAACATGATCAAAAGTGTCAAAGTTCATTTATGAACCAAATTTTTAAATTAAAGTTTAAACATGATATAGTCATTATTTGAGCGGGAAAAATTGCTAAAGTAGTTACAGTAACATACTTTTTCGTGTTATTAAATAAAAACAAGATTTCATTAAAAATTTTAGGACCCAATTGGATCGCATCTCAGCAGGAAACAGGATCGACTTGCTCTGACCGGGCGTGCTTCTCAGGCACAGACATCGATAGCGAGGAAGCCCCCCACCCCCCGTTTGTCTTGCTTCGCTCAAATCAAACTGTCGAGCGAGCGAGAGAAGATGCCGTCCGAGGCCAAAGCTATCACCGCTGCCACCGCCAAGAAGAAGAAGAGGAAGCAGTCCACAGGAAAATTTGAGGTCGAACTGTGAACCAGTGTTGCCACATTTTTTCCAAACCTCATCTGTGTTTTCGGCCGAAAAAATCTTTTTTATCTTAAGTCAACCTCTAAAAATCTTGGTAAAAAATCTGTGTTGTTGAAAAATCCAGAATTGATTTTTTTAGGCCAAAAAGAGCCTTCGCAAACGTATTATAGATGTATTTGGCATGTCAACCGTTATAAAATTGAAACTAATTCTACCAAAAATAAGTTAAAAATGCATAATTGTTTCTAAAAGTTACAAAAAAACTTAAGTTTTTCTGAAAAACTTAACTGAGTAACCCATCCATATCTTACAAAACTGTGTCCTCAAGTTATGAAATTTCCTAAAATCTTAGAAATCTTTTTTATAAAATAAAACTGTCATCTGTGATCACAGATATCTGTAGGCAAGAACAGGAAAAATCTGTGTAATTACAGATAAATCTGTGTATGTGGCATCACTGTTATGAACACGGTCGGGCGAGTCATTCTCGCTTTGTTGTTCACCGCTTGTTTGCGTTCACCCAGCCATCGTAATCGCCGCCGCAAATTTCATCGGCCGAGGAGCTGTTGACCCGCGATTCAAGATTTTGACTCGTAATAAAATCAGTATTGGTGGTCAAGAAGCAATCCCGTTTGGAACAAATACCAGAAGCCCCTGAGCTGCTGGTCCGAGGAGCTGCTAATAGAGCGTTGGACTAGTGAAATCGCTCAAGATTTCAAGAGAGAGCATCGTTTCCAGATTTCGACTTAAGCTCGGTGATCCACTACCCGTTGCTGTTGTGCGCCATCCGCGCCACGAAACATTCAGCTGGTTCGTCGTATAAGCAAATAACTTGCTCAAATTTTGGTTATAAAGCCATCGGCCCTTTTCAGGGCCATCAAATTAGTGTAAAAATGTTAAAAGAGAAATATTTCCGACTTGATTGACGACTTCTTATATTCCTAAATCAATTTCACAGCTCCATACAAAATTTCATTTGTCATGAATAATTTATGACTGTATTCGTGGGCGCTGCTGCAGTGCCGTCGGGGTGAGTGCTCAACATTTCACAACTATTGTAAAATAGAGTGGCATTTCCAACAGCGTTCGGCCGAAGATTTTTTCGGCCGAAAACACAGATGAGGTTTGGAAAAAATGTGACAACACTGGTCAATTGTCGACCAGCAACTGGAGAAGGACTCCTATCGGAATAAATTTTACACATTTGTCGTGGCTTCTGCCGCTGTTTATTCCAAAACTAAATGCTGCGGTTTCGATTTAATAGTATTCGGTAATGTTTTGGTGTTTCTGTCTAACAATGGAACCCAGTTCGATCGACGGTGACTACCCCCAATCGTCCTTTTCAGGACGACAATTTAATTTTGAAAGAGTAAGGAGAATTTTCCACCGTGAAGAGCGACATTAGTGGTGATTGGGTGTGTTTGATTTAGATTTTGGTCAGTCATTTGCATGCAACCATAAATGGGAAATAAAATTCAATTTAGGCGCGTTCTGCTCGGATACGACGAGTCAGCTGGATCGCGCACAGGTTGGTATCCTCAAACAAACCGGCCAGTTATGGACCTATGCACGAGTTCATCATTTGACATTATAGCGGTGCCGTGTTATTTATGTGACCATGGAAACCAGTGAATTCAGCACCGCTCAAACGTCAAATTCATGAACTCGTGCATCGGACAATAGACCAATGCACGAGTTCACTAATTTGAAGTTTGAGCGGTGCCGAATTCACTCGTTGCCATGGTCACGTAAAAAACACGGCACCGCTCAAACGTCAAATAGTGAACTCGTGCATCGGTCCATACCACGCTTAGGTTGGTCTTTCGCTATCGATGCTGAGCCTGCTGAGATGCGATCCAAGCGGAGAGTGAAAAGCAAATGAAGTCAACTTTTCTCTAGCACCTCTATTTAAAGATTTGATTGAAATCAACGTTCTCTTAACAGTTATTAAATTATTTGGACAGGTAGGTATGTAGAATTCAGTAAGTAAACGACAAGACCCTTTTATGCCTTGTCTTTTGATTGAGGTGCTTATCAAAGAATTTCGTTAAGGCGAAGTAGGCCGTCATTGAAATTTGTACGCGTCGTTGATGATTGACGTTTGATTTCGAATTTTGCACTGACACAGCTGAAAAAGTATCAGCATACTTTATGCATGTTAGCGCGTACAGTGATACTTTTTCAAGTCAATATAAATTATCAAGACAGAGTTTTACCACTTTGAAATGCAAGCTGAAAATTTATCATTGTTGCCAAAACGAATGACGGGCTACTTAGCCTTAAGCCAGCAACAAACGTTAGAGTTTAAAATATTTCATGCCAACGTAACTCTCTTGGTTTTGAAATTCCAATTTCACTTCTGTATAGAGAATTATTATTTTAGTATCAAACTGAGCATCATGACGCGTCATAATAACTGTCATTCAATCATCATAATCAAATCAAAACCTTGTAATCTGCTCACAACCAACGGCCTCGCGAGGGAATCAAAGCTCCCCTCTGTCGCTGTATGAAATGAAGGCATAGGTCTTTCTTACCATGTAGAATACACAACACTCACCACAACAGAACACACACTCTACATCCAGCTGTAAGTCCCATGCAACACATGTTCGCAATCTCCCAGGATGGAGAGAATCCCGTGCTCCAACAGCCCAACACGAGATGGATAGCATACCAATAAGCACCATAATCGTGTATCAGTAACCCTCATGTATGCCCCTCTACTCCCAGAGCTGAGGATCTCACTCTCCACTGATCATCTGCTCTTATCACCACCCACAGACGATAAGAGATGCCAGGTGGAAGCTTGGGATTTTTACCCTTTCCAAGCGAAACTCATACATACAGCCGTATGGAATACCACCTTTGGTACTTCCTTCGGGAGGTGGCCGAGCGTCTGGTCCATCTGACCAGGGGCTCAAGCATGGTCTACCTAGGATGTGGCGGGGGTTCATCAGTGGGCTCTGGTGAATCTCTACAAAAAACCACATATCTGTAAGTAACCCTGAACAAGCGACCTGGTACCGCTTTCAAAGTGCCTTAGCTCAACCATTGGAGTGCCAACCGGCACATTAGGATCGATGCCAGTAAGATCCTAATTACGGCATACTGGCTGCAAGGACAAGGACAAGGTCAAGGACTGTATCAACACGACGTTATAGAGCTGACAATCGCTCTATTCCACTTCCTTAGTAAGAATGGGTGACACTATTCTGAAACGGCAGGTGGGCTAATGGAACGGTTGCCCCCGTCCCGTTAAAACCGTGGCAGGCCTCCTAGTACGTTCAAAGCTCGCCACCTTAGCTGGTGGAAGTAGGCTCAGATGGATATTCCTGACTAGCGTCGATCTGGCTCTGAACCCGGTACCCCATGAAGGACCGTGTCAGCCCTCGCGTGGACCTCACTGCAAGCAAAGGTACCCATGGGATCACAAGGACGACTACTTACGACGGGTGGAGATAGCGGCTTGGAGGGGGGACCCTTAAGCATGGAAGTTAACAACATCAACGTAGGTGAAACAGCGAATCCGTTCGCAAAAAGTGGCTTGCCGAGGTCGCCACCGAAGCAATGCCAACAGCAGGAGCTGGAACAGCAGCAGCTGGAACACCAGCAGAGCGAAGATGAGCTGCACGAGCAGCGAACACGTGAACAGGAGCGGCGGGATAAGTCGCAAAGTGAGCAGTAGCAGCGTGAGAGACAGCAGCAACATCAGCTGCAAAGTGCGTGGAAGTTACCCCCGAGGCAATCGAAGGTGGAAGCGGCGAAAACCGTCGTAGATGAGCTTCGGGAATTCGTCGATAAGAGGCACAACGTGCACAAAGACATTAAGGACCTCGTGGCAAGGATTCAAGGAACCCTCGGATCCGCCGTCAAGGACTGGAGGAAAGTGATGCAGAGGATTGAAGCTGTTGAAACCGAGTTAGCGGCGACCAAAAAGGCCCTGGCAGCTGCGGTAGTGCAGCCGGAAAAAACCGGCATAGCCCCTCGGAAAGACAGCAAGGGGAAAGAAAGGTCAGCGGGAATAGGAACTACGCCAAGTTTCACCCCCAAAAGACACAGGTCGTCACCAGGAGACGAAAGACAGGCTGTATCCAAGAAGCCGAAAAACGTAAATCCAAAACCGGCGGATGAAGTGCTCAGAGGGGGACCTGGCGATATCCCATGGCAAGAGGTCCGGAGCAAGAAGAAGAGAGGCAAACAGGAGAGTGCCAGAAAGCAAAGGCCAATCAGGAAGAAGGCAAAATGCGAAGCTGTTGTCGTCAAAACTAGCGAGGACACTTATGCTGAAGTCTTGCGGGCCATGAGGACGGACCCTCAACTAAAGGAGTTTAGTGCCGACGTTCAGAAGATCAGACGCACCCAGACGGGAGACATGCTCATCGAGCTAAAAAAAGACTCGGTGAACAAAAGCTCGACATACAAAGAGCTAACCGAGAGAGTCATGGGCGAAAAGGTGCAGGTGAAAGCCATGTGCCCTGAAGTGACACTCCAATTGCGGGATCTGGATTGGATCACCACCGAAGAGGAAGTGAGGACCGCCATAAAGGAGCAGTGCGATCTGGAAACGGTGCAGATGACAGTACGGCTAAGAAGAGCACCGCTTGGTACACAGGCGGCGTCCATAAAGCTCCCAGTAGACGCAGCCAACAAAGCGCTGGAAGTCGGGAAAATTCGAGTCGGTTGTTCAGTATGTCCACTGAAGATCTCCCAGAGACCGGAGGGATGCTACAGGTGCCTGGAATACGGCCACCTGGCACGGAACTGCGAAGGACCAGACAGAAGTAAGCTCTGTAGATGGTGTGGCGACGAAGGTCACAAGGCGCAAGATTGCAACAATAAGCAAAGGTGCCTGATCTGCAAGGACAAAAGTCGCAACAGACATGCGACGGGAGGCCCTAAGTGTCCGGCCTTCAAGCAAGCGAGAAATTCTAAACCGCAGTGGAGGTAACTCAGCTAAACCTCAACCACTGTGACACAGCGCAACAGCTGCTGTGGAAGTCCGTATCGGAATCGAAGTGCGACGTAGCTATCCTTGCCGAGCCGTATCGAGTACCAGCTGGAAATGGTAACTGGATCGCTGATAAGGCGAAGACAGCGGCAATCTGGACGATGGGGAGGTATCCTATCCAGGAAATAGTGTTCCAGGCGGACGAAGGCTTCGTTATTGCAAAGCTTAACGATGTGTACGTGTGTAGCTGCTACGCACCCCCCCGCTGGACATTGGACCAGTTCAACGAGATGCTGGACGAGCTAACCGATAAGCTAGCCGACCGGAGACCAGTCGTCATCGCTGGCGACTTCAATGCTTGGGCAGTTGAGTGGGGCAGCCGTCTCACCAACCCAAGAGGGCGTAGTCTACTAGAAGCGCTGGCAAGGCTGGACGTAGACTTGGGTAACGAAGGAACAACCAGCACCTACCGTAGAGATGGCCGGGAATCAATAATCGACATCACTTTCTGTAGTCCTGTGTTGACGGGAGGCCTGAACTGGAGAGTCTGCGATGGGTACACTCATAGCGATCATCAGGAGGTCCGGTATAGAATTGATGGAAGAACACAATGCTCACAGAGAGCGAGTACACCTCACGAGCAGATGTGGAAAACGCAACGTTTCAACGAAGAGCTTTTCGTGGAAGCCCTCAGAAGAGAAGAGCAGGTTCTGAACTTGAGATCGGAGGAGTTAACGGCTGCGCTGGTACGAGCATGCGACATTACCATGCCACGGAAGGTCGAGCCGAAATACAGACGTCGTCCGGTATACTGGTGGAATGAGAGACTTGGCAACCTCCGCAAAAGATGCCTCCACGCCAGGAGACGGATGCAAAGAGCCAAAACCGATGGTGAGAGGGAAGAGCGTAGAGTAACACTGAGGGCGGCGAAAGCCGATCTGAAAAGAGAAATTTCGCTGAGCAAGAGAACGTGCTTCAAGGAGTTGTGTCGCGATGCCAATGCAAATCCGTGGGGAGATGCATACAGGGTAGCGATGGCCAAGATCAGTGGTCCAGCCGTACCCGCTGAAACATGCCCAGAGAAGTTGCAGATTATCGTCGACCGGTTGTTCCCACAACACGCGCCAACGGTCTGGCCACCGACACCGTATGGCCAGGAAGGTGAAGAAAGAGCAATCATTACCAATGAGGAGCTCATAGAGGCGGCCAAGAAAATGAAGCCGAAGAAAGCGCCTGGCCCTGATGGTATCCCCAACGTAGCGTTGAAAGCAGCTATCACGGCCAACCCAGATATGTTCCGGACATCACTCCAGATCTGCTTAGATGAGGGACATTTCCCAGCACAGTGGAAAAGGCAAAAACTGGTTCTGCTACCGAAACCGGGTAAGCCCCCCGGTGAACCAGGCTCGTTTCGGCCGATATGTTTGCTTGACACACTCGGAAAGCTGTTGGAGAGGATCATCCTCAATAGACTGATGGCGTTCACTGAGGGAGAGCGTGGACTGTCGGAGTGGCAGTATGGATTCCGGAAAGGAAAGTCAACGGTAGATGCCATCAAAACAGTGATTGACACAGCCGACAAAGCAAGGACAAAAAAACGTAGAGGTAACCGTTACTGTGCTGTCGTGACGATAGATGTGAGAAACGCCTTTAACAGTGCAAGCTGGGAAGCCATTGCTGTGGCGTTACATAAAATTAAGGTTCCGGATTATCTGTGCAAGATACTAGGAAGCTACTTTGAAAACCGGGTCTTGAGCTACAGCACTAGCGAAGGACAGAAGACGAGGTCGGTAAATGCGGGAGTTCCACAGGGCTCTATCCTGGGTCCAACGTTGTGGAATGCTATGTACGACGGAGTGCTGACGCTTAGGCTGCCAACAGGCGTCAAAATCGTTGGATTTGCAGACGACATCACGCTTGTGGTCATTGGTGACTCACTGGAAAGGGTGGAGGTTCTCGCTACAGAAGCAGTGGACGCAGTCGAAAACTGGATGTACGAGAAGAAACTGGTGATAGCCCACCAAAAAACGGAGCTGTTGCTTATCAGCAATCGAAAAGTGGTGCAGAAGGCTGAGATTACAGTGGGAGAACACACCATAGCCTCAAAGCGGGAGCTAAAACACCTCGGCGTAATGATCGACGATCGGCTGAACTTCAACTGCCATGTCGATTACGCGTGCGAGAAAGCAGCAAGGGCAGTCACGGCGCTGTCCAGGATCATGCCGAATAACTCGGCGATTTGCAGCAGTAAGCGGAGGCTATTGTCTAGCGTGGCTACGTCGATCCTGAGGTACGCTAGCCCGGCGTGGGGAACCGCAATGAAGACGAAGAGGAACCGAGTCAAGCTTAGCAGCACGTATAGGCTGATGGCCATGCGGGTAGCGAGTGCCTACCGAACCATATCTTCGGAGGCAGTATGCGTGATTGCCGGAATGGTCCCTATCGGCTACGTTTTGGAAGAGGATAAGGAGTGCTACGAAGCTAGTAGTACTAGAGGAGCCCGGAAGATTGCCCGAGCCGACACGATGGTGAAATGGCAACGCGAGTGGGATACCGCTGAGAAGGGAAGGTGGACTTATCGCCTTATTCCAAATCTGGCGAAATGGGTGAGCAGATCCCATGGAGAAGTCAACTTCCACTTGACGCAGTTCTTGTCAGGTCACGGCTGCTTCAAGAAATATCTGAACAGGTTCGGCCACGCAGAGTCGCCGCTCTGCGCTGAGTGCCCAGTCGTAGAGGAGTCGTCGGAACACGTCATTTTCGAGTGTCCACGTTTTGCTGCGGAACGTAGCGAGATGACAGCGGTCTGCGGTGCTGACGTAACCGTAGACAACGTAGTGGATAGAATGTGTAGCGATGAGGTGATGTGGAACGCGGTGAACATGGCGGTGACGAAAATAATGTCATTGCTTCAGCGGAAGTGGAGGGAGGAACAAGCCGGTGAACCGGAAGTCAGTCTCCAACCGGAATCGCCGAACCGACCTCGGCACCCAACCGGTAGGTAAGCTTGATCCACCGTCGGGGACAAGACCGAGTAGATCGTGGAAAAGCCCCGGAAATTGTAGGCTTCGTGGCCGTGCGGTTAGCGGCGTCAGTCGTTTAGGCATATTGTGCCATGAAGTGTGGGTTCGATTCCCACTCCAGTCGGTGGAAACTTTTCGTCAAACGAAAAATTCATCATTGGGCTACTGGGTGTTTCGTGTTGTCCGTTGCCTAATGTTTGTGATTGTTCAGTCTGTGCAGCCTTGAGCTGAAGACGGTGTAAATTGTCTTGCCAAATTGGTCGTCAGGGCACCTGTGAACCGGAAGTCATCCACCAACCGGAATCGCAGGATCGACCTTGGCACCTATCCGGGCAGCATCGGTACCGGAAGAACTTCCACCTCCGGGGAAGTCTTCGTCGGGGTAGGGTAGATTCACCGCCGGGGACTATCCGAATAGTGCGCGAGAACCTGGAGTGCTAAATGGCATGCGTCCAGCACCGAGAGAACTTCCTTCGTCAGGGAGTTTCTGGCACCCATGGTATCGTGAGCCGAATGGCTGAATATGGCATGTTTAGATCACAAACTAGGAATACTAACAAATTATTAATGGGAGCCGAAGGGCTCAGCATGGCATGGATTAGGAACTAACAAATTAATGATGGAGCCGAAGGGCTTAATGAAGGGTGCGCGTAGCATGTGTCGCCTCTTCTTCGAAGTAATACCGCAAGGTGGTGCCGGAGAAGAATTCTTTACGGTGACGGTGTACCTAGGAGACTGTTTTTTAGTGGGTAGGCGCCCCATTGCGAATCCCACACAGTGCCAAACCATACACTGTGGCATGAGCATGAACAAATACAGGCCAGTCTTGAGAAGATTTTTTTAACTCCTAGAGATGCATGAAAAAAAAAAAAGACGATAAGAGATTACGATCTCAGCATCCATACCGAAAAGTAGAAGTGGAGCTCGCTTGAGCTGGTTAGTTAGTTCTCGGTTAACTGTCAAGCAGGCAGAACGCAGGAAAGTTCGTGGAGTGCACGTAGACGTGAGATAGCCTGACGCTGTAGAACAAAATTTCCATTTCTTTAATTCTGTGGCAAAAAGTGAAGTGGTGAAGTGGACAACTAATTAAGCTTATTGGGCTCAGAGCAAGATGTTCACTACCTTTTTGCATGCTGCTCTGTAGTGCTACAATGGAGTAGAGGAGGAGGATACAATGAGATCGGCCTTTCTATCATGACCAACTTGTGCGCCAGGCCGGGAAGGTGTTCTAGCCCGATCATGGATCGGTGTGCTAGCGTTGGAGTAGCTGGCACGTCGCCGGTGAATTTCGCTTCTGTCCGGGCAAGCATGCTGTCCACTTATCGCTGCGGGATACACTCGACACTGACGCCCATGCACACTAACAGTAGGGTAATCGTAGGTTAAGCTGAAATTAAACGTAAGTACTAAAATACACTATTCTTATCATTTGCATGTGAAACGTATGCTTTTACTTTAATATGGATAGACTCGATTCATTTTCATCAATGGTTCCGCTAGTTCGAACCGATTTTAGGCTGTTTGGGTACGTGCTTGGGGATCAGTACCAGCAGCCCCTTCTTTCTACCTACTTTGTCTCCGTCTCATGCGTCCTTCTTTTGGGGAGGTGACAACCTTTTTCATTTTTTACGTTACGCTTCCAAGCCAAATGACAGATCTCCCTCAAAAACCATAACGTAATTGAATACTCACAATCACAGCACCTATCATATATCATCAAACATCCTATCATCTGCAAAACAGCTACTGCACTATTGTTAGAGTCTGACCCCAGAATTGATCGAAGTTGTGTGCATAGTAGTTCTACGTCAACCCGCAGTAATGTAACAGACATTACTCACCCCAATTTTTTTGCGATATTTTGACTCAAACGGTTTCTATAAAGAGTTCGTCAGTAAATATTTTGGCCTTGTTAATGAAAAAAAGTAGTGTAACCTCTAGGCGATTTTCGTTGCGACAGTCTAGATGGTTCCATATAAGAGTCTTGTCGTTGAAAAAATGCGGTATGGGTCCGATAGTAACACCACGTCAGTCTTCGTTTACGAAACTGACTGCCAAAACAGCTGCAGGGCTGCACCACAGTGGTTTAAATTTAACTGTATTGCTTCCGTTTTAAATCCGTTGTCTGCTCTGTCGACACATATCAGGAACGCAGCGATTTGCTTACAATCGCTTGCCCTATGGCCTTCGGTGCCGCATTTTCTGCACATCTTACTTCTGTCGGGACTATTACAATTCCACGACCTATTGCCCCTTCTCAAAACACTTGAAGCAACCTTCAGGAGGCTTTTGTATGCTCAGCCGGCAAACCGACCAGCCTACCTTGGGTATACCCAAGTTCTTCGCTTTGTTGGCCTCTGCGACCGGCAGCCTGATCGCCGTCACCTGGGTGCTCTGCGGGCCCTTTCTAAGAAGGATGGCCTTACTAGTTACGTCGATGTCACACTGCACTTTGAGGGCAGTCGAGAACTCCGCTGCACCGAAAGGATGACTTTATCCAGATTTTTACACTGTAGAGTCACTTCTGCAGTCAAGGATCTTACATCAACCATGTCGCCAAGTCTTCTTCTGCTAGTTGTTTTTAGGCTGCACCGTTTTGCTTGGCGTCTTTCTTCAAGACTAGGGTCATCACACCAATCGTAGTCCGCCTTATGCTCCGCACATCTGCGCCCAATGGCGATAATTTCTCCGTGCTTCGCATCGCCTTCAGAACCTCGGTGATGTACGGCTCCTCTGTTTTGATGACGAGGGCCTCGCCCAAGTTCCTACACTACACAGTAGAGTGATGCAAATTTTGAAATTTTCGCTCCCCTATGCTTAAACGATTTTTATTATGGTAAATAGCATCCTTCCAAAGTTTAAAGTGATTTGGAAGTAATTTGACTGTGCACACGCCATTTGAAGTTTATATGGAGATTACTATGGAAAACGCCAACCTTTTGTGTTCAGCCCTCTATCTCTTCGTCATAATAATCTATGGAAAAGTGCACACACTCTTCTCATGTGATATTTTTCCAGCTACAACTTTGCCAAAGACCACATTTTGATTGGATGTCGGGAAAAATTGTTATTCATCATCATAAAGTGGGTTTGCATGTGGAATGCTTCATCAACTGTTCGGCAGGCAACAGTGGAGCTCTGCCGCAACACACTTCTTTAGAGACAGGGTCGACTTTCGGTTGATCAAAGGATAAAGCGATTTTAGCAGGATGTTGCACTTGGTGACCGTCTTGTCGACCTGTGCTCTGAAATTCGTTTTGCTGTCTAGGGTCAAGCCAAGATAATCAGCAGTGTCAGACCACTCCACCGCTGTACCGTCCATGATGATTTTACAATCCTCAGGCGGAACAAGTCTTGGGGATTTGGAATGGGGGAAGAGGATGACCTGGGTCTTCGCCGCGTTGATACAAATTTTCCAGCTGTGAAGGTACTCTGCTAGGACGTCTAGGCTTTTCTGCAGTTTGGAGGCGAGCGCTCGTATGACCCTACCTTTGTGGACGACTGCGGTATCATTGGCGACCAACGACAGAGTTCCGTTATCAGGGAGCGGGGGCATGTCCGAGGTGAAGATGTTGAACAGAAGTGGACCTAATATACTTCCCTGGGGGACGCCAGCGGAGATCCTTTGCGTCACAAGCCGTACCGCACCGTTCAGATACACGCTAAACGTCCGTGCCGAGAGATAATCTCTGATGATCTTCACGAGGTAGCTGGGGAAATTAAATCGGTGTAGCTTGAGCACCAGGCCATCGTGCCAGACATTGTCAAAGGCTTTTGCAATGTCTAGCAGTGCCATGGCGGATGTTTTGGAGACAGACTTGTTCCGCTTGAGGATGTTGGTAACTGGAGTCAGTTGGTGCACGGTGGACCGACCGCGTCGGAATCCAAACTGCTCCTCGGTAAAAGATAGGAGTCGACTGTGAATCGTTTTCTCAAACAACTTTGATAACGCTGAGAGAAGGCTGATGGGACGATAGCTTTTGAGGGAGGAAGGATCCTTCCCAGGCTTCTGAATTGGGATGACTTTCGCTGACTTCCAGGTGGAGGGGAAGTAGCTAAGCCGGAGACATTGATTGAAGATTTCCGCGAGATGTTCAAAGAACTCGCGGCTCAGGTATTGATGCTCCAAATTAAGGATTTTGTCAAAGCCCTGGGCCTTCATGTTTTTAGAGGACCTAATGTAGGTCGACAATTCGTCAGCGGTGACCTCCAACTCCTCCGAAAAGTCATTGGGGGTCAGATGCAGATTGGCAGCATGCTCGTTGACGGCAGCTTCGTGGGGACTAATGATGTTTTGTCCCAGATTGTGTGAGCTGACGAAGTGCCGACCTAACTCTTCAGCCTTCTCATCAGGAGTTATCAAGCGATCCATAGAGCCATTGTTGTCTAATGGAATCAGCGGTGGAATGGGTCTGGGTTTGGTTTTCAAAATTTGCGTCATCTGAACGGCCGTGCACAGTCTGGGAGAGCGCGTATTTTATTAGAAAAGCCATTGTTTCTGAAGTCCACCATTCTGGCCTTGATGATTTTCAACATGCGGTTGAAGTCGGTTTTCAACGACGGCAGGCTAGTGCGTTGGTACTGCCTTCGAGTGGTGCTACGTAAGCGGATCAAATCTTTAGTGAGTTCATCGATAGGAAGGGTATTGCTCACCTGACGGGCCGCTGGTACATGTTGCTCCCGGGCCTGGGAGATGGCCTCCTCGATGGAGCACAGCTGGCGGTCAATATCCTCTGTCGTCACAGGGCGCGCCTCGTAGTCGATGCCATCGTCCATGCACCGCCGGTACCGGTCCCAGTTGACCCGGTGGTAGTTGCGTCGCGTGATTGGATGCCGATTGACCGAGAGCCCAACTTCGGCCACCACGGGAAAGTGTTCCGAGCTAAGCTCCTGGTAGACAACCGGCTGGGAGATTTTGTCCGTCATGTTGGTGAGAAAGACGTCGATGGTTGAGTGGATCCCGGTTCGGCTCAACCGGGTGGGAGCATCAGGGCCCATGATGGTGTAGTGGCCTTCCTCGAGATCTTGCTGGATGATAGTGCCGTTGTTGTTTCGTCGAGAGTTCCCCCATACTTGATGCTTGGCGTTGAGATCACCAGCGATGATGTACTGCCCCTGCCACCGTGTGTGCTTGATGATGTCATTCTGTAGGTTAGTAGCCGACCCACGTTGGCGCGGGTATCCTTCGGACAGCAGGCTGCTATAATGGTGATTGTTCCGACTGGAGATTCCACCTCGACTCCGGTTTGATTCCACCTCGAAATCCGGTTTGAGCTGAGTCTCGATGATGATGGCGATGTCAATCTGGCGTTCTTCAAGGAAGGTAGGCAACTCCCTAGTTTTGTTCCGGATGGAACAAGCATTCCAGTTCAGGATGCGGATGGCTTCAGGGTCCATATTTGTCCATGAAGCTTTGGACCGTGTCACACACGGCGCTGATTTGTTCGCGCTTTGAACGGCACGAAAGAAGCCGACCGAAGAGGCTGACGGCGAAGTCCGACATCATCTTCGTCGGGAAGAGGGTCCCGTCGTCCAGCGGGTCGGTGGTTGGAGGGCGGCGCTCGTTGTTGCCCCATCCTGGGGCAACCTGCGGGGCTGCGGCGGCGGCCGCGAATCGGTTTTGGACCGAAGGGCGTTGTCCAGTGGAAGCTGGCTGGCGCGGTGGTTGTCGAGGTGGTTGTCGAGGTGGTTGTCGGTGCGGTTGGAGCGGCGGGAGGTTCGGCACCTGGTACCGCAGCTCGTCGTTGTTCTGTGGTGGCTGGGAGGGACGCTGCTCACCTTGGAGGATGCCATCCTGCGGATCTATATGAATTCCGCACGCTTGGGGCAGCTTCGATTGTTGGAATCGTGATTGGATCCGCAGTTGGCACACTTTGGCTCTACCTCCTCCATGGGCTGGCACATCGACGTCAGATGGGGACCGGTGCACTTCCCGCAGCGTGGGGCCATGTGGCAATTCCTTGCCCCGTGGCCGAACATCGAGCAGCTTGTGCACGTCCTTCTTTTTGGGCCGATAGCGTTCCCACTCCACTACCGTCTGGAACAGGGCTCTTTCCTTCTGGAGGTCGGTCATGGTGATGGAGTCTTTCTCCAGGTATACCAGGTAGAGGAGGTCCCGGTACTGTTTTCCCTCCGCACGGTTGATGGGAAACACCTGGACCGGCTTCAGGTTCGCCGCCTTGAGCTCCTCCGTTATCTCAGCGGAGGTGTACTTGGAGAGGCCATGGATGATGACCTTCAACGGTTTCGTTCCGGGGACGTGGTGCGTGTAGAAGGGGAGGTTCTTCAAACCCAGGAACTGTTTGACCCCGTTGTAGTCGGGGAACGAGGAGCCGATGATTTTCGTACCCTTCAAGCAATGCTTGAATAGCGGGTGGATCTTATCGCCGGCCAGGTCCTTCTTCATGCTGTCGACCATCTTCGATGTTGTGAACAGCGGCGGAACTCTCTCCTTGGTGGGGATCGGCGGCTGGTTTGCTTGTTGCTGGGGAAGGTTGCGGTGATTGCCTTGACGCTGGGAGGCAGGGCGGATTTTTTGTAGCTGGGCAGCCGGACGGTGGCCATCGTTCGCACTCAGCGTGACGAACGGGTTGGTCGCCAGCAGGCGATTGTTGAAGCCGGATGGGGTGGCTTCTTCATGACGCAGGCGTTTAACGCCTTTGGTGTCGTCGTTCGTCGCGACCTGAGACACTGACTTCTTGTTCTTGTTGCCCATCCCTTCAGCAATGGGCAACGATGCACTCGCGGCGAGCTTAGTCAACTTTGACTTTACTCTTGCCACCTGGAGGAGGTGGGAGAGCGCGGGGGAAAGTAAGCGGCGCGGGCTCGGAATCTCGAGCGAAAACTATCGATTGTACTTGCAGGATCAGAAGATAGATGGGAACCCTATGTCGCCAAGTAGTGTCTAATAGAATTGTTGGTAAAACGCTTCTTCTGGATTACGAGACAGAGCACCAAAAATCGTGTCCGCACAGCTCCAATATTGAAGCAAGAATGAGGAGCATCAGTCTACTACACAGTCTTCTGTTTAAGATGCTCCATGATCGCCGTTTCCGGGTTTCTCCTTTCTTATTTCCAACTCGTAATCACGGTTGTTATTGCTTTGCGCCCGTGCTTTCTTTGGAGTGATTCGACCCACTGGTCGAGTCGCGATAGGACAATTTCTAAAAATTTCGACTCGCCATTTTGCAATCCAAAAAAATATTTGAATGAAACCAAAAAATACCATCACTCTACATGTTACAATTTCCCACGACTCATCCCTTTCAGATTCAACAGAGTCGATAGCTTTTCCAGCTTGATGATGACAACTAATGAAAGCGTTAATTACGACCTAACCACGTTATTCACCACCTCCACACTGTATTCAATTAACCTTCCATACTCCAACCGAACAAACAGGAGAATCCATCCACCGGAAGGCGCCCCCGTCATTCTCAACAAATCGCAATTATGATATGATAACGCAGACACACACACCGTTCCGGTATCGCCGCGTCGTCGCCTGCAAGGTATGCTACACGCATTAGCCCGAAAGCCAGATGTCGGACATAAATTCCGCCTTCCGCTTCCACCGAGCTCCTGTTTCGCTCGCTAGATGTCTGTCTGTCGGAAAACTTGAGCGCCACCGATAAACAGAACAATCACCAAGGGAAGGAGAGGACGACAGGAAATGAACAAGTGGCTGCTAATTTGCTCTTTTCATCGTTTCACCGGGTTGGGGAAGGGGCACAAAAAAAAGGTTCACCTTAATTTAATTAATCCGTGACGATGATGACGCTGCTCGACGCGCGACGCGACGTATCATCGCTTGCGGGGGCACACAAATTAAGCCACTACCGCTGTATTTGGTTAGGTGGAAACGGAAGCCTTCCCTTGGGCTGGAGGTAGACGTAGGCTCCGTGCAGTCACTGGGGGGAGGCCAGATTATGATATTAAGCAGGTTAAAATTTTAATTAGATTTTGGCGTTTACGAGGATGTTTCTGTTCCAGCGAGTGGGGTTGCGCTGTTTGAGGTTTGAAGTGTAATAAAATCCGGTCCAATGAGTGGAAGCAGAAGCCACGCTTTTCACCTTCCCTCAAGCTGTGTGCCGACCCCGACCTGCTGCTCCATAGTTTAATGTCTAACTGCTAACTCATGCTACGGAAGAGGTGAAATGGCTTCCTTTAACCGTAAACTGCTCCCCAATTGGCTATCAAAGCGCGAATATTGCACCGTCACATCGTGTCTAATCGTCACTGTCATCGCTCACTAATGTCGTCCTGGAGCAGAGGCCTGCCATCATTATCGCATCAACCAAAGGGATGTGACGCCTGTTTACCGTTGCGCGCCTGGGAGGTAGGCAGCACGCGGAAAGCCATTAATTTCGATTTATTGGTGGACCGTTGCGTATCGAACGGTATCGCTCGGTGGAGCCTCTCTACGTTCATCACGACGCAAGATGCTGTGTTTGCTGTTTTATCGATTTGCGGAAAAAGAGATTGTCATTTCCCGGACACGGGAAGTAGTAGTGTTCAAAGGTTTGTACCGAAAACCTCGGCTATGCTACTAGACTTACTTAGCGTACCTTTTGCCTATTTTGTAACCTAAGATCTCACAGAGTTATTCTCAGATCGAACTAAAAAAGGTGTTTGCTTCCGCAGTCTTGAACGTTTGCCCAATATGTTAAAACTTTTAACTTCAATTTACGTCATTTGACTCGCTTCTTTTATGTGTATCCAAAAGACATAAAATCACATGATTTTTTGGGAGTGTGTATAAAACCCCAGAGTTGTATGTCTGTCAGAAATGCTTTGAAATCTTTCACTGAGCGCTACAACAGCAATTTGATATCGTCTATTTGAATGTTAGGGCATTACAATTGCAAATTGTAAAGCATTACAACAGCTAATCGACAGAATATTCCATAATTTTCTGGAGCATCGTTTTTCCTAATTCGTAGAATATTCTCGAACTTTTCAGCATTATCGTTTTCGTTGTTAGGAACTTGATCGGTACCGTAATCCGGGGGCTATTTTGCAACTGTTTGTCGTGTTATCGTTCGGAATTTAAGTATTGTGAAATAAATTTCGTCAAAATCAGTAATCAAAATCATTATTAGACATCTATAAACTAGAACACATGGAAAGTTTGCGAACCTTCAGCATCCTTGGGAGAAAATGTGTTTTGGTACAGACCTGAGCAAATTCACCCCAGTGGTCAATTTGCCCCCTGATTACGGTACCATCTTCAAACTCAA
Source organism: Aedes aegypti (assembly GCF_002204515.2). Taxonomy (NCBI): domain Eukaryota; kingdom Metazoa; phylum Arthropoda; class Insecta; order Diptera; family Culicidae; genus Aedes; species Aedes aegypti. The sequence goes on from NC_035107.1 coordinate 100,755,416, forward strand.
GAAGATGAACACGAAAGGACACGCAATTAGGCAATTCACGGCGACATTCTCTCTCTTTCGCTCTTCAACGAAACTTGAAAATAATGGTGCCAGTACCTGTCAACTTTGACAGGAACTGGCACCGTTATTTTCAGATTTCCCGGAGGAGGGAAAGAGCGATTTTCTGATGACGTCACCGTGCAATGGGCAATACGTTGTTAATCCACCCATTGATAACGTTTTAAGACACGTGCATCGAATCAGTCACGATTTAGATTTTTCAGCACTTGTCAAAAGGATAATTCAACGACAGATCGGAGAAAATATTCCGGTATTTGATATTTTAACAAGTATCTCTCTGCATTCGTTGGTTTTAAGAAACAGGATCGGAAGTTATGAAATGAGATCGTAAACCAATATCTTCCGCCTGTTTAATTATATTCAATACAAGTAGATTGAGGTTTTCCCGTGAAATAGATGAATTAAATAATTCGTTCGTAACAACTTGCTTCCACCATTCCGCAACTACAACCATTATCACAAGCAATTCTTTTGATGTCAGGTTGTCAGATGAAGGCAGAATTGTATCTTCGACAAACTGTTTCCTACTTGCACATCACTCCCTTGTGTGATCGAGACTCTACTCGCCAATAACCAAACAACAATCTCGCGTAAATTCCGTCGTTCCAGCTATTTTGAGTTTGAAAAGCCAAAAAATATCTACAATAATTGATAAGCAAATGCTGTAACATACAGATGCGTCGTGAATTATTAACGGGGTGGAGAGTGGACATAGCTGCTACTAGACGTTAGAACAGTGGTTCTCAACCTTTTAGAAGCTGCGGCCCCTTTGAAGATCTACAAACAACCTGCGGACCCCCAAAATGGATGCTTATGAAACCTCTCAAAGATCTCAAAATGATTTAATTACGATTGATTATCAAAATTTTTAATTACGGAGATTGGGACGCGTAACATATTGGGAAAGATTTTAAACGTTAATAACTCAGTTTTTCGTGAACCAACCAGAGTTTGGATTTAGATCAGAATAAGCCGATCGATCCATATTCAGAGAGTGTAACAGTTCATCAATCATAACAGTTCGTGACATCGCATTCGGAGAACTCTATGAATGTTGGTATTCATACTCTCTCAAAGTACGTGACGAGAGAGCATTCAAGACGACAACGATATCGAGCCATTCGAAAGATTTATGTTTTGCTTAAAATTGGTAACAACAAGAATAAGATAATGTCAGCGAATGTTACACGTAGTGACACACAGTGATCGGCACCAAACAGTGGATATTGTGTTTTCTATTTCTTTATCGTGTCTCATTACCTTCCATGAACGTTAAAAATAATGCGTGTTGTGTGAATACGGGCGCATTTAAGGAAAAAAAAAATTATGACTCGTTGCAATATATGAGTTCTGTAGCCTTCAAGACATCTCCAAAAATCTCCATCCAAAATAAATCAAAAGTGCCGGGAATAAGTAATGAGATAATCACAGGAGTTCATTGAAGATTGTTTTGAGATTCACAAGATTGTATAAAAAGTTAAATAAACATGGTATCTATTGATATTTTAAGGAAGTCTATGATTGGCTACTCAGCAGCGTTTAATGCATAGAATTATAACGACTGTGTGCAGATAAAATAATCCTCGTGTTCATTTTTTATGGATAGAATGGCATCAAAATTAATTTATCAATATTTGCGTAGCTATAAAACGAAAAAATCAGTTATATTTCAATAATATTTGATACACCAAATGCTTTCTTGAAACAAACTTAGTATGAGATGTTTTTCATTTATAGATCAATCAACACTTATTTCTCAATGGCTTCGCGGACCCCCTGAAAGGTTGTCGCGGCCCCCTAGGGGTCCGCGGACCACTGGTTGAGAAACCCTGCGTTAGAAAGTCCCAATCGGTGGGAAAAGGATATCCTGTTTCAATTAGCTTACCGTATCCGTCTTGACAATCAAACCGATTTTGAAGACAGGGGGGAGAGGCTCGAAAATGTTGAAATTTGGCATCAGGACAGACAATCGTCAAAATCGTTACCGTGCGGTGACGAAATAAGAAAGACATCGTCATCCAGTATACCTAATAACTCTGGCTGGTCGTCGTCTCGTCATCGACGAAAGGATGCACGACTAACTTTATTCAAAATCTTCAACGAGCAATTTTTTTTTCATTCGCGACTACGAAGCTGCTGATGTTTTCTTCAGTTTTCTGTGAGGCTCAGTGCTCCCGAACGAAGATTCGCCCGTAGCGAAGGAATCGTAATTGTTCGTCATGACGCCGTGCCTATCTGATCGGATCTCTGCGGAAAATCGTCATCCGACGCAGGTTGAGTGACGACGACGATGCATCTTTCAGTTTCGTCGCCGACTTTTTCCATTTGATGGTGACGATTGTCTACCCTGTTTAGCGTGACAGAATTTATGTACCAACCCAACAACAAATGAGATATGAATTCTGAATTCTACTGTCGTAGTGTTCTAAGCTTTACGATGTAGCGCACAGTAAAAAGAATCGGTCAGGACTTGGCCATTTTGTTTTTTTTTTCGATAGATCATCGATCCGCGTGTATTGAGGATTTTGCCCACTAATAAACTCACACCTAAATAATTTTGTCACACCAAAATATTCTCCCACCATGTTTCCCATATATTGGATGGCGTCGTAGCTAACAAAACCAACAAGTAACGCACTTGTAACGCATTATATTGGATTGTACATTGAATGCAAGGTGCGTGCTTCTATGAAAGTGCCATATAAACTGACGTGTGAGTATTTCTTTTTCCACCTTGAAAATGTGTACGAGAATCTATTCCTCAACTAAACGAACAATAGTGTCGAAAATTGTAAAATTGTCGCGTACAAAGTATTCCATTCCAAGGGGAAATTGCGAAAAATTGGTGAATCGGATAAGCACTTTCGGGAAAGAATGAAATTGGGTTGGAAGGAGTCGGATTTGGCACGCATTTTGCAACTCCTTTTCGGATTGCATCGCCGCCCTAGTTGGTAGCTACAAGTAAGTATACACGGAGAAAAAAGAACAAATCATTGATCAGAAAGAAAAATAGTGTAAACGAGAGAAAAGTGAAGAGATAAAGAAAAATCGAAAATTGAATTAGTGTAGAAAATTAATTTGCACAAGAAAACTAAATAAAGAGAAAATAAAGTGAAATTTACAGTTTAAGTTAGAAGATAAGGCAGAGAAAATTTTAGTTTGTAAGACCCACGAAAAGAAAATAAAAAACAGCGCACACAGACCAGGGAACATGGCATCAGGGAGATCAGCAACCTCGAGCAGGGTCAACCGGATCACAGACAGCCGGAAAAATGCCACCGGAAGAGTTTCCAGACAGAAGAAGACAAACATCCCAGACCTAAGTCCAAAACAGAGGCAAAGCGAAACAACATCAGCGGTAGTACACACGGACGCACCATCAACGCAATGCTCAACGATGGTCCTAGAGCTGATCGAGACCGACAGGAACTCGCCTCAACATTCAGCAGTAGTAGGAAAGTTCCTCAAACGGCAGGGATTCAACCACTTCACGGAAATCGAAAAGCTTGGAAAGTTCCGGTTCAAGATCGCCACCACGGAGGAGCAGAGACTGAAAAGGACGAAACTGGACGAAGGAAACCTACGGATCTACGAACGGAAAAACATGAACCAAACCATAGCATTTATAAGAGAGGTGACGCTCAGCTTCGAGGAGGCGGAAATGCTGGAGAACATCGAGGCCGATGTCCCGGTTTTGAAGGTCCAAAGGATAAAGATAAGAGGAAGAAACAAGGAACTGCTGGACACCTACAACGTCAAAGCAACGGACGAAGGACATCAAGTGCCGAACAGGATCCATGTGTACGGCTGCAGCTTTAGGGCAGAACTGTGCATTTTCCCGATCAGACAGTGCAAGAACTGCTGGAGATACGGCCACGGAGCCAAGTTATGCACACCCAGAACTCGCTGCGCCGCATGTGGAGGAGGACATGAAGTGTCAGTCTGCGACAAGGACGCGAAGTGTCCCAACTGCAAGCGAGGGCATAAAGCAGATGACCCAGAATGCCAAGAAACACAAGAAAATTCGCAAACAAATTCCCTTCAATCAAGCGGAAACCTTCTACCCCAGGTCGGAGAATCGGTTTGAACTGCTGCAGGAAGAAGGCGAAGCCGACCCGTTCCCGAGACTCGGCGATGATCTACAAACAGCTTCGCGCTACAGGACATCACAGCGAAATTGATCCACAAGCACAGCCAACAGGCGAGAGGAAGGCCGAGAATGGCAAACAAGGCAGCCCTACGAAGACGAACCCTGCACCTCACAAGAGGATCGCTACACCCGGAGCTGCCAGTGCCCGGAAACCCCCATAAAGGCTACCGACTTCGAGCGACTCATCTCTTGGTTGAGGCAGGAATAACGCGAAGGAAGGAAGCGAGGACGAAAAAATGGCTAGTGGCGCTAAAGGATCTGCACGCTAAGGTCGCGCAAAGATTTCAAGTAACCGAGTCAGAGCTGGACAGAGACGAACTGCTGATAGAAATCAGCCAGGATATCCAGCGAATTATTGAGGAAAACTCTCTTCATCCACAAGAAATCACCAGATTCAACCACAACCAGCACAGTGGAGTGTAAAAAGCTGAAAATCCTGCAGCACAATATACAAAGCCTAAGACCAACAGAAACACGAGAGGAGCTCAGCCAGTTTCTTGGCGAGAATTCCATCAGAGTAGCCCTGCTGCAGAAAAAACGAAGCATTCAGAATCGCTCATTACAGACTCGAATCCACAAGACGGAACCAAGGATACGGAGACGTCGGCATCCACGTACATCATCAACTGACTTTCGATGACCTACTCCCCATCGAAGTGGTGGGGGTGATAATAACGAAAGGTTTCGACCCCATTACGGTGATTTCCGTATATGTCCCTCCAGGGCAGGAAATGTGCAGGGAGGCAATCGCAAGGATCAAGGATTTCTTCCAGCAGGCGTAGGACGTTAGAGGTGAAATCATCATCAGTGGAGACTTCTTGTGGCCATCACGGATCGTGGGATCCCTTGTCACCCACCTGCCCCAAAGGTCATGCGGTCAATACTTCGCTGGAACCCTCAAAATTCATCCTACTCAATGACGGCTCCCCTACCTGTACCTAGGCGTTGAGCCACAGGAATACAGCGATAGATCTCACCATGGTCACAGCCGGCCTAGCCAGCAAAGCTACTTGGATTGTAATTCTACAAGGATTCGGAAGCAGCCATATGTCCATCATAGTGGAAATAGGGAGCGAGATTCCAGTAGCCAAGGGACAAATAATTCGCGTTAACAAGCAGAAGGAAGCCGGTGCGATCAACAAACTGAAACCACAATATATGTACGACCCAGCTGAAATGCAGGCCATTTTCGGGGAAAGCATAGCAGAAGCCAGTTTCGTAGTCAAGGACAAGAAGGTATACTACCTTAAACGCTGGCGGTCAAAGGAGATAGAAGAGGCCTACTAAGCAAAACGGCGGTCGCTACGAGAGTACAACAGATCAAAGACTCTCACCAACTCAGCTTGCAGAAGACTAGAACAAAACTGAAGAGGCTCATTCGCAAAGCCAAAAGGGCATACTGCGCCGAATTAACCGAAGCAATCGACGAAGGAACACCGACAAATCAGCTGTGGAACATAATAAAAGGAATCGACACGGCGCTAGTCCAGCCGGTCTTAAGGAAGCCGGGAATTACTAGGAAGGACGCTGAGGAATTCATGGCGCACTACTACGATCACAAACTCAAGTGGGTAGGATACGACATGGCTTTGTCAGAGGAAGAGATCCTGGAGAAGATGGCATGTCGTACGACATACTGAAGCAGCTTAGATTGGACATGCAGGCTAAAGTAGGAGAGATGTTAAACGAAGTATTTGTCACGGAGGACATCCCTGAGAGATGGCGTACAACACTAATAAAACCAACTTAAATTTGTTTTACCAAATTAGGATGATAGTGTTGTCCAATAACACAGAACACCTAAATATAAGAAATGACTGCAATGTTTGGAATGACACTAATAAAGAAATTAAAAAAAAAAAAACTAATAAAAAAAACAATGCCCAAGAACAAAGGTAACCCTGTAGATCCAAGCTCCTGTCGCCCCATCGCCCTTATGAATGTGTGTCTCAAGCTAATAAACTCAGCTATCAACGGGAGGTTGATTGAGATCGCGGAAATAATGAACCTTCATCCGTCGCTTTCCTTCGGGTTTCGGAAAAACTGCTCCGCTCAAAGCTGCGTTAACTACGTCGTAAACGGAGTTAAGGATATACAACAGGACGGCGGACACCCAGAAGAAGCTGCCGAAAGAGCCAATGCTTTCCTCGCTCGCCTCCGAGAGGGACTGGATTCCTTGGACCTAAAAATCTATGTGATCAAATCGGTCGCAGTTGCGTTTACAAGGAAGGACGCGAGAGGAGTAAAAATTAGAATAGGGATAGAAAAAGTAGCACTCAACAACACCCACCGATACCTCGACAAAACCCTCAACCATGCAAAACACATGAGATGAGAACCAAAGCTGCTGGAAATCATCGAACTGCTCGGAAAAAGGAACAGCAGTGCAAATCCGCACACCTTGATCAAGGTTGGGAACGCAATAGTACGCAGCAGGCACAGTATGGAGCGCAGATGAATAGAAGTGCCGCCAAAACCAATTTCCGGAAGCTCCAAAACGTCCAGAACAGCTTTCTGCGAAGTGCAATCCGTTATCTACAGTCGACACCGATCCACGTCATTCTAACTGAAACTGGACAGACATCAGACGAGAATGGCTCACATTGAAGGAAGTTCTAAAAAGCTCATTCCACAACAACCAACCCCATCAGTCCACACGAAGAGCCATCCACACAAATTGGGGGAACGGCTCTTACTTCACGGACACACCGCAAAAAAAAAACAAATTCATAGTGTGCCAAATGCAGCCGAAGGATCCCACATTGGCGTTTACCAGCAGACGACAATACTCCGAGCGCAGTATCCCGACCCACATCCACCAAGACCTCTACGAAGGACAGCACAGGAAGACCGAGCACCGCCAGGTGTTATGGAAGCAGAAGTTCCTGGAAATCAAGCACTCTAGATACCAGGACTACAGCCAGCTATTCACAGATGCTTCGAAAACATCGACAGGGACAGCAGTAGCAGTCTACGACAGCACAGACCAACAAATAACTGCTGAAAAGATCAACCCCAACTTTTCCATTACCAACGCAGAACTACTGGCAATCTGGATGGCAATCATATTCACCGACTCCCGAGGAGCCTGCCAAACCATTCTCAATAAGTCTACGGCGGTAGATAATTACTTAGCGGGGGAACTAAGGGATGCACTCAAAGGAGACAGAAGGCACTTTATTTATAATGTTGCAATAGGTACCAAGTCACCAAGGCATCTCCGGCAACGAAAAATCAGAGAGGGTTGTGTACAAGACACGACCGCATGACGTTAACTACGCCATGTGATTTTCTGCTTTTGAATTTTAGTCGATTGTCATAGTTGCAGCCTTCCTTTAGTTCAAAATTTAACATAATATCGTGACGGTCGCAACATTTTAGATTTTCAATTGACGTAGTTCCCAATTGTTCGATAGTCTATCGTCAAAAATCAAAAGTTTTCTCCATTTGAGTAAAATGTTGTATAAATTTACGACCGATTGGTGGGAAAATATTTAAAATCAACCGGTAAATGGCTGAATTATTAGTATTCAAAATCTTACATAATTTCGTGACGGTCTGACAATAATGTATTGTAGCCTAACTATTATACAATTAGTATAGGCCTATTCACATGACGTTCAAAAACAGCTGATCGGGAAGCTCTTTGAAAGTTCTTCTATGAAAATGACAGCCTCGTGTATGCACCGGTCCTCCACCGATGTAAACAAATGCATAGACGGACCTGTCACATGAAAAGGCCTATACTGCAGAATCTTCTGGAGCTGTCAAGAATAAATGCTATGCAATGTAAAAGGTAAACAATAACATTGTATCACGATCTAGAACGATCGAATGGTAAGTAGTTTTACTTTGCCTATTATTTTATATTTATCTAATGTTTTGTGTATTTCAGGTATGATAAGCATGTAGGTAACTTGATGAACAGGTGAGTAACAGTGTTGCTGGTTTGGTGGTGAATTTGTGTAGTGTTTATGGCCTCAACATGAGGCATGTTCGTCCACTGGTGTGGTGCGGAATGATGCACCCCGGTTGGTTGTTGTTGGCCACAACAGCATGAGTATTCGTTAAACTACCACTTTTTTCAAACAGTGATAATGTTTGTGAGGGAGAAAACATCATAAATACAATCATAAAACGAAACTGTCGCTACTAAAGATGCCACCAATACTACAAAACAACACGATAGCAATTGGCGCCGTCATGATTGTTTACATTACGTAGGAGTAGAATTGGAAGCGAGAATATTTAAGCACTTCCTCGTGATTTTAAACTTTAAACAGTGAGTTTAACTGTAGTTACGGAAAATTGATAAAACAACGATTCAAGTGAATATATTTTTGTCAGTGAATGTTTTGTAATTGAGTGTAAATGTGCCGTGTGAAAATATGTTACGCTAGTTGTGCAAAGAAGAATAAAAACAGAAGTTGGAAGAAAAATATTTTAGCAGGATGATGAAAATGCACAAGTTTAGTTGTTCTCATGAAATCTAGCGAAAAACGAAGCTTTAGCAGATACAATATATATGTACGAGCCAGATGAAATAATTTTACGCCACAACCAGGTAGGTAATTGAGATTTAATTCGCATAATATCTTTGCATTCGATCACCCTAGCCAGTTGCGTGGCAAAGGGGGTGAAAATGGGAGGAGGTGCGGTAGGTGCCATATCGGGCGCCATATTTGGCTTCGCTTTATAATGTCCTTAACGTCAAAAGAAGAATGAGCGAAGAAGCAGAAATTGGTCTGCTTTTATAGTGTGCTTCCCAACCAGGGCCGCATTTACGGGGGGGGCCGAGGGGGGCATGGCCATTTTTTTCGCTTTCAACATCCCGTTGGTCAATATAGGCCAACGGAGCCAGTTTCGGCCAGAGACTTTGGTTCCTGAATTGGCCAATTGCATTGATTTCTCATGAGAGTGGCCAAATTAGGAGTGCCCTGGTCAAATTAGGTGTATGGAACTTAAAATTATAAAGAAAATGAATTGTTTTTCTTATGTTTTGAATCAATTTGGACGAGTAAATGAATGTAGCTCTATCATATGAATGTGATCTACTGAACATTTAAGGTTTCATGCTGATTGGCTATGTAAAATGGTGTATAATCCACTATGGCTACAACTGGCGTATGGCCAAAACTGGTGCTTCTACCCTAGAAGAATGCCATCCTATTGCTAAAATTCCTAACGATTTTCTTATAACTGTAACGAAAGCTTTCTCAACGAAATTTAAGACAAGGTTCGGATGCATTTTATATTTGCAGATCAAGTAATGGGACTTAGTTATTTTAATATTTATTTCGAAAATTACTCTATCGATCACACTGAATGACTCGTAGTGTTTAAGTGCCTTCAATATAGGATCGACTTCTAGCTTGAAGAAACAGACTAAAAAGAGATCAGATAGGAACCGAGAATAGACCGAAAATGGATTAAACAGGAAACAAAAAAACGTAATGTAAAATAATAAGAACCAAGAGATAAGAATTTGATTCTTCATCATAGAATCAGATCAGACATATCTGTTTTCTTGTAAATCCTCGTGAAATTCGTAGTTTTTCTAGGAATTCAATGAGATTTTTTTTTATATTTTTTCAAAGATTCAGAGATTTTTTCAAAGATTTCTGCAGGAGTTCATTAAGTGATTATTTGTAATAGAATTCCTCCAAGAATTTCCTTAAGGAATTCCTCCAAGAATTTTGTTTTGGATAGCTCAAGAATATAATCTGGATTTTTCAAGGATAACCACAGAAATAACCTAAGAAGAATTTCAGAATGTTCACCCAAGATTCAGGAACCACCAAGATTTTCAGGAATTTTACCAAAGATTCTTTTAGAAATTTATCAAGGAAGTCCTAAGTCCTCCAGGATTTTCCGATGATTTTTCTATCGATTTCCTTAGTATATCCTCCAAGATTTACATTAAGAACATCAGATTTCAGAGTAACATATGGAGAATTCTTTTGAAGCATAAGTGAAAACATCTGGAAAACGCCAGCTTCCAAGAAGAGAAGCTTTCCAGCTTCCGGGAGAGCCAGTACTATTTTGTATCAGGATTCACTGCAATCACAATAAGAATAAAATACTTTAGAGACCATTATGATTAAAATAGATACCATACACGGATAAAAATCTGATCCCCACACCATGATTTACAAATCATGAAATTCATAAATTGATTAGGTCATAATATCAGGATCACAAATCATGGTTCCTGGAGCCATAATCATGATTCCTCAAAAGCGTAACATCCAGTGTGAAAACTCCAAGCGGCGCACTTTGCTTCATCACATTCGTATCGATCACTCTTAATTCAAGATGACGAAGCGGTTGAGTGGTAGAGTACGTGGCTCACAATCGGGAGGTTCTTGGCTCGAATCTCAGTGCATGCTATTTAATTTTTTTTTTATTTTGTCGATCATGAACGGATGCGCGACTCAGCATTTTTGGCATTTGAATCATGATTCCGAGCTATCAGATACAAAAACCTAACGCGTGTGTTGCGTTACGGCAATCTGACTCATGACATCATGAGTCCAAATCATGGTGTTTTTTCATAAGATGAAAACACGCTGGAATCATGATATCATGAGTCATAATCTTGTTTTTGGATTCTGATTTCTACCCGTGTAGAGACCTTCCATTGAATAAAGAGACATTTTGGAGACTAGCATTAAAATAGAGCTTAACTCTCTAGAAAGAGACTTAAGCTCTATTGGTGAAGGGCTGGTAACAGCCCTACACCAATTTTTTCAACTCGAAATTGTTGAGTAAATTTGTATGATCATCTACTTGAATATGAAAACATGTAAAAAATCTGTTGATTTCGATTAAGGTATCAATAAGAAGGGAATCATCAAATGAATTGTGGGCTTCGTGGCATGGAATGTGGGTTCGATTCCCGCTTCAGTCCGAAAAACTTTTCGTCAGGAATGTATTTCGACTGTGCCACTGCGCATTGCGTGTCTAGTGTGATGCTTCCTTCAAAAGGTAAATCGTCCACTGGAAGCATTAACGTGTCTGTGTCTTTTTTTAAATTTTGTTGTTGACGAAGAAGCCCCGAAAACATTGAATATGACATATACAATCTACAAAGAAATGTAGAATATTGAGTAAAACATTAGTTAAATTAATTTAAATTGGTTTACATTTTTTGAACGTCTATTTTATAACTTCTGATAAAGAAAACCTTACAAATCACATTAAAATTGCTAGTCTGTTCTAAAATAACAAAATGTTCTTCTGGGAAAAGGGCCCTTACAAAACAATGGCCTCCGGGCCCCACATTTGTAAATCCGGCCCTGTTCCCAACCCACGTGTTTGGTTGCGTAAGAAAGGGGTCGACATTTTCACAATTTTCGACAGTCTATCGTCAAAAATCAAAAGTTTTCTTAATTTGAGTAAAATGTTGTATAAATTTCCGACCGATTGGTGGGAAAATATTGAAAATCTACCGGTAAATGGCTGAATTATTAGTATTCAAAATCTTACATAATTTCGTGACGGTCGCAACATTTTAGATTTTCAATTGACACCCAGTATATTGCTGTAAGACGTAGTTAACGTCAAAAGCTGACGAAGCAGCAGTTCGAGCAACCGAAGGACGACAAACAATCTTCAAGACTCTAACCCTATCAGATGTCATCTGCACGGCCAAAGCAGAGGTCTGGGAAGACTGGAAAGAAGCTTACATAACGACCTCAGAAGAAAAGGGATTGTGGCATTTCAACATAATGAAGGAACCGGCCAGAAAAATCTGGTTCGATGGACTCGAGCTGAACACGGAAGAGAAGATCACCATCAGTAGAATCAGAACTGGACACACCAACACCAAGGAAAGAAGATACAAATGGGGACTCGAACCAACCAACACCTGCGACTGGTGCGAAGAAGTTGAAGACCTAAACAACCTGCTGTTCTACTGCCCTAAGTACAACGCGCAGAGAAACGAATTCACAGTGCTAGAAAACCGAAAACAACGAAAAAGACCTGAAGGAAATAGTGCAATTCCTAAAATCAACGAATCTTCGCATATTTTGTATTTTATATTTTAAAAGCAAGTACTGGAATCTTGGTAATTGATTACAGTTGAAAGATTATACAATTCATTTTTAATGAACCTTTAATTTTTCTTAAATCGTGAGAAGATTTTCGGGTTTGGGGTAACTTTGATAATGGGTGTGTAAACATATGAAAATCTACAATCAAAGTACTGTTTGCAATCATTACAGATACAACTAAATTAAAAAAATAATGTTAATAGTGGACGTGGTTTTAATTTGATGCATTAAAGTACGGAATTTATGCAAAAAATACTACAAAAATGTTTTCTTTTTGTTGTTGAAGCAAACATTACAAATTACAAACATGACGAATTTCTTACAATTTCATCAGATAACGATTATAGTTAAAGCACTGCTAAAATCTCATCAATTTACTTGAAGATTCAAGGGATTAGGTCTGACAACCTTTAAAAAGTCGTAAATTTGTCACATCAAAATAAGTACGCTTTTAAAGTTCATCATACACACATCATAATCCCTCAACGAAATCCCATCCAACCAGCAATTCATTCCGCACGACTAGCAATGCCATTCGATGGTATCCCTAACCTACATTCCCGAACAACCTGTCGCTTTCTTCACTGCAAATGGAGCCACTTGTTTGGCGTCATCTTATAAATGTATGTTTGGTAACTTTTTGAACTTCTTTCGCTTCATATTCTTCATGAAAAACGGGATCCATTTCCTGTCTATTTCGGAAAGACAGACAACTGTTTCTTCACACTGTTCCCTACATCTCCCGTTTCGGGACGACGACGACGACGGGAGCCAGCAGAAATTTCTTTATTTTCCCTTATCTTATATGTAAATAGAAAAGTTAAATATTTTCCCTCCCTCCGTTTGCAACAGAACAAGCTGGGAAGTGCTCCTCGACGACAACGACGAGAAGTTGGAAGTCTAGCGATACCTTCCTGAGCGCAAACAAGGAAGTAGGTGAAATAAAAGTGAAAATCTCGTGTTCTTACCTTGCGACAGGAGTTTACAAAAAAAGAAAGTTGGCGCCTTGCGAAGTTTCCTACCTCCGTGCAGTACCTATCGATAGGGTGTCCCAAAAAAAAATCGTTGTTCAAAAAGCCATGGTGCTCAACCTTAGACCTTCTATTTTAGTGTTTGGTTAGATTTTTTTTTCTAGGACACCCTACTACCTAAGTAATAGCAATCAAATTTATACCTTTTGGGAAGTCTCCGTTTCACTTGCCAATAGGAAGGCACAAGGGAGCGAACGGAGGCAAACGATGACGGCGAGTAAAAGTTTGTTCGTTTTATTTAAAAGGACTGTTTCTGCTGCCTATGTTTATTTATTTATTAAGTAACTCGGCGAACTGTAAACTTCCCCTCGTGTTTGGCTAGAATTTTCCGTCCATACAGGAAAGCGACACACGTCGAAGCGAAGCGGCAGGAAAGGTAAACAGGTGTCAAATTCCATTTTATCCATTGCGAGTTTTCCCCAGGAGGCCAACTTCGATGATCGTAAGCTGATATCCCATCGAGATTTGTGTTTGCCCATTTGGATGCTTACTTTGATTGGAGGTAAAATTGCTGTGGTTTAAAAACGATGTGGTTACTTAGGACGCATGAATTGAGCCCATTTTACATGAACTCGTTTTTCTGACGTAATTCGCATTTGAAATTTGTAGGATTATACTACAAAACACTAGTGCAAACTTTTGATCTCACTATGTATCATTCTATGAACAACAATATCGGTATTTATTTGTTTTATTTTCACCATTGGATTAATCATGCATTAATCATGCAATACTTACTTACTTATTTGGCTTTACATCAATTATCTTGATAAAGCCTCGCCAACAATAATTCGCCAATTCACTCGGTTCATGGCCGCTTCTCTCCATCCTCGACTGTGACCCACGCTCTCCAGGTCCTGGTGCACCTGGTCAATCCACCTAGCTCGCTGCGCCCCACGCCTTCTTGTTTCGACTGGATTCGTAGCGAACACCATCTTTACAGGGTTGTTGTCCGGCATTCTTGCAACATGCCCTGTCCAGCGTATCCTTCCAGCTTTAGCTACCTTCACGATACTGGGTTCGCCGTAGAGTTGAGCGAGCTCGTGGTTCATCCTTCGCCGCCACACGCCGTTCTCCTGTACGCCGCCGAAGATCGTCCTTAGCACTCGGCGTTCGAAAACCCCAAGAGCTTGCAATTGGATTAATCATACAAAGGATTTTATCCGATTACAAAATAGTTATACAGTCAACGCTTAATAACATGATATCGAAGAGACCATCGAAGAAGGTAGGTATCGAGTTATGGAATACAAAAACAATGCGAATGTGATAAAAGTACCCATCGAAGTATTTTATTATAATTTTTTGACCCGATATCGACATACGAAATATCGTGTAAAGGAAAGTTGACTGTAGCAGATATATATGGTGGTGAGATATTTCGCTTGCGGACGTTTCACATAATACACAATGCTTTAAAATGTCAAAATTATGAAAAAATGGAATACTAATACCGTTAACTCTGCCTTACTTGATATTATCGTTTTGATTCATACTACGGACGGCTTCAAATTCCGGACATTCTACTTTGTATGGGAAACGTTTCACACGATATGTTTCAACTTTCGCCTTTCAAAAGTTCTCACTTTCAAGGCTCGTTTTAACAAGCATTTTCCACAGATATCTATGAAAATTTATAATACCCAACTTCCTTAGGCGTCTAGTGGTTTAACGATTTCATTTGACGATTTGACTTTTCCATCAATGAATTGTTTGACCTGTCCTGAATTCGAATCGAAGTGCCCGGAATATGAGGCAAAAGTAAGGAAGCGTCCGGAATAAGAATCATGTAAAGTCCATAAGTTTCTATTTATCTAAAATTATTCATGTTTCGGACTCGAAATCTTCACTCACCATTCGAAAGTTAAGGGACTTGAAGGTTCGATAACGCGGAGGAATCATACGGAGTGATTTATTTTACATGTTTTTTTTTTGTGTGTTATACTTCACTGAGACCTTAAGTGTCCGTAATATGGATCAAAACGGAAAGTGTTCTTTTGCTTTTTTGTATTTTCAATGTAGTTTTATACGACATTGAAAGCCATGCATAATTAATGCACAACCATTCTAATTCTATGCAATATGAATTAGAAAATGAAACTAACGGGGTGCTGGACATAATTTTTGACAAGTTTTTGGTGTAATGCTTGGCAGATTTTTTATCTTCCTATCAGGAATAAAAACAAAATGGAATTTTAACCTATTTCCTCTCGTAACATCGAGTTGTTCCGGGATATTTTCGAAGAGTTTCTGATGATATTTTTAACGATTTTTTTCCCAACGTCGATAATTGGCTCTGAAGAAACTGATGATTGGTGCATACCCATCAATATCTTTTAATTTTGATTGGGAAGATCTTCTCCGAATTCTGGTGAAATCGTTAGGAGATACATAGAGATGCATTCATATAACTTCTGAGAGCATCTTTGACAAATTGTTGGCGAGATTTTTTATTGGATTTTTTCCCAAGCACTTTTGATTAATTTTGAGAGATTAACCAGAAAGCTTTAAGGCTCGCTTTTTACAAAAAAATGTCTCGTAAAGTGCATATTTCTTCCGAGTTTCAGACAACTTTACCGAAAAAATCCCTCCAAGCGGATAATAGAGGTGCTCAAATGATTTTTTTTTTTCATCGAACTCTACGAATGATAGATACTTGGTAGACTCATGGCTCAATTCCTAATGAACTCATTCAAATGATTACAGCAGAATCCTTGAATTATTTCTACCTGAAAGTCGTGAACTTTAGGCTGTTTCTGCCCGGTATATCTGTTGAATCATTCTTTGATCTTCAGCAGATTTCAATAGAGATTGATTTAAAGAACATACATATTTAGGAGTCCGCGAGGTTGTAGAACCTCCAACGGGGTCGCAGCTTCCAAAAGGTTGGGAATCACAGAGATGGATAGACAGACATTACTAACGGATTGTTTTGATTTTGTATGGTAGTTTGACTTTTACTGGCCTCGTTGTTTACAAATTTCATGAAAGAGTGAAAGGAGAGGTACATTTTTATGCACAGTCCCATATTACTTTCATTTACTTGGTGTTAAAGTAAAGAAAGGGGCTGTCCTCTAACCACGTGGACAATTGTTTATGATTCCAGACCACCCCCCTCCCGCATCGTGGTAATTTGTCCATACAAAAATTTTAAAATTTGTATGGACCGTGATCTTGGATGACCCCTAATGTTGCTAACGGCATCACACCATTTTACTCCTTCTATGGCTCAATATTACAACCTCGATTTCGGCCCACGCTTTCTTTATATAGTGTTGTACCTGCATTAAGGCAGCTCGCTCGCTGTTCTCTACGCCTTCTTGAACTAACAGGATTCGAAGCGAACAGGGTTCCTGTCCGATAGTCTTGCAAGATGCTCTGCCCAACGCACACTTCCGGCTTTCGCAACCTTCAGGATACAGGAGCACTTCAAGTGTTTTCACTTCCTCTTTCACCATGGTTTATGTTTAATTTATGGTCTTATAAGCGTTTTGTTGAACACGTTTTTTTTATTTCTGAGGCGCATCGAAGGCACGACTTCTACTTATAATGCGTTTCCGTATTTCAAGAATAACTTCACTGCCAGCCGTCAACATAGATTCGGGTATACGAAGTCATCAACCATCTCGAACGTGAATATCCCGGTTTATCGCAACACTGCTGCTTTCCAGGCGATCCCAGTTGTTCTCTCGAACCGATGCTATCCGGACAGATACCGAGATCGGGCCTGCAATTCAGGTGGGGGAAAACTTCCGGTTCAGGTATCAGTAAAGTGGCTCTGACAGTTCCCCTCCAGTTGTGAGATTTGGGCCTCGCCAAACAACCATTTACCTGAGCGAAAAAAGGAAAGGATGGGGGTGGTATGGTGATAAAAATATAGGCAAGATTAGAGAGAAAACTTTTATGTATCAGAACATCTAAAGGAGATGTTGCTGAAAGAACCGTCGCAAGGATTGAAAAGGCTGGACTGCAATGTGTTTTGCATGGATTAGATAGAAAGAATCATAGATTGACTATCAAAACCAGCCGCATCACATCGTTGCGCAACCTTTTATAGCTCCTTCCTCAATTGTAAGACAAAGCAACAAAATTTGCTAAAAAAAATGGGAGTCCGAAGTTTAGTTAATTAATTTAATAGAATTATATGCAAAATTTGGTGCTTAGTATAACCAGATTGGTAATAAAAATTACATTTGTTTAGATTTATCAGATTTTTTCTGCAGAAGAACATCTACTTGTACCTTAGAGAACCCGTAGTTCAGCCGAAAGTATTGCTCCTGCAAAACTTTCAAAGAAGCATCATCAATGCTACATAACAACAATTTATTGCTGTTATGTTCTAGACTTTACAACCTTCCAGCGATCAACTGAAATTGAGGGGTTTTGAAGGGCGTCTTTCAACGCAGGTGTAAAATGGCCACTCTCAAGTCTACCTTGCAAACGCCATTTAGATAGGGTTACCTTATTTGCCCTCACTGAAAAGAGTACATTTTTTCAACTCTGTAACTTGTGTGGCTTTGTGTCCGTGGGGTTAGTGGCGTATTGTGCCACAAAGCATGGGTTCGATTCCCACTCCAGTCGGTGGAAACTTTTCGTCAAGCGAAAAATTCATCACTGGGCTACTGGGTGTTCCGTGTTGTCCGTTGCCTAATGTTCGTGATTGTTCAGTCTGTGCAGCCTTTGGCTGAAGACGGTGTAAATGGTCTTTTAAAAGAGTACTTAAGAGTACACTTAACCTATCTTGAAAAATAATAAATGCAATACTAGTTAATAACTTCGACATTCTTGTAAAAAATGTATGATTCTCGATCACAGCCACTTCTCCTACATTTCTATTAAAATCAAGCTTTCTCTTCAATGATTTTACGAAATTTAACTCTTATTTGTCTTACCAATTCTGTAATACGCTTTCTTACTATATTGAGCATTGAATCTGAGTAAATCGATTTTTTCAATCAATATTTTTTTAATTACATTGACTGTACCGAAAGTCGTTCGACCTTTTGTAATAATATTGTTTTTCAATCAAGGTTTGTTGAAATAATACTTTCCTTAGTACTTTGCAAGAATAATCTTAAGAAAATGTAGAACAATATGAGTTTGTGAAGAAACCAGAGAATAGTGAAACGTGGATCTAAAAAAATCAAGCATTGTATTTTATTTAACTTTTATTAATGACTTGTTAAAACATTATGAAATTTAGAAATTTTATTGATTTAATAGTTTATTTTTACGATTTACATACTACACTTCAAAGTAAAACCTTTTCAGTCCCAAAGCTTTATTCATACAAAATAGCATTGCTAAAACGACGTTTCTAGAAAAAAAGCTTGATCAAAAAAGCTGCTTCAATAAGATTAAATTGTTCAAATCAAAGTGAATTTAAACTGACTTTTTTCAATTGAATATTAATAGAAAGTTGATTGTTCATCAGTAGTTTAATCATTTACTGTATTGAGTATAGAGGTAACGAGTGTATAATTTTTGTTTTGCTGATCGTGCCAATTCGATTCAGTCAGTTTTTTTTTTATCAAAAATCGGTGAATTTCACAGCGTAACAAAAATGACACTTTTGCTTGTCTCAAGGATCAAATCAAAGTTGTATAAAACACTGGTTTTATTGATGTTTACATGAAATTTAAGGTATGATTTATCAAACTTTTCATGATATTATCTACCAAACATGCTAAATATGACTTGAACTTTCAATTTATATACAAATCAGTTGAAATTTCACTATAAAATTTAGTTTAAATCGATTTTTTTCAACATGCTTGCAGTCTTCATATAAAATTCTTCCATGGTGGGGCTAGTGGATCATTTGGCGCAAATTTTTAAGTCCCTCATACTCAATACATAACAATCAGAAAAATCGAAATAACCGATGATTTGAAGTATATTAGTCCCTCATTTATTATTCACAGAAAAAAGTTTGAATTACATTATTCACGTTAGCTGTACATGGCAATGAAGTTGACTATCCAGCTTTTTACGCTAGCTTGCCATAAACTTTGAATTACCCCTTTTTGACGTTCCTTGTCTACACTATAATGTTTTTATGGTTGAATCTAAGCAAGCTTTGCGTTGCTGAAAAATGTTCATGTTTATGCAAACGAACGTCAAAAAGTCCCTCATTCAGGTAACAAAAATCTGAAAGTTTTATTCCGAATTTTCTGCGTTTAATACAGTTTAATACTATTTTTTGCCATTTTAGATTTATGATAAGCAGCCATGGACTGGTGCCTGTTAATTCTCGATAGGTTATTTTGAGAACTAAACAACGTGAATGAATGTTACGAACTTTACTCCGAATTTAGTTTGTTTGGCAGTGCTTCAGTGATCAAATACTAATATTTTTTTATATTTTTCTGCAAGGCGTACCTTGGACGACCTTTGAATGAATTTATGGAGTTCGGAGCTATTCTCGTTTATAGAACAGACCTTCAACCCTACCTTCCCCGGCATTTACTGAGCCTTTTTTGAATACAAAGGAATGAAACATTTTTTTTAACACCCAAGTGATCCAATAGGTAGATAGACTGTACCCCACATTTGGTTTACACGGCGAGTCACTTCACTCGGGTCTGGAATTGTCACCTCGCTATACGAGACCGAGTTTCTCATCCCACTCGCAGAATAAACCCAAAAGTAACAGCATGTGTGAATGACATAGACCTGGACGGAGATCTATATTAGAACATCTCAGACCACTTTGAAAATATCCATGTAACTTTTAATGTATCTCCTCTTCCGTGAAGTTTCCGGAAGGTTATCAAAAATATAACGGCCGAGGTTGGATTATGTTTGTTGATTGTGTTAATCAGAGTAAAGAGCCAATAACGATGCACAAAATGCTGTCCTCTCGAATTTCTTTATCTTAAATAATTAGATCAGGAACGCTTTTCTCGTGTCGATGCCTAAAATAAATAGAAAGAAGTTCGTTAAAACTAGGTGAGTTTTGTAATATAAAAAACACAGTTGCAAAACAAACCCAGTGAAAATATTTGACATTGCAATCAACAATAGAAGAGCATGGCCTACTAAGACCTCACTATAAAATCGGTTGCCAACAAATGTCATAATCAAATCACCCCCCACAGTTTTATAGCTAGCGTAAAAAGCTGGATTGATTTTTCTGTATCCACTTACCCCACGGTACCTTGCATGATGAATTCTGTGACAAATTGAACAAATAAATAACCATACAAGTTGGTTGAAACAGTCAAATTTTGCGTTTTCAACAGTCAATATCTCAAAAACTAGACGTGCCATGATATTTCTGAAAACGGCAATAGACTCAGCAACCCTTAATTTAGTACATAGCGGTATTTTGGTGTTTGAGACAAAATCATGTTCCGCAGTGTTATCTGTGTTATCATGGGAAAAGGGTTCATCTCTCGCGTTCAGTATCATACAGACGTATCTGCAGTGATCGATTTCTCTTCGTCGATTTTCTCTTTGGATTAGTATACGAAATTCAATAGTTTTTTGGATCATTTTGTCATGCTGAATGACGAAGAACGAGGAGTGCTTTCTGCTAAAAGAAGAATAGCTGTCGAAAACAGTCGCCCGGCAGAGTAATTAGCAAAAGGGAAAATCGACGCAATGATGACAATGATGATCTGGTTTGTTCAACAGGTTATTTGATTTATCGATTATTGACAGTAATAACTGAAAAAGAGTACACTTGAGCCCGTTAAGCAAAAAAGAATAGTACACAAATTGTTAAGGCAAAAAAGAGTACATGTACTCTAAAAAGAGTACGCCTGGTAACCCTACATTTAGAGGCCTCTGGCAGAGCTTCGATGGCAGGCATATCTTCAGCACGTGGCAAACCAACACCGTCTCCTGGGTAAATCGCAGCAGTAGAAGGCGCAACTAGTAAACTTGTTCTTATGGCACAAGAATCGCCAGCTTCATAAAACTGAGATACGGCAGTCACAACCTTACCAGACGTAGCATCAGCACTTTGCATCTCGACTTCAGGAAAGTTGTTGGCAGTCATGTTGAAATAAACAAAAATCGAGAGATGAAAGATCACAGCTCAGATGAAAAAAAGATGTTACTCGATGAAATCCACCAAAAGAAAGAAAGAACTTGGCATTCACAAATGTTTCCATTCTAAAAAATCATACTTGTGTGGATGAAATTGATGTGGTATCACAAATATCATATATAATCTATCAGTGTGAATAACACAGCGCAACAAAAATGACATTTTTGCGTGTCTCAGGGATCAAATTATGTGTCTCTAGTAGATTTGGGGTTGCTGAATCTGATGCCGTTCACAGAAATTTTCCAGCACGTCACAATTTTGAGCTACAGGTCGCCAAAGTTGTATAAAACATTGGTATTATTGATGTTTACCTAGAATATGAAGCATATATTATCAAACTTTTTTGTGATCTTATCCACCAAGCATGCAAAAGAGGACTTAAACTTTCGTTTTAGATGTATTTTGTTTGAAATTTTACGATCAAATTTAGATTAAACCGATCTTTTTCAACATGCTTGCAGTCTCCATACAAAATTCTTCGTTTCTCTTATATGGCAAAATACAATACTTTTCTAAACCATCAAAAAATAACTTTTCCGCACCAAAAATATTATAAACTTTGGTGATAAGTATTGTTCTATACATAAAGTTTAAATTCTGTGACAAATTATGCAAATAAATTGCCTTACAAGCTGGCAAACTTGCATGCAAGTTGACTGAAATAGTCAATTTTTGCATTTTCTACAACCAATATCTTAAAAACTAGACGTGCTATGATATTTCTGTAAACGGCAATGGATTCAGCAACCCTTAATTGAGTAAATAGAGGTATTTTGATGCTGGAGACAAAAACGTGTTCCGCAGTGTAATCGATCACATACGTTTTTTTCTTGGTATGTACCAATCACACAATTGAACTAATGAAGTTGTGTGATCAAATTAAATACGCTAATATAGGTGTGTCTCTTGTAGGCCAAAAACATATTGGTACTACACAGTATAACACATTTAGGGAAAGTGTACCAGTTATGGTTATAGTGGTTCCCTATTTGGCCATAAGTGTTTTTTCAAAAACGTTCACATTTTGGATATTTTTCAATGTTTTAACATCAAGATATATTTGACATCAAACTACCTAAACACACAGAATGATTTAAAATTTGAAGATAAACAAATTTTCACGTATGGCGAAATAGGGGACCATTATGTCCATAGCTGGTACACCTACCCTACACAAAATGTACCAACTGTCGCCGTACATAGTGGAAATGAGAAAGAATGGTTGTGATCACAATTTCCAAAACCCAAATCATGGCAAACACTAATCTAATCTAATCTAAGTGCTTGCACAACCAATATTGAAAAGCATCCTGGAAATACTGAAATTGCTTCCAGTATTTTCTTGTCAGCATTAATATTTGCAGCATATCAGAGATGTGATACAAATACTAAAACGGCCAGGCCCACTGTGCAGACTTGTGGTTTGAAGAAAATTCGAAAAATTACGGCGATCAAATTATTCACGAATGAATAACATGATAGACGAAATTTGTTGAAGTGTTGCGAAGAAGAAACGGGGACAACCGTACCAACCGTTCCATAATGGGAGATAGGCAAAATCGTTGGAAGTGGCGTTGCTAAGAAAGTTATTGCGCACTCCATTGTTGTTTCTAATCCTTTTCCTGGGTTGGGACATAGATATTTTTCCCGTATGTCCTGGCTCTAGAGCCTAGGCTATAGCGCCATTACTCGCTCTCTGAAATGAAAAGAAAACTAACTACCTGGCTCCCCCGTTTTGCAGCAATCATAAAAACGCTCACAAGCAATGGACAACTGATTGTGCAGCTTGCCGCTTCTGAGTTCATCAGAACAAACAAACATCCGATCATCAATAGTCCTCGAGCACTCACGAACCATGTGAGACCCAATTGAAACGAACTCACCGGATCCAACTATTCTCAGCTGAAGCTATTCGTCGTCTCGGAACCGTGTAGCGGTAGTTCTTAGTGATGGGCTGCATAATAGAATGGCTGATACATCACATCTCGGAATAAACGAACTTGAATAATCACGAACTGGCTTGAGGATTTTCGAATATGTACACAAACTTTAGAAAAGAAAATAAAACATCAAATATTTATAAAACTGACGGAGCAGAAATTTTTTGCTTCCGTTTTCTGTCATCGCACACTTCGAAAAAAAAAACCCAAATCATGGCAAACACTATTAAAAAGTGCGATAATTACATTAGTTGTGAATGCACAAGATTTAGTAAAATACAATACTATATCACCACTCGAATTGCAATGAATGTTCACTCGCAACATATGTGTATGCAAATCAACAACACATTGATCATACAACTCTCGAAGAGTTAGGAACAAATATACACAAGTCAGGTTTTAAGAGTGTGTAAATCACAATATGGATAATATTTATTTGAGTAACAGATAAAAACAAAAATGTTTTGACAACACGGCAGCTTGTGTTGATGTGATATAAACACGAGAATTCGTGCGCCTCCATGTGTTCACTTCTATCTTACCACACAATTCTCCCCATAGAGTAAGAGCGTGCTGAAGAGTTGCGCTGTAAGCCAGACATTATTTGCACCACATTAGGATCTCCCTGATGATTCCTAATCAAGCTATCGTTAACTGAAAAATGAGTATTGTTCGATACTCGTCCAGGCAAATTCCGGAAACGACCGTTATCGTAACGGATATTATCTTTCATCTGCCTGGCACGAGCCTCAACGACTCTCTTGCACGAAGGGCAAGACCAAAAATTTGACTTATGTGCCCTTGCAATTGGCGCATAAGAACTTATCGGTATTTTCCTTCACTGGACAGACGTCCTTGGCGTGAGAAGAACCTCCGCAAATCATGCATATGGCATCCATGCGACAATTTTTTGTACCATGACCCCACTTTTGGCACCGACGGCACTGAGTGGGGTTCTGGTAATTTCCTCCAGGTTTCTGGAAATGTTCCCATGTCACACGGACATTGAACATATGTTTTGATTTTTCTAAAGCTTTGATATTATTTAGTTCTTTTTTGTTAAAGTGAACTAAATAATATTCTTGAGAAAGCCCTTTCCGAACAATGCCAGGTTGGGTTCTCTTTTTCATAATGTTTACTTGGACTGGTCTGGAAAATCCAAGTAAATCATTTATTCCATTTCTGATCTCTTCAGGTGACTTATAGTCACTTGAGAGACCTTTCAAGACGACTTTGAACAAACGTTCAGTTTTGTCGTCATAATTAAAAAAATTGTGTTTGAGAAGAAGTTCGCGATCTTTAAGAGTTTCCGGCAAAACGCGACAGTCTCCTTTCTTTGTGATTTGGAAGGAAACCTTGATTCCCCTAATGGAGTTCAAGATCTCCTGCCTAAATCCCCCAAATTCGGAACAACTGACCACGATAGGCGGCACTCTTTGCTTCCTCACTTGAATTAAAGAGCCTGGGCTAGAGGCTGCTTTGGTTTGGTGTTCGGAAAATTTGTCTGGAGCATCGAACTGATTGCTTATTTCGATACAATTATCATTATTATTCATTTCACCCTTGGAAGAAAGTTCGCATTCCGGAGAAACATCCTTTCTTCCATTCTTGCCACGTTTGGTGTCAGTTTTAAATCCCACTTGGAAGGAAGTTATGAATTCAGAGATTCACCCTTCCTTTTGTTTGTTGTTGCAACCATGTTTAGTGAATAAATGAAAGAAGACGTGACCTTCGAGAGGTTTTTTCCAAGACGGTGTCCAAGAAGGATTACCACCGCTAGCTTTCGCCAACGGGTCCAACGAAAAATCGAAGGCACGGGTCCAAACAAGGATCGTAAAGGGAAAAGTACTGTTTAGTAGCACTGAAAAGTACTGTTTTTTTAGCACTGAAAAGTACTGTTTTAGTGCTTCAGGTAGTTTTTAAGAAAACTTCCAAGAGCAGAAAGAATTCGTGTACGCACAGCACGAAGGTACGATGCGCACTGTCACATCTCTAATATCGCACTGTGATCGCAACTGTTGCAGATCATAGTTGGATGTGATCTCGCTCAGTTATTTGCACTAAACCACTGCTTCCTGAGTTAAAGTTTCTACGCTTGCCTCTTTCGCTAACGACTCAGTAATTTACTCCTGGTAGGCCGAGCTCTTCATCAGCGGAACGTTCTTCAGCTCGACGAGCATTTATCCTCTCTGAGGAGGTACGCCTCGTTCTGACCACGTTCTCTTCGACGTTTTTCAGCTTCAATATTGGCCTTACGAAGAATCGCTGCGTACGTGGTTTGGTCGTTGGCCTTAACAAGTATGGCATCTCCCTTCGATCACTTACGTCGCGGGTGGATAGTCACTTTCTTTGTACCCTCCTTTTTCTTTTCACTTTCTTCGTCGTGTTTCTTCCCTCTCTTTTTGTGGCTCCTGACGGTTTGCCATTCTTCATCGTTTCCTGCTCCGTTCGTACGTAGTTACCCTGCTCATTTCTCTATTCGCTTCTGCTTTTGGCGAGTCTCTTTCACGCTTCTTCGACGGCTTGTTGGGATGTGCCTGCGTTTGTTTCTATAGTATTTCGTAGTGCATTTTCGGCCGCCTCGGTTCTAATTTTTAGCGCTGTCTGTTCGTTTTAGGCTGCGTTTATGGCAGAAGGAAGACCCCCATGCATTTGAATTATTACGACTGGATTGTGAAGCCTGACTCCAATCCCTTAGATTTCCGGAGGACCATTGAGCGCAGTTTTGATTATAGTCGCTTGCTGACACTTCGACGACGATCAACCGCCCCTAACATGGGGAATAGACGCTTCAGATTTTTAGATGCTTACTTCCCCATTCCATGTCAACATACGACCAAAGTTCCCATCGAGCTTGGTACCCGATCTTCCTAAGGTTGTTCGTAACACAACTTGTTTTTCTCCGAGGTGTATTTTTTTTCTAAGCGTGCAATTGTAATAAAATCATCGCCCTGATTCATTGTGCAGCAATCTTACCTTCAACCTCTGTGCCATTTGAGGTGAAAGAACATCAATGCGAAATGAATATTCATCGATTATCTATTATTCAACCGAATGTGGGTTCCTTTAGCTTAGCTTTATCATGGAAAGATTTCCCCATTCGATTCTGCATCCAAAAGCGAGAGCAAAGATCGATAAATTATTCATGTTCGATACGGAGAGAAAAAAATGTCCTCAATATTATTCTTTGCGGCATCAAATCTTGACCAGTTTCTTTTCAGAAAAAGTAACTCATGAATATTTTCGCCATATATTGTTTGATTGGCTCTGCACCCCGGGTATGTGATTCATCTTCTTTCGCCATTCGTTGACACTGGAAACATCCTAAATCTTATATTGGACGGCTTCTCGATGGCCATCGGGTCATCTTCGGTTAGATGTCTAATA
The DNA here is from genome assembly GCF_002204515.2 of Aedes aegypti. Taxonomy (NCBI): domain Eukaryota; kingdom Metazoa; phylum Arthropoda; class Insecta; order Diptera; family Culicidae; genus Aedes; species Aedes aegypti. The sequence goes on from NC_035107.1 coordinate 100,782,100, forward strand.
GATTATAAAACACTCAACAAAAGCAATTCTTTCTTTGCAGATGTTTGCGCCATATCGTCCCATTTTCCAAATCGCTCTTATTATCCTGCAAGTGACAGAAACATTACTTTATCACCTCCAACGCCATCACGTAATCATCACAATTTCATATTCTTCGCGTTTTTTTTCGTTTCTCATCTCAGCGTACCCTAGTTGCACAAATTACTTTCAGCGTACATCCACCTTTCATTCGCTTGTCTTACGTCGAAAAAAAGTGTAAAAATGATAATCTGTTAATCATTGCAGCCCACATTCCAGCCACACTCCCAGGCAGGGAGAAAATCAAATACAGGAGGGCCCTCTGAAGCACATTCCCGTCCGTCCTGTGTGTGACAAAATGAGGACGGATGTACATTGAAATGTTTACGACCTGTCGTCGTTGTCGTCGTAGTCTTCGTCATCCAGCTCCCCTCACCTTAAGCCGCGTATTAAATGCGGAGGGTAATGTGCCGTTGCACCCTCACGCGGGATGTCCTTTGTCTACCGGCAAGCAGCATTTCTTCATTCTGTGGTAGAATCTGTTTAGTGTCATCTTTGTGGGATGATCAATTTTTGACTGTCAGACTTGCAAATGAATCTTGAAGCTGAACACCCTGAATCAATATGACAATCTGTGGGGTACGATTTATAAATCTGAATTGTGGAACATGGACCATTGGTAAATACTGAAATATCAGCTAGGCCACAAGGTCTAATGGTGAATAGTCGAATCAAACGCCATATTTCTGACTACCGCTGATCCGGCCCTGAACACGATCCATATAATCAACCCTAGCATAACCATAATGCTTAAATAGATAAAAACTATCTACAGTGGGCGGAAAAAGCGGTAGAAAGTTGTATAGATCACTAGTGAAGCCACTGGCAATCTCAGCGGTTATCAGTAGATGCATAATACAGATCGGACTCGATTATACGGGATTCAATTATCCGGAATTTTAGACTCGATTATCCGGAGTATGTTCTATGATATTCTTGTTTTGCAGTTTTTATGCAAAAATTTGAGATAATTTAGTATTGCAATATTTAATATGAATGGTTTAGCAGTTTTGGACGTTGATAAAAAAAGGGGGGTTTGAAAAAGGGATTTTTGTGCAAGCTGCGTTTTGCAATCGACTACAGATGACACGTAGGCTTCGTCCTTTGGCGGAGAGGCCTGTGTCATCCGCAAACAAAGATTTTTGACATCCCTGAGGTAACTCAGGTAAGTCAGATTTGAAAATATTGTATAATATTGGTCCCAAAATGCTGCCTTGAGGAACACCAGCTCTTACAGGAAGTCTTTCAGATCTGGAGTTTTGATAATCAACCTGAAGTGTACGATTTGACAGATAACTTTGAATTATTCCAACAATGTATGTTGGAAAATTAAAGTTTTTTAATTTTACAATCAAACCATCTTGCCAAACACTGTCGAATGCTTTTTCTATGTCTAGAAGAGCAAGACCAGTAGAACAGCCTTCAGATTTATTGGAACAGATCAAATTTGTTACACGTAAAAGTTGATGAGTGGTCGAATTTCCATGGCGGAAACCGATCTGTTCATTGGCAAAAATTGAATTTTCGTTAATGTGGACCATCATTCTGTTCAAAATGACCTTTTCAAAAAGTTTACTGATGGAGGAAAGCAAACTGATTGGACGATAGCTAGAAGCTTCTGCAGGATTTTTATCTGGTTTTAAAATTGGAACAACCTTAGCATTTTTCCATTTGTCAGGAAAATATGCTAATTGAAAACATTTGTTAAATATATCAACTAAAAATGATAAGCTACTTTCTGGAAGTTTCTTGATGAGGATGTAGAAAATTCCATCATCGCCAGGAGCTTTCATATTTTTGTTTTTTTTTTTTTTTTAAATAATAGTTCTCACTTCTTCCAAACCAGTCTCACAGGCATTTTCGAAAACGTTCTCTTGATTGAGAATATTTTCGAAGTCCTGAGTAACTTGATTTTCAATTGGTCTAGTAAGTCCTAAATTAAAATTGTGCGCACTTTCAAACTGCATAGCAAGTTTTTGAGCTTTTTCGCAATGAGTTAGTAATAATTTGTTTTCCTCTTTCAATGCCGGTATTGGCTTCTAAGGTTTTTTTTTCAAAATTTTAGATAATTTCCAAAAGGGCTTAGAGCCAGGATCCAATTGAGAAATTTTATTTTCAAAATTTTTGTTTCTTAATTGAGCAAAACGTTTCTTGATTTCTTTCTGCAGGATTTCCATACAATTTTCATAGCAGGATCGCGAGTGCGTTGAAATTGCCTTCTCCTCACGTTTTTAAGACGGACCAAGAGTTTAAGATCATAGTCTATAATCACGGACTCAAATTTTACTTCACATTTTTAAATTGCAATGCTTCTGGCTTCAACAATGGAATTTGTTAAAGTTTCAAGAGCACTGGCAATATCATGTTTTGTTTGTAAAGGAATATCAACATCAAGATTAGAGTCAATAAATGTTTCATATATATTCCAGTCGGCTAGAAAATAATTGAAAGTGGAGCTGATAGGATTGAGAATCGCTTGATGGGATATTTGAAATGCCACAGGGACATCATCAGAATCAAAATCAGCATGATTAATCAGTTGGCTAGAAAGATGACTTGAGTCGATTAAGACCAAATCAATCGTAGATGGATTTCTAGAAGAGGAAAAACATGTGGGGCTATCAGGGTATTGAATTGAGAAATATTCTGAAGAGCACTCATCAAATAAAATTCTGCCGTTGGAATTACTTTGAGATTTATTCCATGACCGATGTTTGGCATTAAAGTCACCAATGACATTGACTTATTGCGAGTCAATTTTCGCAAATCAGTTTGGAGCAAATTAACTTGCTGTCCAGAGCATTGAGAAGGCAAATAGGAAGCTATGAAAGTATATTTACCAAGTTCTGTTTTTTTTGTTTTAGAATTTTCGGTAGACGAAGAGGCGGAGTAGATGTTACCTGTGGTGGTAGGGTTTTTTTCCATTTGATTAGAAACAAGTAGAATGGGTACTCATAGTACGAATAGGGGAGGAGTTCAAATTACATGCTACGATATCGGCAAAGGATTTACCGTGGATAGATACATTCGAAATTAAAAGATTCGAACGGCTACCCGACGGATTAAAATTAGTTTGTGAATGAGCATGATTATGATCTTCCTGATGGGTATGATTCCTAATCAAGCGATCGTTAACTGAAAAATGAGTATTGTTCGATACTCTACCAGGAAAATTCCGGAAACGACCGTTATCGTAACGGATATTATCTTTCATCTGCCTGGCACGAGCCTCAACGACTCTTTTGCGTGAAGAACAATCCCAAAAATTTGACTTATGATTATTCCCGCAATTAGAGCATATGACCTTGGTGGTATCTTCCCTCACTGGACAGACGTCCTTGGCGTGAGAAGAACCTCCACAAATCATGCATTTAGCATCCATGCGACAATTTTTTGTATCATGACCCCAATTTTGGCACCGACGGCACTGAGTGGGGTTCTGGTAATTTCCTCCAGGTTTCTGGAAATGTTCCCACGTCACACGGACATCGAACAAAAGTTTTGCTTTTTCTAAAGCTTTAATATTATTTAGTTATTTTTTGTTAAAGTGAACTAATCAATCTTCTTGAGAAAGCCCTTTCCGAACAATGCCAGATTGGGTTCTCTTTGGGGTCGTACACAAATTATGTCATGCTATAAGGGGGGGGATCAAGCCAAGCGTGACAAGCCTTACAAAAATTTTGGAGGACTCATACAAAAAGTTTGACAAAGGAGGGGGGGGGGGGTCGAAAAACTTTTTGATATTTAGCGTGACATAATTTGTGTACCATCCCTTATTCATAATGATTACTTGGACTGGGGAAAATCCAAGTAAATCATTTATTCCATTTTTGATCTCTTCAGGTGACTTATAGTCACTTGAGAGACCTTTTAAGACGACTTTGAACAAACGTTCAGTTTTGTCGTCATAAGTAAAAAAATGTGCTTCTTCTCTTCAAGATGTCTGAGAAGAAGTTCGCGATCTTTAAGAGTTTCCGGCAAAACGCGACAGTCTCCTTTCTTTGCGATTTGGAAGGAAACCTTGATTCCCCTAATGGAGTTCAAGATCTCCTGCCTAAATCCCCCAAATTCGGAACAACTGACCACGATAGGCGGCACTCTTTGCTTCCTCACTTGAATCAAAGAGCCTGGGCTAGAGGCTGCTTCGATTTGGTGTTCGGAAAATTTGTCTAGAGCATCGAACTGATTGCTCATTTCGATAAAATTATTCATAACACCCTTGGAAGAAAGTTCGCATTCCGGGGAAGCGTCCTTTCTTCCATTCTTGCCACGTTTAGTGACAGTTTTAAATCCCACTTTTTTGGAAGGAAGTTGTGAATTCAGAGATTCACCCTTCCTTTTGTTAGTTGTTGATACCATGTTTAGTTAATAAACGAAAGAAGACGTGACCATCGAGAGGTTTTTTCCCAAGACGGTGTCCAAGAAGGATTACCACCGCTAGCTTTCGCCACCGGGTCCAACGAAAAATCGAAGGCACGGGTCCAAACAAGGATCGCAAAGGATTCAATCAAGGGGTGGATTACTTCTGATGCACTTGATGTATCGAAGAAATATGATGCATTCAAATGCATTTAAATGCACATTTTCAACAAATTCGCAAATCATGGCATGCTCAAACGTATTGGTGTTGTTCTTGTCAAAGTGTCAAACTTGTTATTCCTGGAATCGGGAAGAGCTATTTCTCTTTCCAAGAGTTGATCTACAATAGGATCCGTAATACTTCCAGATTATAGACGTTTAGGTATCGAATTCAAATACCGTAAAACGGGGTATCTTTGATTATGCGGGTAACTTTGATAGTGCGCAACCCACCACATACTATACGAAAGATCATAATTTTTGTTAATCAGTTAAGCAAAACGAATGCAAAACTAAAGACTATTAGTGTGACACTTCATATAAGAGCGGTTTTCATTTAAATCAAGTACATTTGAGGCTTTTTATACGAACTTTAAAAATTGACACAATTTTAGCATTTTCGAAACGCTTACAAACAATCTGTTCTAGAATCACTATTTGATGTAGTTTTGAATATTGGCCACTTATCTTTGACAGCCTAGTTATCATAGAACTTGAATACAGAACAGAAAACCAACTTTCGATTATTTGAAAAATTATAAATCCATTTAAAATAAATCTTTTGACAATCTATCGAATCTATCGACAAATTATAATTCTTTGAAACAACATGCATAAATATTCAAGTTTTCTTCGAAAAAACTATCAAAGTTACCCCGTTTTACGGTACTTGTGAAAAAAAGTTCTGAATCTGGTTTGAACAAAATATCTACGATGTTTCATCTTATGTGAGCGTCTGCTTTGAAAAAGAAAATAAGTCTCCGTACTATTCCAGATTGTGTCAATGCTTCATTTCAGAGTCACCGGATTCCACCTGTTATGACCTGTTACAGATACAGTACTGACTGTACAAAACCAGGCAAGGTATATTTTTCCCACAGGAGCAAGCGTAAAGAAGCCAGCGCACGTTTCCCAACCGGGGGATTGCGGATCTCTGACTTAGTTGAAATTTTGATGAATACCGTATCTTTTAAATAATGTTCTTAATATGTTCAATCCGCCCGCCTAATAAACACAAGAACTTGTTGAATAAAGGAAAAGAAAAACATTCATTGCAATTATTTATTTTCGATCTATTTTTCTTGTTATTTTTTATTCAGGTGGGTGTTGGGTCCACAGAAATTTTGTCCGCCCAATCAAGTACAAATGTTGATGACCCAGGTTTTATCGCTGCAAGTCGCCTAAAAGACTGTGGTCTTTCCGCAAATGGGTTTCTTACTACTCCTGCTTGCAAGCATTTAGATTTCTATCCGCATGGAAGCAAGACAAAGCTCATGATTTCAGAATTCCTTAACACTATGCCTCAACCCGACCAACCAGTTTTCCGATTTCTTTATAGATCTTTGTCCAACGATGGCGATCGCCAACGATTCAAAACGAATCGGTATCGATCGCTATCAAAAATCACTGACTGGTTGACCGGGAATGATCAGATTTTTACGTTATGATAAGGCATCAAATGCGAATTGAAATGGTATTTTCTGGTTCAATAGGCTCTTGCTCGATAATCTGCAATAATTGACGATTAGCAATGAATTTCAATTAGAAAGAACCTACCATTTTGAAACATTCACAACAAACAATCATGCGTTGCTATACAAGGATACGTTGACAAGTTGGTGTTGTTAAAGTCAAAGCTAAGTTGATGGGAATGTTGAAAAAAATGCATTTGATGCAAATAAATGTACCGTAAAACGGGGTAACTTTGATAGTTTTTTCTAAGAAAACTTGAATATTTATGCATGTTGTTTCAAAGAATTTTAATTCATATTTTTAACCCTCTAATACCCAAATTTTTATTTTCGATATAAATATCATTTTTAGTTATCTAAAATCGTACTAAACACGTTTTGGGCAATGTTTTATTTTTATTCGCAAATCTATGGATTTCGGTTTTTGATTTTTATAATTTTTATTTTTGAACATTCCTACCCTTTTTCATTTTTTCTTGAAGCCTCTTCTAGTTACTCATTTTTAGCAATAATAAAAATTCAAATTTTTACGCCAATTTTAAAAATATTAAATTTTTAATATTTTTTTTTGAAAATATTTTTCTTTTCCGTGTATTTAACGGAAAAACAGGTTAAAAATTATTTGAATACCACCAAGCTCTTCTTTTGTGATAGGTTGATCGTAGAAAAATATAAAAGGTACGATTTTTTATATCACACGTTATATGAACCCCGGGTATTTGTAGGTTATATAAGAATACAATTTTTCAAACACTTTTCAAAAATATAAAAAAGTTTCAAAAGTCATTAAAAACTTTTCTTATATGCGTGCTATGAGTCAAGGTTGTAGCCAAAAATAAAATCATTTTGATTTCCGAGCTACGAAAAAATATACAAAATTTCAAAGTGTACCCCGTCTAAAGGCGGGGTTGGGTATTAGAGGGTTAAAACAAGTACTGGTATCCTAACCATCGATTGCAGTTGATAGATTTCCAAAAGATTTATTCTTAATGGATATATAATTTTTCATATAATCGAAAGTCGGTTTTCTGTTTTGGGATAACTTTGATAATGGAGCATCACTCGAACAAAATTGAATGAATTACGGAACATTTGTAGGGCATTGCATACCTTTAGGCGTTTAACGCTATATGAAAATTTCTGACTTAGATTACAAAAATGGTCCCAGTTTGTAAAAATAGTATTCGCTTAGAGTTTTGAGACCGAATTCGAGTTCTACTATAACTAGGCTATCAATTATAAGTGACGAATTCATTATGACTTCATCAAAAAGTGATCGTAAAACAGATTGTTTGAGAGCATTTCAAAATTGCTAAAATCTTATAAATTTTCCATATATGCATATAAATCCTCAAATGTACTTGATTCCAACGGAAATAGCTTTAACATGAAGTGTCATACTAATACTCTTTACTTTTGCATTCATTTTGCTTAACAGATTAACAGGAACTTTGTTATTTCGTTTAGTATGTTGAGAGTGTCGCATTATCAAAGTTACCCGCATTATCAATGTTACTCCGTTTTACGGTACTTTAGATGTACACTGAAGAAGTGATCCACCCCTTGGGTTCAATAGTAGAAAAAATAGTACTGAAAAGTACTGTTTTAGTAGCACTGAAAAGTACCGTTTTATATTTAAACACTAAAAAGTACTGTGTTATAAAATGTTGTACATAACTCGTTGCAGAACTCGATTTTTACAGCACTCGTCGTAATTATCCTACTCGTTAAGCATTGTAGGATAAATTTACGACTCGTGCTGTAAAAATCATCATTCTGCAACTAGTTTCGTAAATTATTATTACTTTCATTAAGTCAACTTTCTTTGGCTAGTACAATGTACGCGTTATTAATCTTCTCCCATTTCACCGAAGTTACGTATCCTGCTTCATATTTCTTGTAACCTTCCAGGCTACGGTTATTTTGCATAGCATTTCCCGTAAACGGCGATCTAAAATTTAATAAGTACTCTACCACATGGCCAGTGGTCACATTCAACAGCAACTCGGTATTTTTCAAATCGAGCAAGTAGGGATCATTGAATGATATACTTTTAATTTTCTGTATATAACGCTTGAATATATTCGGGTTATCCTTTGGAAGATTTCGAGCGTACACAGATAGACGTATTGATGCTTGAGAATTAACTGGCTGGATCATATCTACAAAATAAAATATATTAGTTCTTCCGACATCAGCTTCAATTAAAATAATTCACCAATAAAAAAATATACAAGTCCTAATGACTTATGATATTCTAAAACCCTTCCCCGTTACCCTCACAAGACCTTTTGTGGTACCCTACGGTACTCCAACATTTTGTACGTCAACGAAAGTTGGCAAAGCACACGGTTCGGCCTAGTGGTCCCTAGTTGGCCATTACGCCTATTAGAAAAAGATTAGTGCCGCTCTGGTCTTGCAAGTCCGTAACCGTTAAGGAGCGATTCCTCGGGTCCCAAGGGTGCCCTAAACGTCAAGGAGGACCCCTTTCGGCAGAGGCACTCCGGCCAAGGGCTCTGACGATGTAAGCCAAAGAGGAAAGACGCCAGGGAGACAAGTAGATCGCACCTTTCCGTCAAGTCGATCTACTACCGATCCACCGAGTTAATTTTTCGACTACCACCACCACCCTGCGGGGAAATCCACCGCTCGTCCAACGGCATCGAGACACCAGGCTAAGCAGCATCAACAGTACCGGTACGTCTCAAAGTTTTCAATAAATTACCCGCTCTACACCCACAATCACAATATTCAATTCAATAAAGTCAGCCCACACCACATAAGAAACAGTTTTCCAATAAGTTTCACATTATTTTTCGTTTTAAATTACACTTTTTACATAACCCAAGTAAAATAACAGTATCTGCACGTTGGTCACGAAGCCCCTCCGTTGCCTGTTAGTAATCCAGCCTTAAGACCCAGCTCGAGGGGTCCCTTGCTACTGGAAGTTTACCGCGAGCTTTGCTAGGGTAAAACCGCAGCAGAAAAAACCGGAACAAACCGCAGACACCGGAACGACCCAAACGAGCTTAACACGATCGCGATGAAAACTTATTACAGCTTTTCAATATTTTGAAACTGCATGGGTTTCCATGGCAAATTGCACGAAAAGTGAAGTTCATCGTAGTGAACACGGCACTGCTTAAAAGTCAAAATTTTCGTGCAGTTCATTCAGTGCACAGGACCACAAGATCATTTTTTTCGCAAATTTGTTCGAGATGGATAGGAATGGGCCCAGATAGCCGAAGCGGTAAACGCGTAGCTATTCAGCATGACCAAGCTGAGGGTCGTGGGTTCGAATCCCACTGGTCGAGGATCTTTTCGGGTTGGAAATTTTCTCGACTTCCTAGGGCATAGAGTATCTTCGTACCTGCCACACAATATCCAGCTTTTTACGCTCGCTATAAAACAACGAGGGATAATTCATGTTTGGCATTTCTTACGTTCCGATTTTATAGCTATATCTTAGTAGGCTGTTAATTGAGATTGTTGATTTAATTGTCAAATTTTTTCATCAACATTGTATTCATGGGCCAAAGTATCTACAAAATTTAATTTTTCTTCATTTAATAATAATCATTTGTATTTTTAGGCACAATAATACATTAGAAATTTTTCAACTCAAGTGGTGGAAGGAGTACGCTAGCAAAACTCATGGAAAGGACGAAAATATAACGATTCTAAGACAGCTTGCCGATGACGTGCCGCTTCATGCATATCACACGAATTCAGTTCGTAAGATAGTGTCGATTTGGTTTATAAAACTTTGTTTGTAATGGAAAATCCTGCAATTTAGTATTATAGCCAGTGGAATTTAGTATAGCGCTCCCAATACAATATACTTTCCCTTGCGCGCTAGTCAGACGATTTGATCAATCTAACTTCCAATCTCAATCCAATCCAACTTCAACATTTATGATAAACAGTACATTAATTTCAGGTTAAACTTCTGAGATTGTTTTCTGAATATTTATTTATTAAATGACATCCAAACAGGTCACTCTTTTATCTTATTTTATATATTCTATCTATTGACTTAAAGTTCGACAGTCCGGAGATGGTGGCTTTGTAGCTGTAGGTCCAAGACAGAAGTTTTTCTATCAATATTACAGGCATAATGTGATCACCTACAGCGGTTACATCCGCAAATAGTAAGATAGTTAAATCGAGTCCTTAATAAAGAATCTCGTGTAGAAATTCTTACAATATTCTGCAAAAAAATGAGTTAGTGTGGTTTGAATAAGTTTTCCAAGCCCAACGGCCCAATCCAGGCTTTGGCCATAAAACAACACATGATGAATCTCACAGCTCGTATAAACAACTCTTCCAGGGCTGAAAAAGAAATAATATTTTAATAAATAATAAATAATTCAGTAAAAATACATTCAACAAAGTCGCTGTGGGAGAATGTTTTATAGATTTTGAACGTTGCTTGATGTTTCCATGTTTTCATAAATTTTCCAACTTGTCACAGTTTGCTGAGATGCAACCATAAAAATTATAGTGAAGACAAGAAACGTCATGTGGGGGTGGTTCAAAAGTTTATGGCAATCTCGCGTAAAAAGCTGGATACACATGCAAAAAATGGTCATTGGCATAGTAAGCTCTCAGTGAATAACTGTGGAAGTGCTCATAAGAACACTAAGCTGAGAAGCAGGCTCTTTCCCAGTAGGGACGTAACGCCAAAAAGAAGAAGAAGAAGAAGGATAGGAATGACGTCGTCAAGAAGCTGTTAGTTTTCGGAATATATCACCTTCTTAATATGTATAGTACACCGTGCATTGGAGTATTGTTTGATCATTCGACCTTGATGCTTGCTTCTGCGGAGGCGGGCGATGAGAGCAGGATCAAACATGTCGCGCGTCGTTCGCGTAGTGGAATGAAAAAGTGCCGCGATTCGGTTTGCTAAGTTGAGAACTAAAGGTTTTATTTGAACGGTACGAACCTAAATTCCCGCGTCCGCTCGCAATCGACTCAGGTGTGTAAGAAGTTGGAATCTGTTGTTCTGATGCGGCCTAATTGGAGTGATTCTGGAGCTACAAGAAATGTTCGTACTGTAGATGATTTGCTGGTACTGAATTTGAATGGAATTGAATTACTGAATTATTTGAATTATTGGAAGGATTTTCTGCCGTAGGAAGGATCATTCCCAATTTCCAGGCATTGCAGTGTTGGAAGAGTCGATTTTATTTGCCCTGGTTTTGGATGGTGGTAGGGGAAGACGGGGTAAGAGCGCCCGCCGGGGTAAGTCGGACCACCAGTCCAGTTTTGCATGAAAATGGCGGTTTTCTTGAAAGTTCACCAAACACTTTGCATAAACACAAAATTTTTGACATTCCAAAGCATTTACACACTCAATCTGTTCGGTAAAAATAACTGGGTTTTGGAACTACCGAAAAAGTCAGTAAACTAAAAAAATGTCAGAAATCGAATAACATAGATTTTTCACTGAAATTTTGCAGAGAACTTTCTTTTTATATCATATATCGATAAAAAATAAAACATGGTGAAATTTGCTTTTCAATTACGCGTGGCGACAGTTTTCATTTTACTGACTTTCGGAAGGGATATTTTTGTCAAAACATAACAAATTAGGTACCCGTCTATGCTTTAATATAAATGTGAAATATGCTTCCATGAAGTGAAACATGGATTGTAAATATTTAGCTTTGAAATGAGGGCCTACTTGTGAAAATTTCGCAAGCGGGGTAAAACCGACCACTGTTGATGGGGTAAGACCGCTACCCCTAATTTATTCCAAATAAAATGTCTAAACCATTTTAAAAGTTGTAACTATGTTGTACATTACTAGTCAAGTAAAATAAAATCAATTTTGTTAAAAACACAAACCAAATCCGCATATTTTATCAAAATATGGGTGTTTTAAAGTACTGTAAAACGGGGTAGCTTTGAAAGTTTTTTCGAAGAAAACTTGAATATTTTTGCATGCTGTTTCAAAGATTTACAATTTATGTTTTTAAAACAAGTACTGGCATCCTACCTATCGATTACAGTCGATGATTTGGCAAAAGATTTATTTTGAATGGATATATAATTTTTCATATAATCGAAAGTTGGTTTTCTGTTTTGGGGTAACTTTGATAATGGAGTATGATTCGAACAAAATTGAATGAATAACGAACGATAATGGAGTATAAATCCATCAAAATTGAATCAATTACGGAACATTTATAGGGCGTTGCATACCTCTAGGCGTTTAACGCTATATGGAAATTTCTGACTTAGATTACAAAAATGGTCCCAGTTTGTGAATATGCTTTTCGCTAAGAGATTTGAGACCGTATTCAAGTTCTATGATAACTAGGCTATCAATGATAAGTGGCCAACTATTCAAAACTACATCAAATAGTGATCGCTAAATGCTAAAAATGTGTAATTTTTTAAGTTCGTATAAAAAGCCTCAAATGTTCTTGATTCAAATGAAAACCACTCTTATATGAAGTGTCAAACTAATATTCTTTAGTTTTGCATTCGTTTTGCTTAACTGATTAACAGAAATTATGATATTTCATTTAGTATGCGGTGGGTTACGCACTATCAAAGTTACTCTCATTATCAAAGTTACCCCGTTTTACGGTACCGTAAAACGGGGTAACTTTGATAATGCGGGTAAATTTGATAGTGCGAGACCCACGCCATGCTTAACGAAATAACAAAGTATTTGTTAATCAGTTAAGCAAAACGAATGCAAAAGTAATGAGTATTAGTATGACACTTCATGTCAAAGCTATTTTCGTTGGAATCAAGTACATGAGGATTTATATGCAAATAAAAAAATTTATAGGATTTTAGCATTTTTTGAACGCTCACAAATAATCTGTACTACGATCACTACTTGATGAAGTCATAATAAGTTCGTCGCGTATCCTTGACAGCCTTGTTGTAGTAGAATATGAATACAGTCTCAAATCTCTTAGCGAAAACCATTTTAACAAACTGGGACCATTTTTGTAATCTAAGTCAGAAATTTCCATATAGCGTTAAACGCCTAGAGGTATGCAACGCCCTATAAATGTTCTGTAATTGATTCAATTTTGTTTGATTTATACTCCATTATCAATGTTACCTACCCCAAAACAGAAAACCGACTTTCTATTACATGCAAAATTATATATCCATTCAGAATAAATCTTTTAGCAATCTATCAACAGCAATCAATAGTGAGGATACCAGTACTTGTTTTAAAAATATAAATTATAATTCTTTGAATCAGCATGCCTAAATATTCTAGTTTCCTTCGAAAAAACTATCAAAGTTACCCCGTTTTACGGTAATGATAAGCATATATCTAAGTTTTTTTAACTAATTAGGCCTAAAAATGGTTTAATATCCACGTTAATCAATGTAGAATTCATAAAACAATATACTTTTTAGAATAACAGGGAACTGATATATTTTTTCGCAGAATTGTGAACGAAAATTGAGGTGGTCGCTTTTACCCCGTCGCTAAAAATAATCGTGATAAGAAATCACTTTTTCAAGCTTCAAGAAATAAATATTTTTTTACAAACACAACACCTGCGATATTTTTTGATCATCCCAAGGCTTCAAAAAACGACATTCTGCGTCGAAAGAGGATTTATTGATTCTTGATTTTTACATGTGAATTGCTTAGACGGGCGGTCTTACCCCGTCTTCCCCTATATGGAGGCATAGTGTTCACTGCGACTGAGTTGCGGTGATTGCATCAATTCTTAATCAGAAATTTTCTGTCGGCTACTGGAGCTTAGGTGAGATTGTTAACCACTCTTATTGAAAACCAAAGGTGGGTTTTAAACCCGACATAATTTTTAAGAAGAACTCCTGGAGGAGCCTAGGGAGAATTTTAGTAAACTTTCTTTTAGAGAAGTCTTCGTAGAAATACCAGGTTGAACCCCTTGAATATTTTCAGAATCAACCACATGTTGAATTTGTGAAAAAAATAAATAAATAAATAGTTGCGATTATTTCTGGTTGCATTTATGATGGAGTTCTTAAATATATTCCTAATAGTTTTGCTGTAGAAACCCTTTCAGGAGTTGAGAAAGTATTTTACAGAATATTAGGAGGATGATTTGCTTCGAAACTCCTGAGAGACTTCAGAGAAACATTTGTTTGCATTAACGTAAGCAATGCCTTGACAGACAATTTCTTAAGATATTACTGAAGCAATTTTTGAGAAATTCCCAAAGATATTTCTGAATAAATTATTGTAGGATACTTCGTATGACGTTTGCTTGAAATGGAATAGAAGCCACCTTTTTTTTAAACGTACCTACCGTTTTGCTATTACTTTCTATATATTTTGAATATGATATAATAATATTAGAACATACATTTCATTCTGGGTGTACAGATCAAGGCGTTGTTCTTCCTTCGCAAGCACTGATTATGATTGAAGATGGCACCCCTGAGCAGACTCGCCTATTTCTCACTTTTCCACCCTCGTCGATTTCCCTTCCCCGGCATCGTTGGTGAGAAAATTTGAATATTTCTTTTGAGCAATAATGTTTCATTTAAATCCGTTTAACCGATAAGAATACGTGTGATCCGAGATGTTTGGCAACGAAAAATTTAAGTATTGCGAGCGATAATGTTGATTTCATCACCACCAGAAGGTATAACAATTCGCCTCCACTTGACGAAAATGATCTCACTTGAACTGTAAGTCACGCGTTGCGGAGAAATCTAATTTGTTAAGAATGGAAATGAACGCCGCTCGTGCCATCAAACATACTGACAGCGAAAGGAATTTTAATAAACAACACACCGAGCATACTTATTTCCGGCAATTTATGCCCTCTTTTGTAGGAGTTGACCACCTTTGCAAGCCCGAAAATGGTTAGGTTCTTACATGATAAATAATCCCCGTAATAAAGTCAATCAAGCGAGGGCAGAAAGCGACCGTTCGACAAAGGAGATTCCCTCGGAGATGGTCCATTATTGGCCTCTATTATGGCGCATCCCTTGAGGAGGGAAAAAGGAGACGAAAGAATAAAAATCACAATCCAATCATCTTGCTTCGGGTTATGTTTCCCAGGGACGTGTTAGGTGCCGTTTATCCCTTTCCTTTTCCGAAAGCGGCAAGGTACGCAACCCTATGGAGGACGTATGCAGGCCAAGTAGCGACTGACTGTTTGAAATAAACCTACCTTGTACCTTGAAGGCTACTTCGTAGCGTCTAGCTTGTGCCTTCTAGCTTCTATTTTATAACTTCTAGCTTTTAGCTTCTAGCTTCTAGCGTCTACCTTCTTGCTTCTAACCTCCAGCTTCTATTTTCTACCTTCTAGCTGCTAGCTCTTTGGGCTTTTGATTCTAGCTTCTATTTTCTAGCTCTTAGCTTCTAGTTCCTAACGTCTAGCTTCCAGAATCTGGCTTAGAGCTTCTAGCTGTTAACTTCTAGCCTCTAGTTTCTCGCTTCTTTTTCCTTCAGCTTCTAGCTTGTAGCTTATAGGTTGAAGATAGAATCTAGAAGCTAAAAGTTAGAAGCTAGAAGCTAAAAGATAGACGGAAGAAGTAAGAAGCTAGAAGCTAGAAACAAAGCTAGAAGCTAGAAGAAAGAAGCAAGAAGCAAGATGCTGGAAGCTAGAAGCTAAAAGCTAGAAGCAAGAAGCTTGAAGCTATAAGTAAGAAGATAGATCCTAGTAGCTAGAAGCTAGAAGCTAAAAGCTAGAAGCGAAGTTAGAAGCTAGAAGATAGAAACAAGAAGCTAGAAGCTAGAAGCTGAAAACTAGAAGCTAGGAGCTAGAGCAAGAAGCAAGAGACTAGAAGGTAGAAGCTAGAAGCCAGATGCCAGAAGCTAGAAACGAAGCTAGCAGATATAAGCTAGAAGCAAGAAGATACAAGCTAGAAGAAAGAAGCAAGAGGCTAGAGCTGGAAGCTAGAAGCTAAAAGCTAGAGGCAAGAAGCTAGAAGCAAGGAGCTAGAAGCAAGGAGCTAGAAGCAAGAAGATATAAGCTAGAAGCAGAAAACTAGAAGCTAGGAGCTAGAAGCAAGAAGCTAGAAGCTTGAAGCAAGAAGCTAGAAGCGAAGCTAGAAGCGAAGCTAGAAGCTAGAAGATAGAAGCAAGAAACTAGAAGCTAGAAGCTGAAAACTAGAAGCTAGGAGCTAGAAGCAAGGAGTTATAAGCTAGAAGCTAGAAGCGAAGCTAGAAGCGAAGCTAGAAGCGAAGCTAGAAGCGAAGCTAGAAGCGAAGCTAGAAGCTACCAGCTAGAAGCTAGAAAACAGAAGCGTGAAACTAGAAGATAGAAGCAAGAAGCAAGAAGTTAGAAGCTGGAAGCTAGATGCTAAACGCTAGAAGCAAGAAGAAAGAAGCCAGAAGCTAGAAGCGAAGCTAGATGCTAGAAGATAGAAGCTAGAAGCCAGAAGCTAGAAACGAATCTAGAAGCTACCAGCTAGAAGCAAGAAGCTAGAAGATAGAAGCTAGAAGAAAGAAGCAAGAAGCTAGGAGCTAGAAGCAAGAAGAAAGAAGCCAGAAGCTAGAAGCTAGAAGCGAAACTAGACGCTAGAAGCTACCAGATAGAAGCTAGAATATAGAATCTAGAAGCTAGAAGCTAGAAGCGGGAAGCTATAATCTACAAGCTAGGATCTAGAAGCTAAAGGCTAGAGGTAAGAAGCTAGAAGCTAGAAGATGGAAGCTAGAAGCCAGAAGCTAAAAACGAAGCTAGAAGTTACCAGTTAGAAGCAAGAAGCTAGAAGATAGAAGCTAGAAGAAAGAAGCAAGAAGCTCGAAGCAAAAATCCAGAAGCTACAAGCTAGAAGCTAGAAGCCAGAAGCTAGAAGCAAGAAGCTAGAAGCGAAGCTAGAAGCTAGGAGCTAGTAGCAAGAAGCCATAAGCTAGAAGCGAAACTAGACGCTAGAAGCTACCAGATAGAAGCTAGAATATAGAATCTAGAAGCTAGAAGCTAGAAGCGGGAAGCTATAATCTACAAGCTAGGATCTAGAAGCTAAAGGCTAGAGGTAAGAAGCTAGAAGCTAGAGGCAAGAAGCTAGAAGCCAGAAGCCAGAAGCTAGCAGATATAAGCTAGAAGCAAGAAGATACAAGCTAGAAGAAAGAAGCAAGAGGCTAGAGCTGGAAGCTAGAAGCTAAAAGCTAGAGGCAAGAAGCAAGCAAGGAGCTAGAAGCAAGAAGATACAAGCTAGAAGCTGAAAACTATAAGTTAGGAGCTAGAAGCAAGAAGCTATAAGCTGGAAGCAAGAAGCTAGAAGTTAGAAGCAAGAAGCTAGAAGCTAGAAGCAAGAAGCTATAAGCTAGAAGCCAGAAGCTAGAAACTACCAGCTAGAAGCTAGAAAATAGAAGCGTGAAACTAGAAGATAGAAGCAAGAAGCAAGAAGTTAGAAGCTGGAAGCTAGATGCTAGACGCTAGAAGCTAGAAGCTAGAAGCTAGAAGCCAGAAGCTAGTGGCGAAGCTAGATGGTAGAAGATAGAAGCTAGAAGCCAGAAGCTAGGAACGAAGCTAGAAGCTACCAGCTAGAAGCAAGAAGCTAGAAGATAGAAGCTAGAAGAAAGAAGCAAGAAGCAAGAAGCTAGAAGCTAGAAGCTAGAAGCGAAACTAGAAGCTAGAAGCTAGAAGATAGAAGCTAGAAGTTAGAAGCTACCAGATAGCAGCTAGAATAGAGAATCTAGAAGCTAGAAGCGGGAAGCTATAAGCTACAAGCTAGGAGCTAGAAGCAAAAGGCTAGAAGCTAGAAGCTAGAAGCTAGAAGCTAGAAGATAGAAGCTGAAAGCTACTATGAGTAATTGAGTTCAATTTTTTGCAGTAAGATCTGGAAAATTTCTCTAAACGTTTCTTGAAAAATTTCTTTCTGAAATCCTTGGAAATGTCTACAAATCTCTTGAGGAATTGGGGAAGGATGCCTGGTAGAGTTTTCAAAAGTATCCAACAAGAAATCTTTGGAGAAATCACTAGAAGAATTCTTAGAGCTTACTTCGAGGAATCATTCAAAAACTCTGAAGAAAAATCAAATGAGGTTTCTTAGGAGCATCTAGAATTTTGAAATGACTGCATGGAGGAAAAAAAAGTAATTTTACAGACCATTCTGGTTAAAAAAAGAGACTTCAGAGTTTGCATTTCAACAGTGATCAATTATTTTAAAAGCGGCCTGCTACCAGCCCTGCTTGAAGGTAAGTGTATCGTAGTTGCGGATAATGTCCGCATCATCCAAGGGGGTGCCAAAAGCGATACCATTTTCAGGGGATTATCGAACGAACAATAAATTTCTCTTCCCGAACAGTAGCAGCCGTTTGGTGGTCTTCGTCTTAGAGCAACTATACACGTGGAAAGAGGGTTGGTTATCAGCCACTGGGAAGGGAGACGAGTATCTCTTCCCTCAACTGCTACATCATATAACGAAAGGCGGACGCATTTGGGGGTGATTGGACCTGAACGTAACTGGACATAACCTCAAAACGGTAAACGCTCAGCTGCTGCCTCCGTCCGATATGGCCAAAGGATGATAAGGTAGTAGCCTTGGTGTCGGAAGCCCTGTTACACAATCGACGGATGAAACGGCTGTTGTTGTTGCTGTTGCGGAAAAAAGGACAATCCGACAATGGGAAACCAATAACCGTGGTGGTGATGCCGTTCTGCCGTTATTGGTTCGCTTCCCGAGCAGAAAGGCGCCCAGCAACAAAGTGGTGGCAGATAAATCGAGGCAATTTACACGGTTGATGTAATAAAAGTGATTTTTCACCTTACATCCGACGGTGAGCGAGGCTGCTTGCGTGATTGTGATGCTATGAAGGGGTGTGAGCACATTATGGGATGCGTAGTATCGGATGAGAAAAAGAACAAATCAAGTGGAAATTGAGCCATATAGCCATATAACTAGAAAATGCTTGAGAAGCTATTTTTTTGTATTAGAGTTTTCATTCATTTTAAATTCATGATATTGGCGCAGTTTCCAATTTAAATGCAATGTAATCACTTATCACGAAGTCTGAAAATCTCCTGTATACTGGATTCGAACTTGAGAACTCCCTATCTCCAGCGGTATATCTTGCCGTCTGCGATATCCTAGAACTGATGAATCAACCTTCCAGAGCTGAATATTTTCTATATTAGACAGAGCCTGCTTCTCAGCTTAGTGTTCTTATGAGCACTTCCACAGTTATTAAGCGAGAGCTTTATTTGCCAAAGTTGCCATTTTTGCATTCGTATATATATGATGACATTTTTTATGAGATTCCTAGAGTTTGTTGTACTGTAGACTTTGAAAAAAAAATCCCCAAGTATTTCTGAAAATCCTAAACAAATTATCAATGATCTACTGAAAGATACTTAAAATGAACAATTGGAATTTATATGTACTTAGCGGACCTTCCAGGAGAAATTATTAAAAGAATTTCTAATACATGCTCTGGCGGAGTTCTTCAAGAGTTTGTTTAAGCAATTCGATAGAGATCCTTCAAGAAATTATCTGGTGAGATCAGAAAGTTTGGGAATGATTTTTCGCGGGAATCCCAAGACAAACTGAGTGAAAACTGGTAAAGGGGTCTTTGGAGAAAGCACTAAAAAGTATAAACATAATTCATGAAGAAATTTCCGTAGGAATTTTCAGATGAATCTCTTTGAAGCACATGGTTGAATATCTCATAAATTTGTGGAAGAATCACAAAGAACATTCCTTGTGATTTTTTTCTGCTAGAATTCTTGAAGAATTTTTGACTGGATTACAAAAACAATGAATCTTTTCCGTAGCTAAAATTGAAAATTCTTTTAGAAACCCATATCACCGGTAGTGATTCGTGGTTTATTTCGGTGGTAATAATGTGCCAGAGTGGACATGCATTTATAATTGAAAAAGAAGAGCCACAGGTATTCAAAATCATGAAGAATGAGCCGTCGCATGCCTACTTTTGGCCCGTATAGCCGTAGCGGTAAACGCGCAGCTATTCAGCAAGACCAAGCTGAGGGTTGAGGGTTCGAATCCCACCGGTCGAGGATATTTTCGGTTGGAAATTTTATCGACTTCCCTGGGCATAGAGTATCTTCGTACCTGCCACACGATATACGAATGCAAAAATGGTCAATTGGCAAAGACAGCTCTCAGTTAATAACTGTGGAAGTGCTCATAACAACAGAAGCATAAGAAGCTGAGAAGCAGACTCTGTCCCAGTCGAGACGTAACGCCAGAAAGAAGAAGAAAAAGAAGAAGATGCCTACTTTTGGTGCTGAAACTTGGTGGTCTTGGTAATTGGTTCCTTATTAAGCGAAGTATGCACTTCAACAGAAAAGTGATCGCCTGTCTCGATGCGTGGGAAATTTCTTGCAAGAAATGCTCAAGAAAAGCATTTTTCTTTGATCTCAGTACGCAGTTAAAGAGAAATGTTAAATCCAATGGAGCTCACTGTAGAAAATTTCTTGACCATTTCTTGCGTAGAAATTTTTACTTTTGTTGAGCGGAACAGCATACTTTGCTTTACAAATAAAAGTATGCCAAAATATCCATCACCCGAATTACGTATACAAAACTGCAATGAAAACTTACTTTTCGGATGTTCCGGGTTTCCGGAACCGGGTATGAATAACTAAGTGATTTGAGAATCTCTATTCACAGTCCACGTAAATACCTATTCAACAATATGAGGACGGTTCAGATTACTTGTTTAGTCACGAAACTACATGTTGTCAAAGTAAGGGTCTCTAAAGGGACTATGTAGCAGGTTCCCGATGGCTAAAGTGACCAAATCCGAATCTTCTGGGGGGGGGGTTCTGAAACTAGACATGTGTGCCTTTCATTCAAGCCCAACAGAACTAAATTCGGTCAACACACTGATTTTTGCGAGCTGTTTGAATTTTCGGGTCGAAAACGACCCTAAGTCACAATTTGTAACTTTTTGCTAGGGACTAAGGAAGGTTAAAGGCACATTCATGAGGGCTTCCAATTTAAAATGATTTTGTATTCTTTCACCGGGAAAAGTATTTCAAAACATAATTTATCATTTTTTATATCTGTTTATTGCATCGCTATCTTATCCTACATGTGCATATGAAAAAGGAAACAAGACAAGACAGGCTTGGTGAAAAACACTAGTTTCAGTATGGGGTCAATACTCTAAGCTAATGGTTGGTTCGTTTCGGTTGGTTACCAACGGATGCTAGGGAAACAAAAAATTAGATTGGAGAATAATAAAGGCTATTCTTTCAATTTGTACTGGTTCCATAAACATTGGCAATAATTAAGCTTATTTTTAATTGGAAATTTCACCTTCTTTGAATGATCGGCAATTCTTTGTAGTTATGCTAATAAAATAATAAATTGCATTACACACGCTTTTCCTTCTTGGGCCCATTCACAAATTTCATAACGCTGAAGGGGGTGGGTGGGTGTCTAGAAGATGTTACGGCTCATACGAAATTTGAAAAATGGTCATACAAAACGCGTTACGAGGGGGTGGGTGGGTGTCAAAAATGACCATTTTTAGCGTTATGATATATATGAATAAACCCCTTTTGGTTATAGGCTGTTCTTTCATATTTGAATATTTTTCGTAGTTTATTGGAATTACCTTGATACCTTGATACCTTGATGGCTACAGCGTGGAATTATGGATGAAAATACACTCATAAAGAGTCTTACTAACCTTTCAGTCGTCGCGCGGTTTGCCACCGTCAGAACCACCACGCTGCTGTTGTGAACGAAAAACGAGTTTTTTCAGCAGTGTTGTACAAAATACAACAGCGTGACGACTGCAGTGTTAAAAGACATATTTTTTAGCGCAAGGGTTATCTTAGCTGAGATGTTATCCTCCTTCAAAATTAACTCTCACTGTTTTTTTCGTAGTGAATAGGAGAAGGTTAAACTCGTTGTTGCTAGAACTATGAATTAATTTACTTGGTACGATTCGAAGCATCAAAGCAAATCGATACTACAGAGAAACGAATAAGTCGTAAACCGTTTTAGTTACTATCAAAAGCTGACTACAAATACAATGCGAAAATCTCTGCTGGCAGCTATGACCGCTAGAAAAAAAGTAGAATAATTGCTTACAATTAGGATTCTCTTCTTTCAGCATTGACAGCATGCTAACTGTAAATTCAATATTGTCTTCAATTTCGGCCAAACGGCATTCGGCCAAATGACCTGGAACCTTTTTATACAATTCAAATTCAATATGCTGTTATTACATTGCTTTCGGATATGTAGAAACTAAACCTAAACTGCTTTTTGTCAACTCTATTAAAATGCAACAATTTGTTTCAATATAATTCACTTCTATCATGTTAGTCCATGGTTTTAAAAAGCGGCTCACAGCGCCATCTAGGCTCTCCTCGACGTACACAAATTTCGTATCGGTTTCTCCCTCCCAAGGAAAATCTTTCAATAGAGCCATCATCGTTTGCTTTGATCTCTAATATTTATTTGCTATTCAAAACCATTCATTATTTTTGGTTCAGTGGTTATTTGACCTACACTGAGAAAAGCAAACGTAAGACTGTCATAAGATTTGCTTATGGAATTACGACACAAGAAAAATCTTTGAAATTCATAAGATCATCGTATGGTTTTCGGCAGATGTTGTTTCCATAATACACCTCGAAGGAATTTCGTAAGATGATCTTATGAACCAGCATTGACTTGATAACAAAATCCATAGATAGTCTTATGAATTACGTTCTGATCCATTCTTGGTTCCATAAGACTGTCTTGTGTAATTTGAGCTTTAGATTATAAATTTCAATGAATGAATAATACTAATCCGCGTTGAAAAATAGGTTAACCAACTTGGGAAAATCAAATTTTCATCCATTTTGTCATGTCGCAATTCGATTAAAGCACTTTACTGTAAGCATTAGAATCGATTTGCGATACGACAAAATGGATGAAAATTCGATTTTCTCTAGTTGGCTAACCTATTTTGAACGCGAAGAAGTATATTATAGCAGCGAAACATTATTGATAAAAGTTGTGAAGAACGCCTGAATTGGTGCAGGTTTACGTTAGGGACGGATTAATGGATGAGGGGAGTTTGTGATTTCTTACGCGTCATACAAATTGTTTTGAATTTTCATTCAAAAATCTTATTCTTTGGATCCAATTCCTTAATCTGATCGAAAAAGTATTAGTTACAGCGGAATTGATGATAAATAGAATATATTTACCCTTTGATGCATTAGAAACGGAGTCAGCCAGCGACAAATCAGCAAACACGTCCATTTCGGAAGCCATATTGAATTTCTGATAGTGAAATGGCTGTACCGAGAAAATGTGCCTCACGTGGTTCTTCACAATGATGAGAAATAGGGTTCATAAGCGTTCTTATGACATTGACAATTGATTGTTATGAAAAAATTACACTTGTCTTATGAATCTCAATCTCATCGAATGAAATACGCAAGTGTCTTATGAACCAACAAAAAAATAATAAAAAACGCGGTCATTAGTGTGATCTTATGAAAATCATGCGAGAATTTTGCCTCAGTGTAATGATCTCTGACTTAATAACCTTTACTCTTATTACCCAGTCGTGCCCTACAAATTTAAGGGAAAACACATTTAAGAATTTACAATTGCAATAAACGAAGAATATCGATTTCACGTTCATTACTCATCGCATTCGTGTCCAACATTTTGGTTGAACTATTGATTTTCATTGCTTCCTCCCTTTTTTTAACAATACTAGACTAGAAATGGAAGAAATCCATTTCCCAGCAGAAAAGGGCGAAGGCGAACCAGGTGCTCCTAATCGAAATCTACGTCTTATCTTTGACCTTCCAAGCAGCCGGAGCAAATGACATAACGGCAGCGTTCGAGGTCTCTTTCCTCTCCCCGATGGGATAAAATTAATCTACCGTGAAGGAAGCACTCGGAAAAGCGCGCAGTCTTGAAACAGTTCCATCAGTTGTTTCGTTTGTAGGTAGCAGGAGAGATAATTCCCGTCCGAATGCCAATTCAATCTTGCTAACGATGTTCTATTTTCATTCGCACGCCAACAGAGAGGCAATCACAGAGTTCGGAGTTCGACAGGATTGGGCCAGTGCAGAATGGTATGGTGCGTAGCAATTGCCAGAGTGGAGCTGAAAACAGAAAGCTCAATAATGGACTGGGAACTAGACGTGGAGCAAGTGGTGCAACCTATTTGTAAAGAATTTCTTGGGTGAAAAGGGAACGGTAAAAGCGATTGCACCATCTGCTTCAGGTGGATTGTTTCTTTCAGGAATAAAAGGTAATAACGGCGAAATGAAAACTAATTCAGCACACAATCTAGTTTCACTGCACGATATTTTTCGGCAAGAGGCCAGAGTTATAGTTATCAAACTTTGCATGGATCACGTTATTTTACCAGAATACCCACATCTCCTAAGTTGTTAGAATTAATATGTCGTATTCTGTTTGGTGTGAGAACTAATGTTCATTGGTTTCCCTCGTCAAGCCTTTACAACTCGTTTTGGTACTGTAGCGATTTATGTATCTTGTTTTCTATTTCCAGTGACCCTGGCAACACTTGCTACCAATGCCTATGCATTGGTTTGTGTTAGTTTGCTGATCAACATTTGTAGTATTTACTCATGGCGGACCCTACATTGCATGCAAGATCAGGGTGGGGATAACATTTTGACAATAGGAATGACGTTTGTCTGGTCAAACGTCATATCATTTGTCACAATCCGAATTGTTTATTTATATTCGGAATTTCCTCACGACCATCACGATTACCTCGCAAGTGATTTGTTATTTGGAAATCGTGTATATTTTAGTTTGTTTATTTTTCACTATATACAAGCGGCATGCGGATCCTTATCGTGTGTCTGGACATAGAATTGTTCATAAAACCTGAGGACCTTGCTCGATTTCTGAAGTCATTCTGAACTTCTGGGCCAAAACAAAAAAAAACTAGGAGGAATCTCGATAAAGCTTGATTTGAAGTTTTTGACTAAAAATTGCAGTATAAACCATATTAAAAATAATTAACAGCACCGAAAAACCTACTAAAAATTAAGTTAAATTAAGCAACTCATTACGCGTCAATAGATGGATACATTATGGGTGAAATTAAGAAAAAATACTCTAGAGACCGGCTGGGATTCAAACTCAGGACATTTGTATGCTAGTCGAGTGCTTTCAAACCCCCACAGATCACGCAGAGATTTTCATAGCCCATATCTATCCATGTCATGTTTACTACTCACACGCGCGCAGAGTGAGTGCGATTTATTCAGTGTTGAAACTGGTTGCCTTTCATACCTACATTAGGGCGATTCACAATTAAAAAATATTTGGAATTCCAATCCCCATATCTTCCGTACCATGCTTACCATAAAAATAGCGTTCTATGAAATTTTCAGCTTTCTAGGTGGTGATTTGAAGGTAGCCCAAAGACGATGCAGGTTTATATGGAAATTACTATGGAGAAATTTTGAAAAATGTTCCAAGCACGTTTGTACTGGAATGTTTGTACTTACTTATCATCACATTGTAAAGACTTATTCTTTATACCATAATAAAGAAATTTGCTGACGAGAGCAATTTAATCCGGTGGATGGAACAAGAGATATTCATGAGCTTGTTTGCTATTATTTAGCTTTATATGGGACTACAGCCCTGCAAACATCTACAAAAATCCCAAACAAAATTAGCTTTAAAGGGATTTGTTTCTTCAGCTACTTTTTTCATTAAGATTTGAAGAATGAGTTTCCACTATGGGATAAAAAGTTTGTGCTTACATTCCAGTACTGACGTGTTTGGATCATTTTTATGAATGTCTCCATAGAAATTTCCATACAAACCTACATTGTCTTTGGGTCACCTTTAAAGCATCACCTAGAAAGCTGAAAATTTCACAAAACACTATTTTTATGGTAACGATGGATGGTGATTGGATCTTCAAACTTTATTTTGAATTTTGAACCGCCCTAGCCTACATTGCTTCTACAACAACTGTATTGTAGGACACTACAAATAATAGCCTTCTGAGCTATTATATTATATAACTCAGAAGGTTGGCATCTGTACTGTTCTACGATACAGCTGTTGTGGAATCGATGTATATACAACAATGGTATTCAACAACAATTTCGCACCTTCTTTGCATGCGTATGTAGTAGGGTAATTTGCCCATTATTGCGGTAGCCCCTATTATTGCGGTATAAGAATTAAACTCTCATTATTCAATGAAAGCTCTATTTTCTATAGAAATTATTGATGATGATAATGAAAGCTTATAATATTCCCAAAATGAACCAAACGAATGCTCTCAAAATTTAACGATTTTGATCGTTGGAAGAACAGTTTTAAATGATGCATCTAGAAAAGCTTACATTTTTAACCGGTATCTACAGAACGGGTTTAATAAGTGTTAATTTTTAAGTTTAGAACTTAAGATAGGTCTATTTACATAAAAATTGTCCAGCTCTGGTGGAATAGGATTTCTATTCGAATCGTTCCCTGGAGTAATCAATTAGTTTCCTTATAGATCTGTCCAAAGTCACACGAACTGACAGTACTAGTTGCCATTAAGGGAGCCTAATTTCAATGCTGGAACATTGTGTGGCAATGAATGTATACTGAATTTAACAAAATATATTTCACCGTGCTTAGGCCATCCATAATAGGACGGATGCCCTATACATGAGATGAATAGATATCGGTTATGAATAGGGTCTGCATGATCTGTGGGGATTTTAATTCGAAAGTTAAAACCTTATGAGTTGGTAGATCACCAAGTGGCGCGGTATCTTAATTGGTACAGCGCTCGTCTAGTATAAAAAAACCCTGGGTTCGAATCCCAGTGGAGCAGGTGGATTTTTTTTTTTCAAAATTTCACCCATAATATATCCAACCTTACCACGCGTAATGAGTTAATAAATTTAATAATCATGCGGATTGGATTACCGAACATCTACTCAAAACGCCGACAATGTTGGCCAAACTGTTTTCAAGTACCGTAATCCGGGGTATCATTGATCAGCGGGGTAACATTGATCGGAATGACTCATTTCGCAGTGCGCATCGTACCTTCGTGCTGTGCGTACACGAATTCTCTCTGCTCTTGGAAGTTTTCTTAAAAACTACCTAAAGCAATAAAACAGTACTTTTCAGTGCTACACAAACAGTACTTTTCAGTGCTAAAATTAAAAACGGTACTTTTCAGTGCTACTTAAACAGTACTTTTCAGTACTATTTTTTCTACTATTGATCCCTTTAAGATCCTTGTTTGGACCCGTGCCTTCGATTTTTCGTTGGACCCGTTGGCGAAAGCTAGCGGTGGTAATCCTTCTTGGACACCGTCTAGGGAAAAAACCTCTCGAAGGTCACGTCTTTCTCGTTTATTAACTAAACATGGTATCAACAACTAACAAAAGGAAGGGTGAATCTCTGAATTCACTACTTCCTTCCAAAAAAGTGGGTTTTTAAACTGTCACTACACGTGGCAAGAATGGAAGAAAGGACGCTTCCCCGGAATGCGAACTTTCTTCCAAGGGTGAAATGAATAATTGTATCGAAATGAGCAATCAGTTCGATGCTCTAGACAAATTTTCCGAACACCAAATCGAAGCAGCCTCTAGCCCAGGCTCTTTGATTCAAGTGAGGAAGCAAAGAGTGCCGCCTATCGTGGTCAGTTGTTCCGAATTTGCGGGATTTAGGCAGGAGATCTTGAACTCCATAAGGGGAATCAAGGTTTCCTTCCAAATCGCAAAGAAAGGAGACTGTCGCGTTTTGCCGGAAACTCTTAAAGATCGTGAACTTCTTCTCAAACATCTTGAAGAGAAGAAGCACAAATTTTTTACTTATGACGACAAAACTGAACGTTTGTTCAAAGTTGTCTTGAAAGGTCTCTCAAGTGACTATAAGTCACCTGAAGAGATCAAAAATGGAATAAATGATATACTTGGATTTTCCCCAGTCCAAGTAATCATTATGAAAAAGAGAACCCAATCTGGCATTGTTCGGAAAGGGCTTTCTCAAGAATTTTATTTAGTTCACTTTAACAAAAAAGAACTAAATAATATTAAAGCTTTAGAAAAAGCAAAACTTTTGTTTGATGTCCGTGTGACATGGGAACATTTCCAGAAACCTGGAGGAAATTACCAGAACCCCACTCAGTGCCATCGGTGCCAAAAGTGGGGTCATGGTACAAAAAATTGTCGCATGGATGCTAAATGCATGATTTGCGGAGGTTCTTCTCACGCCAAAGACGTCTGTCCAGTGAAGGAAGATACCACCAAATTCATATGCTGTAATTGCGGGGCTAGCCATAAGTCCAATTTTTGGAATTGTCCTTCACGCAAAAGGGTCATTGAGGCTCGTGCCAGGCAGATGAAAGATAATATCCGTTACGATAACGGTCGTTTCCGGAATTTGCCTGGTAGAGTATCGAACAATGCTCATTTTTCAGTTAACGATCGCTTGATCATGAATCATACCCATCAGGAAGATCATAATCATGCTCATTCACAAACTAATTTTAATCCGTCGGGTAGCCGTTCGAATCTTTCTACTTCGAATGTATCTACCCACGGTAAATCCTTTGCCGATATCGTAGCAGGAAATTCGAACTCCTCCCCTGTTCGATCCATGGGTACCCATTCTACTTGTTTCAAATCAAATGGAAAAAACCCTACCGCCACAGGTAACTCCGCTTCTTCGTCTACCGGAAATTGCAATGGGAAATCACATGACATGTCTGCCTCTGATTTTAATTTTCTAACTGAACAATTGAATCTAATGATTGATGCAATGTTCAAAGCCACCACTATGACTGAAGCAGTCCAAGTAGGTGTAAAATTTACAAATCAAATTGTTATTGGATTACGTTTTTCTTATGGATCCAAATAATAATTTAAATATTTTAAATTGAAATGCTCGTTCTCTGAATGGTAAAGAGGACGAGCTGTTTAATTTTCTTACGGTTAATAACGTGCATATAGCAGTTAATACCGAAACGTATTTAAAACCTGGATCTAAACTCAATAGAGATCCTAACTTTTTTGTTTATCGTAATGATCGACTTGATGGGGCATGTGGGGGAGTTGCAATCATCATTCATAGGCGTATAAAACATCAACTGTTTTCATCATTTGAAACTAAAGTTTTTGAAACTTTAGGTGTTTCTGTTGAAACACAGTTTGGTAAATATACTTTCATAGCTGCTTATTTGCCTTTTCAATGCTCTGGGCAGCAAGTTAATTTGCTCCAAACTGACTTGCGAAAATTGACTCGCAATAAGTCAAAATTTTTTGTCATTGGTGACTTTAATGCCAAACATCGGTCATGGAATAATTCTCAAAGTAATTCCAACGGCAGAATTTTATTTGATGAGTGCTCTTCAGGATATTTCTCAATTCAATACCCTGATAGCCCCACATGTTTTTCCTCTTCTAGAAATCCATCTACGATTGATTTGGTCTTAACCGACTCTAGTCATCTTTGTAGCCAACTGATTACTCATGCTGATTTTGATTCTGATCATGTCCCTGTTACATTTCAGATATCCCAAGAAGCGATTCTCAATCCTATCAGCTCCACTTTCAATTATTTACGAGCCGACTGGAATATATATAAAACGTATGTTGACTCTAATCTTGATGTTAACATTTCTTTAGAAACTAAACTTGATATTGACAATGCTCTTGAAACTTTAACAAATTCCATTGTTGAAGCCAGGAGCATTGCAATTCCAAAATGTGAAGTAAAATTTGAATCCGTGATTATAGACGATGATCTTAAACTCTTGATCCGTCTTAAAAATGTGAGGAGAAGGCAATTTCAACGCACTCGCGATCCTGCAATGAAAATTATATGGCAGGATTTGCAGAAAGAAATCAAGAAACGTTTTGCTCAATTAAGAAACAAAAATTTTGAAAATAAAATTTCTCAATTGGACCCTGGCTCTAAGCCCTTTTGGAAATTATCTAAAATCTTGAAAAAACCTCAGAAGCCAATACCGGCATTGAAAGAGGAAAACAAATTATTACTGACTAATTGCGAAAAAGCTCAAAAACTTGCTATGCAGTTTGAAAGTGCGCACAATTTTAATTTAGGACTTACTAGTCCAATTGAAAATGAAGTTACTCAGGAGTTCGAAAATATTCTCAATCAAGAGAACGTTTTCGAAAATGCCTGGGAGACTGATTTGGAAGAAGTGAGAACTATTATTAAAAAATTCAAAAACATGAAAGCTCCTGGCGATGATGGAATTTTCTACATCCTCATCAAGAAACTTCCAGAAAGAAGCTTATCATTTTTAGTTGATATATTTAACAAATGTTTTCAATTAGCATATTTTCCTGACAAATGGAAAAATGCTAAGGTTGTTCCAATTTTAAAACCAGACAAAAATCCTGCAGAAACTTCTAGCTATCGTCCAATCAGTTTGCTATCATCCATCAGTAAACTTTTTGAAAAGGTTATTTTGAACAGAATGATGGCCCACATCAACGAAAATTCAATTTTTGCCAATGAACAGTTCGAATTCCGCCATGGACATTCGACCACTCATCAACTTTTACGTGTAACAAATTTGATCCGTTCCAACAAATCTGAAGGCTATTCTACTGGTCTTGCTCTTCTAGACATAGAAAAAGCATTCGACAGTGTTTGGCATGAAGGTTTGATTGTAAAATTAAAAAACTTTAATTTTCCAACATACATTGTTAGAATAATTCAAAGTTATCTGTCAAATCGTACACTTCAGGTTAATTATCAGAACTCCAGATCTGAAAGACTTCCTGTAAGAGCTGGTGTTCCTCAAGGCAGCATTTTGGGACCAATATTATACAATATTTTCACATCTGACTTAGGGGAACTTACATATTCTCGGCAGTCTAAGCCGATGCCGCGCTTCTTTTGTAATTTTCTCGGACATCAGCAGACAAATTACGTGTTTGTTTGTTTACATTTATGCGCTGCTCAATCCTCTATCGATTCACACCGACAGACTTGTTAAAATCTTTCTGGAAACGTTTTTGCAACGCTACGAGCATCTCTTGTCAGTGTGACTATTGTCGGCAGCCTCATTCTCTTCGGCAACTTTCCCATAAGCGCTGCAGGCGAATCTGTTCGGCAGCTCCAAATCAGTCGCATTTTGAGGCGTGTTCATTTGACTTGATGACATCTCTGGTGAAATTGTTTGCGTCGTCTTGAAAATCTCGTCAGCGGGAAGCTGACAGAACAAGAAATCATCTGAATGTTTTCATTGGTGTGTTTTGATAGAAAAACACTGTGTATTTGGCGTTTGAAATTTGGTTGCCGATAATAGTCGCATGGTGCCGAAGCCGTAAGTCTCCCTACCTGAGTTACCTCAGGGATGTCAAAAATCTTTATTTGCGGATGACACAGGCCTCTCCGCCAAAGGACGAAGCCTGCGTGTCATCTGTAGTCGATTGCAAAAAAGTTTGGATATTTTTTCTTCATACTTGCAAAAATGGAAGATTTCTCCTAATGCTTCCAAAACTCAACTAATAATATTCCCACATAAACCAAAAGCTCTTTATTTGAAACCTTCAAGTAGACATGTTGTCACGATGAGAGGGGTTCCCATAAATTGGTCAGATGAAGTTAAGTATCTAGGGCTCATGCTAGATAAAAATTTAACTTTCAAAAATCACATTGAGGGCATCCAAGCCAAATGTAACAAATATGTAAAATGTCTCTATCCCCTTATTAATAGAAAATCAAAACTTTGTCTTAAGAACAAGATCTTGATATTTAAACAAATTTTCAGGCCAGCCATGTTGTATGGTGTACCAATATGGACTAGCTGTTGTAATACCAGGAAGAAAGCTCTGCAGAGAATTCAAAATAAAATTTTGAAAATGATTCTGAGGCTTCCTCCCTGGTATAGTATGAGTTACATAGAATATCCAATGTTGAAACATTGGAACAAATGTCAAATACAATCATTAATAATTTCAGGCAAAAATCGTTACAGTCTTCTATTGCCACGATTAATGCGTTATATGTTTAGGTTAAGTTAGGTTAAGTATATTAAAAACGTTTTTTTTTTCTCTTATAAGCAGGTGAAATCAACTCACCTGTAAAAAAAAACTGAACTGCTACGGCAAATGAAATGTAATATGTTGTTAACAAAATGTTAATTAAATCTTAAATTTGTTTTACTAAATTAGGATGATAGTGTTGTCTAATAACACAGAACACCTAGATATAAGAAATGAATGTAATGTTTGGAATGATACTAATAAAGAAATAAAAAAAAAATGACTCATCTCGTAAAAAGTTCGTGTCATCATTTATTGATAAAATATTTTCAAAGCATGAATTGCGCTTCTCCTTCTTATATTCATGAGCTAATGAAAATAAAGATGCTTGCAAAAATTGCATTTACTTCATGCGTAAATTTAACAACTTTTTGAAACAACGATTTCAATGGTTAAGGATGACACTACCGAAAATTCATGTCTCACATAAGTTGTGCAAACGATATGAGCAAGGAAAATGTTTTTCTGGCTAAAAATGGCATCGCCGAAAACGATTCCGTTGTCAAAATTTTCAAAAGAATGTCCAATTAGGCAACATTAACGAATTACTGATAAGAATGTAAAATTTCCTTAGGAAATTGCCTACCTTTAGGCGTATTCCGCGGTTCGAGGTGTTTTTAATTTTAAAATAACTCAAAAAGTAAATGACTTGTAAGGGTTTGGCCACCATATTCAGCTTCAGAAGCCATGATTTAAGTAAGTAACGACATTTTTAATATTACCGAGCGTTGTTTACAATAGTGACAATGTTACCCCATATCAGCTAAATAAAAAAATCACCTAAAACATTTTTTTAACATGCTTAAATCTTTCAAAAAACAAAATACAGTATATAGTCACGAGCTATTGGTGGCAGTACTTGTTTTAAAAATATAAAACTCGCAACATTTGCATTTTCAAATGAAATATTTAAGAAATCTCCTAAAAACTGATCAATGTTACCCCGGATTACGGTACCGTAAAACGGGGTAACTTTGATAATGCGGGTAACTTTGATAGTGCGAGACCCACAACATATTAAACGAAATAACGATGTTTCTGTTAATCAGTTATGCAAAACGAATGCAAAAGTAAAGAGTAGTAGTATGACACTTCATGTCAAAGCTACTTTCGTTGGAATCAAGTGCAAATGAGGATTTATATGCAAATATTTAAAATTTATGAGATTTTAGCATTTCCGCAACACTTACAAACAATCTGTTCTACGATCACTATTTGATGATGTCATTATGAGTATGTCACTTATCCTTGACAGCCTAGTTATCATAGAACTTGAATTCGGTATCGAATCTCTTAGCGAAAACAATTTTTTATAAACTGGGACCATATTTGTGATCTAATAAGCGGTTTCTTCACCACCGCTTAGGCCTTAAACCTGGTTTAATCGTATGGGTAAACGTGGTTTACGGCTTAAGCGAAGGTGAAGAAATCGGCCCTAAGTCAGAAATTTCTATATAGCGTTAAACGCCTAGAGGTATGCAACGCCTTATAAATGTTCCGTAATTCATTCAATTTAGTTCGATTTATACTCCATTATCAAAGTTACCCCAAAACAGAAAACCGACTTTCGATTATTTGAAAAATAATTCAGAATAAATATTTTGGCAATCTATCAAGTGCAATCGATAGCCAGGATGTCAGTACTTGTTTTAAAAATATAAATTGTAATTCTTTGAAACAGCATGCATTAATATTGATGTTTTCTTCGAAAAAACTGTCAAAGTTACCCCGTTTTACGGTACTCTCAAAATTTATTTAACTTAATATACAAAGAAAAGTTCAACTTTTTGGACCAGTTAACCTGTAATTCAAAATTCAATGCGATGACATATAGTTTTTTTTTGACAAAAATTGATTTTTAACCTTCCAGTCGTCGCGTGGTTTGCCACCGTCAGAACCACCACGCTGCTTTTGTGAACGAAAGGCGAGCTTTTTTCACTAGTGTTGTATAAAATACAACAGCGCGACGACTGAACCGTTAAGGTCAGATGAAATTTCTTGAGTTTAAAAAATAAATTTTAAAACACACTCAATTTTTTACCCAAAAAAAACACACACAGAAGACGTATTTCATGAGTTTTTTTGTCTGTAAATCAAAGTTAAAGGGTATGACGTACGGTTTTCTTTGGAATGAATTCACTTGTAGAAGAAAATCGAATATGTTTGACTAGATTTTTTTTTGTTTTAACTGCGCTCAAAACTTTTGTTTACCTAGAAAACAATACAAAAAAAAAATGTTGTCCAGAGTTTGTTAGTTAAATATTTACTTTTGTTCTCAAACATTCCTACTTTACTACTACAAGTAAATCAATATCGGAAAAAACTACACGTCCTAGATTTATATTGCAAAAAAAAATAGTTTTTTTTTGTAATATTTTAAGTAAGAGTAATTTTGAGTGTTATTAAAAAAAATCTATATTCGCTAAAACTTTTTCTTTCGACTTCTACAATATTCTACTATACATATTAATGTTTCTTAGCAAACATGTTCACATACCTACTATAACTATTCCAAATCTAGGTTATTTTGGAATAATAAAAGTCAAAAAAATTTTGCGTGTAATTGGATATATGTTTTTTTGCTCGTTTATTTTGACTTTGATAGTCAATTTTGCGCCGAGAAAACTTTACGCCATGGCATTGAATTTAGAGTAAAAGATAAACAAGTTCAGGAAATACGTTTTGCTTAGTTTTTAGCAAAAAAATGAGTGTATTTAAAAATGTATTTTTGTGCACAAGTACAGTAATGTCCCGATTTTGTCAGCCCCATGCTGCATTTAGGGTTGACAAAATCGGGAAAGAGCCAAAATTGGGAAAAAAAAAATTCGACTGGTTTCAAGTTTTATTTTAACTTAAGGCCTTAGTTTTATGATTTTGTTTATATGAACATTGTTTTTTACTTCCATTTTCTATGTACCGTAATCCAAGGTAACATTGATCAGTTTCTTTGACAATTATTAAAAATCTAAAATTTAAAAATTTCGTTCTTTAGATGATTGAATAGACGTGACCAAGGTCACAATTGACTTTATGCACACAATATTGCCAGTATAGACGTGCTTACTGTGATTAAAATAAATATCTATTGAAGGTTGACACAATCGAGTAAAAAGCGTGCTGAAATCGAGGGTAGATAAAATCAGGGGTAGACAAAATCGGGGGGCCGACAAAATCGGGTCATTACTGTATTACAATTTTACTTCTACAAGTAAATCAATGTCTAAAAAAACAACATTTTGCCTTACTTTAATTTGCAATTTAATTTCAAATGGATTCATAAAAAGACGCATTAATTTTTGAGTTACAGCAAACGGCTCTAAAAAATAGGGTATTTCTGAATATTTTAAGTAAAAACAAATTCTTGTTTCTGCTCAAACATATTCACTTGACTTCTTTAAATAAATTCATGCAAAAAAAAAAACACACGGTATAGCCTTTAGTTTTGATTAACAGATGTTATCTGTGTGTATTTTTTGAGTTAAAACAATTTTGAGTGTTATTGAATTTTTTTACTCATGCAAATTGATAAAAAATAGGGATTTTTTCGTAGTACATTAAGTAAGAGAAATTTAGAGTGTAATAAAATATATCACTTTATACATGTTATACATTTAAACATTTCCAGTAAATTCATGCTGAAAAAACTACATACCATTGCCTTCAATTTTGTTTACCATACGTCCCGTATGTAACAGGACAGAACCGTTTTCATCACCTTGACGAGCTGTTCTTTCGCTCTATTCAAAATGCTCAAATTCTTCCGTATTTTGGGAAATTTAGAACAGACACAGCATATTTCTATTTATTTTGGAGTTTTTTGTTCTACTCATGTTTTTTAAAAGTTTTCAGCTTGTCATTCAAAATTAAACTAAATTTGTACACTGCATATGCTTCTGGTTTACTTTTTTCGTTTATGCTTATATTTATACCAAATTTTGGCTGATTTCCAAAACTTGGCCATGTTTCAGTTAGATAAGTTTTGATACCGTAATCCGGGGTAACATTGATCATTTTTTTTAGTTTTTCTTAAATTTTTCATTTCACAATACAAATGTTACAAGTTTCATATTTTTAAAACAAGTACTGGCACCCACCGCTCCTAGCTATGTACTTTATTTTGTTTTTCGAAAGATTTAAACATGTTTAAATAAATGTTTCAAGTGATTTTTTGATTCAGCTGATATGGGGTAACATTGATCACCCAAGTAAACAACGTTCGCTAATATTGCAAATGTCGTTACTTACTAAAATCAGGGCCCCTGAAGCCGAATATGAAGACCAAACCCTTACAAGTCATTTACTTTTTGAGTTATTTCAAAATGAAAAACACGTTGAACCGCGTAATACGCCTAAAAGTAGGCAATTTCCTCAGGAAATTCTACATTCGTAATAGTAATTAGTTAATGTTGCCTAATTGAATAAACTTATGATAGATTTGACAACGGATTCGTTTTCGGCGATGCCATTTTTAGTAACACCCGCATTTTCCTTGATCACGTCGTCTGCAGAACTCATGTGAGACATGGATTTTCGGTAGTGTCAGTGAAAATGGTAGAAATCATTGTTTCAAAAAGTTGACAAATTTGCGCATGAACTAAACGCAATTTTGTCAAAAACCTTAATTATCATTAGTTTATGAATATACGAAAGAGAGGCACCATTCATGGTTCGAAAATGCTTCATTAATAAATCTTTATTTGAACGTTTAACAAGATGAGTCATCCCGATCAATGTTACCCCGCTGATCAATGTTACCCCGGATTACGGTATATAAAAATAGTATAAGTAAATTTTAAAAATCCAGGTCCAAAAGAAATATTTTTGGAATATTGTGAAAATTTCATATGAAATACCAACACTTTCCAAAGTCTAGCATAGAATTGAGGATGTGAAGACCAATTTTGGAGATGAGTCCAATAATCGAACCTATTTGGAACGAAATTTGTGGCCCTAGGCTAGTTGATCTCAAGACCAATGGGTGTAGAGTAAGGTGGGGTAAAAGTTCGACCTTAGTGGTATAATCCAAATTTCCACAAAAACGATAGCAGTTGTAAAAATAAATAAATACCACACAGCGATCCTTTTTTTTGGTTATGAAATTTTCTACAGGGAGTTCTATTCGAAATTATATTTAACTGCATACTGCGATCAAAGGAAAGAATTTTAACCATTTCTAAAAAAAATCCCTCACATCTAGATAGGCAATTAATTTTCTTTTCAGGTGCACGATCCCCATGAAAATCTTAATATAAATTTCTTGCTGAGAACATTTGAAAAGTAAATATCAGTATACTTAAATACTACCTAAACAGATAGCAAATAATCATCGTTAATAAGTAGACTGTAAAAATATATATTTTGGAAAAATAAAACTTATAGATGTCATTCTGAAAAATGTGATTCTTGGGAAAACTGAAAGCTGAAGGAATTTCTTAAACTTTTTTTAAGCGAAATCTATGGACTTGCAATTAGACGCATTTCTAAAGGAATGGTTAAAAACGCTGTAACAAAAATCTTGGAAAAAGTTATGCAGGAATCTGCATAGAAAGTTTGGAATACTTAGAAAGTTTATGAAATTCTGGAGGAAGCCTCAAAATACTACCTGAAGAATTATTATTGGAACATCTAAAAAAATACCCTAAAGAAGCTCAAAAGGAAAATCCTTATTCGTTGCCTTAGATTTTAGAGGATCTTTGAGGAATTTTATTTCAGTTTGTTGGAAAAGAAGCTGAAAATATTTCTTGTGAACTTTTCTCCACTGAAAAGGGCAGGGATAATCAAAAAGTCAAACAATCTCCTTTGTCATGAATTTTTGTTCATGCTATTTATCTATTTATCATTTCCAAGCCTTTCGTTGATTTTAAATACTGCCGACATTCTCATCGGCTTGATAGCATGAATGTTGGTCCAAACATCCGACATTTCAAAACATATTCGTGATCAAACGTCAACATCCCACCGCAAAATCGCTAGTGTTTGGAGGTGATTTTAACCTCCAACTTGCCAAATAACCTCCAATTCATCACCTCCAAGTTAGTTCTAATAGCCTCCGTTGTATGAAATATGGTTGCGCGTCGATCGTCGCAAGTTTATCGTTAAACAGTCAATAAATAAGAACCTGATTTACATGCAGGTACGTCCACACATTCTCCAGCTGCAGAATCTGGAAATAAATCTCAATTATCCAAACGCTTCCTGGCGAGGTTTTCTAAAGGTTTCTGAGATGTTCCTTAGCGAACTATCCACGGGATCGATAAAAAAATGAAAGTATTCACTGTTCTCACTAAAACCATTGGCGAAATCTTCTTGAATCTATCAGCAGAATTTTTAATGAGATTTTCGAAAGATACTATAAGTGATCCTTAAAAATACTAATACTAATACTAATACTAATACTAATACTAATACTAATACTAATACTAATACTAATACTAACTAATACTAATACTAATACTAATACTAATACTAATACTAATACTAATACTAATACTAATACTAATACTAATACTAATACTAATACTAATACTAATACTAATACTAATACTAATACTAATACTAATACTAATACTAATACTAATACTAATACTAATACTAATACTAATACTAATACTAATACTAATACTAATACTAATACTAATACTAATACTAATACTAATACTAATACTAATACTAATACTAATACTAATACTAATACTAATACTAATACTAATACTGATTCCCAGAAAATGGCAAGTTGTGATGCTGTTGTGTTCTGTACCGGAATCATATGATGCCTTTAGTGACAGCCCTCGAGCAGCGGACGGGTGACGAACTGACTCTTCGTTAAGTCCAAACTGCTGGCAGAAGCAGAAAAACGACGAGAGCGATCGGGAGGTGCTGTTGCTGCTGGTGGCAAAGCATTGTAAGCGGAATATTGTGTATTCAGATTAAATTTAGGCCGAAGTTCATAAGAGAAATGAAATACCACCGACAAAAGTTCGCCGAAGTTCGGCGTCGGCATTCTACCGAAGTGCTACGCCGGCAAAGGTAATCCTCATGCGTCGGCGAAGCACCAAATTAGAATGCCGACGCCGAACTTCGCCGAAGTTTTGACTGCCGAACTTCTAACTGTCACCCGAATTGTCAATATTAGCGCACACGTTGCCGTGGCGGAGGAAAATACGCTGCTAGTGGTAGTGTCAACAATGAAAGTCGGGTATGTTACCACTGCAAACGACCAGGTCACTTGAAGAGGAATTGTCGACAACTACAGAAGGAATCCCTCGACGAACCAGGAAAGAAGAAGGAAGGTAACAGCACGAAGAAAGAAGAAGATCCTAAAGTGAAGCAAGTTCAAAGCGTACTGGAAGGACCAGTTGCTTGGATTGTCGGCCATGGAGAGCCGTCCAGTTGGTTCGTTGACAGCAGGGCCTCCAGGCACATGACGGGGAATCGACAGTTCTTCAAGTATCTGAAGCCTACGAAGGGATTGAGTGTCACGCTGGCCGATGGTCCCAAGTAACATTGGTAGTTGAATAACAGCTTTTTCAGCTAAAATGATGTTTATAGAGCTACTTTTTAGCTAAATAATCTGTTATCCAGCTACCTATGTTACCTGGGGTGAAAAAGCAGAGGTGGCAGGTATCGGAGCTGGTACGCTCGTTGCGGTTAACGGGCATGGAAAAGCCACCGAAGTTGCCATGGCAGATGTATTGTACGTATCCAAGCTGACAAGTGGTTTAATCTCGGTGAGTACCCTTACTATGTAGTAAGAGTTTTCGGGTGACGTTCAATGAGCATGGCGGGGAAATTTGTAACACCGGTGGCTATGTGGTGGCTGTGGCCAGTCGCTATGGGAGTCTGTATAAGTTGTGCACACCAGAGCAAGCGTTGACTAGTGTGCAGCCATCTCATTCGTTGGAGTGTCAACACACTTGGCACCGTAGACTCTGACATCGAGATCCTGAAGCTGTCAAGACGATTTTTGAGGAAAGTCAAGAACCCGGCCCTAAATTGGTGGACTGTGGAATCAGAACGACTTGCCGTTGCTGCCTAGAGGAGAAAATGGAACGAACCCCTTTCCCGAAAGCAGTGGATTGTGGTTCGAAGGATGTATTGGACGTGGTGCACACCGATATCAGTGGTCCGATGGTCAGTACTTCAAGTGGAAATAAACACTTCTTTACACTTATCGATGATTTCACTCGAATGGCGTTTGTGTTTTTTCTCCGGCAGAAATCTGATGCAGCCGGCAAGATACAAGAGTACGTGGCGTTTTGTAAGACTCAATTCGGCAAGACGCCTCGCATTTTGCAATCTGATGGCGGAGGCGAGTATATAGGCCACGATCTGCAGAGCTTCCTGCGAAAGGAAGGGATTGTGAGCTAGTTAACAGCACCTTACTCTCCGCAACAGAATGGCGTGGCGGAGAGAAGGAATCGATATTTGAAGGAAATGGCTTTATGTATGTTGCGAGATGCTGGCCTAAATGAGAGGTTCTGGGGCGAAGCTGTACTCACAGCAGGATACATCCAAAACCGTGCACCGACGTGAACATTCGGAATGTCTCCATTCGAGAAGTGGTAACATCAGGAGCCATCCTACGATCGCTTTCGAATCTTTGGATGTGAAGCTTGGGTTCAAATTCCCGCCGAGCGACGGAAAAAATGGAGATCAAGGCTCGGAAGCTTGTTTTTGTCGGGTATTCAAACCAGCATAAAGCTTACCGATTTCTAGACAAGTCCAATGACCGTATTATTATCAGCCAGGACGTCAAATTTATGGAAGACGTAACATGGGATAAGGAACCATCGACGAAAGCTGCTGATCCGATTAAAGAGCAAGAGGAGTTTGTTGTGGAGCTGGATCCGTTGCAGCTAACTGAAGCTGAAGGCGCCGAAAATGTTTCGAACTACGAGATTGCCGAAGACGAAGCGGATCAAGAACCAGATAGATCAACTACCGTTCCCAGTGGAGTGCCTCGTCGGTCAACTAGGGGAGTAATACCTGCGAGATTGAACGATTATGTACTAGGATTGGCAGCTGCTGACTGCGGCGGAGAACCCTCAACATTCGAAGAAACTACGACATGCGCAGAGAAGGACAAATGGCTAGAAGCGATCAACGAGGAGCACAAGTCTCTCATTACGAATGCAACATAAGAGCTTGTAGATCCCCCACATGACTACAACGTAATCGGTTGTAGGTGGATATTTAAAAAGAAGTTAGACGCCGCTGGTAACATCGACCGGTTTAAAGCAAGACTAGTTGCTCAGGGGTTCGGACAACGCTATGGATGGGATTACGATGATGTTTCGGCCCCTGTTGCGATGCAATCCACTCTTCGGGTATTGCTGACTATAGCTGGACATCAAAAGTTGCAGGTTGAACACTTGGATATAAAAACCGCATATACCGCTGGAGGAAGTGATTCACATGCGACAGCCACAAGGTTTTGTGGTTCCGGGCAAGGAACATCAAGTCTGCCGATTGCGCAAGAGTATGTACGGCTTAAAGCAAGCTGCTCGAGTATGGTACAATACGATGACTGCGATTTTGAAGGATTTGGGATTCGAGCCATGTCAAGGTGATACCTGCTTGTTCCGGAAACGTCTCGAGAACGGTCTATTGATGTGGACGACATATTGATTGCGTGCAAATATGGTGAGAGGATTAAAGAAGTGGAAGAAGCTCTTCGACGTAGACTAACAGTATCGACACTTGGTGACATTAGCTGGTTCCTAAGAATACAAATCATGAAGGATAGTGATGGATTCTACACTTTGTCGCATAAGCATTTTATTAAGAAGATCGTAACACGCTTCGGGATGGATGGAGCAAAGGGCTCTAAATATCCTATGGACACCAACTATTTCAAGCTGAGGCTAGACAGTGAAAAGCTGAAGGATAACGCTAACTATCAGAAGCTATAAGCCATTTTATTGGACGTTTCGAATCATATGTTTTTTGTTTGTTTACCAGCTTTGAAACTTGCTGGCGGGCCCATTTATTTACGTTTTTTCTAGTGCCACATTTGGGAGGAGCTCGTTCATTAATGGCGTGCAACGAGATTTTCAATCTTCCTCAGTAAAATTAAAATTAGCAGGCAGGGAAGAATTTATTTTATTTACTGGTAACATCAGACATGTAACCGCGTAGAAAAATAGCCAGAATGAGGCGAAAATGTCATCACCAACAAAAACGTTACCAGCGCCATTCACATATCATGCTAGTTTTTAAAACAATAACAATGAGCGGCCCGCCAGAAAACGTCAACCGACTGTCTCGTAAAATGGCTTATCGGATGCCTGCTGTATCTTTCTACACTTAGCCGTCCCGACATCACAGCATGCGTAGGCATACTGAGCCGATGTGTAAGTTGTCCTACCATCATCGATTGGATGGAAGCGAAAAGAGTTCTTCGTTACCTGATCTACTCAACTGACTATGGGGCTCTGTTCAAAAATCAGTCGCTCTCTTTCGCTCTTTCATGAAATTAGTAAACAACAAGGCCAGTAAACGTCAAAATCCCATGCAAAATCAAAACAGTGCAGAGGCCCATGGGCTGAGGTTGGGTACGAACAACGAAAGAGAACTGTTGTTAACGGGATTCTGCGATGCCGACAGGGCAGGCGATACGGGAGACAGAAAATCGTGTAGTGGATTCCTGTACACTTTAGAAGGAGCGACTGTTTCATGGACGATCCGTAAGCAGGGATGTGTTGCAATGTCGACGATGGAAGCAGAATATATAGCTCTTTCGGAGGCTGTTTAATAAGCGATGTGGTTGCGATCCCTATTGGAGGAAATGGATCAGAAATAAGTCAGAGCAACAGTTATTTTTGAGGACAACCAAAGCTGTCTGGACTTCGTCGCTCTAGACCATCAGGAACAGAGGTCCAAGCACATCGAATTCGACTGCACTATACGAAGGATCTGTGTGCATCTGGAAAAATCAAATTGAAATACTGTTCTACAGAAAATATGACCGCTGATATCCTCACCAAACCCTTGGGATCGCTGAAAATGAAGAAGTTCGCATTGGAGTTAGGATTAGTATCAACACAGACAAACAGACGTAACACTTAGAACAAATCTTGATCAACATCATAGTCACGAAGACATGTACGCCCAATGCTAAAATCGGTGTGTTTGGCCGACGGACCAACAGATGGCGGTAGTGTGTAAACGTCAAACACGAACAAAAACGATGCGAGCGCTGCGGGTGGCGGATTGGGCACCTACCATATTTTTGAATCGACCGTTAAAAAGGTGATCGATGGACAATGATGAGAGTGTGACGTCTGTTTGTCGGTGGTATCAATTTCACGTTAAGAAGGAGTGCGTCAGGGACGAATACACGAGGAGGAGTGTTGGGCAACCCCCTGCAATGCGTGAATCCGTCCCTGTCCGACGAACAACGAGTGGGAGCTTTGTAGAGAAAAAGCACATTTCCAGTACTTTTGTATCCGCCAATAAATAAACAAGTGAAAGAGTAGTCTCCGCGTTTATTTTCCTTTTTTACTACGGAATTCCCGTTTTCACTGCGTGTTTGGCCTTACTCTGTCCTTGGTCCGCCAACATCGCTGCAAACTCTTTAAAAAAAACTTAATATATATTTGAATAAAAAACAGGAAAAAAATATGTTTTGGTGGAATTTCATGAAAAGTCTCGACATTTGGAAAACCGTTCCAATAAATCCTTGGCATATTTTACATAGATCCAATGTTCATATTTCTGCTAACAAAACTCTTGCATTATTATGGATCTTATAAAAGATTTATTGAATTATTTCCGGTGGATATTTGGCCAAAGTCTGAGTTTTAGTTTAATTCCTAGAAATATGCTAAAATTAATATGAAATGGGCTCACCAATTGATGTGATAATTTGGAGTTCATGCACCTATCAAATAAAACAATGTTTAGGATTTAAAAATCCATCATTAAAAATATCGAATAAAATCCGATAATTGTACTCCGTCCTACATATTACTTGGAACTCCGACAACCCAAACACTCGCAAACGCTTCAAACTATTCAAAGACCCGAACCATTCCAATAGGAATGCCTTTTTTCCGCACTAAGCATTCATTGCCAACGTTCGGCATCCAATTGGATGTCCTTCTCTGCCCTGTCAACGAGCTGTCATTCACTGTTGACATTCAGCACCGAGCACACGCATTATTTCGCATATGAGTGGCTAAACAAAAACAGAAGAGGCGAGGTCGCAAAAAAAACATTTCCTTCTCTCGGATCGCTTGCAACAGTTTGCACTTAGTTTTTGTGGTCCAATATCAGAGACGGTGTGTGTGTGTGTTTGTGTGTTTAACTATATTTGTTATTATTTTCTTTTTGTTATCTTTCGGTTCAATTTCGAGTGCTTTTCGCGGTTCTCCAAGTGTCATTCTGGGATTCTGACAGAAGTAGGCAGTTTTAATCAGCTT
Organism: Aedes aegypti; assembly: GCF_002204515.2. Classification (NCBI taxonomy): domain Eukaryota; kingdom Metazoa; phylum Arthropoda; class Insecta; order Diptera; family Culicidae; genus Aedes; species Aedes aegypti. The sequence goes on from NC_035107.1 coordinate 100,826,590, forward strand.
TCTACACAGTTATCATTCGCAGTGCGTGTTCATCGGAATTGGGTTCGTTTTGACTGTGTATTTTTTCATCGGATAAGTATCGTCGAGGATAATTTGATCGGTTTTCTATTGCTTGGCCAATTGGTAGTGCATTTTTTCCCGAATAGGAAGAAGTGTAGCATTTATAGGGCGGCCCATCTGCTAATCAAATTATATAAGATTATATCAAGGATCCGGATATTGATAGGCTTGCGCTAGTCCAGCCCCAAAGTATCCATCCTCCGATCGAATTGCAGGGAAGATCAAAAGTACGATGCTTCTGAACCGAAATAAGTAATTCTCGATCACAATATTATTTATCTTTTCTCTGTTCAGCTATTTTCAACCTTGCGTTTGGCGTTTTTTGTTCTGTTTGTTCTGGCTTTACAATAAATTAACCTCGCTTTCTTCCTGAATTCTATGCTGCTTCCAAGATCGAAAAAAACATGACTGCTTCTTTCTTTTTTCATCCAGTTTGGCCTTACCTTTCGAAAGCATTTTGTACACATGAGTGCTGAGTTTGACCGATGGTTTGATTAAACCTTTCGTGTGAATAGCTTTAAATTGTTCTTCTTCTGCAAACCGATAATTGATTTGCTTGTTGCTCTCGTAGGTTTGGAGGGTTTCGACCGGCCAAGATTCTGAAGTTGGATAAAATGGACGCACCGGCAACATCGGACATTTGTATCATCAATGGGAACTCTCATCCGGATTTGGCCAATCTGATTGCCAGGTAAGATCGTGGTGGCGACTGTAAATAGGAGAAGGGGCGAGGCGAAGATTATTGATGTAGCCATCAAATGGACTTCAAGGTCTTCTCAATGTTTTGAACGGTGGGAAGTGCTGTCTCAAAATGTCATGCCGATAAAATTGTGCATATTTCCAGACTTACATGTGAAAAGAGCGGAACAACCTTTGCAAATCGAAGCTTCACTCGCTCACCATAGACCTGCTATATCTAAAACTTCTTATCGTGTTTTAATTAACAGGAAGAGTTTACCAAAACTAGTCAGGATAAGCCCGTTTCTAATGTTAGTCTTGATTTGTTGAGAGTTGTTTGTGTATGAGATAGACGACAAGAAGTTGGTTTTGCATTATCTTGGTAATCCGAGTGATGTTTTGGAAACATCGATACCTTCAGTCATGCACTTATCGGTGAGAAAGAATTCGACAATGCGATTTATTTTCGATTATCTGGAAGAACAAGTTTGTCTATCTGAGGAACAAACAGTTGTGTTGGTTGCATTTGAAATTGATAATATACAAACATATGTTGAAATTAGAACAGAAAACTGTCGCTGACTGGACGTTATGAGAAGAAACTGTTAGCTCATTTATATCAAGACACGCTAAAACTTACACTTAAAATATCTAGAATTTCATTCACTAAAGTAATTAATCACTGAGGAAAATTATTCTTATATATTGATATACATATTAAGCTGTTCGGTGATTCAATCCACATGGTTATTAAAGTTATTAACTCATTACGCGTGGTAAAGATGGACACATTATGAGTGAAATTATGAAAAAAAATTCACGCGCTCGGCTGGAGTTCGAACCTAGGACTCTTGTCTCGTCCAGCATACCAGAGTCCTGGGTTCAAATCCCAGCCGAGCACGTGGATTCTTTTTAATAATTTGTCCATCTTTACCACGCGTAATGAGTTAATAAATTTATTCTTATAGATTTCCGGGAAAACACCTGCAGAAATTCCTGGACAAACTTCTGAACAAATTGTTCTAGGAGGTTTCGAGAGAATTCATGTAGGAACATCAGAGGGTAGATTTGATAAAAATAATGTAGATAGATAGAATAATAAGAATACATCCTGAATGAACTCTTTTAGGTATCTGTGTAATTAATTTCGATTAAAATAGTCAAGAAACTCCCGAAGAAAGAGTTCCTATATTTTTTTCTAAAGGAAGTCATGATATAGTCTCTGAAGGGTGCTTTGACTAAGAATCATTTATATGAGAGATTAGTGGAAATAATATGGAATGATATGGCAACGGACCGGCAATGCTGAATTTGTTTAAGGTAAAGATGAATCGAAACCAAACCTCAAATTTTCAAGAGCACGAATCTGGAGAATCAAGCATCCGTTTAAGCTGAAAACTTAATAGATGAATCATCACCAACTAGTGATCAATCTCAAAAACTAAACGTGCTATGATATTTTGAAAAACGGCAATAAAAGAGTGTTATGTTTGTCTGTAGTAGAATTCTAGGAGAAACCTCTGCGATGAATATCAAATTTCATTGGGGGACACTGAGAAAAGTTCACGAAGGAATTCTTGGAGGAATTTCTAGAGAAATTCATGGTGAATCACTCTAGGATTAACTCATGGATTTCTAGGCAACTCATCCATGGATTCCTTTAGAATGCATACACAGTTATTTTCAATAATTTTCCTCCTGTGTCAATTTCAGGAAGGATTTCTGAAAAAAATCTTTGATGTATCTTTTGATCAATTCATACGAGTATTTGTTGAGGATACTCTGAAAAAGATTGCAGATGAACCAGGAGTAATCTTGAAGTTATTCTTGGAGAATACATAGAACGATTCTCGGAGGAATCTTTAGAATGTGCCCATGAGGAACATTTTTAGCGATTTCTGGAATAAAGTACCTGTTGGAACTCCTGAAGGAATTGAAAGAATTTTCATCAACTCTAGAAGGAATCTCTGTAGAAATGCTTGAAGAAATACTTAGAGGAATCACTGGAGAAATTAGTTAGTAGATTATTTGTTTTTTTTAAGGAATAATTACTTCCTGGAGGAATGTGCTGAGCGTTTCCTATAGGGTCATCTTGACAGATTCAAGAAAGGATTCCGATAGAAATTTCTGGAGATTCATAGAGGAATCTCTGAAAGCGTTTTTGAAGTAATCATTGACAGGAGAAATTTCTGAAAGTGTGTGTCAGAGTAACCCTTTCTAATTTCTAAAATTTACCCCATTCCCCACTTGAAAAATCCCTCAAATTGCCTTACGTAATAAATGGACCAACCAGCAGCTCTAGTTCTCAGAAGTTTCAAGTCCTTTCTGACATGCTACTTTGCTGAGCCGTCATGGGCTAGCGGTGTTACAGAGAAATTACCCTGCTGAATTCGGCGTACAAAATACTGTCACGCATCCCGTTTAACAGACTGAGACCAGGCTCCATCCCACTCGGGCTCAGATTGGGTACCACTTCTAGTACTGCATTTGGTCCCTCGGTAGTGCAAAAGATACCCAAGTTTGACAGATCGCAGTACACTTTTCATGGCATTCTAGATTACCTAATGAGCCATAAAATTTTGGGCAACTGCAAGGGACATGGAGGTCTTTAATTTGTCTTTGCTGAGACTGCTCAAGGAGTCCTTCGTCGGCGCGAATATCAAGCTGGTTTTTGCGAGGACTTGATAACGGACCAGATGTTTACCTGTATGATGATCCTCGATAAATTCCGGGAGTAAAACTTGCAGACTCACCATTTGTTTATTAATTTGAAGGCGGAGTACGATTCAGTGAAAAGAAATGAGTTGTGGCAGATAATGTCTGAGCATGGTTTTCCGGCAAAACTAATTAGGCTGATACGTGCTTAGCTGGATGGTTCTAAATCAAGTGTGCGGATAGCATGCAGAGAAACGGCGCTACACGCATGATCGTTGGCTTTGCGGACAATATAGACCTTATTGAAATCGAGATCAGTGGAGGAGGCCTTCGTGCCTCGGATGAGGGACACAACGAGGATAAGCCTGTCGATTACTTCAATGAAAAAGAAGTACATTGTTGCATGTATAGATAGTGTTGCGATGGTTCTACCACAAGCAATGCACAGTGTTTCACAGCAGATCAATACACCTTATTTTTTAACGATCAGCTTGAACTACAAGTATTTTTATTTATTAAATTATAATCAATGAAATGATATTTTCACTTACAATTAATAGTGCTCCTTTACACCTATATATTTAGTTTCAAACCTGGCGCAAGTTCAAAATTCGCCTACGGGAACATAGGAACGCGGTCGAAAACGAACGTGCTAATGATTCAAGTGTAGCAGCACATACATCGACCCTAGATCACACTGTGGACTGGGGGAATGCAAAGTTGATTAAAAACGTGAAAATGCAGTTGTTGTTGTTGTTTGTGAGGGACTTTAACCCGCGAAAATGCAGTAACCCTCAACTCTTCTCGACGTATACTGACTACAGTACGAATAATAGTGTTAGTAAATTATGTAATCAGTCGGACATCGTCCCGTAGATGGGCAGCATCGAGCCCGAAACCGGTCGGCTAAAAATGTAATTTCAACTCCTTTTAATCGTTGTAAGAACAATAAGTGTTGTGTCCTGTCTCACGTCGCGTCTTATGAGTGGTGTCGAGGTTCTTACGTTACAACAACCCCAAGAAATTGAGTTCAAACCTGTATTTATTTCAATAGCTTGTGAATTCAATATAGCTTCCTCCAACAATTTCTATACATTCTCTCAATCTGAAGAGCCAAAAAACGTTAACTGTTATCTAGGGCAGCCAGCTATGCATTTCGCGCCTACAGATAGATGTAACTTGCTGAATATCGTAATCGTAATCTGATAGGAACGCCACCCAACGTTGAAACCGACACAAAAAAATCGCTGAAAAAATCGCGATAATCTGAGGAAGCCATTATTATAACCAGAGATCTGAATTTTCGTATCAATGATGCGAAATCTACGATTTTCACACGTAAGGAGAATGCTTTTATCGCTTTCTCACGTGAACATCTTTTTTCGCTCACACTTATTTTCCCTACAGCTACGATGGAGGATAACCGAAAATCATTCCACTCTGGGGATAATTTCTTTTTCACTCCATCATATTTTCGCTCACCAACTGCTCCCGAGAATTATCACTAAGTGGATAAACAAAAACTGTTGCCGGCAACGGGATTCGAATCTAGAACATTGCTAAAAACTATCGCGATTCGTGCACGCTAATCATGCTACCACATCAACTTGACGAAAGTAGTGGTTAATTTGGTGCATAAAAGCAACTGCTGCTCGTGGTGATGGATACAGGAAAAGTTCTCCATGGTTAGAAGAAAGAAAAAAAATGCTCACACCTGTGGAAATGTGCAATTATCTATTTTCGCTATGTTTTGTTGACGGATAAAATCGCAAGACGGTCATCGCTGAAAATGGCTGTGAGGGATAAATCCATTATCGTGAGAGTGAGTAAGAATTCGGAACCTTGATTATAACACTTGACACGTGCCTTGCTTTGCGCGCCACTGCATACCTGCAAATAGTTTATTGCAGCTCCACACTCTCAGCATACACAGATTGACTGGCAATAAAAGCAATACACTCGTATTGTATGCCAATTTTTATCATATAAAATATGCTCATATATCGCCTCCACTTTTTACATATAAGCCCCTCTTATACGTATTCTATACACATATGAGCATCGCATAACGCAAAAGGTGGTTTCTCTATTTGTATACCTATTCTGGTTGTCTGGGTATATTTCGGAAAATCGGTAGGGAGTTCATCATCAACGTTACTGATGACGAACATGAACTGGAGAGTTTTCAAGGAATACACCCATACCAACAACCAGGCGATACGCTGCCGCATTAGCCAACAATATCCTGCGACAACGCTGATGGTTAATAACAAAAGGATGACTTGCGAGCGGAAGACGAAAGTCTTCATTAGGGAACTATTTGTTAGGACAATTCGGTTAAACAGCGATGCCTATAACATGTATGTCTCTGAAGCTAACAAGAACGATGGTAACGGCTTGTGAAGCTACAATGCCGCGAACACTGTAGACAAGGAGCAGATGACCCTCAGTTTTCTGGTGGAACGAGACGCTCATCATATACTTACGTATGCGCTGCAGGTCTCAAAGCTATATCGTGGGCTCAGGAAGACTGAGAGGAAGATAGACAGAGATGAGTGTAAGGTGGGTTTTCGATAAGGCCGCATTCCAATGGGAGATCAACTTCTGATTCATTGGTGCCTCAGTGAATCAGAAACTTTCCTTCATTTGAAATCGTTGGACCCGTAACGCTAGCAGTTTTGTGAGATATTCGAGGCCAATAACTGGAATTCGTTCTCCCTGATGTGTTGGTAACCCCTGAATGACTAAAGATGATAATCATATCTGCTTCACAGTGCAACCTTGCACTCGTTGTATCATATGAATTCTTCTTTAGTTTCATCTATCAGCTTCACCAACAAAAGTTCGATGATGAATTATCAAACCTTGTCTTAAAGCCGTCATGAGAGTTTCGTATGGTTTGAGCAAGCTACATAGTATTATCTCTTTACCTGGCCGATCCTCGACAGTCGCTCATGGAGTTTTTCAATTTCGAATGCGGTTCACTCGATATCCCTGCGTGAAATGTTATTCTCCTATAAATTTGTCTCATTGCTAAACCAAAGTTTACGTTGACTCCAATCAACATATCCAATGGTATGAGTCATCGCACAAAAATCTTCCTCTCTCTTTCCCTCTGCCGTAAAATTTGTAAACAACAAGGCCAGTAAATGTCAAAGTCCCTGCAAAATCAAAACAATGCAGAGCCCTATATTACTTTACTTCAACAGTGATTGCGTTGATGAGAGCTGTTCTAGTTGTACTCCAACAGTGCTCAAGTAGCTGCAAAGGATGATGCGCGTGTATAGTCACGGTATCCAAGAGCTTCAGCTGATCTAGGTCATACCGTCGTCAGCTGTTGGGCGCTAAGTATGTTATTAATGGGCCTGAACTCCTTCTGTCAAATCTGAGTTTAAATCTGTTTGATGAACATTGTAGGCAGTTGTCGAACGATACTATAAGACTAAGAAAAACTATACAAATTATGTTACAATATCTAAAAATAATATCGGATAATATCAGCGAGGCCGGCAATGAAAAATATCATGTCTTTACGTTTCGAAGCTATAACTGTTCTTTAGTTACTGAAATAGTCGTAATTTACTAAATAACAGAACCGATTCTAATATGTAATCCAGTCCACGATAAATAGTTTTCAGATAAATAAACCCCTAATTTTTTTCACAGTCGCTTGGGTGTCAATAATGGTGGCTGCTCGGTATATCACAAAACCAATCGGGAAACGATGGTTGAAATCGGCGATTCAGTTCGTGGAAAGGATATCTACATTATCCAAACAGGCACTAAGTAAGTTAATGAATACCTACGAATACCTGACTTTCTTGATCTTACATTATCCCCTCTCTTCGGCAGAGACGTCAACAACAACATCATGGAGCTGCTCATCATGGCGTACGCCTGCAAAACTTCCTCGGCCAACTCCATCGTCGGGGTAATCCCGTACCTGCCGTATTCCAAGCAGTGCAAGATGCGCAAACGAGGATGCATCGTGTCGAAGCTGCTGGCCAGAATGATGTGCACCTCCGGGCTGACGCACATCATCACCATGGACCTGCACCAGAAGGAAATCCAGGGCTTCTTCGACTGCCCGGTGGACAACCTGCGAGCTTCCCCGTTCTTGCTGCAGTACATCCAGGAGTGTGTAAGTAGCCTCTGGAAATTTGTTTTATTTAGTACTGAGCTCATCATTCGAATATTTGCAGATCCCTGATTATCGCAACTCGGTGATCGTGGCTCGTAATCCAGGTTCTGCCAAGAAAGCCACATCATACGCCGAACGTCTACGGTTGGGAATTGCCGTGATCCACGGAGAACAGAAGGAGTCCGAAACAGACGAAGTTGATGGACGTAATTCGCCCCCATTGCTGCCCAAATCTCGCACAATGGACGTCTCCGGTGGAGTTCCGGTTCATCCGGCTAAGGAGAAGCCCCCAATCAACGTGGTGGGAGATGTTGGTGGCAGGATTGCGATCATGGTGGTAAGGCAACTAACCATTCTGCCTAACTGAAATTCAGCCGTCTAACTACGTTTCAATCATAGGACGATTTGATCGACGACGTCCAGTCGTTCGTAGCTGCAGCCGAAGTCCTGAAAGAGAGAGGAGCGTACAAAATCTACGTAATGGCCACGCACGGTCTGCTGAGCCAGGATGCTCCAAGGTTGATTGAAGATTCTCCTATCGATGAGGTATGTCAGCTAACAAATATCTTAGGTCCTTCAACACCTCCTAATCGATTCCCGTACTCAACAGGTGGTCGTTACCAATACCGTTCCGCACGAGATCCAGAAGATGCAGTGTCACAAGATCAAAACGGTCGACATCAGCATCCTACTGGCTGAGGCTATTCGTCGCATTCACAACAAGGAATCGATGTCGTATTTGTTCAAAAATGTCACTCTAGAAGACTAGGCCAATAATCAGAACAGCTTTCGATTAACGCCAAACCAACCTACTGAATGTAACTAAAACTACATACTGAATCACACCTACTTTCGGAAACTACTGTGGGAATCAATGAGGAAACAACAAGCTTCTGATCGAGTGGAAGATTATGTGTCTGGTTATGATAGAGATCAATTACCGCAACCGTGTTTCATTTGACTTGCCGTTGAAGCACTTTTCGATATAAATTCAACCGCAAATCCTCGTTTTGATTACATGAAACTCCAAGTTCTGCCATGGCGAGAACGAAACAAGTGATGGTATGTATTTTCTGAGAACCACTGCAACTATATGATTTTAAGTACAATGAAAACGATTCACGATTTATATATTATACACATATTACACTTTTTTTAATTAGCATTTTCAAATAGTGCAGAATATCATTCTATTAAATGTGAATAAAGTATAATTCTTAGAACGTTAGTGTTCAGATTTAATGATGACATTCCGTTTATTTCCTAGAGTGAAACAAGCTTCGTGAGTTAGAGCTTACTCTATCTATCCTGACGGTATTTCCAGAAAATGCAACGATAGTTTTATTTTTCAGGGTAGAATCGAATCCGAAAGTATTAAGCCATTTTCAAGAACTCCTAATCCTTTATCAGAAAATCGCGCTTTGTGTAAGAACAATTGAAAGGTGAATTCAGTACTTTTGCGAACACTTGAATACAGCTGAGGGTGCATGCTATTACTTCAATCTTGTGGCGGAAATACCTACATATGGGATACCTACACTCCAGGGATTTTTATTTTATCCTTCTCTAGCTCGTGATAGAACTAAATTCAATTTGTAAATGTGCACAGTATCATCTTTACATGTTTGAGGAACCGAATTATTCTTAAAATTTTAAAAAGGCGTATATTGATTTTGAGCAAAAGGAAATTAATGATTATTTTACATTAGCATGTTAAACGGCTGTGCACTGCCTCACTCCAATGCAATGACAAAAAAAACAAAGACTTCAGCTGTGTTGTTATATTCACCAAAATGGTTTTCTCTAGGATTAACCCAAAAATCTCTCTGAAGTTCTTCCGGTATAATCTCCATGGAATCCTTTATACGAAATCCTTCTGAAATTTATCAGGAAATCCCTCTGTAGCTTTTTCATAAACCTATCTGGAGCTGCTCCGTCCAAAAACCATTTTTGGATTACTCTGGAAATGCTTCTGGGATTCAAAAATCAGGAAGTATCTTTCAAAGATATATTATGAAGCCTTCCAGCAGGATTTCCGGAAGAATCCTAGGAAGATACTTGGAAGAATAATCACACGAAGATTTCTTTGAAAATCCAGGAGGAATGCCCAGAAGCATCCTAGAAGTAAGTTTGGTAGAACTTATGATCTTTAGAAGAATCCTCTTAAAAATATTCAACAGGATTTTCGATAGAAACTTCCATAATATTTACGAAAAAAAAATCTAAGAATATATTTTCCAGGACTATAAAAGAAATCCCAAGGAGATACAAGCTAAAATCACAGAGCAATTCCTGCAAGAATCCCAGAAGAATCACAGAGGGATGTGTAGAAGAATCCCAAATACCGAAGGGGTCCAATAAAATTGTTTGGAGGAATCTCAGATCAATGTTATCAAGAATGCTGGGGTTTCCAAAAGAATTTAAAGAGAAATCAGAAATCATCCCAAGATTTCCAATACAATCCCAGAGGGGTTTAGAAATAAATCAAGTGGAATTTACGAAGGAATCCTAGGGGAATTTCCCAAAAGATTCTAGAGCAATTTCCTCATGTATAATTAAGTATTTTTTCTTAGAACATGTATAGCAATATTATGATTCAAATCAATTTCTTGCGTAGCATTGGATTTCACTGTGAAGGCAAATCGTAACATCAGTATTGTATTTAATCTATAAATCTTTATTCAGGTATATTTTTGCACATCCTAATTAAACAACAGTTCAAAGAGTAGACTCCCATTCTCATTAAGGATATACATATATTTGGCACTTGAATTATATTCTATCACAAATTTGCAATAAAATGGTTATAAAAATGTATTTAGTTTAGATGATTGATTTTAGGTGGAATTTAATTTTCTGTATATAATAATTTAATGTTTTTTCGCAGTAATTTGGAATTGAAAATATAAAGTCTTCTGTAATCGAATACTTGTTGGACTGCATGTCTTTATTCAATATTTAAAATAAAATTTGTTGCGCTGAACATGTTAATCTTTCCGCATGAATCAACAACGAGCATTGCTTTAAGTTATGAGACTTTTTATACTGTTCAAGCAGCATAAACATCCTCCCCGTTTGGGTTAAACCCGAAACCCGACCCGTACCCGAAAATTTTTTGGGTTTCGGGTCGGGTCCGGGTTTGCCTTTCAATTATTTTCTCGGGTTCGGGTCGGGTCCGGATTTGATGAAATAAAATAAGTCAGGTACGGTTTGAAAAATGTGATTTGTGATCTCTATTTCCTACCAGGATGGCACCTACATTGCATCAAACACAATCACTCACCAGTTGTGTCGCCGATTTACTAGGTATTTTTTGTGAGCAATAGTTTTGTGTGATGATATAACTTCAAACTGGTGAAATAACTGTTTCACAAAGAGCTCAATGAAGCCATCAGCTCAACAAATAACTAATAACATTATAACAGTACAAATTGAATCAACAGTAACATTACCGTAGTTTGAAGATTTCATGTAAAAAAAAATTTCATGTGCTTAAACGGCAACCTAGCTTCAGAACATCGCTGGAATCATCCTGCTTGCTCTATATACTGCACTAGAGCGATTCAAAACTTTAAAATGTTCATTTATTCAATCTCCCATATCTTCTTAACCTTTCTTACCATAAAAATAGTGTTCTGTTGAATTTTCAGCTTTCTAGATGGTGGCTCAAAGACAATTTTGGTTTATATGGAAATTACTATGAAGAAATTTTGACAAATGTTCCAAACACGTTAGTACTGTAATGTAAGTTAAAATTTATCATACCATAGTGAAAATTCATTCTCCCAACCTTAAAAAAGGACGTTTCTGAAAAAACCAACCCTTTTTGAGCTAATTTTGTTTGGCATTTTTGTAGATCTTTGCAGGGCTACAATCCCATATAAAGCAAAATAATCTCATGGATATCTCTTATCCTATCCGTCAGATTGAATGACTCTCTTCAGCAAATTTCTTTGTTATGGTTTGAAGAATGAGTTTTAACTTTGGAATAATAAGTTTGTGCTTACATTTCAGTACTAACGTGTTCGGAACATTTTTCAAAATTTCTCCATAGTAATTTCCGAATAAACCTAAATCGTATTAGGGCCACCTTTAAATCACCACCTAAAAAGCTGAAAATTTCACAGATAACTATGTTTATGGTAAGGATGGTAAGAAAGACATGGGTGAATAGTTTTTAAAACTTTTTCAAATTTTGAAGCGCCCTAATACTGCACACATGATTATTTAGTGTCGCATGCACTCCTTTATTCTTAAGCTAAGAAAAATATTAGGCGTTTAAATTTTACGAGTTGGTATGCAAACGCAGTGGCGCCCAATAGCACAATTTTTGTAATTAGTGGTTATTTTATATTATCTCGGTTTTCTCTTTCGTTCTTGCTTGTCTGCAAGCCCTTGACAGAAAGATAGATAGACATTTGCTATTATTATAGATAGAGCATATAACCCCTTGGTTCCACGTTTCCGGCAGCCGTTATGTCTCCCAGATTCTATCAGCCGATGTTGAAAAGTGACCAGGCCTTTCTTGATGAGGTCCACTCTTTTACCATCATTTACAACTGTCTTGTTATTCATGAGCTGTTGAACGGCATCATTAACTGCCTTCAAAGTGGGAGCTGGTTGATGCTATTGTCCAACACGTAGTCATTTTCCCTCCGTACCTGTATCCTCAGCATTCAAATGTGTGTCGTAGTGCTGCTTCCAACTTTCAATAACCTCGTATACGTCCGACAAACTGCTCCCATCTTTATACTTGTACATTAGGGTGCCAATGGAATGTATGGGAAAAATTTTGCCATCGAATTAAAAAAAATGGTAGTGCTCAAAACTTTTATCTCCTCGAAAAAAGTCCCCATGCAAAATTTGAGCTCTAGTCGGAGTCTATTCATAATTCTTTTCATAATGTTCGCAGCATTCTGATCGGAATTCTCGCAGGACTCACATCAGATACTAAGCAGGAATCTAATCGAAATTCTCTCTTCAGAAGTCTCCCAAGATTCTTATTAATATCCCTCCAAAATTCTCTTCATAATCTTCCTAGAATTATTCTCAGATTTTTTTTTCAAAATCCTCTTAATTCACATCAGAATCCTCTTGTGATTCGCATTATAATCTTCTCATGATTTTCATTGGAATTTTTTACACATTATCGTTAAGGCTAAGTAGCACGGCAATCGTTCTGGCAACAATGATGACTTTTGAGCTTGCATTTCAAAGTGATAAAACTCAGTCTTGATAGTTTATATTGACTTGAAAATGTATCACTGTTCGCGCTAACATGTATAAAGTATGCTGATACTTTTTCAGCTGGGCCAGAGTAAAACCAACTGATTTTCTTTGATTTGAAATCGTGAGATGAATTAGCAACAATCATCAACGACGCGTACAAATTTCAATGACAGCCTACTTCGCCTTAAAATGACCAGAAAGGCTTCCGATCGATTTTTTATTCGATTAAATATGATTTTACATGACTCAGAATGGAAATCAACATTTGATTTGGGTTGATTCTCCGGGATCGCATACTAAGATTTCCTTCTTCCTATATCTGAAAATGTCAAACAACTCATTGAATATTTTGCCCAAAAATTTCCATGTGAGCTCGCAAGACTTGATACATACTTTGTCCATATACTTTAACATAAACACATTCAAATTATATTGAAATTCGATCAAGAACCTCGGATGGAATAGGAGGGGTATACTACATTTCCGGCCGTGTATCCGGATTGGCCACCGGTATCCAAATCTTTATGGATGCATTTTGAGGTGCAACTAATCCCCTACACAATATTTTAAAAATTTTAAGAATTGATCTATCGAGTCAAAAAACATGAGCAAAAGAGTGCAATAAAATCGCCTATGGTTAATCATAAAATCAATGACTAAATGACTTTGGAGATTTCCTAAACGCCTTGAAGTATGCAACGATTGTATCATACACTTAAAAATAGTTGGATTTACTCATGGTTGAAGAAAAATGTTTAAATCGAAAAGCTTTTTGTATGATTCATTTTCTAAACATCAAATTTCTAATCATGATTAACTTAACAGTTTTGATAGACCATATCTATACATGTAAGTATTTCAATCTGCACAAACTCATTAATCAGCGAAGCTCATAATTTTAACGCTAGTTGCGCAAGAAGTTGCTCAAATATGCTTCGACATACTCTAAATAGATCACCAGATGTGTACATTGCAGATTTATATTCTCGGTACCGATCACAAGATTATTTACACAGTATTTGCGTGAACACCGAATATGTGCAAGGTGTCAAATTTCAATTTATTTTGATTTACACATTATTCCCAGACAGCGATAGCTCGAAAAATTGGACTCCTGTTGTTGCGTTTCAGCTTTGTGGTGTTGCCGACAATAGATTGGAGCTGAATATAGAAATCTGCGGCACTTGATTGATTTGGACATTTGTGCAAAGTGGTTAACTGGACACAGATCGTTGAATATTCCGACCAAGTAGAGCTGCAAATTGGAACAGGTGATATTTGAGCACGAGGATGTAATGAATTTGCTAATCAAATTCAATAAGCGAAAAATATATTTGTGAGAATTGTTAGCAAAAGTTAATTCTAAAGCAAAACATGTCAAACTATAGGAATTTTCCTAAATGTACCAAGACACAACAACATGTGAAAGAGGATTTCGGAATAATGAGCAGACCGTGTCACTTTTGGTTCAACAGTTTCTAAAATAAAGGAACATCTCGTGTATTTCAACAATATGAATCAACTTACTAATCTAAAAAGTCAACTAATCCTACCAAAGTGACAAGCGCGATTCGCGGTGGCTTTCCATGGTCCACCCGTATACACGCCCACCAGTAACATCTGACTTCGTTTTCAGTATTTTTCTATCAGCAAATCATAAGATTTTTGTTTCCAATAATCGTCGGGATTTGTTCATCTGTCCAATAAGTACACAGTGGTATCCCCCTTTCCCAATACGGCTCGGCATATCGGAAAAATCAACGGGAACTTCACCATCGAAATCCTATCCCTCTCTCGGCTGCTCTCGTGCTCGCGCTACAATCGGCTTAATATCTAGATCACTTTTTCTGTTGCGGGAAACGTAATGCTTTATGGTTAAGTTAACGACTCTAACGAACTAGCTATCAATATCTATGTGCTAGGTGACTAATTCCACTAGGCAAGCGGTTTGAATGGTCCTGAGTTTCTGTCTTTTGCCGCTATACAATTGTTTCTTCTACGCTGGTTAAGCTTGGAAACTCTTTCGTCGTATTTCCTGAATCGCCTTCTCGAGCTGTTCGATGTCGTAGAACACCCGATATTCCAACTCCGCGCCCTCGAAGACATTGCACACCGACGGTTTCAGGTTCAAGAACAGCAGCATCTGATTTCGCATTTTGAAGTCCTTGATGAGCGTATCGATGACCTGAGCGGCGGTGAAGTCTGCTCCGTAGATGTGCGTGCAATCGATCACCACCGGGGTTTGGTTCTTGAGGCCGTGCTTGTTGATAAGGTTGCGCACGAAATCCGACGACGGGAAGATGAGACTACGGTCCGGGGTAAGCATGAGGTACTTGATACCGCACGGGGTGATCAGCTGATCCAGGTGGAGCTTCGGTCGGGCGGCGTGATACAGGATGAAGATTACGTTCAGACCGATACCGACCAAGATGCCGTACTCGATCGGAAGAGCCAAACAAGCAATGAAGGCGGCGATTCCGGGTATCAGATCGGTTTTTTTGCTTCTCCACATAGGTTTGACCACTCGGACTTCCACCATGAAGATTACGGCTGCGATGATGATCGCCGCCAAGGCAGCCTTCGGGATGTAGAAGAAGTATGGGGTGAAGAAGAGCAGCGCCAGGATGACGATGATTCCTGTGTAGAGGCCTCCGAAGGGAGTTCGAACTCCACTAGCATTGTTGACCGCTCCGCGTGATAGGGCACCGGTTCCCGGGTAACCTTGGACGAAGGAGTTGGCGATGTTGGACACCCCAATGGCTATCAGTTCCTGGGTTGCATCGACTGGTTTTCCGTTTGCTGTGGAAAGGGGAAAAGAAGGACGTTAGAAAGGATGAAGAGTGCTAATTACGTCAAAATGAGGCATGAAGATATATGAGGAATATGATGGTGTAATTCAAAGATCCAAGTACACTCTAATTTAGAATCATAGTGCTTTTGGAGACCACTCAGTCCTAAAATACTATTTGTGAGTGAACCTTGACACATGTAAGGAGTTGCCTACTTGCAAGGTTTTGGATCTTTCTCCTGAATCCGCTGATGAAATTATAATCTGCCATGAGTTGCTAGATTCCACTATGGATTTCATTAGGAAGGAACCTTCATCCAGCCAAAATACTTTTCACGTGCTGAAAAACACACTAAAATATGCATAACTTTTTTGTTCGTCAATGGATTTTGTTAAAATTTTGAGAATTTCCCGAAAAACTCCTCTAATTCATGGTCCGGAAAATTTGGGAATATGGTCTAAGTGGTTCCAGAGTTATTCCGGACTGTCGTGAGGTACAAAAATAGGCCAAATCATCCATTCAACAGATATTTCAAGACCCTAAAGAGCCAGAGGTTGGTCTTCAGCAAAGTTATGGAGCAGATCAAGGGCTGTTCAGTAGATCAAGGGTCATCTGGCAGATACAAATCTAGCTAGCAATTCATCCGCTAGGTGGCGATAGTAACAAATTTCCTTCAATCTTCTACATCTCGAGATCCTGATGAACTGGAAGGTTGGTGTCTTCGGCGAAGTTGCTAAGGATCTCGAAATATAAAAAAATGAAGGAAATTTTAATGACACCTAGCGGATAAATACTCAATTAGATTTGCAACTGCCAGATAGCCCTTGATGTACTGAAAAACTTTGCCAAAGACACCAACTCTCTAGCTTCTCAGAGTCTCGAGATGCAGAAGATTGAACGAAATTTATTACTGTCTTCACCTATCGGATCAATTTCACTGCGGAACACGTTTTTGTCTCCAGCACCAAAATACCGTTATTCACTTAATTAAGGGTTGCTGAATCCATTGCCATTTTCAGAAATATCATAGCACGTCTAGTTTTTGAGATATTGACTGTTGAAAATGCAAAAAATGACTATTTCAGCCAACTTGCATGCAAGTTTGCCAGCTTGTAAGGTAATATATTGGCTTGATTTGCCACAGAATTCAAACTTTATGTGTACCGCAATCCGGGGTATCATTGATCAGCGGGGTAACATTGGTCGGAATCACTTATCTCGTAAAAAGTTCGTTTCATTATTTATTGATGGAACATTTCCAAAGCATGAATGGTGATTCTCTTTCTCATACTCATGAGCTAATGAAATTGAAGATTTTTGTGAAAATTGCGTTTACCTTTTTCGTAAATTTGTCAACTTTTCGAAACAATGATTTCAATGGGTAAGGATGACACTACCGAAGATTCATGTCTCACATAAGTTCTGCAAAGGATATGAGCAAGTAAAATGCAATTATCACTAAAAATGGCATCGCTGAAAACGATTCCGTTGTCAAAACTTTCATAAGTATGCTCAATTAAGCAACATTGACGAATTACTGTAAAGAATATAGAATTCCCTTAGGAAATTGCCTACCTTTAGGCGTATTCCGTGGTTCGAGGTGTTTTTAATTTTAAAATAACTAAAAAGTAAATGACTTGTAAGCGTTTGGCCTTCATATTCGGCTTCGGAGGTCATGATTTAAGTAAGTAACGACATTTCCAATATTACCGAACGTTGTTTACATAGGTGATCAATGTTACCCCATATCAGCTTAATCAAAAAATCGCTCAAAACATTTATTTTAACGTGCTTAAATCTTTCAAAAAATAAAATGGATTATATAGTCACGAGCTATTGGTGGCAGTACTTGTTTTAAATATATAAAATTTGCAACATTTGCATTTTCAAACGAAATATTTAAGAAATATTCAAAAAAATGATCAATGTTACCCCGGATTACGGTATAACAATACTTATCATCAAAGTTTGTATTACTTTCGATACGGAAAAGTTATTTTTTGATGGTTTAGAGAATCGTTGTATTTTGCCATATGGAAGAAACGAAGAATTTTGTATGGAGACTGCAAGCATGTTGAAAAAGTCGGTATAATCGAAATTTAATCGCGCAATTTCAATCAAATTTTGTGTGATATGAATGTTCATGTTCTATTTTGCATGTTTGGTGGATTAGATTACAAAATAGTATGATAAATTGTACGTTAAATTTCATGTAAACATTAATAAAACCAGTGTTTCATACAACTTTGGCGACCTGTAGCTAAAAATTGTGACGTGCTGGAACATTTCTGAGAATGGCACCAGATTCAGCAATCCCAAATCTACTAGAGACACATAATGTCATTTTTGTTACGCTGTGTTTCCAACTAGATTTTTTACTGCCAGATAGCCCTTGATCTACTGAACAACTTTGCCGAAAATATGAACCTTCTAGCTCTTCAGTGTCTTGAGATATTCGTAGAATGGATGATTTGGCCAATTTTGGTACCCCAAGACAATTCGGAATGACTCCGGGACCACTCGAACTATATTCCAAAGTTTTGCGGACCATAAACTACAAAAAAATTCCGGAAAGTTCTGAAAATTTCAACAAAATACACCGAGAAACAAAAAAGTTATGCACATTTTAGTGTGTTTTTCAGCATGTGAAAGGAATGTTGGCTGGATGAAGGTTAATTTTAGAAAGCGTCATAGAGATTTTTAAAGAGATTTCCGTGAAGTTCTTGGGATTTTTTTATCAAGCCTTCTAAGGAATTATCTCTAGCAATTTCCGTCGAAACTTCAGTAGAGACTTCAGTTCAGAGTCCTGAGTAAAATGTTATGAAGAGCTCCGTGAAGACTTTGAATGAGATCTCTGGCAAACACACGACTTGTCATAATACTTATTGTTCTTTTGTCGAGAATGGAGAGTTTGTGGAGACTTCTGTGGTGAAGACCCTTGTGTAATCTCCTATGCTATGCTTGTGGAGACTCTGGGAGTTTATTATGGAAACATCCTTGGAGGTTCCTACGCATACCTGTCGAGATTATTCGTGTGGGAATCACTGTAGCAAGTTCTGTTCTGTGAACCTCTGTAGACATCCCTGTGAAATTTTGTCCTAACACCTTCCTGGAAATCCCAGTGTTCGTCGTGGAGATCTGTGTAGAACTCCTTGTGTGAATATTTGCACAATAATCCGAATCGACAATTTAGCAGGAAAAAAAGTGTTTTCTCTGTTCTCGTCGATTTTTGATGTTGGATGTCAGAGAAGTTCATGATTGAGTTTCGCATCTTCTGTGGTCTGTGTTCCGACAGACTGAACTAAGTGCTTTTTAATTGTTTCAGGAAAACGTACCCCAGGCATTTAAAATGTAGAAATATTGGCATCATTTGCTGTAATAATGTGACTTATCTATTCGATGATACATCTGTATCAAAACAGCATCGGAAAAATCAAAACTGATAGAGTCCTTAACGTATCTTCAGAACGCAAAAAAATCATCTAGTCCGGTCTGTCTGAACACTGACCAAATGTTTTTCTTCCTTATCATCATTTCTACATTTTTTGTTTCATATTTCCCAAAAAGTGGTGTACGGGAGAGTTGCAGATCTAATTAAAACCTACAACTTCTTGCTGAGGGACCCATATAGCCGTAGCGGTAAACGCGCAGCTATTCAGCATGACCATGCTGAGGATCGTGGGTTCGAATCACGCTGGTCGAGCATCTTTTCGCAAAGGAAATTTTCTCGATTTCCAGGGCATAGAGTATCTTCGTACCTGCCACACGATATACGTTGGGACGTAACGCCAGAAAGAAGAAGAAGAACTTTGCTGAGGGCAGCACTCGGATAAGCTTTAAATCTTGTGAGTCATAGGCGAATTTTTATTTTCTAATAAGCGGTTTCTTCACCACCGCTTAGGCCTTAAACCTGGTTTAATCGTATGGGTAAACGTGGTTTACGGCTTAAGCGAAGGTGAAGAAATTGGCCCTAAGTGAATTTGCTCAATTTACGAAAAAGACGTTCTCACTGGTTTTGCAGCAGAAGTTGCCTATTGTGTAGCCTTTCGAATGCCGCTTAAAAAAAACTTTTTTCAAACCATCATCATGAGTTATGGGCATCTACTTTTTTAATAGTTTTTCACTTATAAATTCAAAATCACAAGAACTGCAAACTTGCAATGTTCAACAAAAATGTGTATTATTACTTCCTCTACACATTTCTTCTAAAGACCACAAAAAAACTGAAAATTAAAAAGTTTGACCAAAATTTTTCAGGTTCACCCTAAGTTGAAACATTTAAAATCAATTTACTTAGCTCAAATGAAGAGTTACATTGAAAGTGTCTTCGACAAAGTTGTTGAAAATAACATTTTCTAAAAGTCAAATTTTATCAAACAAAAAAGTTTGTGTCAAAATTTAAACTAAAATGAGGGCCACCCTATTCAACTATTTTTCTTAGAAGATGAAACATTCAATTACGAATTACTTCTCTGAAGACATCGATTGTCTAAAATCGACGAGAACAGAGAAAACACTTTTTCCTGCTAAATTGTCGATTCGGACCATTGTGCATTGTGAAGACACTCTGTTTTTTTTGAAAATCTCTTAGAAGTTAATTATTGTTTTGGAGTTTTGGCACTTCTTAGCAAAAAAAACTGCTGGAAAACTTCACCTAGTTCCGGCAATCTGTATGCCAACAGAGAGTAGGCTCTGTAGATCTCATTAAACGATTTTTATTATTATAGTGATTCTGCTGGATGAGCTAGAGTTGTGGTGGTTCATAAACCGTCTCACTATACTGCAAGTTCCTAGAATCACCACTTTTTGGATGCTGCAGAAAGACCTGTACTTCTTCAATTCCAGATCACCTGGAGACCTTAGGAGAGATTTTGGGACAATTCCGGTCGCTAAAAAGACTACCGCGATGTCGATGAGTGTAACTCGGTTCATCCTTTTGTCGTAGACTACAATGTCAGGGCGGTTCGCACGGATGAGAACGTCCGTAATGATCTCGCCATCCCAGTACAGCCTTTTACATCTTTTTTTCAGAACCGGGTCAGACATGTACTTGTAGCAGGACACAAGTCGGTGTACCAATTGGTGCACAATCTTGGCGACTTTGTTTTGGCGATAGAGGTAGACTGATCCAGCTAGTACTGAACAGCGCTATGTAACGATATGCTCGATAGTCTCCCCTACTGAATGGCACTGCCTACCATCTATTGCGATTCCGGTAGAAAGGTGACTTCCGGTACGCAAGCGTCCCGGTGGTTCGTCGTGGTCGATACTACTCGGCGTAGTTCCCGACGGTTCTTACTCCGATGGAGAGTTTCCCAACGGAGGAATATCTCCCAAAACCGGTAACGTTACGCGTTGTTCTAACTCCGTTAGGGTTACCATCCGTCCTGATTTAGCAGGACATGTCCTGATTTTGAGCTTTTTTTGAGGTGTCCTGATTTATTTTTCATATTTCAAGATTTGTTCTGCTTTTTCCTGCTTGGCGTACAATGTGAGATCTCAGAGATATTTTGAAGTAGGAAAAGCTATCCTAGTACCAAAACACAATAATAATGCTCAAATGGCATCAATTAAAAAAAATGAGATTTGTGGAAGAAACTGACTGTTTGCTGCATATAAATTTTGGGATGCGTTCCATACTGTATCACAAAAAACTTTCAGGTTCAGTCGATTTTTGAGATTCTGATGTTTTTAATAGAATCTTTTGGGCTCGTACTAAAACACAAGCTATCATTGTTGGTGTACTTCTACGGAATTCTATCAGAATGAAAGCGATTATTAGTTCCAGCACAGATGATAGCAATCATGGGAGCATAAAACTGTTTAATATATTGGTGCAATATATTGATGCATCACCATTAGGCATTCTCTCATTATTTTGCCATGTTTTTGGAACTCAAAGAAATATCAAATGAGAAAACTTGTACGATTACTGCCATCATTGAAGATGTCCCATAAATGCTCAATTTGCAATTTCAGTGGAGTTTTTTTCCTTGGGTTGGGTTGGGTGTATTATCACTGCAACCATTTGATTAATGTTTACAAAAACCATGGCCAGAACTACAAAACAAAACCAGCGGAGCACGACAAAATTAAACTAGCATCTTGCACTCCGTGAGTTTCTGGAACGACCCTTAAAGATTCTCTCTCAAAACCGTATTGAAAAAACTGTCGGTTTCCGGTGAAAATGTTTGCCATATATCCCCCCTAAATGTTTATTGATTTAATGTAGGACACTCCATGAATTCCTATTGAGATCTCTAGTCTATTATCACGAGATCTGAATGAAAACTTAACGGAGGCATCTTTATGAAACTTCTAAAAAGATTCTTTGTAAAACCATGACTCAAGCGGTATTTCCTTGAATAATCTTTTATAAATCGCCAAAAAGACTTGACGCAGATTTCGAATATTTTTTCTTAGATTCTATTAAACACACTTTTGACATTCTTAAGCTAATTTTTTAACCATTTTATGCAATTTCCTAGCTAGATCTTAGACACAAAGCATATTTCTGTTAAAATCAGCGGTAAATTGCTGGTGAGATTGTTGCAGTATGTCCTGAACTGGATGTTTTGAGACCCTCTATAGATTTTAAAAGATTCCTGTCGAGGTGCTTCATGTAATTTAAGCGACAGCCTGGCGAAGAGTACTGTAATTTTTGACAGACTTCAAACGATAATTTAGAGAAAAAACTTGTCAGATACTTAGCAAAATATAAAGTCAAGACACCCTAGTGTCTTCTGAAAAGTAATAGATTATTGTCGTAACAAAAGGCTAGTTTTATTTAAGAGTTTATACTTATGCTCACACCCGCTCATTAGAAGTTTCTCGAGATCGTACATTACAAGTCGTCAACGTGAAAAATCGACAATAAATCTTTGTTATCACTGCCGTTAGAAATATAAAGCATGTTCAATATTTGAAACAAAAACATTCTTGCACAAGAAAATTATTAAAAATTACAAAATGTCCTGATTTTGAATCTCCGAGATATGGTCACCCTAAACTCCGTTGTTGGCCGGTAGAGTGCCAAAGTCAGCCCAGTACTACTTGGGATAGTCTCCGGTGGCGATGGATCTATCCTACTCGAACAAAAATTTCCCCGGCGGCGAAAGGTTTTCCGAACCGATGACAACCGGGTAGATGCGGAGGTCAGTCCTGCGATTCCGGTGGAGGAAAGCTTCCGTTTAACAGATGCCCCGAGGACCTTGCCGGTGCTAATTCGAGGTCTACTAAACTAGTCCCAGACGGCGGAACTAATCTATCCCGACCATTAACCCGATGCTAGTCGGTTCGGCGCCGACGTCTGTCCTGCGGTTTCGATTGAGAAAAACATCTAGTTTGCAGGTGCTCCGACTACCCATCACCGATAGTACGTGACGCTCGAGTTACTCAGTCTAGTCCCCGATGGAGGAACTAGCTTACTGCGATCTCGGATCAACAACCCCTGATCTTCCTGTCATTTTTGTTACAGTGACGACATGATTTGCGTTATCGCTCTGTTCACCGCATGCCAAGTACTTAAGTGTTGACACATTTTCTGCAAGATATTGTCGGGGCTTAGATCTCCGTCGCTGCTTCCGAGCATTGCGATGTCCAAACCGAATTTTTGATAACCCGTGCTTACTTTCCGCACACGTAATCAGCCTGTTGAGTATGATTCTTTCTAGGAGTATTCCAACCGTATCCTGCAAATGGGCCTAAGCGAGGCTGGATCTCCGTTGGCCTTCTCTGGATTTGGCAGTCAGTACCAGCTTCTAGATCTTCCATATTCCATATAAAAAGTTACCTTCGTTAAGACACTTCTGCAACATCTTCCTGAGCATGTCCGGATATGCCAAGATGGCAGATTTCAGCACCATGTTCGATATTCCGTCTGGATCAGGAACTTTATCCGATCTTAAGCGTTTTGCTGCTTCTACAAACTCTTGGTTAGAGACCTGCTGGCATTCGGCGATTGTTTCTGCGTCTTCATGATACGGCGTTGGTGACCAGGACGTTGGATCGTGCTTCGGGAAGTGACCCTCCGCTGTCAGCTTGTCTGACATTTGCCATAACGACTCGATATGCATTACTTCACTGATTAGTGTCTGCATGTCGACACAGTTCCTTGTAGCAATTGGATTTACTCATCTTCCGTTTGAGGGAGGTCCTAGCTTCTCGAAAAGCCATCCTTCGCTCCGTTCTCTCCATGTTCGTCTCTGCTCTCTGAGCCCGCCTTCTGGCGCTGCTACAAGCAGTGCGAAGCGTGATGAGCGTACCATTCCACCAGTAAGCTGGTCGCCGTTTGTTCATCGGCTCCAGCTTTCGCGGCATAGTTGCTTCACAACCCGATACCATCCTATGTGCTAGCTCGGTCGCCGTCACAGAAGTCTCCACAGACGTCTCCATAAAGGTTACGATACAAGTCGTTAGAAAGAATTCTCCGCAAAATTTATCATATGTGTATCCATAGATGTCTTCACACTATTTTTACAGAGGATTCTATGTAAGTCTGCACAGAAATCCGCGCAACATTCTCCACATAAGTCACTACAGAGTTTTCTACAAATGTCTCCACAGAACTTCTTCTTAAGCTCTAGTTTAAGTTTCATGAACTTTTTCAGAAATGCATATCTTTAAATTTTGTAGTTTCTTATGTGTAAAACCATGTTTATGTCGTGATGATTCGATCATCAGGATTCTTTTTTCAAGAAATTTATGAAGAATATGATGATACTAATGTAATAAAATGTAATTATCTTAAAAACTTCATGCAGAACAGTGGACAAATGGTACCTACTATAAAAGTTTCATGTTGCACAGGTAAATTCTTAAATCCTGGATTGTTTAACCGTTTAGCCACCACCATATAAGTCAACAACATTTCAAAAACTACTCACCAAAAGCTTTACAGATGGCCACATCCTCCAAGAGAGCAATCAGGGGAATCACAATCAACATCGATCCGAAGCTGCCCAGCATATCTCCAAAACTTTCGTACTCCTGGATGACGGTTCCGTTGTCGTTTTTAATCTCCGGCACCGAAAACGGTGGCGGTTGAACCGAGGGAAGACCTTTCGGCACGTCACCAATCATCTTGAACGGCATTTGCCCATTGTTGTAAAACGCAGCTCCAATGGAACCGCACACGACCACGATGATAGCATTCCTAGCAGTTCCAACCAACCACAGCGTTTTGTTCGCGATCTTTTGCAGTACAGATTGATCTTCCACATCTGGAGGTCCGAACTTGATTCGTGGCAGAAGTCTCATCAGCAGCAGCACCACAATGCAGGTGAAGCCCATAACCGCATCGCCCAGTTGAGTATTCTGGATGTCCTTCAAGATGGCCTGCCACTGCTCGACGAATGTGTTTCCTTTGGCCGATATTCCCAGCAGGTCCTTGACCTGCGAGCTGAGAATGATCAGTGCGGCCGCTGAGGTGAAACCCGAGCTCACCGGTCCAGACACGAAGTCTATAAGGAATCCGAGAGCGAACAGTCCCATCAGCAGCTCAACCAGACCCGTCAAGAAGCAGAGCAACACGGCCCGTTGCCAGATACCGTTCGTCACTTGGAATGTCAGCAGAGAGGCGATGGCCGTCGGTCCCATGGGGACGTCCTTGCAGGAACCCAGGAGGATGTAGATGAAACAACCAAGAAACGAACCGTAGAGACCGTACTGTGTGGGGGGAGATGAAGATATTGTGGATTATGAGAGGATCGAGGAAGTACACCAGAGGAACTTACAGCCGCCGGCAATCCCGCAATACTGCTGTAGGCCAACGCCTGAGGGATAACGGTGAGTCCAACTGTGAATCCTGCAACCAGGTCGCCGATGGCATCATCCCCGCTGTACTTCGGTAGCCAACTCAGCATCGGCACGCGCTTGTAGAGGATTTTCTTGCGGAAGATGCTCCTGTACTTTCGTCGACACCAGGGACCAATCTCGCGCAGGTGGTCCATGGTGGTCTTTTTGTCGTCGGATACTGTCGTGAGAGGTTGAACTTAGTTTTTGCAATAACAAGATGGGAATACACTTACAAATGAATTCATTGCTGCCGCGATAGCCTGGAACGTCTTTGTGGATCGGTGGGATGCTGAGCGATCCCTGTGAACCTGCCAGGCCATGAATGTTATACACGGAGGCTCCTTTGATGCCTTGAACCTTGTCCAGTTGGGTGTCACTAGAAGTTCGTCTGGAATGAGAGTAAGCGGTGATGTTAGTAGAGTTTGAGGATTCTGTACGCGTTAATGTTTTTTGCCGGTTCGATTATGAATTGGTATTAAAAAACCTCCGTGAAGCAAAAGGGTCGGAAATGGCGTCCCCAGCCATTTATCTAAGGAAGGTTAATAAGACAAAGGAAATCTATTCTACTTGGATACTTTTAAGTGCGCTTTCAGAACATGATGAGGAAAAGTCAACCATCCAGATAAATCCGCCTAAAGTACGATCTCATTCGACGACGTCGAAAGACGTATGAAGACACGATAGAAGCAGGTCTTAGCTGACGCCACGTTTTCCTTGAACCTCGTTACATTTCCCTGTTTCCGGTGCAGAAACCAGCGCAAGGGACAATTCGGTCACCAGCATCGTTCATTTCCGAAAATTAGCTAATTTTACGACCGAAACGTACTTTATCGACGGTGACAAAAGGTGCTGTGTAACAACACGAAACACGCGATATTAAAATAGCACACATTTTCGTCAATTCTTTTTCGTGTCCCCTGTAAGGAGCCGTCCATTAATTACGAAAGGATTTGGGGATCTGAGTTTCCTTACGTGACATACATTTTTGTTTTAATTTAACACGAAAAATCTTACCATGGGAAAAAGCAGGTTGTAAACTGTGTTATGTAATTATTGGACAGCCCCCAAGAACAAAATCGCGACATGTGCACGCGAAAAGCTTTGTCTGCGCGTCCATATGAGAGCACCAGCTGACATGATGGTCGACAATCATATGAGAATGAACAACAGTGAATGGAACGTTTCCCGGGACAATCGTTGCCAACAGGACGGTTTAATTTTTCATTAGCGGAAATTTTTCTATTTTGGCCATGAGAAACAGTGGTCATCATCGGGACAATCATCATTCACGGCACGGACGTCAATGTCCGAGTTTTGATTTGAGGAAGAATGAATTGGGTTTTTTTGGTGTTCAGATTGCGTTTAGGCACCTGTTGCTGTTTTATGAGTTACTTTCTTTTTCACGGAATTAGAGGGCAAGGTAATAACGTTGATATAAAGCTATGGTTTCATTGTCGTATATTTTGATTATTGTCTTGGATGAAGACTCTTAAGTGAATAATTCATATGGTCTTTTTTTATAATAATTGGGAAGCAGAAGAAGCGAGTCCTTTAAGTGGAGACTGGTAAATGACCAAATCGATGTGAAGGACAATCGGAATAAAGGGCAAGTTCTATAACACCGCTAGCGCATGACGGCTCACCGTAGTAAGATGTAGGTAGCGCAACCCTGACTAGGTGGCCTATAGATGACTCTTCAGCAACCAAGAAAGGCAAAAGTAGAGCAAGCAGTGGCGAAGCTAGGGTTTTGGAGGCCCGGTGCGGAGGTAGTATTGGGGGCCTCTCAAATTTAGGTTTGCAAAATATGTCTTATTAGCTTACACATGCCTACATTTTTTTTGGTCAAAAACGTTTAATATTAAAAACGTAACTTAAAGGTCACGCATATTCTGCTAGTAAAAATTAATCCATACGAGGACTGAGCCAGGATTTCCGTCAGTAATTGCTAAATTTCTGTTGTAATCCTCTAATACCCAACCCCGCCTCTAGACGGGATACACTTTGGAATTTTGTGTATTTTTTCGTAGCTCGGAAATTAAAATGATTTTATTTTTGGTTTAAACCTTGACTCATAACACGCATATAAGAAAAGTTTTTTATGACTTTTGAAACTTTTTTGTATTTTTGAAAATTGTTTGAAAAATTGTATTCTTTTATAACCTACAAATGCCTGGGGTTCATTTAACGAGTAATGTAAAAAAATCGTATCTTATATATTTTTCTACGATCAACCTATTACAGAAGAAAAGCTTGATGGTATTAAAATAATTTCAAACCTGTTTTTCCGTTAATTGAACGGAAAATAAAAATTAAGTATTTTTTAAGGTACTGTAAAAACTTAAATTTTTATTATTGCCAAAAATCAGCTTCAAAAAATAAATGTTCAAAAAAATTATAAAAATCAAAAACCAAAATTCATAGATTTGCGAATAAAATTATATCATTGCCCAAAACGTGATTAGAACGATTTAAGATAACTAAAAATGATATTTAGTTCAAAAATAAAAAGTTAGGTATTAGAGGTTTAAAGGATCTTTGAAGAAATTCTTGGATAACTTTCTGTATGATGTTATGATGCTTACTGTAATACCTTGACGAACACTTTGTTGGCTCGTGGAAAAATATCTCAATTCATAGGAAAGTAGCTGATGAAATCGCTCTATTTTAGTTTTGCGCAAATAATTGAAATATTTTTGGGGTTTTTGATGCAGATCAAGATGAAATATTCGATATTATTTTATGATGAATCCCAGCGAAACTCATAGAGGTATTCTGTGATAAAAAATATACCTTAAAAAAATGCAGGAATTCTTCTAAGGTAAACATATTTTCCTGAAACTCCAGAAATTTATGGATTTATTTTTTTATTTTTGAGAAACTCCTTATAACAGAAGTCTTGTAAGAATATATAAAAAAATCTTGAAGAAACTGGTAGACTCGCTTAGAAGTTTCTGGGAATATTACTGCTTTTATGGAGATAAACCAGCCGTGGGCTGAAAATCTCCCTAATAAAGATAGTAATAATAATAATAATAATAATAATAATAATAATAATAATAATACTGCTTTTATCACTTGAAGAACTCATTGTAGTAATGGATGAATTCATGAAGAACTCCCTGGAAAAAATGAAGGACGTAACTAAAAGGATTCCCAATTATCTGAGGTATTCAAACCTCTAAGATAAACATCAGAAAAAAAATTATCAAATAAATTTCAGAAAGTATATTTGAAATAAATAAAACAAAGAATCCCTGAAGCTAGCGGTAAAGGAATACTTAGGAAAACCACGGGATTTCTTGGTCAACGGTACGCCAAGAAATCCCTCCAGTGGTTTTCATGGGCTCTTCAGTGGAATTTGTTATTAAAACCTTAATAAATTCCTAGAATGATTTATGTAGCAGTTCTTGCACGATCCTTGAGAAAATCCGGGTATAAATTTTCGGATTTTGTGTGGCAATTTCAATAAACATCCCTTAATGAATTTACAACCATTTAGGAACGCCAAATAGATTATTGCTAGCAATATTATAGAGTGACCTTTTTTAACAAATTTGGATGATTTTTGGTAGGTATTCTCGGACGATTAAAAAAAAACCTTAAAAATTTCGATATACAGTCAATGTTCAAAGTAAAATATTGGATTAAAATTTGTAAAATTGACTTTTTGTATTTTATATGTTTTTACTCAAGTTTGTGCCCTTAATATTTTTTCGCGCCCCTCCGTAGTGGTCTCGAACGTAAAAGAAAATTAATATTTGCATCTGCCTAAATAGTCGACCTAAAGACGTTGGCTTACTCATTCTACAAAATTCATGCTTTTGAGAATATCTCAAACTTTGAAATTTGAACAAAATGTACACTTTTAGAATTTAACTCATGTATATATTATTGACAAGGTATCTGTCAAATTTCTAATATGAGTGACAATGAGAATGGTTAAGATCGTAAGGAAATATATACAGGTTAAAATTTCACCAATGCTCCAGATTTCTAGAGGCCTACAAACTTGTGTAGATTTGATTGGAAATCAGAATTCATGAAGTATTATATAAATATAAATAATTATGAATCCAAAGCCGTAATTGGACTCAACATCTTCAACATAGGTATTTGAGCCTACTTAAGTATCTACATAAGGGTCCCGTCAGGCCCGTATTTGGGGGGGTGCCGAGGAGGTAAATGCCCCGCGACCCCGGTGAAGGGGGCCCCCCAAGAAGTGACAAATGTGAAATACTAGCAAATGAATGATTTTTTATATGAATGATTTGAAATGTAAATTCGATACGATTTCTTACAGAGATATTATAACAGAAGATTATGGTATTTTAAAGTGAGTAGCAAATTCACGATTTATGTTTCAAATTTTCAGTTCCAATGAAAATCCTTCTATTCACTAATGAAAATCATTAAGGTTATATCTTTTTCGTGGGTTAATAATGGCAAACTTTTTGGACAGATACTGCCAAAATTTCAGTGCTCTAAGTCCTGGAATAATCTTGAGACAAAGAAACTCGATAATTCATAGATTCTCTTGTTTCCATTTGTGCCAGATTTTAATAATTTGTATTACTAGTTTCAGGATTTTGTTGTAATAAAGCAATTTTTACTAAGAGCTTAGAATTTACTACAATTTTGACCCAAATCCCCAAAATTTGTTTGAATATTGTAATTTTTACTAAAAGTTCAGAATATATTATAAGTTTGACCCACATCTACAGATTTTTTGTACAATTATGCTTTCCTAAATTACTAGCCCAACTGGATAGATTAACGACATAATTTTGCTATGGTCTTGCAGGATTTTCACTCAACGGCTATTTACAGAGATTATAGCATCATTCGATAGTTATCTAAGTGTGCATAGTTCTTCCAAACTGTTGTTAATATCGGGAACATTAAAATTATAAAGAAAGTAACTAAGACTTGAGCCTTGAGGAAGACTTATATTGTTAATTGATGAAGTTGTTAGTTGTCCGATAGTGCAGCCCATTAAAGCAATTGCTCCTTGTCCGCAAAGACTAGATGAATATCTGATTAAAGTAAAGCTAGACAATCGTTCATTTCTTCACCGTTACGAATATTAAATTAAGTATTTCGAAGCATATTGTTTTATCCAGTCGCGATATAAACCATTTTTCCAACAATAATGGTAGGAACTCAGAAAATGTCTACACAACAAAATAAACTACTTAACGATTTGCTTATTGCTTCAATAACGACTGTCGTTCATGTTCATTAAATGGAAATATCTCCAGCAAAATTGTAAATAAATGGTATAGTCAAATTC
Source organism: Aedes aegypti (assembly GCF_002204515.2). NCBI lineage: Eukaryota > Metazoa > Arthropoda > Insecta > Diptera > Culicidae > Aedes > Aedes aegypti. The sequence continues at coordinate 100,857,227 of NC_035107.1, forward strand.
GAATAATATTACATTTTTTGGGAGTTTTCCGTATATTTTACTTTTATAATACTAAGCATTAAGGGTATGCGAAATACCGAATGATTCCGTCAAATACGCTTCGAAACGAAATTCCGCGGAATTCCACGGAACTCGCACTGGCGAAATTTGTATTTTGCTATTTCGTTTCGTTTCGCCAAATTGTTAAAATATTTCCACGGAAAATTGAAAACAAACGGAATAAAACGGAATTTCGCGAAATTCGAGTTAAATTTCGAACAAAAAATAGCAAAGCGTTCGCTTCTACTCCTAGCAGCTACAGTCAAAAAAGGGTCCGTATTATGGATCAAATCGTCTCATATCATGGATCAGAACACTTTAACAGCAAATTATCTGCGAGGCAAACGAATGGTGTGCTAGTGAAAGCATACGTTTTGGCGTTTCTTTAGGAATCGTCTTGTCTTAGATTCATAACTGTGGTATGGGTTTAAATGCCCGACAAATATGAATCAACGCTTCTAGGCATATGTATGTCATTTTATTTCCTACGAATGGAACAAATGTGTTTAAGCATGTTATTGTTGATTGCGATGCTGTATAGATTTATGGTTCGCGTAGGTAAAATGGGTTCTGCGTAATTGCTTATCTATTCGATGAGATATTCTCCGTTTAATCCAACTTAGATCCATATCAGTGTGCTATTCATAACTGTGGGATGACTGTAGGGGAACATCGCGTGTCCTTTTGAGCAAATCCGTTAATATATCGCAAAAATTGTTTGTACACAAATGTCAAAAAAAAGCTGCGGAGCGTGAGTCCCTGATGTTCTGGATTTGCTCAGGTGGTGCAGATTATTGATGCGCGCATTAGTTCTCTCTCTTGCTTTCCCGCTATGACGTCACTTTTAACTCTGCATAAGAACAGCGGGAGAATAGAAGAGAGAACTAATAGCACGCATCAGTGGCGCGGGAAGTGGGTAGGACAGGTAGGACATGTACTACGCACGAAATCACCTGGGTAGGACAGTCAAAGGCTTGTCCTACCCACGATTCAACAAAACAAAACATTAGATCAGCAGAAACACGATCTAGATTTTCCATTGTATTCTCATGTCTAGTAAAGTATTACATGGTTTGTATATGACCCTCAAAAGTTCTGACTCGTGAGAAGAACGAATGAGAATATCTGTAATGAAAATCATGTGAAATAAACTGTAATAATCGCTACAAGAAACTTCTTCAACCATAAGAAAAACAATAGCGCAATCATTTATGGCATTTCTGAATCAATCAATCAATGATTTCTTAAATATATTGGCCGTAGATGTATTAAATACCCTGTATATGTTCTGGGATAAATTGCCGTGAGCATTCCAGGAAGTAATTCTTGAGAAGATAATTATCAGAAGATTATTGAAGAATCTTTGAATGAAGTAATGGGTCAATCTAATACCAGTCTAATACCACCGTGTTATAAACAGCACGAGTGTGATGGTGCTTGCGATATCTCTTGATATAATCTATCACAGAATTGCTGAATCTCTTGACGATTTTCAGAGCAATTCCTAAATTATCCAGCAGATTATGACGATTTTCAGAGCAATTCCTAAATTATCCAGCAGATTATGACGATTTTCTGAATAATTTGTTTGCAGACTGGTTCAAAAAATTCCAGCGAAACATTTGTTGGAGTTTCTGCGCGATGAAGCATTTTTCAAGCATCTTCAGTTTTTCCTGAAAACTTTTGCGAACAGCCGGGTCATTTCGGCACATAAAAACAACTCATATTCACAGGATGTTTGCTGTTCATCCATTTGTTGGCTAGAAATAAATAAGAAAATTGGAACATCCACACTCGTAGTAAAGGCAAGATATCTCTTCTTTTATCGGAAAGTCTATAGAGTATCCATTTCAACCAAAATCAAAGAACTTTCATAAACTATAACGGGTTCAACAGGCTCTTCAAGATTTTTTCTTAGATTTTCCGATTAAAAGCTTCAGGAATTATCATAGTGATTTTATTTAAAATTCTTTCAGGGTCTTCTACAGGGTTCTCTTCAGGAGTTTTTCTAGAGATTTCTTTACCATTTCTTCCAGAAATCCTGTTAGTAATTTTAAAAGGATGCTAAGTAGAATTTCTCCAGTATTTGCTCTAGGAAATCCTCGAGAACTCCAAAGCTACTACCTCCAGTAATTACCTCAGGTATTACTCTGTTTTTTTTTCCAAAACTGTCATTGAATTTCCTCCAGATATTTTTCCTGCAAATATTTTTTTTTTAATTTCCTTCCAGATATTTAATCTACTTTGAACTTTATTCAGCAATTTTTCATTCTATAAGAATTGAATGGTAACCAAAAAAATAGTCTTGAAGAATTATGTTATTTTTTAGTTGAGTGGAAAAGTCACCCGAAAATATCGTTTGAACGCTTGGAAACAGAAGAATTTCCCCAACTCAAATCAACTCTACTTAAAACGACCGAAATGTCAATTACACCGCTTTGTGTTTCAGCCCCTCTAATATAGTAATTTTCAATTTCCATCCCGGGGTTAAAATTTTTCGTGGCTCCACAGCACACAAAAAAACATTGCTAATCTTTGTCCTAGGTTCAAACCTTTTTTTTTCGAAATTTTCAAGTATTTTTAAAATACTCTCGTGGCTCAAAATTCAGTGGAAATGTGATTTTGTTGTCAGTTTTAAACAAAGAATCTGAAAATGAGATAATATCAACAATCCTTATTTCTTCCAGAAATTCCTTCACAGATTTTGGAATAGGATCATTTCTCCAGTATTTGCTCTACAAAATAATAGAAACACCTTCAGTATTTTCTACAAGGTTTACTCTAAAACTTTAAGTTAAGTTATCTAAAAGTTAAGTTGCTGTCGCAATATTTCTTGGATTTTATTACTTTTGCAGTTCTTTCAAATTTATCTTGATTGATTTCCTAGGTATGTGTTGACGGATTTTGAAAAATTAAATTTAATTCAATACTCCAGCAAATACTAAAGCAAATATTCCAGTGATTCCTCTGTTCTACTTATTTTTCTTCTTCTTTCTTGCGTTGTGTTCCAACAGGAGAAGAGTCTGCTTCTCAGTTTAGTGTTTTCATGATCACTTATCGACTTGTGTCCCCAATCCCATTCATTCAAGCCACAAAGCATAAAGTACAGCAAAAAAATGAATACCATTATTCCATGTTTTATGGTATATATTAGCATATCCACATGATTAAAAAAATTGTAAGGCGTTTCTAAAAATCAAATTTATTTTGGACTCCTCTCAATATTTTGAAGATTGTTTTGAATGTTTGTAACTGCTTTTCGACCCACTTCTTAGTTGCTACATTTAAATTATCCGATCATTCCATCATTCTATCATCAGCTATCATCAAAAATAAAAAACCAGTTTTTACGTTCAAATTTCAAGATATATCTTTCATCGTATTACATATAACAAGTGTAATGCAATGATAGATGTTCATGAACGTTGCTTCAATTTTGAGCAAAAAAAACTGGTTTTGAATATGTGTAGAACGATGATGGTTATTTTCCTCTTAAACCCACTCATTGCCTTGTGTGAGTGTCAGATATGTTGAAATGAAACCTTAAAAAGGTTTTAAGAAGATATCAAATAAACAGAAAAGAGTTTTACCAAAACATGTAAGGATTCCGCTGAGCAACGCTAAGGTTTCCATATGGTAGAGGATATAAAAAGACGTTTTTATGCCTTTTGTCAAATTTCCAGCTTTTGACAAGAAAAAAAAACTTAAACGTGTATTCCGCGAAACAAATTCAAAAATTTCGTTTCGTTTCGAAAAATTCCGTGAGATATTTGATTTCGTATCGAGTTACACGAAACATTTTTAAATTTCGTTTCGTTTCGTCATTATCAGCGCAAGATATTCCGCGTATCGTTTCGTTTCGTATGGACATGGAAAAAATCCATATCGCATACCCTTACTAAGCATTTAGTACCAGGACCCCCGTAAAGAGATCTGACCCGGGCCCCCCGAAGCTCAAATCCGGCACTGGGTCCCGTTTAGCAATTAGAAGGATCGGATTTCTCATGCGTGCTACCCATTGAACAACAACAAGGGAAATAACTTACAATACAAATATTCGTGGAGCCCCTAAAATGTGGGATGGATTTAGAGTGGGTCCATTTTACGGGCTCACAGTTACGGTCCTCCCGGGGCCCTCAGCCCACTCTAAATCTATTTCTAAAATATCAAAAATAAGGGATAATGAAGGGGCCCCTTAACATCGCAGATCCAATTCTTCTTCGAAACTTATGCTTGTCATGCTCATTTTCTTTTTGGGATCTTACAAATTGTCAGCTATGTCGAACTTTTAATGCTGAGATATCCGTACTGCGATTTTGGGGCCCCTAGAAATTCGGGGCCCGGTGCGGACCGCACCCACCGCACCCCGCTAGCTACGCTACTGAGAGCAAGCGGATTGATTTGACAGCAACAGATTTGGTAGGACAACGATTGGAAAGTCGGACCTTGGCACGTGACAACTTTGAATGTCCTGGCTCGTGAACTGCGATATGTTAGCGTGAATGTGGCAGCTATCCAGGCCCTAAACCGGAGAATGTAAATTCCGAGTGGTGGATCCCATCACATCATTCAAGTACCACATCTACTAGAGCGGCGGCGACAGAGCAGAATGTGAAGTTGGCTCTTTGGTGATTGGAAGCAGTTGAAACGAGTTATCCGGTGGAAACCAGTAATTAACCGGATCGGCCTAAAATTCGTCCTATTGTACATGACAATGAACAAAATTCCATTACATCACATTGTCGCTGATATGGAAAACGTGTTGATTTCTGAGAGCCTTGCTGTGAATGTAATTTAAAACAATTCCAGTTTGGCTGTACCCCATTTAGCATAACGGCCATTTGACTTGTTTGGCATGTTTGTCTTAGACCAGTAAAGTTTACTGGAAGAAGAGTCAAATAATGGCCATGATTTTTTGTACAGAAACGTTTGTGTGAAGTTCATAGAAACGCTGCAAGAGAGATTCATTGCTTATTTTAAAAGTATATTACATAGAAATTCCAAATTGATCTATTCTCATACAGAAAAAAAGGTCACCAAATTTGCGATTGAGGCTGATGATAAAACATCATTGGTTACTACTTGTCACATCTGGGGTTCAGCAGGTATCGCGTAGATGGAGATCCATATGGAATAACTGATTTCAATACAGAATCATAAGTAAGCTTTTAAGTTTGACTAAACCGGATCGTTGCGTACAATTTGAACAAATAAAAGAATGAACATGAATCCCATAAGCTACGAATTTCCATGTGCGCCATTCAACTGTGTTCTTAATTGGAATCTTTTAAACTTAACGTTCACGTTTTAGAGTCGGTGTACCGCACAACTATGAACAAATAGTAGTATAAAATCGAAAAATAATGCCAGAGGCCTCTTTTTCGTTATCTGAAGGCTTTTTACCTTGCTTTTGTGGAAAAAATATTGTGCCTATAGTAGCTTCACGGTGAAGGCAAAACACAAATCAAAATCGATTTTTTTACGAAACTTCTATCTATTTCCATTGAAGAATGGATCAAAAGCTTTCGATTGATGTAAAAAAGTTTTTAATTCTTCCATCAATTTGATTAATAAAAAGAAATACTTTCTCTTAGTAAGTAGCACTACTATAGGTACAATATGTCTACTATAGGTACAAGAGAACCTGAATTTTAAACGATACTTTTTATTTCTATCACTTTTTTGTGGGCAGAATCCAGCTGTGAATTAATGCACTTAAATAAATAGTTCCTGACCTTCACGTTAAAAATATTTTGCTACGATTTATGGCAAAACGGCCTTTTAAAGCCACTAGGGCGACTATAGGGGACTGTCTAGCATGGATACACTGACCCTATCTATGAAGAAAGATGAAGTGGCAGAAACAAATCTCCTTTGTTCGAATTCAACGTGCAAAATTAACAGCCGAATTGTTAAAATTTTCTAGAAATTAAAATTAAACATTCGTTAACAATAATTAACCAACAGTTGTTAATCCAACCTTCTTTCTAACATGAGCTGTTCTTCTCAGTTGGAAGTACAGTCACCCCACAGTTATGGATAGCACACAGGTATGGATCAAAGGTGGATTAAAACGGGAATATTTCATCAAATAGAGGTGTAATTTCGCAAAAAAAAACATTTACCTACGTGAACCATAACCAAACAGCATCACAATCAATCATAATATGCTTGAGTATATTTCTTTCGTCTGTAGGAAATAAAATATCAACCGTATTTCCAGAAGCGTTGATTCATAACTTTGGGGCATTGAAACCCTTACCACAGTTATGAATCAAAGATAAGACGATTCCGAAAGAAACGCCAAAACGTATGCTTTCACTAACACACCATTCGTTTACCTCGCAGATAAATTGCTTTTATAGTGTTCTGATCCATAATATGAGTCGATTTGATCCATAATATGGATCCTTCTCTCCCACTGATCCACATCTGTGGGGTGGACATAGTTAGGAATTTCTATTGAAATCGACACTTTTTGGTAATTAACCACGTATTTTGATGCGTATTCTCAAAAACAACTATATTCTGCAGTGTCAGAAAGGTAATTTTGATTTGTACAACGTCACCATGATTTTTAATCATACTTTGTTCTGAAAATTGACCCTTAGTTGATCCATAACTGTGGGGTGACTGTATAACGTATATTTATACCGAGGCAATCCAATGTAAATGAACATCTATCTTGGCGTGCCTATGATTCGCTACGCTGCAAACTAGAAAGAACAGCTTATGTTTGAAAGAAGGTAAAATTTCTATTAGGGTACCGTAAAATGGGGTGAAGTTGATCACTTTCGAGCGATTCTGTTCTGTAACTCCTAGTAGAATGCTTGTATTATTATCCAAATATTTTTAAAACATGTACTGGTTGGATATCTATCAAATTATACAAACGAAATTTCGACGAAATGTTCAATTAATAACAAAATCATTTATTTTAAATCAAAAAGTGAAGTTTTTGATTCCGGGGTGAAGTTGATCAATTATTGCGATAAGTTTCCTAAAATAAAGGGATATGCTATTCACTAAATTTGGGATCACTGAATCTGGATCAATCCTCAAAAAGCTTACAACTTAATGATATATCGGTCAATTTTTAATTTGAATGTTGGAAGTTACAGAACACACCACATTAAACGCCTAAAGGTATGCAATTCTCTTTGAAATTAGCAACTCGCGCACAAAAAAGTACATTTTTTACTCAGAAAATGATTGTTTATCCACAATGCAAATTCAAAACTGGATTTACAGAATATATCTGCAATGTAAGAAACAGTTTATTTAAATGTAGTATTTAAATAGCCTTGTCAATACTCGATTGTTTGGAGAAGAACCCTTCAACAGTTCATCAAACATTCCATAAAAAATCTGTTTTCCCATGGTATAATTATCTTGAATGTCAAACCGAACTTAGGAACATCAAGGGCAGCCATCAGGTAATACGACGTCACAAAAATTGTGCTAATTGAAACCGAATCATAGATCTCTTGAGAGTTTATACACGTGGGTACGTGAATGATCAACTTCTCCCCGAATTACGGTAATTTCTATTTAGTTGAGAAAACTAATATTTGGAAATGAGGTCAGCGTTAAGTCAGTGTTGACCAAGTACAAAACATGAGAAAATTGGATTATTCTTTCATTAGATGCGAAATTACCTTACCTTCATTTCACTTTGATCAGATTTGATGAATGCTATAAATTGCGAGAGATATGTAACAAATTTACTTTGGATGAACAATAAACATCGTTAAAAGTATGCAGTCAGAGTGGACCAAGTGCTTATTACCATAAGAGCGAAAATGATCAGCGCGCTGAGGAATGCGAGGAAACGAAAGACATTTCAAGTGATTTGTCAGATTTTTCGACTTCGAATGATTCTTCTGCTCATCCATGAAAATAAATTCATACATATTACTTAATTTGATGCATTTGATTTTATGTTTCGACTATTTACCATATTTGGATGGGTGAAGTTGCAACTTTTTCTGTGCAGACAGAGTGCACCAAGTGTCAAAAATCAATAAACTGATTGATTATTGCATTTCTTGAGTCGATTTCAGAGTCTGATAGAAATTTTTGGTAGTATCCTTACTGAAGCAACGGCTGAGTAGCCACTTCTCAGCGATGAACTGGAAAAGCTTCGAAACAACAGCGACACAGCAACGAAGTACGGTCTTGAAAGATTGAAGGAGAAGAAAGCCTTATTTCAACATAGTATCGAACAAAACATCAACTTCAACCTAGAACAAAAAACAACAATATAAGATCACCATTTAAAACAATTAGCTCTACTCATTCTTGTATGTTTACAAGCCGGAGAAATATTCTGGCACCAACTAAACATAAATTAATGAACTCATTACGCGTGGTAAAGATAGATAAATTATGGGTTCGAACCCAGGACTTTTATATGCTAAACGAACACTTTACCAACTAAGCTACCGAGCCACATGGTGATCCAATAACTTAGAAGATTACAAGTTTCGAATTCCAATCCCAACACTTCACGCAGACCCTTTTCACAAACCATAACCATTTATCTCATGTATACTACATACGCGCGCAGAGCGAGTGCGATTTATTTAGTGTTGTAACTGTATTGTGCCTCGCCAACAATATTTCGCCAATTCACTCGGTTCATGGCCGCTTCTCTCCATCCTCGACTGTGACCCACGCTCTCCAGGTCCTGGTGCACCTGGTCAATCCACCTAGCTCGCTGCGCCCCACGCCTTCGTGTTCCGACCGGATTCGTAGCGAACACCATCTCTTCAGGGTTGTTGTCCGGCATTCTTGCAACATGCCCTGCCCAGCGTATCCTTCCAGCTTTAGCTACCTTCACGATACTGGGTTCGCCGTAGAGTTGAGCGAGCTCGTGGTTCATACTTCACCGCTACACGCCGTTCTCCTGCACGCCTCCAAAGATCGTCCTAAGCCCTCGGCGTTCGAAAACCCCAAGAGCTTGCAAGTCCTCCTCGAGCATAGTCCACACCTCATGCCCGTAGAGGACTACCGGTCTTATGAGCGTTTTGTACATCGTGTGAGGGTGAATCCTTCTTGACCGCAGATTCTTCCGGAGACCGTAGTAGCCACGACTTCCACTGATGATGCGCCTTTGTATTTTGCCGTCAGCAAGGATCCGAGGTAGACGAACTCGTCCACCACCTCTAAGGTATCCCCGTCTATCGTAACACTGCTTCCTAGGCGAGCCTTGTCGCGCTCAGTTCCGCCAACCAACATGTACTTTGTTTTCGACGCATTCACCATAAGTCCGACTCTTGTTGCTTCGCGTTTTAGGCGGGTGAACAAATCTGCCACCGTTTCAAATTTTCTCCCAATAATATCCATGTCGTCCGTGAAGCAAAAATCCGTCGCCCTGTCGTAGTCCCCGCCGAGACTCGAACGAACTGGAGTGTTCGCCCGAGATCTTCACGCAGTTTTGCACACCGTCCCTCGTTGCTCTGATCAATCTTGTGAGCTTCCCGGGAAAGCTGTTCTCGCCAAGATTTTCCATAGCTCTACGCGGTCGATGCGGTATGCCGCCTTGAAATCGATGAACAAATGGTGCGTAGGGACCTGGTACTCATAGCATTTCTGGAGGATTTGCCGCACGGAAAAGATCTGATCCGTTGTCGAGCGGCCGTCGATAAAACCTGCTTGATAACTTCCCACGAACTCGTTTGCTATAGCTGATAGACGACGGAAGAGAATCTGGGATAGCACTTTGTAGGCGGCGTTTAGGCTGGTGATTGCTTGATGATTTTCACACTCCAGTTTGCCGCCCTTTTTGTAGATAGGGCATATAAGCGTCAACCTGTCCGGGCCCATCTGGATGAGTTCGGCTCCGATACCATCCTTGCCAGCGGTCTTGCTATTCTTGAGCTGTTGAATGGCATCCTTAACTTCGCGCATCGTGGGAGCTGGTTGGTTTCCGCTGTACGCTGTGCTGACGTACCCGAGCAGAAGAAAATAACTACTGAATACCAAATTGAGGTATTCCATACCAGATAATTTCCAATACTTACAACCTGAATGAGGTATGAATGAGCCCTGCATAAGAGGTAAAATACCTCAAATAATACCTTCTGCATATTCTACAAATACCAAGCTGATAACTAGATCAGGTATTGCAATACCTAAATAATACTTGATGGATTTTCATATAAAAGTGAAATTTTTCAATAATAGTTCAATACCTCCAGCAGTCCTCAATAGCTATTGAATACCAAAATGAAGTATTTTTAATTGTTTTAAACATTTTTTTTTTTTCAAATACCATTATAATACCAAAATGAGGTATTGATAACTGAACAATACCTAATTGGGGTATGATACCAAAATATGGTATGCATAAGTTATTGCCGAGTTATTCTTTCCTCCTCGGGTAGCCATCGCCTTCGCTGTCCTGACCTTCTGTGCCTGTGTTCTCTGCGCCATTCAGGTGTTCATAGTAGTACTGCTTCCACCTTTCGGTCATCTCGCGTCCGTCCGTCAAGATGCTCACATCCTTATCCCGGCACATCTCAGCTCGTGGCACGAAGCCTTTGCGGAATGTGTTGAGCTTCTGATAGAACTTCCACGTTTCTTGAGAACGGTACAGCGAGTTCTTGGCATTCCACCTCTTCCAGGCGGCGCTTTTTGTCCCGGAACAGGCGGGTTTGCTGTTTCCGCTTCAGTCTATATCGTTCCACGTTTTGCCGCGTACCATGCTGCAGCATTGCAGCCCGCGCTGCATTTTTCTCCTTTAAAACTTCCTGGCACTCCTCGTCAAACCAATCGTTTCTTGAGCTTCATTCCACATATCCGACAACGCTTTCGGGGTCGTTAATGGCTGCTTTGACTGTCCTCTAGCAGTTCTCAAGAGGGGCCCTATCGAGTTCGCCCTCATCCGGCAACGCTGCCTCAAGATGCTGCGCGTACGCATTGGCGACATCCGGTTGTTTCAGCCGTTCGAGATTGTACCGGGGCGGGCGTCGGTACCGTACATCGTTGATTACGGATAGTTTTGGGCGCAGTTTCACTATAACCAGGTAGTGGTCGGAGTCAATGTTAGCGCCACGATAGGTCCTGACGTCGGTTATTTCGGAGAAGTGCCGTCCTTCGATCAAAACGTGGTCGATTTGCGATTCTGTCTGCTGAGGTGATCTCCAGGTGTACCGATACGAGAGGCTGTGCTGGAAATAGGTGCAACGAATGGCCATGTTCTTGGAGGCGGCAAAATCTATCAATCGTAGGCCGTTCTCGTTCATCAGCCGGTGGGCGCTGAACGGCCAAATTCAATATCTCTGAAAATTGCTAACGATATGCAGGCTTCTAATGACGAGGAAAGAACGCCGAGGACCTTCCCTTTGTATCGTTCAAAGTGTCGGTTTGCAAAACTGTGTCGAGCGTAGTAGGTGACCCATGGTATTGGCCGGAAGGTATCGCTGTTCGCACTTTTGAAGCCACTAGTAGGCCACTACAAAAAACGGATCAGCTCCACGCCTTCCTGTCTCCAAGTAAAAAGTCACGCAGCATCGGGACACATTAGGTTTCCAGTATTACCAGGTAAGCCCAAGAACGGTAAATGTCCCGCCGAAGCCTTAATAGATGCTGCACCGAAATTGAATGAAGGTTCGCTTATACAGTACCACGCCACCAACTAACCACACACTTCCACCGATTTGTTGATAGATGACAATGATGACCACTTTGCATACCTTTTGGCTGCACATCCTGTTCTCTCAGGTAATTTAAGCCGAAGCCAAACAAGATGCTGCACCAATTTTGAATGAAGACCTGCTTTTGCAGTTTGATGTTGAGACTGATCCCGACTCTCCAACATGCCACTTGGCGGCACTTCCTATTTCTCCAGGTGAGTTAAAGAGTGGTATATGTCTTGCCGAAGCCGTGAGAGATTCTACACGTAAATTGAATGAAGGTTTACGTTTTCAGCACGATGGAATCTCCACTGCAATCATCAGTGAACCCACTGACTCCTGTGACTGCTCGACTGCTGCTTTTTGTTTGTTGGAAAAATGTTGGAGGAATGAATACGACACTGGCCAAGTGCCTATTAGCCTGCAGTGACGCCAGTTACGATGTGATCGCCTTGGTTGAAACCTGGCTCAGCGACAATACTCTGTCTCAGCAAATCTTCGGGCCAACCAATTCAGTATTCCGCTGCGACCGTTCTACAGCGTAAAACTTTCTGCGGGTGGGGTAGTTCTGGCGATTAATTCACGCTACAGATCTCGTATTATTTGAACAAGTCGAAATTGGTGAATTTTGAGTGCTAACAAAATAAAAAAAACTCATTCTACTACTTAAAACCAAAATAACGTCAATATCCAAAATGCCCGCCAGAATTTTTCACTCAAAATAAAACTCCTATTCTTTAATTGACACGAAGAAAGAACCAACAATTGGAAACTTGTTCCTCTCTTGTCGTTCAAAAACTCCTAGCGCTTGCAGGTCCTCTTCGAGCATTGTCCACGTCTTATGCCCGTAGAGGACTACCGGTCTTATCAGCGTCTCATAAATACACTTAGTACGGAGGTGAGGTTTACCTGACCGCAAGGTCTTGTGGAGTAAGCACGACTTCCGGCAATGATACGTCTTCGAATTTCTCAGCTGAAGTTTTTATGTTCGTCCACCACCTCGAACTCAACTCCGTCAATCATAACGCGTCTGCCAATGCCGCTTTGAAATCGATGAATAGGTGCATGGGAAATTGCTATTCGCGACGTTTTTGGATGATCTGCCGCAACATAAAGATTTGGTCTGTTGTCGATCGCCCGTTCACGAAACCGACTTGATAGCTTCCCACAAATCTGATTGCTAGCGGCGATAGACAGCGGAAGATGATCTGGGAAAGCAACTTATAGGCTACGTTAAGAATGATGATCGCTTGATAGTTCTCACATTCCTTGCCACCCTTTTTGTATATTGGGTATATTACTCCCTCCTTCTATATCTCCGGTAGCTGTTCTGTATCCCAGATCCTGGCCAGCAATCGGTGCAGACATGTAACCAACCTGTCCGGGCCATATTAATAAGTTCCGCTCCAATACCATTCTTCCCAGCTGCTTTGTTATTCTTGAGCTTATGGATAGCATCCTAAACATCACCTATTGTAACAGTTGGCACGTCTCCCTCATCCATCGTACTGATGTAACCATTCCTTCTGCTGCTTTGGTGTTCGTCCTCTACGCCATTCAGGTGTTCATCGTAGTGCTGCTTCCACCTTTCAATCACCTAACGTTCGTCCGTCAGATACCTCCATCCTTATCCCTGCACATTTTGGCTCTCGACACAACGCCTTTGTGGGATGCATTGAGTTTCTTGTAGCTACAACTACTCCATCTCTTCATACTCCAGCTTCTCCAAGCAGCGCTGTTTATCCCGGATTAAATGGGTTTGCTGTCTCCGCTTCTGTTTATATCGTTACACGTTTTGACGGGTGCCTTGCTGCAGCATCATCGCCCACGCTGATTCTTCTCGTCCAAAACCGTCTGACACTCCTCGTCGAACCAACCGTTCCGTCGATTCACTTCTACGAACCCAATGGCACCTTCCGATGCGTTATCGATGGCTGCTTCGGTACGTATGCACCGTCGACCCTTTTCAGCAAACCTCCTACAGCGCAATGATGTCGAACTTACGGACCCTCAATAATTCGGATGGGATGCGGGTACTTACCAAGAAATTGAGAGTCTTACAGTTCCATGATCCAAGTTTTCACTTGGCACTGGCACTAGGACTATCCTACTGTACAGATACGATCAAATCAGGAGCTAAATTGTACTTGAAGTTTATTTACTAGTAACTTTACATTGTGAGGGATGGTATCAAATGCCTTAGTGAAGTCTAGTAATAGCAGTATACCAGAGCCTCTTTTATCAACGATGGATTTGTTATAAGGTTTTGACGTTATAACAGCAAGATTCCTTAGGCGGACATTGTCTACTACTTGATCATTAATTAACTGTGCAATCAGCGATGGATGCTAGGTCATCGTTACGAAATCCAGCTTGAAACTCTGACAGAAGCCTGTTTTCTTCGATGTAAGCTGTCATTTGTAGCTTGAGAATCATCTCAAAAACTTTCGACAGAGTGCAGAGTATACTAATTGGACGCAGATTTGAATGTTGTTTAAATGTGGCTTCTTTTTAGTGGCGGAATCTGTGCATGCTTCCAGCACACAGAAAATGTATAAATATATGTGCAGGAATTTCTGAAGCAATTTTTGTAGGAGTCTGCAGATGAATTTGTTAATACCTTGACGAATATCAGTAGAAATTTGTGCATGAATTTATGACAGAACTAATAGAGCATCTCATGAAGGAAAATGTAAATGAAACCTTGCATCAGTTTTTGTAACATTTTTTTGAGGAAGTTCAAGCTCAAATTTACAGTAGTACAGTTGAAAATATTGAAAATCCCATCAAAAATCCTTGTAAAAATTTCTGTACAAGCTCTAAAAGCATTCTTTGAGGAACCAATGGAAGATTTTCTGAAAAGATGTCTAATATTTTCCATTAGAGACAAAATGTCAATTCGAAAAAGGTAGGAATCGATTTCGTGACTCGTGAGAAATTCTTATTCCTTGAAAAAGGTCATCTTTCCACATCGGCATTTTATCCTTTCCACCCTTAGTCATAGATTCTCAAAAGGTATTCATGGAAGAATCTCTGAACTTAGTATTTCAACACAAATACCTCTTAGATTTCTATAAGGAATCGTTAGCAAAACCGGTGTGAGAACTCCTCGGGAGTTTTTTTTCTATCTTTATTAACTCGATTTTTTGCCCTGGGCTGGTTCATCTCGGGACCAACTGCTTTACTTTCGTCACTAAAACTTTTTGTCAGTGACTATCTCGAGGATGGGATTTGATCCCTTTCAATTTCCGGATAAACTTTCAAAGCAACATTACAATAATTTCACGGGAAAGGACATTTCTGATTTGAGTTTGATCACTATTACATACGAATTGTTCACCAATTATTTTCTCCTTTGTCACCGTTGTCTTGAACTTCACGGAAATGCTTCATTACCTGGGAAATGAAAAATTCATCTTGAACTAGTGCTGAATTCTCTTAAACTAGCTCAATCGGATTAAGCGTTCCAGTGAATCCCAAAGCTAATCTATCACACACTTAACTATATACACTAACAAGTCAATATCGATTCGAGTACGTATCACCGGTAGGATGTTTCAATTACTACTAAATACCGCAGGGCGCTCTCCAGTTTCACTGGGTCACCCACTGACTTATCAATAATGTGCGTTGACCGTCATTCATCCATCCATCCGGAGAAGAGTATCTCTGGCCTCCAGTAAACAGCCCCGATCGATATGCCAAAGAGATAACCTAGCTGTCCGAATAGAGGGATAAGTATGTTGTTGTGACGTCGCCGTACGACACCAATGCTCATCCATCATAATCGACGCGGATTCAATTGAGTGGACTCTCAAACCTATGTCAAATTGCGCCTTGTTCACTACTTCAATAGGTACCTACAGGTAAGTGTTCCTACAAGTCATGTAAAACGACTGATAAAACACCAACAAATCCCGCATTGGCGATGGCACAGGGCGCGCGCGCGCGGTATACTTCAAGGGCATCGATTCCACCCCCTGGCCTGCTCTATAAGCCTGTTCGACATGAATAACGTCGCGACGCGACGGTGCGGAGGAGTTTGCAAATTGATTTTGATTGATCACTTTGCGGCACGACAGATTTGCTCCCAAGAAACGGGGTTGCTATCATTCAGAGCTCTCGGTACTCCCGATCGGAAAGGTATGACAGGAAAATAACTCAATTATATTAGAACTTGTTATATAAAACAACGTTTATTATTATTTGAAAAATTTGCTGAGTACCGGTCTGAAAACACTTTACCATTATATTATAATCATTACAAGGTTAGTTACGATTTTACACGATATAACAGATTTTATAACTGAATGTGCCTTGTTGATTAGATGTTAAAATAACAAACATGTATTGAATTTTTGTTATTTCATTTTTGTTATTTTATTACCTAACCAGATATGAATTATTATACATTCTATCACAAAATTATTTTTAAATAATTTCTCTGGTTGTCATAATTTTGATATTTCAATCTGATCGGGCATGGTTCGAGTTACAATAGGGAAATGGAAATTTACCGTTGGTATTTGTTGTCTGCTGGGGGTGGTTCCGTCTGTATATAATTGTGAAGTGTTTTCTAATTTGATTAAGTACGATTGAATTAATTCGGGAGTGTGCCCCGACAGACGTTGCAGGTTGCCTGAAGGTGTATAAAATGTGCATCTAGGAGAAGCTATTTTAAGTTTGGTGATTTTATTTTTATACTGACTGGGGTCTGATATAACGAGCTGAGATTTGAATTATGTAATGAGAGGCAGTCAATGATGAAATTAATTTCGATTTGCTATGCTTAATTTTCATGGAATATGCGGTAAAACATTATTGCTCAAAAAGAAAAGTTGCTTATGATGGTTTTCACATTTTGTTGTTCGATTTCTAGATGCTTTTTGCTTTTCAAGCTGGATTTTCATCGGTTTCCCTGCACATTGAGACAGTAATGTACACTGCAATATATATGAGTGCAAAATGCAATCTGGCAGATAAAGCTCTAATAATAATATCCGTCGAAGTGCCCTTTGCCCACTTAGCTGGAAAGTAGACTTTGTCCTAGTAGGAGCGTGACGTCAGAAATGTCAAAGGAATTCTACTACTTTCAACAATAGAAATTAAAACTTGAAAGTGACAAAAGCTTCGAAGCTCAAGTAGCTCCAATGACTGCTAATTATCTAAATGAGTTTAGAACACGACCATGTAAACGTAACGAGCGTCACATGAAGAGCGGTAGTTATTGGAATACATGCATTCATAATTCAATTATTGCCATCAGCATGGAACGTGTCAACCAATTCAACCTCAAAGTGTAAATTTAGGTACAGTGATGCAAGGTTTACGTTAATGCTTTGATGTTTTGACATGTAGGTCGTTTGTACCAGCAATAGAGGCAGTTTTTTTTTTTTTTTTTTTTTTTTTTTTTATTAGTATCATTCCAAACATTACATTCATTTCTTATATCTAGGTGTTCTGTGTTATTAGACAACACTATCATCCTAATTTGGTAAAACAAATTTAAGATTTAATTAACATTTTGTTAACAACATATTACATTTCATTTGCCGTAGCAGTTCAGATTTTTTACAGGTGAGTTGATTTCACCTGCTTATAATAGAGAAAAAAAAAGTTTTTAATATACTTAACCTAACTAAATTATTAATGATTGTATTTGACATTTGTTCCAATGTTTCAACATTGGATATTCTATCTGAATATGTCGTTTGAAAGCCTTTCTGTTCTACGTATAAAGTATGGTGAAATCATTGAATTTTCCAATATTTCCATTATTGTTCCATGTTCCAGTTATACTGGTGTTTGCTAACTTCTGTTCCTATAATAGTGGTTTACAACTCTTTCCCATAAGACTCACTATTATAGGAACGTCACACTATTACTTGTGCGAAACGAACGACAAGTTAAGGTTTTTTATTGTTTTCTGCTATTACCTTAAGGGCTGTCCATGTTGGACAACCCGTTACCAAATAACATGTTTTTTACATATTCATTTTATGTGGACAAGGGTCAAGGAGAAGTTTGCCAAACATAAAAGCAGATATGTACGCATATTGGGTAAACGGTTGATTGATGCAATATCCGATGCTTCAATACTCTTGAGTCTGGTCAGTATTGAACCATATTTTATGATCCTTCGAGAGCACGCGAATTCTCGGAGAAGCAATTATTTAGTTTTTAATTATTAAGCTAGGTATGCTGTTCAGCTCAAGAAAAGTAAAAATTTCTGCTCAAGAAATAGTCAAGAAATTTTCTACAGTGAGCTCCATTTGAATTGACATTTCTTTTCAACTGCGTACTGCGATCAAAGAAAAATGCATTTCTTGAGCATTTCTTGCAAGAAATTTCCCACGCATCGAGATAGGCGATTACTTTCCTGTTGAGGTGCATACTTCCCATTACAAATGAAAATGCTAGGAAACATTGAGAGAGATAGTGGTTCCGTTCCTAAAACCACAAATATTTGTCTACAAGAAAAATCACAAATATTCGTCTAGAAAATGATTTAATATTTGCAATACTGATTTGCCTTCGGTCAACTGCTTATTATAATTTCAATGAATCTGAATGCACCCTATTGCGCTGAGAGATCATTCTGTTCGCTGAAAAACTTTAAAATGCGTTTAAGCACGAGTGAAGAGTGATTGAATGATAATTGCATCTAAACTTTCGAACAATCTTCGAAGAATGTAGATTTGATCAATGTCAGAATATTGTAATCGCGTTTCACCATTTCCGTATAATTTTAAGTACAATTTTTGTAACGAATGATATATTCATTGGAACTCGAAGTTTCTTTTATAACCCACAAGAATAATTTTGAAAAGTTTTGGAAAATTTCACCAGCTACAAGAGATTTCATTTGACTAGCGATGTAAGTTAATTTAAGAAAAGTATGCCTAGGGTTGGTAAATGGCTGGGCATGGCGTACCATTGGTACCTCGCGTACCTGAAGAAATAAAATAGACCCCTCTGTGCGGTCCTCAGCCTCTTGCCCAGCAACTCCTATCCCTACCTCCACGCGGTACTGGCCGGGGTACGAGTAGCCTTAGGGAAGCTGGGGGGGAAGGGGCGTCTGTACTCCGTGTTAGGAGCGGCTCACAACAGCGTCTGTTTCCCATATCAGGGGCGGCTGATCATCGTCCGAGTGCCAGAGAAGGACTCTAAGCTGAACTGTGCACTATGGTCCTCCGAAAATCTAGGGGGTTGGTGTCAGGCCCTGCAAGCCAGCCGTAAAAAAAAATCAAGCATCGAATAATCAACGAGAGAATATGAACCGGGACAATTGGCGAAGACCACAGCGACGTTAAGGGACTAGCGATTGGAAGCTCGGTACGTGGAACTGTAAATCTCTCAACTTCATCGAGAGCACACACATACTCGCCGACGTGCTGAAGGACCGCGGATTCGGCATCGTAGCGTTGCAGGAAGTGTGTTGGAAGGGATCAATGGTGCGAACGTTTAGAGGTAACCATACCATCTACCAGAGCTGCGGCAATACACATGAGCTGGGAACAGCTTTTATAGTGATGGGTGATATGCAGAGGCGCGTGATCGGGTGGTGGCCGGTTCTTCAACTTCAGTATAATAAACTTGCACAGCCCTCACTCCGGAAGCACTGATGATGATAAAGATGCTTTTTACGCGCAGCTCGAACGCGAGTACGACAGCTTCCCAAGCCACGACGTCAAAATCATCATAGGAGATCTAAACGCTCAGGTTGGCCAGGAGGAGGAACTCAGACCGACGATTGGAAAGTTCAGCGCCCACCGGCTGACGAACGAAAACGGCCTACGACTAATTGATTTTGCCGCCTCCAAGAATATGGCCATTCGTAGCACCTACTTCCAGCACAGCCTTCCATACCGATACACCTGGAGATCACCACAGCAGACAGAATCACAAATCGACCATGTTCTGATTGATGGTCGGCACTTCTCCGACATTATCGACGTCAGGACCTATCGTGGCGCTAACATCGACTCTGACCACTATCTGGTGACGGTCAAACTGCGCCCAAAACTCTCCGTCGTTAACAACGTACGGTACCGACGGCCGCCCCGGTATGACCTAGAGCGGCTCAAGCAACCGGCTGTCGCAGCGGCATACGCGCAGCACCTCGAGGCTGCATTACCGGAAGAGGTTGAGCTGGACGAAGCCCCTCTTGAGGACTGCTGGAGAACAGTAAAAGCAGCCATCAATGATGCAGCTGAGAGCAACGTCGGGTACGTGGGACGGAGTCGACAGAACGATTGCTTCGACGAGGAGTGCCAAGAGGTTTTGAAGGAGAAGTATGCAGCGCGGGCGGTCATGCTGCAGCAAGGGACCCGGCAGAACGTGGAACGCTATAAACGGAAACGGCAACAGCAAACCCGCCTCTTTCGGGAGAAAAAACGCCGCCTGGAGGAGACGGAGTGCGAGGAAATGGAACAGCTGTGCCGGTCTCAAGAAACGCGTAAGTTCTATCAGAAGCTCAACGCAACGGCTTCGAGTCGCGAGCCGAGATGTGCAGGGATAAGGATGGGAGCATTCTGACGGACGAGCGCGATGTGATCGAAAGGTGGAAGCAGCACTTCGACGAGCACCTGAATAGTGCCGAGAGCACAGGCAATTGAGGACGGGACAACGAAGGAAATGCCTTCTTCAGTGCTGCGGAAGATGGAAACCAACCAGCCCCCACTTTGAGGGAGGTTAAGAATGCCATTCACCAGCTCAAGAACAATAAAGCTGCTGGTTAGGATGGTATCGGAGCTGAACTCATAAAGATGGGTCCGGAAAGGCTGGCCATTTGTCTGCACCGGTTGATAGGCACAATCTGGGAAACAGAACAGCTACCGGAGGAGTGGAAGGAAGGGGTAATCTGCCCCATCTACAAGAAAGGCGACAAGTTAGATTGTGAGAACTTTCGAGCGATCACCATTCTAAATGCGGCCTACAAAGTATTATCCCAGATCATCTTCCGTCGTCTGTCACCTGTAGTAAATGAGTTCGTGGGAACCAGATCTTTACTGTACTGTAATCCTCCAAAAATGTCGTAAATACTAGGTCCCAACGCATCACCTTTTCATCGATTTCAAGGCGGCATACGATAGTATCGACCGCGTAGAGCCATGGAAAATCATGGACGAGAACAGCTTTCTCGGGAAGCTCACGAGACTGATAAGAGCGACGATGGAAGGTGTGCAAAATTGCCTATTGTTCAATATTACGCTAGAAGGTGTACGATTTTTACGAGATCCAGTCAATTTGTTTGCTTCGCGGATGATATGGACATCGTCGGCCGAACATTTGAAAAGGTGGCAGACCTGTACACCCGCCTGAAACGCGAGGCAGCAAAAGTTGGTCTGGTGGTGAATGCAGCCAAGACAAAGTACATGCTAGCTGGTGGGGCCGAGCGCGACAGGGCTCGCCTAGGTAGCAGTGTTACGATAGACGGGGATATGTTCGAGGTGGTCGACGAGTTCGTCTACCTTGGATCCTTGCTGACGGCTGACAATAACGTTAGCCGTGAAATACGGAGGCGCATCATCAGTGGAAGTCGGGCCTACTATGGCCTCCACAAGAACCTGCGGTCAAAAAAGATTCACACTAGCGCCAAATGTATCATATTCAAAACACTAATAAGACCGGTAGTCCTGTACGGGCATGAAACGTGGACGATGCTCGAGGAGGACTTGCCAGCACTTGGAGTCTTTGAACGTCGGGTGCTTAGTACGATCTTTGGCGGTGTGCAGGAAAACGGTGTGTGGCGGCGAAGGATGAACCACGAGCTCGCCCAACTCTACGGCGAACCCAGTATCCTGAAGGTGGCCAAAGCTGGAAGGATACGATGGGCAGGGCATGTTGGTACAAGAAGGCGTGGAGCGCAGCGGGCTAGGTGGGCGGATCAAGTGCGTATCGATTTGGCGAGCGTGGGGCAGAACCGAGAATGGAGAGATGCAGCCACGAACCGAGTATTTTGGCGTGAAATTGTTGATTCAGTGTTATTTGTTAATATTTTAACTAAATAAATGACAATATCCAGCTTTAGAGAGTTGCTGTTACTGGAAGAGAGAAATGAATGCCCTCTCTAGTACCTCGGTGTATGATCAGGGTGAGCAAAATTGGTTGAATCAAGTGTCATCAACCACATCTAAAAGTGTGCAAGGTTTGAAGGAAATGATAATTAATAAAGAACAGACATAAGTTCCTCATTCACCGCCTAATTAAGCGTCATGCTAGAGATCATCGTACAAATTGCTTATAAATCTTGAACTTGAATCCGTTACCACCAACGTTGTCCTACGGAGACACATGTTCATGTTGGTGCCGCTTTCGAAGTCGTCTCTGCCGTTTTTCCCACGCCTCTTCTAGATCTGCGGTACACACATTTCGACTGTCTATTTTTACATCCACCTGATGAAGGGGCCATTGCTCTCTCACCGACTAGGATTGATGTGTTACAGAGTAGTGCGTTGGGCAATTACAACCGAACTACGATTAGTTTGGATGAGTCACAGTTGAATCTAGTGATGGTCCCTAACTAGGTTATTTCCCCCTTGCTGCGGTACGTCATCTCGATGTCAAAACAAGACAATTAATCATCACCTCACAAAGTTCCACGCACTGATAAGATGTCACAATATAGTCACAGATAAACAGACGTAACACTGAAGAAATTTCCAACGGCCACGCTTTAAGCATTAATTTCAATTTTTTTATGTTCCACTAGTGGTCCCGGCAAACTTCGTCTTGCCATCAAGTAGGCTCTTGAAAACGCTAAGGTTCATCCCATACAAACTGACAGTTCCGTTCACTCTCGTTTTTCCGACTTTTCCGGTGAATATCCGTAGATTTTTATACCGTTTTGATTCATATTACGGACAGCTTCATATTCCGGACACGCTACTTTGTATGGGAAACATTTCACAAGAAATGTTTCAATTTTTGCCATTCAAAAGTTCTCACTTTCGAGGATCGTTTTAATAAGCTTTTCCCATAAATATCTATGCGAATTTATAATGCCTAACTACCTTAGACGTCTCTTGAGTGATTTGAGGATTTCAATTGATGATTTGATTGTTCTATTAATGATTATCATGAGCTGTCCGGAATTTGAATCAAAGTGTCCGGAATATGAGGCAAAATTCCTCACTCGTCCGGAATAAGAATCATCAAAAGGCCACACATTTTGATTAATTTAAAATTATTCAAGTTGCGGAAGCGTATTCTTTACCCACCATTCGAAAGTTAAGGGTTTCCGACGCTCGATATGGCTAAGGAATCATACAAAATGTTTTATTTTGTATGGTCTATATTGGGTTATACTTCACTGAGGCCTTAAGTGTCCGTAATATGAATCAAAACGGTACACACAATCACGTCGGAACACGTGACAAACAAAACGTAGAAAAAATCATCCAGTTCTGCTGACCCGTTCGTAAGTCATTTCGTGACATACAAACACCATTCCATTTTTATTTATATAGATAGATAGATAGATAATTCACGTGCCTCTGGTTGTTTCACAGTAGACCACGCGGCACTAAATTATACTGTTTCGTCTCACATTCGAAACATAATTCATACTCCGAACAGTGGCGATTTCAATGGAAAGAATTGATATTTCCACAACTTTTAAATGCAGAGGAGTTTAATCATAGAAAAATATTTTTCCTATAATTCTTGGTGGTCATGTTGCACAAAATAACGTTTTGTTTCCTTTTTTTCAAGAAAACTACTCAGATTTCTACACAGGATGTGCAATTATTGAATATCCTGTGAAGAAATCTGAGTGGTTTCCTTGAAAAAATTGAGACAAAACGGCATTTTGTGCAACTTGGCCACCAGATGATTATTGTGTGAAATGGTCGATGGATTTAAAGAAAATCCTCCCACGTGTTACGTCCGTTTGTCAGTGCCATAATTGTCGGGTAATTAAGATTTGCAAGGCGCAAGGTTGCTTCCTACCGGAGATATCTTGATTCGGGGCTCAAACGGTTTTTGCTTTCTCGATGGATCCTCTCACCTTTTTTCTTGCAGGTGAGCAGTTGCCCCAGGTGATTAAAACGTGCGCGTCTTGACAACAATAAAGGAGATCGCAGAACGGTTGCTTTGTATTTTGTCTTTTCTTTATCTCACATGTTTTGAGAGCTGTTTTTTTTTTCTTTATGATCGTAAAATAATTTCGCTAGATGTTGGACGATTTGTGCTTTCTGTTTAGAGGAATTGATGCAGTCCCAATTTAGATAAGACAGTAAATTGCTGCTCTACGTGATGAATCAGTAACAGGGAAAAATACACGGGCAATTCGGTAATTAAGCAATTATTTTGATGATGTTGTTTGATTTATTGGGGATCAAGAACTCGATCAAGATATGCAGTAAGTGATAAGGGTGGTAAACAGTACATATTTGCTAAATGGTTTGTTTGCTTTCTGATAAAACTAGGCTTGTGCAAATTTTTCGCTCTAGAGCAAAACGACCTTGCGCCTTCTTTCTGAGAAGTATAATTATTCAGTATGCCTAGTACTCTCGTATTGTGTATAGTATTTATGTTATCTAATGCAATAATCTAGGTGTCTTCGGTGGACCTGTTGGCGGAAGAAATAACATCCAAAATGAGTAATCAGTTCGATGCTTAAGACTTATTTGCCGAACAATCGAAGCAGCCTCTAGCCCAGGCTCTTTGATTGGAGTGAGGAAACAAAGGGTGCCGCCTATCGTGGTCAGTTGTTCCGAATATGAAGGATTTAGGCAGTAGATCTTAAACTCCATAGGAGGAATCAAAGTTTCCTCCTTAAACGCAAAAAGGAGACTGTTGCGTTTTTCTTAAAATTCGCAAACTTCTTCTCAAAAACCTTGAAGAGAAAAAGCACACATTTTTTACTTATGATGAAAAAACTGATTAATTGTTTATACTCGTCTTTAAGGGTCTCTCAAAAGGACTATAAAGCCCCAAGCACAATGTGAACGGCAACGCGGTACAACGGCAAAACGGCAAGCCCATCTTGAGCTACACTCTACTTGTCAAGTCAATGTTGAAAAGGATTTAGCCAACATGGGATTGATAAGTAAAGTGTAGATCAAGATGGGCATGCCGTTTTGCCGTTGTACCGCGTTGCCGTTCACATTGTGCTTGGGGCCTAAGTCACCTGAAGAGATCAAAAATGGAATTAATTATTTGCTTGGAATTTCCCCAATCCAAGTAATCATTATGAAATAGAGAACCTAATCTGGCAGTCATCGGAAAAGGCTTTCTCAAGAATATTCTTCAGTTTACTTTGACAAAAGTGATCTAAATAATATTGAAGCTTTAGAAAAAGCAAGACTTTTGTTCGATGTTCGTGTGAGATGGAAACATTTCCAGAATCCTGGAGGAAATTTCCAAAACCTCACTCAGTGCCGTCGGTGCCAAAAGTGGGGTCATGGTACAAAATATTGCCGCATGGATACTAAATGCATTCTTTGCGGAGGTTCTTCTCACACCAAGGACGTCTGTCCAGGGAATGATGATACCACAAAATTCGTATGCTCAAATAGCAGGCTCTATTTCGGTGATGGGTAGGATGATAAAAAATGTACGAATTTTTAGATCGTACATCAAACAAGAATAAAGCATTTGTAGGTCATAAAAAATCAATTGTTCCGGTTTTTTTTTCAAATCTACACATGTTGCTTAAGTCCCCAAAAAGATTCCTAATATGCGTGTAATAGCCCAAAGTTTTAGTCAAAAATAAAATCATTTAGATTTTCGAGCTACGAAAAAATACACAAATTTCCAAAGGGTACCCTGTCTAGAGGCGGAGTTGGGTATTAGAGGGTTAAGTTTATAAAAAATCTCTTTTTTTATCAAACAAACAGGTGACTTTGTTTCGTTTGTGGAAATTCTAAATTGTTGCGGCTCATAAATTACTCGATGAAGTTAAAAAAAAACCTTTCTCGACTAGCAACAAAATATATGTTCTATCTCAACAGCTTAACCGCAGACAAATAGACGTATCAGCTTGAACAAATTGCATAATATTTATCACCCACAAGTGAACTAGCGACATCTGTTGATCATGATGCGCGAAAAAAGGTTCTGGCAACACTGACAAAAATTGTTGTTTTTTTTTATTCATATTACGGCGGGCACCTTAAGCCTCATTGAAGGGCTTTAGGACATTTGGTCGAATGGACGTTTGGTCGAATGGCTTGAGAACATTTCGTCGAAAGATTTTTTGTAATTGTTGATCGAAAAATCGTTTGGTTCAACAGATATTGAACCGACTAGAATTTTTGCGCAATGGATGATCTTAACTTTTTTTTGGGTCAAGGGGTAGGTGGACAGCCTACTGATCTTAAGCTACATCGTGAGTTGCTTTTGAGCAACTCTCAGCAACTCGACTCGCTCGTCGTTATGTGCACATAGCAAGTTGGGTTGTTCCAAGGTTTTTATAAGGGAGGTAATTCAATGTGTCAATTAGTAAAATCCATAATATTGGAAAAGGATTTGACAGCTGGCGAGTTTGTGTTGCTTCAATAGGTCAGCAAGCCTTGAGATCCTAGCAACCGTTTCCCCTCACAGTTTTATGTTTTGTAAACGCTCGTGAATGTCATTCAAAGAACGAATGTGACAATTTATGGTTTTGATCGTTGGAAATAATTACTTAGAACCCATAAAGGGACAACATAGTATCATTAGAATCTCGTTGAATGAAGACATATGTGAATCAAACTAAACTTAACCGTAAGAAAACAAGTAAGAATTTTTCACGAAATTTCTTAATGAGTGATGGATGTAAGCTTCTGATTTAAACGCCATAGCAGTATTCAGCTATATAACCGGTCATGTATAACAAAAACAACTTTCGAAATTTATGGATTTGCAGTGCCCTGCACTGCACTTCCTATCACTCAAGAAACATGCCATTGTTAAATAGAACAACCAATTGAATCTGCATCTTTTTATTTTATTTTTCCACAGCCACAATATGATATAGCTCATTTTATGATTTTAAAGTTTCTTCGTTTCACTTACTTCCCTTATCCAATTTGATTTTATACGTAGTGTAGAACATTCTTCAACTGTAAACCATAAATTTTGGTTTCCCACTTTAACCTCGTCCTTAACTGAAGTTATATTTTCCGATATGAAATAGTTTGTACGTCATTTCCCAGGAACCCATTCCCCAGAATGATATTCCCCAGAAAAATAAAAAAACAATAAGAGATTTTTTTTGTTTTAACGCAACACTTCCTATTTGTTGCAGTCTTTTATTTATTCTTATCCTTAGAGATGATGGATGTTGTTCAAGTTTTCACAGCAGTAGTTTACTGCAAAAGGAAATAATCAAAGAAGACGGAAATTGTCTAGTGTATTTATGTTTCATTATTCTTCATTATTACGAAGATAATAAACCTAGGAAGAACAATCAATGATCAAAATAAGGGAGAATATGCTATGAAAGCAAAAATAACAAATTCTATAAATTTATATTGTGAATATGAAGAATATTGCACTTAAACAAATCACCTTCTGAAAAAAAAAAACAATAAGAACGAACATTCAATATTAAAAGAAGGAAGAATAACAATGAATACAAAACAAATAATTTTTCGAATAGCTTGGATCAAGCTTGATTATAAGAAAATAGTATGACATTTGTAACAGCAGCTTATCCTAAACAGTTTTGCCACTTTTCCCTGAATTCCGGTTCCCCGAATGGATTGTATCGAGAGAGCCCTAGCAAGCGTCAGCTTTTTCAACCTCTCCCTTTAAAGCAAAAGTGTTATTTTTCTCGTGTCTCCAGAGTGCTTAATTGATTTCGTTTAGTGTAGCTGAAACTGAATTGTGGCTGTTCAGTCAAGGATCAATTGGTGAGCTCGTTTCATGTTTTTATTTCGAGTCGGTACCATATCTATGACTGCACAGTTATGACAAACAAACTATGAATGGTTCGTTACTGTAAGTGTCGGCAGGAAGTCTTAATCATACATTATTTATGTTTACACATTCTTTTTATACTATTTTATTTTACATCATTTTATTTATTCATTACACCTCTTTCATTTTACCTTTTTTTTGTAATTAAAAAAAATGAATGATTTGACGCTATAAGTGTAGACTTGCAACAGGTTCACTTTATTCAACAAACTTTAAATGGTTAGAGTGGTGAACCATGTGCTGGCATAAGATTGCTCTGTGATAGTCCAGCCAATCGAGTTTTTTTTTATTTACATAGGAGTAAAATATTATAACACGTGCTTTCATCCTGACAGCTGTAGAAAAGTTGCGTTTAGCTATTTGTTCAACAAACTTTGAATGGGTCGTCACTTCTAGTGTCGACATTATTTTCTTCTACTTGGAAATTTTTCATATCAATTGAAAATATCATATTTATAAGCATAGTTATATCTCACAAAAAATTGTTTATAATGGTCTAATCCAAGGTATTTTAAAGGGAGGTAGTTCAATGTGTCGAATAGGGCATTCCGCCATATTGGAAAATAATCAGACAGCTAGCTGGTTTGTTATGCTTCATCAGGTCAACAAGCCTTGAGATCCAAGCAACATGTATCTACTTATTTACAAAAAAACCAAAACTTTGATTAGTTGAATCAAGCTTTTGATGTTAAACTAAATTTTCAGGCTAGCAATGTTGTATGCTGTACCAATATGAACTAGCTGTTGTAATACCAGGAAGAAACCTATACAGAGGGCCGAGAGGTAACGGTCGCGACTTTCTGTAACTTGACCACCCAATTTACCAAATTATCTCGATAATGTTGCCTAACACAGAACTCCTTGATAATAACGAATATAATGTTCGAAGTATATAGATATGTATATCCAACTTTTTCTTCCCAGGTGACATCGTCACAGCTTCGCTCTAAAGCCATTACGTAAACTTTTCATTTTCGCGAGATACATTCCACCTCCGTCTGATCTGTAGCACAGTAAGGTAACCCCCGATCACTTCGGCACACTACTGCCCTTATTTAAACCAAGCTCCCGTGTGTGGTATGTTGTCTTCTGATAAGAGTGCGTCCTACGTCCATCACTTTCCCGCACACAATTAGCCCCGCCACGTCACCACGCGGCTCGACGACTGCTCTTTTGTCTGTTGATTTATCCACGAGCAAAACGTGATCGGACGCTATCCGAAGAACGAACCGCTCAAACACACATGGTCGTGACGACGGTCACGAGAGTGCGTTCACTCACCTTATCTCGATGCGAGGGATCCGCAGATCCATTTCGGGGCTTTCGAGGGGCGATTCGGGGCCTTTTTGCGCGTCCGATTAACTAATCGATGATTCGGCTACCTTCCGGACTGCGGTGACTCCCACGCGATCCTTAACGATCGACCGAACACGTTCGACTAAGCGAACTTTTTCGATCCTTGTATGTTGCTACCGATGATGGGTTCTTTTTTTGCGGTTCGGCAGCTAAGTATTCGGAAGTAATGACGAGCGATTGTTTTGCTTGAATGTACCGTAGATGATCGAATTCCGGTTAATGCATGGAAACGGAACGACATTTCACATTCGGTCCTCTTTGACTGTAGGGCCGTATCGTGATGATCAGCGAAATTTTCGGTTCAACCTAATTTGAACCCATCTAAAGTACCAACCTCCAACCGTTACAGCGAACTATGACATCTTTCGCGACAGACTTTTTGGATCACTGTCAAGTTCAAAGATGGCGAAAGAGCATCATGCTTCCACTATTTCCACCAGCTGAGTGAACGCGATCATCAAACGCTTGCCAAACCGTTCTAAATAGAGAACATTCACGACCAGAAAAAAGGTGAAAAATCCGGGTCAGTGACGTCGGTATTTGTGAATGAAACGAAACAAGAGTTTCGGTGAGCAAAACACACTTTCGCAGATCATTATCCGTGGTGATACGGTATAAATTCGTGCGATCGTGAACTTGACAGACCTGTTTATAAGATGCGGTGAAGGACACGTTGAGAAACATTGCCATTCGAATCCAATAAGGAAAAGCCGTATAGGGTTGTGCTTATCGATGACGTAGGACCATAATTAATATAATTTATATGATTTGCCTAAATATAACATGTTAAATTTAGAAGTTTATGGTAATGGGAAGTTCCGTGAGAACGAGTTTCGCTTTTGTGGCTTCTAAAACAAATTAATCGTTGAATGTAATTATGGGCTTGAGATTCTCACAAAATTTAATCGAATATTGTCAAACGTTACTATTTCTTCTTATCAACTTAGTTTTTAAGCAATTCCGCAGAGCTTACTGAAAATTTTCTATACCATAAATGCCAATATTGCACTCTTATTAGCGTGTGACAAATAACAAGATATGTCATGGCCACGGAAATCAAGAAAATTTCCAACACGAAAATAACCCCGCGGTCTAGGGAGATACCAAGTGATGTACTTGATGTGTAAAATTCAGAATCTGATCAGAATCGAAAAGTAATTGTCCAAGCATCATCTCTAGCATGCCCCCAAAAATATAGTTTTGAAATTATATTTCTACACTGCATCCTCAATTTGCGAGCTAGATCGGAGGTTCTAAAGTTTAAAAAGTTTGTGCAACGAGAAAGCTTAGTTCATCTACTTCGTTTTAAACGGACTATTGTATTGATTTGTACCGATGTTCTCCATCCTTCAAGGACTTAATAGTGTAGGGGAAGGGGTTGTAAAATGAGCAGGCTTGTGTTTTACGGTAATTGTGTTACAAATCAATACAAAACATAACACCATCCTGAACCATCAGTCTAAGGAACTATAAGTTGTCCAACTTTAGGACAATCTAGAACTGTCAAAATCTGGAAAAGTTAACAAAAATCAAGTACGTCTTTCCGTCATATGATTTGATGTAAATTTTAAGGCTTTTATGAGTGAAACCATCAAAAATCGATTGATCTGCGTTGCGCATGTGATGATAAAATTATATTTTCTTCACAATATTTCAACTTGTTATATGACATAAACATCCTTCCTCAATTCTGAGCAATTTTTTGAGCATAGGCTATTCTTTCGAGTTATACTGGTTTCGTCATTGGTGGCAATAATTCAGCTTATATGTTAATAGGGAATTTTTCCTTCTTTAAATCATCGGCAGTTCTTTGTAGTTATACTAATATAAAAGTTGGTGGCATAGCACTTGCTTAAATTTTCATAAGAGTTTTTTCCTTCTTTTGATCATAGGCTGTTCTTTCTGTTTCTCCTCCAATATTAAGATTCTAACGTTTGAACTGAGCTCTGCACCATTGCTTGCGTGTAGCAGTAAACCGATTGACTCGGTGAACAATTACGTGGAAAAAGCTCACAGTTTCTCCTTTGTGAAAAGAAGAAGCCAAAATTTGCGGTTAGTATTTGCGGTAGAATTATGAAATAATTTACTTAATACGATTCGAGGTATCGAAGCAATCCAGTCCTGCAGCAGGACTAATAATTCGTGAACCGTTTTAGTTACTGTCAAAAGCTGACTACAAACACAATGCAAAAACTCCTGCTGGCAGCTATTACCACTAGCAGAGAAGTGAATATTTGCTTACATTAAGGATGTTCTTTTTTCAGCACTGACTGTTTGTTGAACTGACATTAAAGAGCCAATTATGTGTATATCAATGATGAATAACCTTCTCTAAAAATAAGCTGAATAAGTTCTTTGAAATTCAGCTTCGAAGCTCACTTCAATAATATGCTAACTGTAATTCACTATTATTTCCTATTTCGGCCAAACGGCATTCGGCTAAATGGCATTCGGCCAAATGGCATTCGGCCAAATGACCCTTTCGGCCAAATGGCCTTTCAGCCAAATGACCCGGAACCATTTTAGGCATTCAAAACAAATTTGGATCGCGGAATGACGTCTGATTGTTTATTGTTTTCTTAGTAACGGAGTAATTTTCAATCTAGTATCCATTAAAATTTTGTTCTTTGTCTCGATCTCTCCCTATCTGGTCCCTTCGATATCGAGATGTGGAGAGGCGACTGTATATCGTTCGCATGAAAAAATATGTTGACTCCTTTAGGAAAGTCTTGAAAAATGTTGTCCTCAATGAACTACTACTATTCGAACACTAGCGGAACGACCTAGCACCTCGAAATCACGAGATAATATTCATTTTAGGTGATGCTAAACTTATTAGGGTGCTTCAATATTCAGTATGAGTGTTGCAATACGCGATTCCATATTTATGATGGGTAGTGTATGTTCTCTGCTTCTCATCGCTCATCAGATTCTAGATAAGATCGTGAGTGACCTGCTTAAACATGAGCTCATTTTAATGAAAACAATGGGCCATGCAAGCTCTTCAAAATTTTTGAAGGAATAACTATGGGAAGTAGTTCATTCAGTCAATCATAGTGTTTACCCATGTTCCCTTAAGGGTATTGTTCTGATCCAGAGAAAAAATTAGAAGGGGTTGTGTACAAGACACGACCGCATGACGTTAATTACGCCAAGTGATTTTCTGCATTTGAATTTTTGGTCGATTGTCATAGTTGCAGCCTTCCTTTAGTTCAAACTCTAACATAATTTCGTGACGGTCGCAACATTTTAGATTTTCAATTGACACCCAGTATATTGCTGTAAAGGGTCGTCCATAAATGACGTAGCATTTTAGGAGGGAGGGGGGGGGGTTTCACGAATTTGTGACAATGTGTGACGAGGGAGAGGTAGGGATCCCAACTTGTGGACGTAGCATTTTGAATAAATTCGGTAAAAAGAGTAGCGCCGAAAAAAACTAAACAGTTTTTTATCAAACTTCTTTAGCTGAACTATTAAACTTAAGTTATAAAATGATGATTCAGCTTTCAATCATTAATATGATTAGATTAAAAAAAAAGTTTGAAAAATATTTAATTTTCCTGACAAACAGATTTTTTGAAGCTTTAAATAGTTATGTGAATATTATATTGCTGTGTGCATTTGAAATGCAAATATCAAATGCGGGAACACCAAACGCGGTAAGTAGATTTTTCTTGCTAGGGCGGCGGTGATTTGTTTAATCGTTGCTAGGTGTCCTTTGATTGTTTTGTGTTACCGCATTTGGAGGACGTTTAGTCTAGATTTGCATCCCAAATGCAAACAGCAATATTGTATTCCTGTCCAAACTATTTTATTTACAAATGAACAAATTGAATGCTTAATTTTAACTAATCAATGATTTATCGACTTGGGAAGTATTTTTTATTTAATTTGTTAACAAGACATATAATCAACCGTTTTAGTTTAATTTATATTTTCTGTTGGAGATTTATTTCCGCAAATATATTATATTCTTAATATGCTCATTCAGACGAATATTAACGTTATTTTAGTAAAACAAGAAATTTATTAGGTGCGTTCAATGTTACAGTAGATCTCCACATAGTCAACTCAACGATTTGTTTTGATACATCAATGCCTTTGATGAAACAGCCTGGATAATAATGAGGACAACAAATTCGAGTGTAGTCCTTAATTTGTTAATTGTCCTATAATTGGGTTGTCTATAGATATATTATATATTATAAATCACTAGGTAATTTTGCGAAAAAGCATTTTAATTATTTCATTGTTACATTATGAGTTGCGTAAGAATATTTCAGTATTGGTGACCGTGATGAAGTTAAGTTGAAACATTAATGAAGTTGGATGTATAAAAATCGTTGATTTTTGAAACATTCCAAATATAACAATTTTTATTTTTTCTCCATCTGCTGAATGGATTTCAATTTAGAGAATAATGACGGAGATCCATTCCAAATTAAATTATTTTGTTGATCATATTCACTAAAATCTGTTGCTTTACCACGAATAATTTGAAAAAAAAATCCTCTTATAAAACACAATTTCTGTTTAATATATTATTAATTATTTGAAATTAAATTTAACCTAAATATAACAAAATTAAATATGAACTGGAAACCAACATTATGTTAGTTCAACAGAAAATAAGTTTTTTTTAACTTGTTTTTAATTGTGAATCGTGGTTTACGGCTAACCAGCCGAGTGGAAATTTAACAACTACCGGAAAGCTAAACATTACATATACTTTGCAATTGGAATAAATGGACAAATTGATGTGTAGTTTTGCGAAAAAGTTACACGTCTTCTCTGTGAGAATCGAACTCACCACTCCCTCATCTCTAGTTAGGGCGCGTTACCCCTAGTTGCTGGCTAGTGTTGTCTGCTATTTCATTACCTAAAAAATAATGCGCTCTCGGGCTAGGCATTAGATATAAATAGAAAGCATTGTGTTTGGATGGGCATCTAATTTTTCCGAAAGAGATGCACTATGCGAAAAAGGACCACGTGATTATTGAGCTGAAATCGAATTCAGGTTAACTTCTGCGTTCATGAGTCCTCTCATGGCGTAGGGGTAACGCGCCCTAACTAGAGATCAGAGAGTCGTGAGTTCGATTCTCACTGAGAAGACGTGTAACTTTTTGCAAAACTTCACATCAATTTGTCGATTTAATCCAATTGCAAAGTATATGTAATGTTAAGCTTTTCTGTAGTTGTTAAATTTGTTTAAACTGTTTTTCAAATGTTTTTGAGCGCTACAGTATATCAAACTGTCATTCGTCAGATTATCCTGATGTTTCAGTCAATAATTAATTATCAATTAATATAGAACTATGTTTTTTATTTCTGGTTTTAAATGTTTCATTTTAGCTCCTTTGCTGAAGAAAGCAAATAAAACTTTTAAGGGGGGGGGGTGTTTGCTACGTATTTTCCAATGGGGGGTATCAGCATTTGTGACTAAATGCTACGAGGGGGAGGGGGTGTAAAAAATCAGTGAAAAAATGCTACGTCATTTATGGACGGTCCCTAAGACGTAGTTACCGTCAAAAAAAAAATTTGCTGCACCTCTTATGCAAAGAGCTGGGCTCATACGCCAGGTTATGATTTCTAACAGATCCAATCAGTTTATTTGTTTTGCAAATGATGTGGACAGTATACATTGTTGATAGCACAAAATTTAAGAATGTCGGGCATCAAGTCTGTAAAGATAATGTTTGTTACAAATCCGATTGGTATGAAGAAATATAGATAGCAATGAACTGAATCAATCGAACGGATTCATAAAGATTTAGCATGTAGCAATGCGTCATTGAATCAAGTACAGTGGGATTCCGTTTTTGGCAACAAAGTCGAAATTTTCAGTTGCCAAAAACGGAACCGTGCCAAAATTGGAACCCATATTTTAAATTTTATTTTTCAACTATGGGTTTTGAAAACATCATTAGAATGTTATTACATCATCCTTATGGAAGTTTCCGTAGGGTTGCTATGAATCTATAGCCCCGTAATATTTGTTGTGGCAAACGTTCTACATACTTTTTACGCCCCAACGTCTTCAATGATTTTTCAGAAGCTTTATATACAATATTTGAATGAATGGGCCATGCAAAACCAATAATCGCAAAAGTGACCTTTATTGAAAAACTGGTCATTTTCTTATAACTGTGTAAGAATACGAAAAAAATAAAATGTTTTACTGTTTTCTTACAAAGACGTATTTACAAAACGCGCTAGGTATTGCAAAACGGTATGAGCTTTTGTTTAATTTAATGAATATTAAAAACCAATTAACTTTTAGGCTGTAGTGTAAAATTTGACAAAATTAGGTATGTTTTGAATTGCTCCTTGTAATTTACATCTCATGATCCATAAATTCGAAATGATTTTAATTGAGCTTATGAAATTTAATCTACCTTATGAAATAGACAGAAATTTACAGGATCCTGGTATGAAACCTCAAAAACCTGATAGAAATCTACAGGTTATAGTAAGGAATCTTCAGGAAAAGGCTAGGGCTCTGAAGCATCTTGCTAGGAATCCGTAGGATCTCGTGTAGAATTCTCTGTATCTCGCTAAGGGTTTTGCTAGAAATAATCGTTTTGGAATTCCGCTGCAATATTGCTGAAAATGCTCAAGTACTTTTAGGCTACCAATAGCACTCCTCAAATTTTTCTGGAAACCCTTTCGAAATCTCCTGCCATAAATACTCAAAATACCTCTAGAAATCCACATTATCCCTCTAGGAATTTACAGAACACCCTGGAAATCTTAAGAGTTTATTAGGAATCACCAGGTTTTGGACATAATCCCTTATAACCAAATATACATTCTCAGGATCCCGCAAAAAACTCTCAGTATCCGCTAGGGATGTGCAGACATCCCTAAGAATCCGTTGAAATGTTTGCGAATTCCTTTAAGAACCAAGAATTCCCTGAGGATTTTTAAAGGTACAGTTAGGAATCCTTGATTTAAAATCTTGTACAGAATTCTGGATCGTCTCTTAACAAATCTCACATCATTCAGAATCTCTAACAGAAAGGGAACGTAGCTCTAAATAGTTGAAGCAGAAAGATCAATATACACACAGTAAAAAAATCGCACACTGCAATGATATTATTGTAGTTTGGAATATGTTCGCATTTATCAGGGTGCAGGTGAAATTCTTAGAAAATAATATATAGTATAGTAAAATATGCACAATTTTTATGGATAATATGTTGTCAGTTCTGCCATTCACTAGAATAACGCAATTTATTTAATGAAATCCCTGAAAAATTATGATTCACGACATTCTGCTATATTTGTATCTATTACTGCAGTGTGTTTTTACATACGCAATGTATGTAATTAATAATAATAAGAACAGTGAGCTGAAAAGGTGAGACGAAATTTATGATTGTAACTCGGTGTGATACTTTCTGTTGCTCTTATGTTGGTGCTTATGCTTATGTTCAAACAAGCTGTTCCAAAGAGAAAAAGTATTTTTTTAGGTTTATCACCTATTGACAGACTCAAGTGGGCTGGTCACTCAGTATGAATGCCTAAGAAAAGAGATTGGTTTCTAGTTGAGATACTGGTACTAATGTCCTCATAAAACGCTGCGAACGCATGGCCAATGACCATCTTGAAGTAAATAAGCGCTTAATGGAGCCCTTAGTAGTTGGTGAGATTTGGGAGAATATCGACGAAAATGGAGCTCTTGAATGTAATCGATGTGTATTTGACTTGCTATTCATATGAATAAAGCAACAGATTCAATAATATTTACAAAAAAATAAAAATTTTAATGGTGTTCAAAAATGTTGCCAAAAACGGATCCATTTTGTTGCCAAAATCGGGGGGTGCCAAAAATGGAGCATGCCAAAAACGGAATCCCACTATACTGTGGCGTAAAATTGTGAATTCGATATCATCTGAATCAATGTCCAGACCAGGGTAGGGAAAAATTCTGAAATTCACTCTACAGTAGCCAAGCAAAGCCAATCACAGTCAGCGAATCCAGTGAAACTCACGCCCATCGCTGCTGTAGGCAAAAAGCCTTGAAAATTGCAAAACACCCGTTGCTAAGGGCAACTCAAAATTACTGTAGAAAAATGTTCTACTTCCCGCTGCATTTCCCGCATTTAGAGCCTGTAATGACACTAACGATTTAGAAAATTCATGCACCCAACATACCCAGACAACCAGAAATCGCATGAAAGTTCATGTTACAACTCGTTTATTCATACTAATTACATCAAACTCGCAAAACACCGTTGATAAACTCGTCAGATTGATGAGCTTCCTCGCATAAAATACTTCTTTTCTGAGTTCATTTGTACATTTTGTTTCGTCCCGTACACTCGTACAAAGTAAGTCTAATCAATCCGTAGCAGCTGTCAAATCGACATTTGTTATCATAAGTTAAGTCGCATAAGATCACAGGTTAGTTCGGTGGAATATTTATACACTCGCATTGTATGTTATTATTCATCACATAATATATGTACGCATATCGCCTCCACTTTTGTACGTAGAAGGCCTTTTCGCGACATCTTATAAGTGTAATGTTGCACATACAAAGTTCCAGATGATTTCGTTATACGTTCATTTTGGTTGTCTGGGTAGGCTGCTTGATGAGATTCAACGTTTTTGAACTACTGTAGTCAGAGAGCCACGTGACTTTCTCGAAATTCAAGCCTACTACTATTACCATTCCCAGCACTACTGGTCCAAACCCAACAGGATGTGACTTCGTTAGAAATGATTCATCAGCCAACTCAGACGTACTTCTTGTTCGTGTTTTCCATAAATGTGTCATTCAAATCTGTGCTTGATTGATGGTCTAAATAGCTGATTTTATCGCCGTGCATCGCTATTACATGCGCCATCGACAGAACCAATTTACCGCCGAACAAACACACCCAAGTCACGAGCCTCGTCAAGTGCCAACTTATCGTTTGGTGGAGACGTAAATATTGAAGGATTAGTACTAAATCCAACAAGCTTATCATCGGGCAATCTTTCCCCGATAAGGAAGGTCGCTATAATTGATAATGCACCGTTATATCTGTGACGCCGATGGCCATCGACTGCATCATATTTGCTTTACTTTCGACTGATTTGCGCGAAGGTACACATGTTCGAGGGTTTCCCCGCCTCGCGGCTTCAGCCATTCGGTGGCACTTCTTCGCCGGTTGCAAAATGGATTAGGGACACCTATCAACGAGCGGTAGCGATTTCATCACTCCGACAACAATGCTTTCGAACTTGAAAATAGCTTCCAAACACGGCTACTGATTAGGGCTCTAATGATCGTGGGTGAATCTTCGAATCCAATGCACTGGTAGAGCAGTGGTGCTCAAGGTGCAGCATATTGCGGGCCAAAGTAAAAATCAAAGCCTGAATTTCTCTCAGATTTCCCTCTAGAATATTCCTCTTGAGTTTATACAAAAATTCATCCATAAGTTGCTCTAGGGATTTTTTCAAAAATAACTCCAGTAAATCCACCAGGGATTTCTTTTAAAATTCCACTAAGGGTTCTTCTTGTAATTTGTTTATAAATAGGAATTCCTTTCGAAATGATGTGATATATTCCTACACAGGCTAGTTTTTTTCTACATAGGCTACTCCAATAAATCCTAGTTAAATTCCGTCATAAATACCACTACGAATTCCCAAAGAGACGTCTTGGAAAATTTGATTAGAAATATATCCAGGTGTTCCTCCAAGATTACTCCGGGGGGAGATAAAGGGACTAATTCACATTGATATCACTAGGATTCCTCACTTCAGGACTTCCTCAAAGAATTTGTTCCTTTGGAAAGATGACACTTTGGTTTTAAAGGGAACAAAGTGGTTGCCTTTAGATTTATTTTTTCTGAGATTCCTTCTTAACTTCATTCTTCTTTGGTCAAAACTTTAGAAAAAATATTCCTGGCTTATTTATCCGGATTTCCTTCGAAACAATGTTTCTGTCTTTCAGGCCCTTGTCAAAATAAAATGAATGTGTAAGAAATTTGTTTAACGAATTTTAAACCCTTTACTACTTCCTCAATCACTGGCACAGACGTCCCAGACAATCAAAATGTACGTATAACGAAATCACCTGGAGGCTTTGCATGTGCAAAATTTCACTTATGAGATGTCGCGAAAAGGCCTTCTACGTATAAAAGTAGAGGCGATATACGTGCATACCCAGTGAACCACGTATCGTATAAGAATGTACATCCAAAATCACATATTTGTACGTCGAAAATCAGAATCGCACAAGATGCCAAATTAAGCGTTATCAATGTCAATACAAGTTGTATATAAATCCCCAATACGATTCATTAACGACAATCTGTGTTGACAACATGACATGTCGTAACTAGTGCAACATAGAATCGCGTTATGCTATATAAGCTGACATATCGTATATCAATCCAGAAAGCATCGTATGAAATCGCAATAACTTAGCAAAAATTGCCACCCAAACTTTGTATCTGCTGAAGATTGGTATCAAAGAACAACAAAGTATGCGTCGCTGTAATAGAAATATTAGTAGTAGAACGCTAATGGCGCTGTTCTCACAAAACTGAATTAGTTTATTATCACCTTTAACAGTATCTTTTCATTTTTTGTTCGATGCCTTATTGTAGTGGTTGATTTTAAAATTTATTTGACACTTTGAGGACCGGTACTCCAGCTGTCAGCGTGTGGCAAACTAGATGTTGGTAACACGAACAGTAGCGACATTAGCATTCTTAGGTTAATGCTTCTACTGTCGCTGTACATGAAACATGTATTAATATTGGCAAATAATCATTCATCAGATATGTAACCCTTGGTGGTACAGTGGTAAGGTGTTCGTTTCCTGATCTAGAGGTCCCGCGTTCGAGACTTCGCCGGACACTTTTTTTTTATTTCCATCCAAATTTTGTGGCATCGTGTATCTGATCGCAGAAAGTCTGAAAAAGTCGTGCCAAGTACGTATATAGCCTCCACTTTGGTAGGTATATAGCCTTTTCATGCATTCTGTACGATTGAATTGGTTCATTTAGAATGATGTATAACAAAAGTTATACCAACCAAAATGTTGACTGGGTATATTATGTGATGAACAATAGCATACAATGCGAGTGTAAATTTTCTACAGAACTATCCTGTAATCTTTTGTGACTTAACGTATGATAACAAATGTTGATTTGACAGCTGCTACGGATTAATTCGACATACTTTGTGCGAATGTACGGGACAAAACAAAATGTACAATTGAACTCAGAAAAAAAGCGTTCCATACGAGGAAACTCATCAATCTAACGATTTTATCCTAGGTATTTTGCGGATTTGATGCAATTTTTATGAATAAACGAGTTACTACGTGAACTTTTATGCGACTTTTGGTTGTCTGGGGTCCTACATCTTTGTATTCTTAAATAAATGAAGAAATTGTTTATTTATCATTGATTCAAAAGTGCTCCGCAGCCCTCATTTTTGGGATTTACTGCGACAGGGGCATCAGGCGGCATGCTTCCTGTTTTGGTCTCATGACCAATCGGCTACGCAAACGCTCACAATGTGCGTTTTCACCGAAATGCACAAACAGCTGTCTGATAAACATTGACATTGGAAAAAAACCACTTCTTCTTTTTCCCCCACCACCGCACCCGCCTTATCTCCGAACACCGAAAATTGACTAATAATGGTTTTGTCATTATCAATGGGTATCGTTATCAAATTGAAATCACTGAAACATTGGCATATTCGGCTGAACAACAATGGTTGATCATCCGAGAGCACAGCATGAACTTGGAGCGATTCGCATGACAGATTCAAGTCAAGGTGACAGCGTTTTGGTTCGATCATCTTTGACAGGTGGAATTTTTCGTAGCTTTGCAATTGTTCTGTCATACCGGAATGATTTGCGATGACGCACAGTTCAGGAATGTCTTATCTGAATGTTATTTATTTAAATATCGAACTTTCAACGTCAAGAAATTTTTCTTACTGTGCCTTATATCGCGCCATTTTCCTGCTCTTTCCAGAAGCAAATCGGTTAACGGCCAATTCCATTCTTTGAAATCTCGGAAGCCGAGCAGGTGGGTTATCATTGTTACCATATCAATGTCATTACCCTTGTACATCATAAAACCATTAAGCTCTCAAAATGTGGGTCGTAAATCAAAAAAAAATATTTTCCTTTGTCATAAAATTGAATGAATTGAAACTAGTATTACACCTTCAATAAACGAAACAACAAATGAATCTGCACAGTGGCGCTATAAACCTATACAGAGAGGCTAGAAATCCACCAATACGTTGAGTTGCCATGTAGTGTAATGAATATGGGACTGCTGTTTGTTCGATTTCCGGTCTTTTATAGTGTGTGTACCGTGATGAATCAAAACCCGGACGGGACCAATAACCGGACACTCTTGTGAAATTTCATTATTTCAATGCTAAATACCCTTCCGAACGTAAAAATATTGTTGCTAGGACAAATGTTAACTACCATTAACCATTTTAACGTAAAATAGTATCAAGTTAGCCTTGTAAAAAAATGATACAATATAAAACAAAAGTCAGTTTCACTCGGACGCGTTTATTTCGAAAATAACCGGAAACAGAAGGAATTCTGCACAATGTGCCACCGCAATTTGGCGATGAATAACGCGTTTGTTACGTTTTAATTTTATGTAATGCACAATTTGTTGTGATTTATTTGAACCTGCTGCTGGTCAAGTTGAATAGTTTCGCGAAACTAATGAAAATGTATATGATTCTGTGTTAAAAGAAGACTGTCCGGATACTCGTGCGAGTAGTTATGAACCCGGACACCGTGCTTGAGCATCGAATTTAAAAGGTTTCAACAACATTAGTGGCATTAAAATTGTTGGAAAACATGGAAAAATGTTTAAAAGTGATATAATTGTGATATTGAACGTTATTATCTACAAAAAGTGTAGTGAGTTGACAATCATGCAACTCTCAGCAGTCAAAAAATCATGAACGTGTTGGCTCATCTGTTGACTAATTCATATTTCCACAGTTTATTCACACAAAGCCATGATTTCTTCTTTGTATGGTAGAACCATAGTAATCCTTCTTAAGTAAACAACAACAATTGGTTTTCAGGACAGGCTTTATGACTGAGTTAATTCTGACAGTTTGATTGTGATTGAGTGATTTTGCACGAAAAACTCAAGCATAAGATTTTCGAAGCAGATCTCTAATGAGTTTGCTCTCGCGGGAGAGCTCATTGAATAAGAATTGAGTGTGAGTCTGTTAACACAGACTAAGCTGAAAAAAATGATCATTCCTACATGGTTCAATGCTAGAAGCACTATTGTATTCATTAGCAGTTCGTTTGACACATATCTTATTTCATTTTTTTGAATCTATGACAAAAGGTCGAATGACAAAAAAGGTCGAATGGACAACAATTTAGGAAGAACAAATGTTATACTCTTAGGATAAAAAAGCAAGTTATCACAAGCGCTACAGCTAAAATAGTCGCGAAGGAAACGCGCATATTTTCAGAAAGACCATACAGAGGGAGGTTCAATTTCAGCTGGTCAACGATCTTTATCAAAATCAAAAAATTATCAAATTATCAGAAAAGCTCTCAGTAAATGCTAGTGTAGCTGAGAAGCTTGGGACCTAATTCCAGAAAAAGGATGATTATTTTTCCCTGATGCTAATTTAAATCAGTCGAAACCAACAGTCAGATAAAACTCTAATGCATAGCCCTACAACAGCAAAACTCCAAATCAAGGAAAAATCCTTTGTTAGAAATGCAATTGTAATGCTCATAAACACTGTAAAGCATGAAGAACAGCTGATATTTATAAGAAGGCAACATTTCAACATTTTTTTTACTTTATGCCTTGGAGTATCAAAATAATAACAACCGACATTCAGAAAATGAGTCTATTGTTTGGAAAATAATGGCATTAATACAAATAATTGCTTCATACGATAGTTCTGAAGAACAGCCATCATTTAAAAGAAGGGAAAACTTCAGATGAAAAGGGAGGAATTTGTGATTAAAATGATAGCAACTGAGTGTACGATAATCTTTTCAACGGTACAATTTGGACCTTTCGTCCATTCGACCTTTTGTCCCTTCGACCTTTAGTCCTTCGACCTTTTGTCATTCGACCTTCTGTCATTCGACCTTTTGTCCTACAACCCATTTTTTTGTAAAATTAAGCCAATTATTCTCAGTGGTCGTAGCAAACAATCTTTATCGAGCTTTATAACGGAACAGAAATGTATTTCAAACTCATTGGATTTTATCCGTATGACATTATAGTTCTAACCTATCATGAAGCCAAATGAAGATCATCTCAATAATGGGAGCAACATGGGATTTATATCATTGTTCCACTAGAATATAACCGTAGCAACTATTTAGTGAGATCATGCTAAGGGTCGTGGGTCATTTGGATTCGGACATTTCTGTGCAAAAAGTATCTCTCAGGTCTGATCAGGCTTGATTAATACTCCACAACATCACCGGAGTTTGGCTACATACACTGTAGAGTAGGGCCGTCTCTGGTGAAAATGGCTCAGTACGACGGATACGCAGACGAGCTAGCCATTATTAGAAAAATATAGATCTGCCTGTTGATAAACGAATTTCGTTGGAGAAAAACAGCGTTCTATACACACTAACTCCGGTATTAGATGAGCAAAAAGTTCTCCGCGTTGATGGTCGCATAGGCCCTTACAAATAGCCCCTGCGGACATGACAAGCCCAATCAGCCTTCCAAGGCATCATCGAGTGACTTTCCTGATTGTTGATGATTATCGTCTAATGTGGAATTTGATCCAATACAACCTTGATCATTTTTGGCGGCGCTGGATCAGAGAATTTTTGCCTACATGAACAAAAAGGACCAAATGGTTTGGAGAATCGAGAGCCCTGCATGTGGGGGATTTAGTTATCGTAATTGACGAAATGAAACGGAATGGCTAGATTCGTGGAAAAGTGCTGGAGGTCAACCTGGAAAGGACGGCAGGGTGAGACCGGCAGTAGTCCAGACGTCTGACGGGGTGTTCCGGAGACCAGCGTCCAAGTTGGCCATTCTAGTGGTGAAGCAAATCGATAAAGACGAGCCTGATACCCATCTTTATGAGGAGGGGAATGTTAGTACTGGCAACCCTTCCGAGTTCGCTGGGCTAAAGTTAGCAGCGATTTATACCATCCGTCATTATGACCGTTCAGGAGATGTCAGAAGATGGAACAATATTCGACGAGAAAAGACAAAACGCACGTTATTCCTCACCTTAAAGTAATAAGTGAAATTTGAATAACTAAGATATATCTAAATGGCAGCTTCAAGCACTGCGCTGACAAGAATCGTGTCTTATTACTCTGTCCTCGAACACTATTATTTTTCTTACTACCATCAGACTAATGTGGGCACGTCACTCAGTGTGAATACCTGAGAAAAAGTGTTTAAAATCCTGTAGAGATACATACACATACATAAAAAAATAAACAATTACGGATTACGGTGAAATTTCACCGAACTGTTCGTTTGTATTTCACAGGGGGACAGTATTTTTTTTTTATTTCACGGATTTTTTTTCAGGTAAAATTGTGGATTTTACGGGTTTTTTTCGGTAAAATAGTGGAATTCACGGCTTGTGTTGGTAAAACAGTAGATTTCACATGAAAATCTATATGTTTGTGGTTAACAGTTCAAATTCGGTGATTTATATCACAAGATACTGCGATTTATTCTAAGTGT
The DNA here is from genome assembly GCF_002204515.2 of Aedes aegypti. NCBI lineage: Eukaryota > Metazoa > Arthropoda > Insecta > Diptera > Culicidae > Aedes > Aedes aegypti. The sequence goes on from NC_035107.1 coordinate 100,901,874, forward strand.
GTAGAGATTGGTGATTTCATGAAAATTTGCGAATGCATTACCATCCCGTAGTAAAAAGAAGTATGTTGTCATACTCTTACTAAGAATTCGAGAGAATATCGACGAGGGGCTCCGGATACAATCGGCGTGAATCTCATCTGTTGTTCAAACGACGAAAGCAAAATATGTGATTATATTTCCAATAAAATTCAAATTTTATTATATCGAAAAATGTTGCCATAAAAAGGATCCATTTTGTTGCTTAAAAAGGGGGGGGGGGGGGATATTTTGCCAAAAACGGAATCGAGAAAGTTGAGTCGGTAAAGATTTTTCAGCAGAACAAGATATATCTGGCGGTTAAAAGTCTAATTGAAAATTTTCTCGAACATTTGAATTTTTTCCCCATTATGCACAAAATACTTGAAAATATTTTTTTCAATTTCGTTAAGTAGTTCATTAGAAGAATTTTACCACAACATTATTTCACCGAATTTTTGCATATACTAAACACTATGCGTTTAGTACCGAATCTTTCTATATATAAAACAATAGCGAAAGTTGAACATTTAAATCATCGCTATAATACTAACATTCAAATCATACACAACAGTTTCATTTTTTGGATCGCATATTTTGGTACCGTAAAACGGGGTAACTTTGATAGTGGGAGAACCACAACATACTAAACGAAATAACAAAGTTTCTGTTAATCAGTCAAGCAAAACGAATGCAAAAGTAGAGAGTATGACACTTCATGTTAAAGCTATTTTCGTTGGAATCAAGTACATTTGAGGATATATATGTAAATATAAAAAATATAAGATGTTAGCATTTTTGAATCGCTCACAAACAATCTGTTCTGCGATCACTATTTCATGAAATCATAATGAGTTCGTCACTTATGCTTAACAGCCTTGTTATAGTAGAACTCGAATTCAGTCTCAAAACCCTTAGCGAAAACTATTTTAACAAACTGGGACCATTTCTGTAATCTAATTCAGAAATTTCCATATAACGTTAAACGCCTATAGGTATGCAATGCCCTATAAATGTTCCGTAATAAATTCAATTTTGTTCGATTTATACTCCATTATCGAAGTTACCCCATAACAGAAAACCGACTTTCGATTATATGAAAAATTATATATCCATTCAGAATAAATCGTTTGGCAATCTATCAACTGCAATCGATAATCCCAACTATCCAGTACTTGTTTTAAAACTACTTGAACTTGTTTAAAAATATAAATTTAATTTTTTTGAAACAGCATGTATAAATATTCAAGTTTCCTTCGAAAAAAATATCAAAGTTACCCCGTTTAACGGTACTCCAAGAAAATAGTATATAAAAACAACTCCAGGGCAACTTGGACCATGTTCCCAAGGTTTCTGAACCATAAACTAGTTTTTCGGGAAGTTCTGAAAATTTCTACAAAATCTATCGAAAAAAAAAGTTATACAGGCTGGATAAAGGTTAAGAATGTGAAATACGACAGGCTTCAGTGGGCTGGACACTTCCCAGACAACCAGAAACCCGATAAGATCCTCGATCAGTGGGAATCGAACCCACGACACTCAACTAGGTTTTGCTGAGCAGATGTGCATTTACGCCTATGGATATGTGCACCCTCAAATAGGTTGCATCAGGTTAAGTCTTCTACAGCAGTTATTGCTGGACATGTTCTGACAAGTTTGACCAGTACCTACTCTACGACAAGTATGGCGATCCCCAATTTCATCATAAGGTAATGAACATATATACAAATTAAAAGCACTTACGACATCCTGCTCCGTTCTTAATCCAAATCGAAAGAATAAATCCTCGCCGCAAAGGATAACGTCAGCAAACGATACGTTCAACACCAGCGCGCCTGTCCTGATCTGGCATAAATCTGTCGCCTTTCTTCGAAGCTTAATCCTCACTCTCGTACTCTCGAACGCACTAACCACCCGATGGTCACCGAAATTATCGTCGCAGGAGCAAAACAAACATCAATTTGCCCAATAGCTCAAATTTAGCACTGCTTTTTCTTCTCACGAGAAACCGATCTTCCAAGTCTCGAACCACCAGAAGGCAAAAGGCTGTATCAAGTTGACTTTTCTATCGCAAAATTTACACCGCCTTTGTCCTGTATCTACCAAGACAGTCGTCGTTCGCTACTTATTTTCACTTTCTATCGCCCAATGCGATCACAATCTCCGTCCGGCGTGAAATTGGTACTGCAGTAGAGTGAGGTCCTATCCGGAGGAGATCCTCCCACGAAGCGCGTTGACAGATGACTGAAAGTCCACCCCGGACCGGTGGCAAAATTTAATTGATTCTTCCGTCGTCGTCGTCGTCGTCGTCGCCGCCGGTGCAGAATTTTCTCCCGAGGGGCACTCAACTCTTTTGAATAAGGGTATGCGATATGGATTTTCCCGTGGCTGCTTGGACATGTGAGGAGTTATTCATCAATATTAGCTTTGTACACTTTGTACATGTGAGTGCTGGTGTTCTTTAAGGCAGCATTTTGAGACCAATATTATATAATATTTTTTCATCTGACGTAGGTAACTCAGCCTCAGGGATGTTAAAAATCTTTGTTTGCGGATGACTCAGGCCTCTCCGCAAAAGGACGGAGCCTGCGTTTAATCTGTAGTAGATTGCAAAAAACATTAACCAAAAGCTCTTTATTTGAAACCTTCAAGTAGACATGTTGTAACGATGAGAGGGTTTCCAATAAATTGGGCAGATGAAGTTAAGTATCTATGGCTTATGCTAGAAAAAAAAATTAACTTTCAAAAATCACATTGAGGCTATTTAAGCCAAATTTAACACATATGTAAAATGTCTTTATGTTATAAGAGAAATAGAAAATGAAAACTTTGTGTTAAGAACAACTGTTTTGATTCTCAAGAAAATTTTCAGTCCAGCCAGTTCAGTTAGCACTGACCGCACACCAATTCCCCAATTTTTTTTTTTAATTTCTTTATTAGTATCATTCCAAACATTACATTCATTTCTTATATCTAGGTGTTCTGTGTTATTAGACAACACTATCATCCTAATTTGGTAAAACAAATTTAAGATATAATTAACATTTTGTTAACAACATATTACATTTCATTTGCCGTAGCAGTTCAGTTTTATTACAGGTGAGTTGATTTCACCTGCTTATAAGAGAAAAAAAACGTTTTTAATATACTTAACCTAACTTAACCTAAACATATAACTCATTAATCGTGGCAATAGAAGATTGTAACGATTTTTGCCTGAAATTATTAATGATTGTATTTGACATTTGTTCCAATGTTTCAACATTGGATATTCTATGTAACTCATTGGTACTATACCAGGGAGGAAGCCTCAGAATCATTTTCAAAATTTTATTTTGAATTCTCTGCAGAGCTTTCTTCCTGGTATTCCTGGTCCATATTGGTACAGCATACAACATGGCTGGCCTGAAAATTTGTTTGAATATCAAAAGCTTGTTCTTAAGACAAAGTTTTGATTTTCTATTAATAAGGGGATAGAGACATTTTACATATTTATTACATTTGGCTTGAATGCCCTCAATGTGATTTTTGAAAGTTAAATTCTTATCTAGCATGAGCCCTAGATACTTAACTTCATCTGACCAATTTATTGGAACCCCTCTCATCGAGACAACATGTCTACTTGAAGGTTTCAAATAAAGAGCTTTTGGTTTATGTGGGAATATTATTAGTTGAGTTTTGGAAGCATTAGGAGAAATCTTCCATTTTTGCAAGTATGAAGAAAAAATATCCAAACTTTTTTGCAATCGACTACAGATGATACGCAGGCTTCGTCCTTTGGCGGAGAGGCCTGTGTCATCCGCAAACAAAGATTTTTGACATCCCTGAGGTAACTCAGGTAAGTCAGATGTGAAAATACAGTGGCTCAATCTCATTTTCGTACGGGGCACTGTTTTCATATCAAGTTGGTATAAATCTATTAAATGGTGCATGAACTTCGATATACTTTATCAATAATGAAGGTTATAGGTGCCATCTATTGTTTGGCAATGACAAACTGTATTCATTTGCTTAAATCTTTGGAATAATGGAAAAGTATTGAGATTGTGTCTATAATTGACCAAATTCCATATTCGTACACCTAACAAAAAAGAAATATACAGCATTCAAAACTAATTTTTAATGGACTAGATGATTACTTAAGCTCTTCTTTGTGTTGTTCAGATGCAGTAGAATACATTTGGAAAATTTAAAAGCGGACATATTTGAAACTTAAGTAAATTTAAGAAAAATACCAGTTTTCCCATGTTTTTTTGCTAAAATATTCGGTAAGTCGAACAATAAATTGCAGTTTTTTCAACATCACTTTCTAAAGAATGATAACTGCGAATATTGCACAAGTTTCAAAAAATTATAATCAGTTTTAGAGTAGCTAGGAGTGGATATCGACAACTTATACTTTTGAATCATAGGTAGTATAACATTTATAACAAATCCAAAACCAAAAATTTTAGTCAATTTCTTTATGTTTGGCTCCTGAATGTATATACATAATCCATAGTTAATGTTCCTATCAAAACATTGCGGAATTATCATTTTTAATTTACATTTTACTACCAAACATGATTATAGAGATTTAAAGAATAAATATTATTGCCATAACCGCAACACAAACGTTTTTTTAAATGATGAAAACAACAGGATATATTCTATTAAATAGTTTATCAATGCTCTCTGCTCATTCAAGTTATTTTGTATTTTTCTTACAAAATCAATAAATTGCAAAATAGGGTGCTATTTTTAATATAATTGGAATATTATTTCAAAGATAATTGAATATTACGATGACATCAATTATGTGGAGGTATGTACAGCATAGTTTAGGGTACTTTATTGTAAAACGAAGTTCGTAGTTCAAAATATTTTTACAGACAAATTCAAAATTAACATTTACCTGTTGTTTAGAATGAAAATTTGGTTTACATTGATTAAAAATATCATTTTAGAAGAGTTTTGAACTTATGGCACAACAATTTTCTGAACTCAAAAGGGATAAAAACTGTTTATAATTTCTGTAAACTATATATATTTCAACTAACTTTCTATCAGAGCTTACGAGTATAATCTATAGATTGGATCCAATGACAAAAATAAACGTTATTGTTCGAATTACAGGATTTAATAGCAAAAATCATTGGAAAACTGGCATTTCTCATAACTTTACCTAAATTTCATATATGTCCACTAATAAATTGCCCAAATTGCACTACATCTGAACATCATAATAAAGCATTTCAGTAATCAAATAGAGCTTCTAAATTTAGTTTTGAACTTTGTGCGTATGAATTTTGGTAGGTGTACGAATATGGAATTGGGTGAATTTCAGACATCAATTCAATACTTTTCTATTAATCCAAAGATGAATGTAAATGGAAACATTTTGTGATTGGCAAACAATAGATAACACCTGTTACCTTCAATGTGGATAAAGTATTTGTAGCTCAATACTTCATTTAATAGTTTTTTACTAACTTGATGTGGAAACAGTATCCTGTACGAATATGAAATTGGGCCACTGTATTGTATAATATTGGTCCCAAAATGCTGCCTTGGGGAACACCACCTCTTACAGGAAGTCTTTCAGATCTAGAGTTCTGATAATTAACCTGAAGTGTACGATTTGACAGATAACTTTGAATTATTCTAACAATGTATGTTGGAAAATTAAAGTTTTTTAATTTTACAATCAAACCTTCATGCCAAACACTGTCGAATGCTTTTTCTATGTCTAGAAGAGCAAGACCAGTAGAATAGCCTTCAGATTTGTTGGAATGGATCAAATTTGTTACACGTAAAAGTTGATGAGTGGTCGAATGTCCATGGCGGAATGCGAACTGTTCATTGGCAAAAATTGAATTTTCGTTTATGTGGGCCATCATTCTGTTCAAAATGACCTTTTCAAAAAGTTTACTGATGGAGGAAAGCAAACTGATTGGACGATAGCTAGAAGCTTCTGCAGGATTTTTGTCTGGTTTTAAAATTGGAACAACCTTAGCATTTTTCCGCCAATTCCCCAATGATGAATGCCACCGTACTGTGGCTACTATAATAACAGATTCTTATATTATAACCCAACACACACATTTTCTATCAATTCACCAAATAACCTTATATTCCTTGCTTCAATGTTCTCACTATTTTCTTGGCTTCGACTCACTGCCTAAATTTGCCTACACTTCTTTTCAGAAACAAAATATTAAATTTAGATTTTTTCATTTTTTTTACGGTTTGCAACTTACTTCTAATTACAATTGTTTTAAGCACACGACTCACGGTTTGTATAAAATTTCAATGAGATTGCAAATTAAACATCTGAAAATAATAATAAATTTTATCACGTTAAAATTTACACTCTTCTTTTGATTTGAGCGGTTCCATTTGAATTCGAATGTCGGTTTACTTTTGTATTTTTTGATTTGGATGAAATTTTGCACATGCTTTCTTTATGCCCAAAAATGCCTTTTTGCATCATCGGCTCGCCATTTTGACTCTAGCCTTACTTTTGAGAAGGGCCTAAGAAAAAAAAATCCTTAATAATTTTCAAAAAATTATAACTTAGAAACGGTTTGTCCGATCAGTTTGGTACCTTCCGCAAAGTTTTAGGTTATTGTTGGGACTATCTGGAAAAAAATATACACTGTAAAAAAAATGTTGTAATTTTTTATATATCGAAAATAAAGCTTAAAAATCAATTTTCTCAAAAATCGAATTTTTGATTTTTTTTTTATTTTTTTTTTATGTTAAAGTAGACAAAAAATGAAGTCTTTTGCACAGTGGGTCAAGATGGAGAAACCATGGACAAAAAAGTTATGATTTTTTGAAAAAAGGTTGATTTTTCAATATGGTCTAAATAAACTTTTTGAATGCTTTTCGACCCAATTTTATGAAAGTACGCAAAATTTTCAACAAAAAAGGTATATGAGAAAATTTTGCTAATTGCCACCGAAACATTTGAAAAGTGTATTATGACCATTTTCAACAAATTCACCTTTTTTTTAAAAAATCATAACTTTTTTGTCCATGATTTCTCCATCTTGACCCACTGTGCAAAAGACTTCATTTTTTGTCTACTTTAACATATAAAAAAATTAAAAAAATCAAAAATACGATTTTTGAGAAAATTGTTTTTAAAGCTTTATTTGCGATATATCAAAAATTACAACATATTTTTTACAGTACCGTAATTCGGGGTGTAGTTGATCAGCGGGGAGAAGTTGATCATTCCTGTACCCACATGTATAGACTGTTATAAGAGCTATAACCCGATTTCAATTATCACAATTTCTGAGTTGTGGCATTACCTGGTAGCTACTCTTGATTTTCATAAATTCGGTTTGGCATTCAGGGTAATTATTTCATGGAAAAACAGATTTTTTAAGAAATGTTTGATGAACTGTTGAAGGGTTCTTCTCCAAACAATCGACTATTTCCACGACTATAAAAAGCTATAATTTTAATAAACTGTTTCATACATTCCAGATATGTTCTGTTTACCCAGTTTTGAATTTGTATGGAGGATACAAATTCTTTTTTTAGAGAAAAAATGATCTTTTTGCAAGAGGGTTGCTAATTTCAAAGAAAATTGCCTACCTTTAGGCGTTTAATGTGGTGTAATCTGTAATCCACAACTTTCAATTCAAAAAATAACCGATTTATCAATAAGTTGTAAGATTTTTGAGTCTTGATTCAGATTCAGAGACCCTAAATTTAGTGAACAGCATATTTTTTTTATTTTAGGAAACCTATTGCAGTAATTGATCAACTTCACCCCGGAATCATAAACACCACTTTTTGATATCTAAAAAATGTTTTCGCTATTATGATACTAATTCGTCAAAATTTCGTTTGTATAATTCGGTAAACATTCAACCAGTACAGGTTTTAAAAATATTTAGATGATAATACATGCATCCCGCTAGGAATTGTAGCACAGAATCGCTCAAAAGTGATCAACTTCCCCCCAGTTTACGGTATATATATTTTTTCCAGATAGTCCCAACAATAACCTAAAACTTTGCGGAAGACACCAAACTGATCGGACAAACCGTTTCCAAGTTACATTATAATGACCGAAAATTGAAAATTATATCATAATTTTGTATTAAAATCGCTGTATCTTTAAAACGGTAAAAGTTAGCCTGATTTTTCGTATACCTTTTTTGTTGTAAATTTTGCGTACTTTCATAAAATCGAGTTGAAAAATATTTAAAAAGTTTATTATGACCATTTTCAAAAATTCACCTATTTTCAAAAAATCATAACTTTTTTGTCCATGACTTCTCCATCTTGACCTACTGTGCAAAAGACTTCATTTTTTGTCTACTTTAACATATAAAAAAAATCAAAAATACGATTTTTGAGAAAATTGATTTTTAAGCTTTATTTTCGATATATAAAAAATTACAACATTTTTTTACAGTGTATATTTTTTTCCAGATAGTCCCAACAATAACCTAAAACTTTGCGGAAGGCACCAAACTGATCGGACAAACCGTTTCTAAGTTATAATTTTTTGAAAATTATTAAGGATTTTTTTCTTAGGCCCTTCTCAGAAGTAAGGCTAGAGTCAAAATGGCGAGCCGATGATGCAAAAAGGCATTTTTGGGCATAAAGAAAGCATGTGCAAAATTTCATCCAAATCAAAAAATATAAAAATTAAATTTGGGAAAAAAGTCGTCATTTTCTGTGGAACCGCTCATTTTATAGTTTCTTTTACTTGTTTTAGATAAAATATTTTTTTAGTAAATTTTCTCACTGCACTGCAGCTTTTAATATTTGACTGTTTGGCGGTCCAAAATTGAAAGATCAACTCTTTGTTTTCGATTGACCAAGAAACTTATCACCTATTATATTAATATTATTATTATTGTTTTTATTAACGAGACTTTCAGCCCTTGGCTGATTCGTCTCGTAAAAATGGTGGAGTACCATAAGGGAACTCCAGAAATTGAGATATACAGAATTTAAAGTAATTACAGAGTTTCTGATAAAGTTTGCTTAATACTATGTTAAAGTTATCTATTATTTTTTCGAGTTAATCTTTCTGTGTTACGCCTATAGAACCGGTAGAAGCTTTACTATTTGTTAAAGTGGATTTCCAAAAAGGGGGGGGGGGGTTAATTCCTTCGGCCGGGCTGTTTGGACTTCACTTAGCTTGGTTGTAGTTATATATCTTGATAAATGCCTGCCTCTTTAAGGTAGCAGGTGAGTGCTGTTTCGCTAGCACGGTCATTTGAAGGGCGGAACGAATGCTTCCTATGCCGTATTACTGCCGGAGATGATCGAAAGCTGGACAATTGCAAATGAAGTGTTCTACCGAGTTATGTATGTTACATAATAAGCATTTCTTTCGGAATTCCGGTTCGCCTCCCATGTTGTGGGATACTCTGGTGTGCCCCGTTCGGAACCGAGAAAGAACCACTTGTTCCTTGTGATTTCGAACATCTTCCCAAGGTATTGTTACACCCTTTACTTTTCTAATAAAAAGTTCTCTAGACTGAGACCATTCCGAGGCCCAAGCCTTTTGGACAGTCGATTTTAGCCATTTTTCAAGATCTTCTCCAGGGGTCTTACGGGTCCTTAATCTGCATGTTATACCAAAGTTCGCAAGCCGGTCCGCTGATTCATTCTCAGTGATATTGCAGTGTCCAGATACCCAGGTACCGTAATTTCGGGTGAAATTGATCATTTTTCAGGGTTTTTCTTGTCTGATTTCTATAATGTTGGCAATGCCAAACAACTGAATGCAGAAAAACAAGTACGAAGGTGAGCCTCATTGGCTCAAGTACCGAAATTAACTAACAAAAGTAATTTTAGTGCTAAAAAATATCTCTAAAATAAAAAATCGGGTGATGTCATTTCGGGGTGAAATTGATCACTTATCAATGCGATTGTTGTTAGTTTTCAAAACAACTCTACATAATAAATTTGATCTCCCGGAATTCGAATATGCTTGCTAAATTCTTAACAATACAATATATATAGAAATAAATAATAATTTAATTTCAAGAACTACGCAGAAAACGCCTAAATGTATGCAATTTCCTAAGGAATTTCCTGATATCTAACAGAAATTCAATTATTTCAACCAAATGGACGAATTGATACGAATTTTAGTTATGAAATCTGGTTTGGGGATATATCTTAATTATTCTTACAAGCTTTCAGGATTATACCATGTTCAAATCCTTGTCTAGAACTAGAAGTTTAGAGATGTTAGTCGATACTGCACCATACAAGATTTTGGAATTTTTCATTATTTTAATAAAAATACACATTCTTTAACGCAAATAAAAACTTCACTACACACAATTTGACAATACTTACGACAAACAACGTTCATTCACTGCAGGTAACATTGATATTTGTGCTCCATTAGGAAGAAATAAAATCGAGTGACACGGTGATCAATTTCACCCTACTGATCAATTTCACCCAAATTAACGGTAAATGTAATATTATTTGATTGAGCAACAGCAATTTGCGTGGCCTGAATCCAAGGGTGACGCGAAACTGGTGAGGCCAGAGCTAAAAGGGCACTAGCTGAGTCTGTGACAACTAAGAGTGATCCGTCATATGGGAGCGATACTGAACATTTTTACGGTAATCTATGGGACTCCAAGATGCTGTCACCGTAGATACCGATTCCGACTCTGTCCAGGGCTTTAGAACCATCAGTGTATCGAATTGTATGTTGCGCGTATTTTGTTGAGATCTTCTCTTGGAAAGCAGACCGTAAACTGGTGGGATTGCAACCGGCTCGAAAATTTTCTTTTTTTCGATCCATCACCCCGAGTTTTTTCTAGGTAACTGATTGCACTGCTATTATATTAATACAATATTCGAGGGTTTCCGGTTTTGTTCTGATTTGTATTCCCTATATAAAAAAATTCTTGTCGACGGATTTTCATTTCTCAAGGTTTCCTGGTAATCATTACTCTTCACCCACTCTCATCATCATCTTAAAACTCACACTGATAAACAATAGATTCGAGCACTTTATCATCTATGGTTGCCTATCTAACAGACGCAGAGTGCTTCGTGAAGCCCAAGCAGGACAGTTCGGTTTTGCGTCGTCTGATAGATTTGGCTCACGTTTTCGCGCGTATTTTCGTCTCCAAAGATTTTTTTTCTGTTTTGGAGCGTCTTGCTGGGTAGGTATTTGGAAGGCACAAGCAAGCAGTGTTGCCACAAGTACAGATTTGTCTGGAAAGGTACACATTTTCGAATAGTTTTTGGTAGAGATTCTGTACGGTACAGATTACAGATTTTCACCGAAAAGTACAGATTGGTAGAGATATTTGGATTTGGCGATTTTTGTAACACAAAATCCAAAAAATGCTTGAAATTTGATGTGAGGACCTTTAGAGGCCCAAACATCGACTCCGATCACTATCTCGTTGTTAGTAAAATTCGTGCACGGTTGTCTACCGTGGCGAACACAAGAACACAGCGACCGTTGCGTTTCAATATCCAGCGCTTATCAACAGAAGGTGTAGCAGACGAGTACCGCCGGAAGCTTGTTGAGCGGATAAGGGGATACAAAGTAGGCGACAACCTCAACAATCTGTGGGAGTCTATCCACGGTGCGATGAGCATAGCAGCGCGAGAGGTGATAGGTACTGCTCAGAGACGACCCAGAAACGGATGGTTTGATGAGGAGTGCCAGAATGTGACGGATGAGAAGAATGTTGCCAGAAGCCGGATGTTAGTGTATGGTACCCTGCAGAATAGAGAGCGGTACAAGGAAGCTAGAGCAGCAGAGAAACGAATTCACCGCAGACAGAAAAGGCAGTATGAAGAGGACATCATTACTGAGGCGCAAAACAGCATCGAACAAAACGATATGTGGAGATTTTACGAAACTGTCAATGGCGTACGGAGAAAAACTGCGCCGTCTCCCGTCATGTGCAATGACCGCGAAGGTAACTTGCTAACAGACAAAATCTTGGTGGCTGCCAGGTGGAAAGAACACTTCGAGCGATTGTTGAATGGAGAGAACACGAGCGCGTCTGAGAACAGATTAATCATCAGCAACGATGGACAAGCTGTGGAGCCCCCGACGCTAGATGAGGTTAGACACCTACACGTTAATGTTTCCAGTGGACGGTAATGCCCTTTGAAGGAAGCACCACACTAGACAACGGACTAGCATGCAACGCCCAGTGGCACAATCGGAAAACGTTCCTGACGAAAAGTTTTCGGACTGAAGCGGGAATCGAACCCACACTTCTTGACACGATGCGGCTAAATGCTTGGTAACACTAACCGCACGGCCACGAAGCCCACAAAGAAGAAGTGATTAAGGAGTTGAAGAACTGTAAGGCTGCTGGAAAAGACGAGCTCCCGGCCGAACTTTTCAAGCACGGTAGTGAGCAGCTGTACGAAATGCTGCACCGTACTCTGTTAAGGATATGGGAGGAAGAAGAATTGCCTGCTAGCTGGCTGGAGGGCCTCATCTGCCCTCTGCATAAGAAGGGCCACAGATTGGAGTGCGCCAATTACCGAGGAATAACGCTCCTCAATTCGGCGTACAAAATAATGTCACGTGTTCTGTTCAACAGATTGAGACCGCTGGAGGAGTCCTTCGTCGGCGAATACCAAGCTAGTTTTCGTGAGGGCCGATCAACGACGGATCAAATGTTTACCTTCCGACAAATCCTTGATAAGTTCCGGGAATACAACTTGCAGACACATCATCTGTTCATTGATTTCAAGGCGGCGTACGATTCAGTAAAGAGAAATGAGTTCTGGCAGATAATGGTAGAACACGGTTTTCCGGCGAAACTGATTAGACTGATTCGTGCAACGTTGGATGGATCGAAATCTAGTGTGCGGGTTGCGGATGAGACTTCAACCTCCTTCGTAACCTTAGATGGATTGAAGCAAGGAGATGCGCTTTCCAATCTTTTGTTCAACATTGCTCTCGAAGGAGCTATGAGGAGAGCGGGCGTGCAAAGAAGCGGTACCATCGTCACCCGGTCGCATATGCTCCTGGGTTTTGCGGACGATATCGATATTATCGGAATTGATCGTCGAGCCGTAGAAGAGGCATTCGTGCCTTTTCAAAGGGAGACAGCGAGGATTGGACTTACCGTCAACACCAGCAAAACTAAGTACATGATCGCTGGTAGACAGCGTGGTTCCAATCGTGACGTTGGTAGTGAAGTGGTGCTAGGTGGTGAAAAATTTGAAGTAGTGGAAGAATTTGTGTATCTTGGTACTTTAGTGACTTGCGATAATGATGTTACCCGCGAGGTGAAAAGGCGTCTTGCAGCTGCGAATAGGGCTTTTTACGGGCTCCGTAACCAGCTTAAGTCCCGTAGCCTGCAGACGAAAACAAAATTCGCGCTATATAAGGCTCTTATCCTTCCGGTTGCTCTATACGGCCATGAATCCTGGACGTTAAAAGAGGTCGACCGGAAAGCGTTTGGAGTTTTTGAGCGTAAAGTGCTGCGAACAATACTCGGCGGTAAACAAGAAAATGGCATCTGGTGGCGTCGCATGAATCATGAGTTGCACCAAGTATATGAAGAAGTGGATATTATCAAGCTCATAAAACACGGCAGGCTGCGTTGGGCTGGTCACGTGGTACGAATGCCGGAAGAACGACAAGCTAAAATAATATTCAGTAGAGAACCCGGACGAGGCCGTCGGCTTCGTGGTAGGCCGAGCACACGTTGGCTTTTTGCAGTTGAAGAGGACTTAAGGGCACTTAACGTTCAGGGCGACTGGAAGCGATTGGCTCAGGACCGAGCCCAGTGGAGAAGAATTATCCATTCGGCGTAGATTCAACGTAGCGGATTGTAGCCCATCAAGTATCAAGTAAGTAAGCTTGAAATTTGAAACTAATTTACACGAAACTATTATTGAAAAATACTATTTCCATAGAATTCAACATGTAAAGAGTGAATTTATTTCAATAAAAACTGTGTTACATTTCCAAATAAATTAGGATTAAAGTTTCTTTCAACAATTAATGTTGTGTGTGGTACAGATTTTGGGTACAGATTTACTGAATCTCTGGTACAGATAAAAAAGATTTTTGAGCCTACGGTACAGATATAAATGTGGCATCACTGCAAGCAAGACGGTTTGTTTTCGGGACGCCTAGAAGTTTTGCTGTCAGTTTTGTGTTCAGTCGAGGATGGATTACCAACTGGTGAGTTCGTTTCATGCTTGTGATAACACATATTTTCTTGAAAGCGTAACTTTTAAGTAATTTTAAAACAAACTTTGTATGGTTCGTCACTATAAGTGTCGGCATTATGCTTTTTTCTTATACAATTTCAATATACATATATTTGTCTCTTTTTGACATTATTAATAATTATCTTTTGAATTGTTCGACATAGCGAATGTTGACGTATTTTTTAAAAACTTCTACCATATCGAGACAAAATGCACAGTAATACTCATATGTAATTTTCAAACAAACTATGTATAGTTCGTCACTACAAGTGTCGGCCTTATTCCTGTTTCATATAATTTAAAATATATACATGTAATTTTCAGTTTTCGTAATTAATAAAAACATCTTTTGAATTGTTCGACATTATAGATGTTGACGTATTTTTTAAAGCATCTACCAAAACTTCTCGAGACAAAAATACAACACTAGCTTTAAATATAAGTCGTATATTTCCCCCTTGTCCATGGATCGCATCATCGACCAGAGGTGACTCCCAGATCTTTTCCTCCCTCACTAATAAACACCCTTCCCGTGGTGATTGTGAAGATGCAGAGGTATTCTCGGTCTCTAGAAGCAACAATCATTACACCCTAACATTCCTTCCCCATCCCAACTGACTGTAAGGACTTGGCCGGCGCCGTTATTGATCAATAATATTAAATCTGCTAAAATTGCACTTCGAGAGTAAGCGGAAACTCCCATCCCTTATTCATTTGGATCGTAGTGCAATTCTTACCAGTTCCGATCAATCACGGAGTAGCAACCATTGCCATGTACAGTCAGTCTATGCTATGCTATGCTATGCTATGCTATGGTTGCCTATCTAACAGACGCAATGATAGCAAACACTGCTTATTTGAAACGGCGGATTTTCACCAAATCTGCTCGTTTCACTATATCTGATCATTCTCTCTTGAATAAAGCTTACCAAACTCCAGAAGAATTCATCTTGCATCAACAATTGAAATTTTACAACAATTTCTTTCCCAATATAATTTCTATTCTCTAATTCTCAACCAGGGGGGAAGACAGCTTTGCTCTGAGCAGGCTATGCGCATCGAGCTAACTCTGAGTTACCGTTTTGTCTCAAATTCCGAACAGATTCATATTCCGAACACTCGAGACGGAATGAACACAGTGTTCGGAATTTGAGCCAAAATGTTGTTCCATACTTTTAGTTAAAAACAATACTGAACAAGTATAAATAAATATTTTTATCAATACACTGAACAATTAACAGTAAGACATTGCGAAGAAACTAAAATTTTCATAAATATCAACTAATTTTTGCTCACCAGGTGCATTTGAAGTCCCTGTTGGCCTTAAGTGTTCGGAATATGAGTCAAAACGGTACTCATATTTGATCGATCAGATAAAGCTGAACGGAAGCGTTTTCTAGCAACAAAAGATCTCTGACCAGCCGAGATTGCCGGTTACGTACGACACGACACAAATTTTCACTGCGAAACAAACAGCCCAGGTTACTAAGGGTACATGACGACGACCGAGTTGAGTAATTCAGAGTTGCTCAAAAGCAACTCGTGATCTAACTCAAGATCAGTAGACTGTCCCACCCCTTGCTGTCAACACATGACAACTTCTGAATCTGATCATGCTCTCTTGAACGGAGCTTACCTGGCTCCAGAAGAATCCACCAATCAACAAAATCAGAAAATTTTCAACAACTTCATAGTCAACTTAATTAACACATTCCAAAAATTCTTCAAGAAACAAAATCAGAAAGTTTTGTATATTTTATATGCCAATTTTATTTACATACCTACTCTTATTCGCAACACATGACAAACATTGAATCTGATCATATTCTCGTGGATGGAGAATGCCAGACCCAGAAGAATCTGTTTAACAACAAAATTAGAGAATTATCAAAAAATTTCTAGTCAATCTTAATTCCATACTCTAATGGAGACAATGTACCTGAAAAGAAAAGTAATCGCCTATCTCGATGCATGCATCGAAGACGCATTTTTCTTTGATAGCAGTACGCAGTGGAAAAAAAATGTCACTTCAAATAAGGCTCACTTAAAAAAAAAATCTTCACCACTTCTTCCACAGAAAATTTTACTTAACTTCAGCGAAACAGCATACTTAGCTTAACTTTTAACACTTAACACTTCAGTAGTCACGCTGTTGTATTTTGTACAACACTGCTGAAAAAACTCGCTATGCGTTCACCACAGCAGCGCGGTGGCAAACCGCGCGATGACCGAATCCTTGGGCGGCTTTTTGAACAAAATGTTAGTATTGCCTCTTGAGGATCTGACCACAATGGAATCGATACAGGAAGCTCCTGATTATGGTTCCATGGTTCTTGTCATTTTCCTTACAGGACATTTTCCACACAATTCCCTTCACGAGAAGAGTGGACGTATGGCTATTTGGAAAGAAGTATATCATACAATATAGTATGTTGAACTGATGGCTCCCTTCTTGAAGGTAGAGCTGGTACTGGTGTATACTCTCGTGAGCTAAGGCTGAATCTGTTCGATTCACTTGGTAGACACTGCACCGTTTTTCAGGCGGATATATTTACTCTTATGAGTGGAGTGCAATCAGTACTTCAAGAGCACGTGACGGGCAAATTCATAAATACTGGACCGCGCAAAAACTGGTCAACTTAAAATTTATGTTTTTCTATTGAAAATTCATTAGTAAAACTCTGAAATGCAGCAATTGAAAGTTGAGTATATATACAATGATTGCTATGATGAATTTTCACCTTTTGCCACACGAAAATTATGTGAAGGTGGGTTTTAAGCAGCTTCCGGGACACGATTTTTATACCGCATCAGGAAAAGGGAAGGAGGCCGAAATTTTAAAAACCATCAAACAATCGAAATTCCCGTAATACCTCGTCCGGCATGCCACAGACTGGGGCAGATCGCTGTTTTCGACGGCCAAAACCTCTAGAACTCTGGATATTAGAGTGATGCAAATTTTGAAATGTTTGCTCCCCTATGCTTAAACGATTTTTATTATGGTAAATAGCATCCTCCCAAAGTTTGAAGTGATTCGAGAGAAATTTGACTGTGCACACGCCATTTGAAGTTTATATGGAGATAACTATGGAAAACGCCAATCTTTTGTGTTCAGCATTCTATCTTTTCGTTGTAATATTTTATGGAAAAGTGAACAAATTCTACTAATGTGAAATTTTTCCAGCTACAACTTTGCCGAAGACCACTTTTTGATTGGACGTCAGGATAAATTGTTATTCATCATCATAAAGTTGGTTTGCATGTAGCATGCTCCACCAACTATTCGACAGGCAACAGTGGTGCTCCTGGCGGGAAGAATAGATCAAAGTAATCCAGGCTACTATGTTCTACAGCAAAAAAGTAGTGTTGCTCTGAATGTAATTGAATGATCATCTCAGCATGATTTAGACTTTGTTATCAATAATAACAAATTATCCTTACGTCCTATCAAAATGTGATCTTCAGCAAAGTTGTAGCTGGGAAGTTTTCACATGAGATGAGTGTGTTCACTTTTCCATAGATTATTATGACGAGCAGATAGAGGACTGAACACAAAAGGTTTGCCTTTCCCATAGTAATTTCCATATAAACTTTAAATAGCGTGTGCACAACCAAATTTCTTCCGAATCGCTTCAAATTTTGGGAGGATCATTTTCATCATAATTGACATCGTTTAAGCATAGGGGAGCAAAAACTTCAAAATTTGCATCAATCTACTGGATATGCACCCTAGAGGTTTGGTCTCTTCGACAAAGTATATTGGAATAACTTGTACTATATTTTGACACATTCAGATTTGATCTAGATAAGTGAAAACTGATCTAGATCAGTTTTATCTTTTGATGGGAGCGTCCTAGCAAAAACTTTCTTCGGCAAAGTTGTTCATTGTGGCATTTTTGACATTTCTTCGGAAGACACTTACACTCTATCACTGACGTGAATTACGATATATGGCAATTTAGTAAAAACAGTCAAAAAATCGATTCTGAGGTTAAGTATAACAAAGTAAATTTACATCATTGACTAGCAAAATTTTCAGATTTAATTATATTTTTAGTAAAAACAGTCTAAAAATAGTGTTTTACAAAATCCAGGATAACTTATGAAGCGGCAGCTAATTTTTTGTATACGACTAGTCAATAACATAAGTTTCATTATCTCGAAGAAAGAAAAGTGGGGCCACGTGGGGCTTTTTTGTAGTGGTGGTTTGAAAATTTGATGAAAATATGTTAAAAAAGGCTTATATTTGAGAAACTTTTCATGAAATTATATTTTTCAAATGTATTTCTGAAACACATTTCATGTTGACGAAGTGTTTTGAAGAAGTCATCTCTAAACTGGTGTTCCAATAAACATTCAAACGGAATTCAAGATAGTTTGTCCCATAGGTGTACCTACTTATCTATCTATCCTTCGATTTTTGTTAGAGTAATAGTAATGTGTTTAATAAAAGCCATTTTATACGATATAGGGGCCCAGATAGCCGTAGCGGTAAACGCGCAGCTATTCAGCAAGACCAAGCTGAGGGTCGTGGGTTCGAATCCCACCGGTCGAGGATCTTTTCGGATTGGAAATTTTATCGACTTCCCAGGGCATAGAGTATCTTCGTACCTGCCACACGAAATACGCATGCAAAAATGGTCATTGGCGTAGTTAGCTCTCAGTTAATAACTGTGGAAGTGCTCATAAGAACACTAAGCTGAGAAGCAAGCTCTGTCCCAGTGGGGACGTAACGCCAGAAAGAAGAAGTCAAAGCAGAATTGCAGTTTATTGGTCAGAGCCTTTCCGGATTAACTATTACATGGCAAATATTCAGCGTGCTGAGGTGAACTTAAGTTCTGCAAATTATGAGGGAAACTTTCTATCACCTACTATGTGACTGACCAGTTTTCGCGAAACTTTCATATTACTTGGTGAACACTTATTAAGTGAAAATGATTTCAGAAACCTGAATCTTCAGGTCATTCTGTTACATATTCCTAACTCGCTGTGGTAATGAGCTATAGAGCCTCTATACGCTCATGCTTTTTACAGTGTCCTATTTCGGGCGCTGTTTGAACCCATTGTGGAGCAACATGCGCTCATTTTGCTTATGCGATTTTCGAACGGTATTCCATTCGAAATACCGCATACCCTTACTCTTGACCGAGATGGGAAGCCCGGTTGGAGGCGGGTATGAATGTGCGTGACGTTAATCAAGATCACAAACGATATGCCGCCGTGCCGGTAAAGCCCCAGCATGGGAGCGGAGTGCGCAACTCACGAGTTATTGGCGCATTCCATTCCGAGCGCTCACTCTCTCCTATTATTCTGCGCGGGACTTCTATCCTCAAGGGTTGTGTAGTGGGTGATAGAATGGTGTACCTACTACCTATTTGAGAGTTCTTTCTGCTTTGTTTTGTTATCGCCGCGGACGGACTATCGGTGTCAGCTAATGTATCATGATACTCGAACTAGCGTGTGAAATTGTATTATGACGATTCGGGCAGCGGAAGAATACCTATCGAATGAAAAACACAATATATTGAATAATGATGATAATTGCATAGAAATGACCTATCAGTTCGATGCTCTAGACAAATTTTCCGAACACCAAATCGAAG
Organism: Aedes aegypti; assembly: GCF_002204515.2. NCBI lineage: Eukaryota > Metazoa > Arthropoda > Insecta > Diptera > Culicidae > Aedes > Aedes aegypti. The sequence continues at coordinate 100,921,682 of NC_035107.1, forward strand.
CAGTCTCTAGCCCAGGGTTTTTGATTTAAGTAAGGAAGCAAAGAATACCGCCTATCGTGGGCAGTTGTTCCGAATTTGGAGGATTTAGGCAGGAGATCTTCAACTCCATTAGGGGAATCAAGGTCTCCTTCCAAATCGCAAAGAAAGGAGACTGTCGCGTTTTGCCGGAAACTCTTAAAGATCGCGAACTTCTTCTCAAACATCTTGAAGAGAAGAAGCACATTTTTTTACTTATGACGACAAAACTAAACGTTTGTTCAATGTCGTTTTGAAAGGTCTCTCAACTGACTATTAGTCACCTGAAGAGATCTAAAATTTATTAAATGATTTACTTGGATTTTCTACAGTCCAAGTAATCATTATAAAAAAGAGAACCCAATCTGGCATTGTTCTGAAAGGGCTTTCTCAAGAATATTATTTCGTTCACTTTAACAAAAAAGAACTAAATCATATTAATGCTTTAGACAAAGCAAAACTTATGTTCGATATCCATGTGACATGGTAACATTTCCAGGAACCTGGAGAAAATTTCCAGAACCCCACTCGTGCCGTCCGAGTCAAAAGTGGGGTCGTAGAACAAAACATTGCCGATGCTAAATGCATGATTTGTAAAGGTTCTTTTCACGCTAAGGACGTCTGTCCTGTGAAGGAAGACACCAAAAAGTTTGTATGCGCAAATTGCGGGGGCAACCATAAGTCTATCTTTTGGGATTGCCCTTCGCGTAGGTAAGTTGTCCAAGCTCGTGCCAGGCAGATGAACGGTTGCGTTTCTCGTAGCCGGAAATCCCCAGGCAGAATCTCCAACAATTCTCATTTTTCAGTTAACGATCGCCAAATCGCTAAATTGTCATGAGGTAAACTAGAGTCATGCTCATTCTTAAGATAATTTTCTTCCGCCGGTCGAATCTTTTCAATTTAAAGGGAAACACCCAAGACAAGTCATATTCCAATATTGTCGCAGGAAATTTCAGCTCCTCCCTTTTCTTCCTACGGTTATCCGTTCGAATTGTCCTACCCACGATTAAAAAAAAAAACAAAATCAAAACAAGCTTGAAAAATAAATTAAATCATTTATCATCCGTTGAATATCATACATACAAACTCGATCAACATCGTACTCATTTTTATGGAGAATACGATAAGGTCATGGTTCCTCATGCCTAGTGAAGCAAGACATGGTTTGTGCATGACCCCAAAAAAATCTAACTCGTGTGAAAAACGATTGGGAATGCCTATAGTGAATATCTTGGAAAATTCACTGTAGGGATTGTTACAAAGAACTTCTTTAGTCGTTAGAGAAACTAATGGAGCAATTCTTTATGGCATTTCTGAATGAATCGATTGATGATTTCTTATAAATATCACCGTCCAACCCTGTATATGTTCTGGGACAAATTTCCGTGAGCATTCCTGGAAGTAATTCATGAGAAGTATTTAGAACATCCATAGAGAATTATCAGAACATTCTTGAAAAATCTTTCAAAGAAGCTATGGATTAATCTAAGACCAGCCGCATCGTGTTACACAAAGAACGTTCTTCTGATTCAGAATTAGAAATCATAGTTCATTTCGATTCAAAAAAGGATCACTAAATGTACATACATGTCTCAAGTATGCTGATACTTGTCAGCTATCTCTATGCAAAACCAACAAATTTTCAATAATTTGAAACCGTGAGATGCATGAGCAGCAATCATGACGCATACACATTTCAATTAAGGCCTACTTCGACTCAATGCAAGTCTCCAAGAAGATTCTACTCGGATGGAAGTCTCTGTTTGAATCTTTAATCTTTAAACTTTAGAGACCATTTTCTCTAAAGTTGTTTTCCGTATTCTGCTTGCATTGAATCCTAATGCAAAATTGTTGGTTCAATAGGCTCTTCAAAAATTTTGTCTCAGACTCCCCGAGGAAAAGCTTCAGGAATTATCATAGCGATTTAATTAAGAATACTTTCAGGGTCTCTGAGAGGGAACTGTCCTGAAATTCTTCTAGATATTTCTCTGCCAATTTTCCAGAAAATTTACCAGTGATTTTTCAAAGCATGCTTAGAAGATTTTCTCCATTTTTTTTTCTCCAAGAAACTCATGAGAACCAAAGCTGCTGCCTCCAGTAATTTATTCAGGTATGTTTTTTTTTTTTTTCAAATTTTTCCTAGAATTTACTGCAGACATTTTTTCACTTAAGCTAATTATGCTGTTCAGCTCAAGAAAAGTAAAAATTTCTGCGGAAAGAAATGGTCAAGAAATTTTCTACAGTGAGCTCCATTTGAATTGACATTTCTTTTCAACTGCGTACTGCGATCAAAGAAAAATGCTTTTCTTGAGCATTTCTTGCAAGAAATTTCCCACGCATCGAGATAGGCGATTACTTTTCTGTTGAAGTGCATACTTCCCATTATCCTTCAACCGAATTCTCCAGTTGTTACTGTAGAAGATCTCCCAAAGATTTACACAAAAGTTCTCTCAAGGAATTCCACAAAGGTTTACTTAAGAGCTTTGAAAAAAAATAGCTTAAAGGTTTTTACAAGAAACCCTGCAAGAATTCTTCGGTCCGAATTTTTCTAGCATTTAAAATATTCTTCAGCATTCAATCCAAATAATACCGCTTTCTAATTTTCAAAATATTTCTCAAAATATACCTCAAAATATTCCCATACAATTTTCAAACGCGTATTTAAGTTTTTAAACCAGTCAATACTACAGTAATTTACCCAATAATTCCTGCAAAAATTTCTTTCGGGATTCTGTCCAATGTTTTTCGAGAAATTCCTTTAATAAATCCTGCGAAATATTATCCAGAGATATGATTGATTTTTATTTTCGATTATCTCAGCAAAAAATCTATAAAATCTTCCTTAACTTCCTCGAAAGTCCAGACGTTCTTTCAGAGATCCTTGCTCATTAAGGATGACTTTAAAACAAACATAGGTATTATCAAAGATTTCTTTAGGATTCTTTTTTTTTTCAGAAATAACTCACGGATTTATTTTTGAGAGAAAATTTCTTGGCCTTCCCCCGAAAGACATTCCTGGAAGAATGCGCAAAAAAAATCATTCAAGGCTTATTTTAGACAATCTTATAAAATTAGTGCATGAATTTCTGTAGAAATCTTAGAGGGAATGTCTGGAGCAGGTACCTTCAGATGAATTTCTAGTTGAAATGTTTTATGAATCCCGAAAGACAGTTGGCATTTTAGGAGAAGTTTTTAATTGAATTTTAGAAAACGTTCAAACCAGGAAACATGGAGGATGTCCCAGGGAAGTCTATGAATGAAATCTTGGAGGAATGAAAAATTTCTCGCATAATTTTTGGAGGAACTTTATGTTTGCTGAAATAATATTTGAAGAAATTCAATTTCTGTAGCACTCCTTGGGAAAATCCAGACTGAATTATTGAGATATCCTTATCCAAATTCTTGGACAAATTCCCTAGGAGTATCCGTGGAGAAATTCCTTGAGAAATAATAGCTAAATGCACTCCTTTAGAAATTTCCGAAGTAATATCTGAACATACCTGAAATAATATTTGATGAAATTGCTATTGCAAATCATGAAGAAAGACATACGAGCAGTAAAACTTGTCGTAATGTCACGAGAAATTTTCAAAAAAAGTCTTAGATCTTGAAGAAATATCTGCTCCAATGGCATAATGTGTCTTATTTCTTGGCTCCTATTAAGTTTTGTTTTCTTACTCTTTTTGTTTTTCTTTTGAGGTCTTATTTTTCAGACAGCAGGTCTTTAATATCCTATTTCTAAGATGCTCAGTTGCTATCAATATTGTTAAAGATGGAAAACTATCTTAGTCTTGTGGTAACGATTTATTTCAACGATTTTTCGATCAAAATAGAATAACTTCAAAACAATTGGTTTTAGATGTTTGGTGTCTTCGATGAAGTTTCTTGAGATTAAAAAGCGCTTCTTTTGGTATTAGGGGTAAGATGATCAATCCACCTAAAAGTGAGATTTTTTTTTTTTTCTAAAAATTAAGTTAGAGATTTCAAGTCTTCGGCAAAGTTTTAGAGTATGTAATTACAAAAAACTTTGATGAAGACGCAAAATTTCTATATATTCGCGGTAATGAGATATGGAGCATTTTGTCTTTGTACAAAACTTGTTTTTATACATAACTATTCAATAGAATTTTTCACATTTTTCGAATCTTCTAGAAAGTTATTTGGATCGATAAAATACACATATTTGCTGAACACGAAAACCTTCTATCTCTTCTCGTTAGAAAGTTATAAACAAATTCATGTCAAATTTACGTGCACTTTCACCTTCAAAGTCTCCTTTCTACGCAAAATGACGCAGCTAGTTTTATGGCAATCTCTAGTTTTAACTTCCTATTTTTGCACACAGGTAATAACTTTTGAAAACAAAAGGTTTTCGCGGTGTTATTCATAGATGATATATCGTTAATTTAAAATTTTTAGTTTTAAACCCTCCCTGTTAACCTGAGGAGTGTGGTCTCGAACATGTTGGTCTTTCAATTTGCACACAATTTTCTCCACCAATGCTAACCGTTGTTTGTTTGCTTGTCTCACAGGAAACCATTTTCAAGGTGTACACTTAAAATACTTCACACATAGCTTTAACAGTTTAATGCATACAATAAGTCCAATAATCAGCTGAATCGAATAGTTTCTGATCGTATTTTAGTTTAAAATATATTTCACAATTATCTGAAAAAACATACGCATCAATAAGACTAAGTAGAACGTTCCTTCAATTTTTTTAACAGTTGATAGTTTTTTGTGTCACATAAAGTGTATATTTTTTTTAAGCGTGACAAAGTAATGACCACACACTCCTAGGCATACTCGGATCATTTTGATGAAAATTTAGGCTTGACAGCAGCCTGGCTGCTTGTTGATATCCAGTTCGCACCCCCTAGCTGTTAATCACAATTTTCTTGTTAAGGTACATCGGAGCAAGAAAGAATACTGGACAATTAAGACCTTGAGGCACAACTTCAGTGAAATTAGATTGTCAGATATATTTTAAAAGCTTTATAAAGCTTTCAATTACAATGTATAACATAAACCAGTTCTCACTGTTGCACCATTTTCATAATGGAAGGAAAATTGTAGCATTTCGCTTAATGTCAAATTTCAAAAATGTATGCAACCATGAAAATGATTTTAAAATTAAAGCAGAATGGCACTTTTTCCCAACCTCACATGGAAAAGGTCCTTGTGATGGTATCGGTGGCAACATTAAACGAATGGCTAGAGATGCTAGTATTAGTTAATCAGCAGAAATTAATAACGCCAAACAATTTGTCGACTGGGCTGTGTCGCAAAAGGTGAAAGACCAATTTAAAAAAGATTGGGAATTTATCTATGTAACTGAAAATGACTATTCAGAGGCTAAAAAATTTCTTCAGGAAAGATTTTCTAACCTTGTTCCAATTCCTGGAACAAAAAATATCATTCATTTATACCAAAAGACGAACGAAGCATTTTTGCTAGTGAATTCTCAGATGCACACGAAAACCAAGAAAATACAGCATGCTTTGTTCTTAATAATACAAAGAAACGAAAATCTTCTGGTGTTAGCAACCAAAGACAATCTTCCCGGTTGAAAAAATAGATAGTATTAAGATAAAAATGTAAGTTATATACTGAATAATTGAATAAATAAAATTTAAAAAAAAAATAATAATCTTATTTGTTCCATAGAAAAGAAAGAATCCCTATTCAGTGTAATGAAAAATTGAGGCAGAAACAGTTTTTTTCAGTTTTTCTTTGCGGTGTAATTTTTCATGAAAAATATCATCCATTCCAACTTATACTTCATTAAAACCAATCCCATATCTTTTTTTTCAGAAGTTTTAGAAAAATTGCAATTGCTTTGATAAAAAATCTTTGTTTTTCCGATGCTTCGATTGAAATATGGGTTTTCAAAGAAAAGGCTTATATGGTCATTTTCCACAAAATTGGCCATAACTCAAAAACTGTTCAGCTCAAGAAAAGTAAAAATTTCTGCGGAAAGAAATGGTCAAGAAATTTTCTACAGTGAGCTCCATTTGAATTGACATTTCTTTTCAACTGCGTACTGCGATCAAAGAAAAATGCTTTTCTTGAGCATTTCTTGCAAGAAATTTCCCACGCATCGAGATAGGCGATTACTTTTCTGTTGAAGTGCATACTTCCCATTATCCTTCAACCGAATTCTCCAGTTGTTACTGTAGAAGATCTCCCAAAGATTTACACAAAAGTTCTCTCAAGGAATTCCACAAAGGTTTACTTAAGAGCTTTGAAAAAAAATAGCTTAAAGGTTTTTACAAGAAACCCTGCAAGAATTCTTCGGTCCGAATTTTTCTAGCATTTAAAATATTCTTCAGCATTCAATCCAAATAATACCGCTTTCTAATTTTCAAAATATTTCTCAAAATATACCTCAAAATATTCCCATACAATTTTCAAACGCGTATTTAAGTTTTTAAACCAGTCAATACTACAGTAATTTACCCAATAATTCCTGCAAAAATTTCTTTCGGGATTCTGTCCAATGTTTTTCGAGAAATTCCTTTAATAAATCCTGCGAAATATTATCCAGAGATATGATTGATTTTTATTTTCGATTATCTCAGCAAAAAATCTATAAAATCTTCCTTAACTTCCTCGAAAGTCCAGACGTTCTTTCAGAGATCCTTGCTCATTAAGGATGACTTTAAAACAAACATAGGTATTATCAAAGATTTCTTTAGGATTCTTTTTTTTTTTCAGAAATAACTCACGGATTTATTTTTGAGAGAAAATTTCTTGGCCTTCCCCCGAAAGACATTCCTGGAAGAATGCGCAAAAAAAATCATTCAAGGCTTATTTTAGACAATCTTATAAAATTAGTGCATGAATTTCTGTAGAAATCTTAGAGGGAATGTCTGGAGCAGGTACCTTCAGATGAATTTCTAGTTGAAATGTTTTATGAATCCCGAAAGACAGTTGGCATTTTAGGAGAAGTTTTTAATTGAATTTTAGAAAACGTTCAAACCAGGAAACATGGAGGATGTCCCAGGGAAGTCTATGAATGAAATCTTGGAGGAATGAAAAATTTCTCGCATAATTTTTGGAGGAACTTTATGTTTGCTGAAATAATATTTGAAGAAATTCAATTTCTGTAGCACTCCTTGGGAAAATCCAGACTGAATTATTGAGATATCCTTATCCAAATTCTTGGACAAATTCCCTAGGAGTATCCGTGGAGAAATTCCTTGAGAAATAATAGCTAAATGCACTCCTTTAGAAATTTCCGAAGTAATATCTGAACATACCTGAAATAATATTTGATGAAATTGCTATTGCAAATCATGAAGAAAGACATACGAGCAGTAAAACTTGTCGTAATGTCACGAGAAATTTTCAAAAAAAGTCTTAGATCTTGAAGAAATATCTGCTCCAATGGCATAATGTGTCTTATTTCTTGGCTCCTATCAAGTTTTGTTTTCTTACTCTTTTTGTTTTTCTTTTGAGGTCTTATTTTTCAGACAGCAGGTCTTTAATATCCTATTTCTAAGATGCTCAGTTGCTATCAATATTGTTAAAGATGGAAAACTATCTTAGTCTTGTGGTAACGATTTATTTCAACGATTTTTCGATCAAAATAGAATAACTTCAAAACAATTGGTTTTAGATGTTTGGTGTCTTCGATGAAGTTTCTTGAGATTAAAAAGCGCTTCTTTTGGTATTAGGGGTAAGATGATCAATCCACCTAAAAGTGAGATTTTTTTTTTTTTCTAAAAATTAAGTTAGAGATTTCAAGTCTTCGGCAAAGTTTTAGAGTATGTAATTACAAAAAACTTTGATGAAGACGCAAAATTTCTATATATTCGCGGTAATGAGATATGGAGCATTTTGTCTTTGTACAAAACTTGTTTTTATACATAACTATTCAATAGAATTTTTCACATTTTTCGAATCTTCTAGAAAGTTATTTGGATCGATAAAATACACATATTTGCTGAACACGAAAACCTTCTATCTCTTCTCGTTAGAAAGTTATAAACAAATTCATGTCAAATTTACGTGCACTTTCACCTTCAAAGTCTCCTTTCTACGCAAAATGACGCAGCTAGTTTTATGGCAATCTCTAGTTTTAACTTCCTATTTTTGCACACAGGTAATAACTTTTGAAAACAAAAGGTTTTCGCGGTGTTATTCATAGATGATATATCGTTAATTTAAAATTTTTAGTTTTAAACCCTCCCTGTTAACCTGAGGAGTGTGGTCTCGAACATGTTGGTCTTTCAATTTGCACACAATTTTCTCCACCAATGCTAACCGTTGTTTGTTTGCTTGTCTCACAGGAAACCATTTTCAAGGTGTACACTTAAAATACTTCACACATAGCTTTAACAGTTTAATGCATACAATAAGTCCAATAATCAGCTGAATCGAATAGTTTCTGATCGTATTTTAGTTTAAAATATATTTCACAATTATCTGAAAAAACATACGCATCAATAAGACTAAGTAGAACGTTCCTTCAATTTTTTTAACAGTTGATAGTTTTTTGTGTCACATAAAGTGTATATTTTTTTTAAGCGTGACAAAGTAATGACCACACACTCCTAGGCATACTCGGATCATTTTGATGAAAATTTAGGCTTGACAGCAGCCTGGCTGCTTGTTGATATCCAGTTCGCACCCCCTAGCTGTTAATCACAATTTTCTTGTTAAGGTACATCGGAGCAAGAAAGAATACTGGACAATTAAGACCTTGAGGCACAACTTCAGTGAAATTAGATTGTCAGATATATTTTAAAAGCTTTATAAAGCTTTCAATTACAATGTATAACATAAACCAGTTCTCACTGTTGCACCATTTTCATAATGGAAGGAAAATTGTAGCATTTCGCTTAATGTCAAATTTCAAAAATGTATGCAACCATGAAAATGATTTTAAAATTAAAGCAGAATGGCACTTTTTCCCAACCTCACATGGAAAAGGTCCTTGTGATGGTATCGGTGGCAACATTAAACGAATGGCTAGAGATGCTAGTATTAGTTAATCAGCAGAAATTAATAACGCCAAACAATTTGTCGACTGGGCTGTGTCGCAAAAGGTGAAAGACCAATTTAAAAAAGATTGGGAATTTATCTATGTAACTGAAAATGACTATTCAGAGGCTAAAAAATTTCTTCAGGAAAGATTTTCTAACCTTGTTCCAATTCCTGGAACAAAAAATATCATTCATTTATACCAAAAGACGAACGAAGCATTTTTGCTAGTGAATTCTCAGATGCACACGAAAACCAAGAAAATACAGCATGCTTTGTTCTTAATAATACAAAGAAACGAAAATCTTCTGGTGTTAGCAACCAAAGACAATCTTCCCGGTTGAAAAAATAGATAGTATTAAGATAAAAATGTAAGTTATATACTGAATAATTGAATAAATAAAATTTAAAAAAAAATAATAATCTTATTTGTTCCATAGAAAAGAAAGAATCCCTATTCAGTGTAATGAAAAATTGAGGCAGAAACAGTTTTTTTCAGTTTTTCTTTGCGGTGTAATTTTTCATGAAAAATATCATCCATTCCAACTTATACTTCATTAAAACCAATCCCATATCTTTTTTTTCAGAAGTTTTAGAAAAATTGCAATTGCTTTGATAAAAAATCTTTGTTTTTCCGATGCTTCGATTGAAATATGGGTTTTCAAAGAAAAGGCTTATATGGTCATTTTCCACAAAATTGGCCATAACTCAAAAACGAAAAAAAAGTACATTTCAAAAATTTCAGCGATTAAAGCTTAAGAAATTACCTTCTCAAAAATATATTTTTGAAAGTTTTCCACTAATTGGAACATAGTTTTTCCGGCTTTTCTTTACGATTTTTGTGGAAAACTTTTTCCAGTGAATATTTTTTTTTATTCCTAAGAAAATTTGCTTTAATTTTCATAAAAAAAAAACCTTGTTTCTATGATGCTTCGTTCTTGAGTTATGATTTTTCAAAGTAAGTAGTGTCAGGGGAAAAAAATTCCAACTGTGTTTTCCGGGCAAATAGGCGACCCTGAATTCTTCTCAATTTTTTTTTATTCATATATTGATGAGCCCTGCCTGTGGAAGAAGTTTCATGAAAATCTGAGACCTTTCGGTCCAAACCCGTACGGAAATAAAAAAAAATCCCCTATAGTAACTTTCAATTTCATGCTTAGGAATCCATAGGGTTTTTCTTAGCTTCACTGTGCACAAAATATTTGCCAACGGTTATCCTACCCATGGTTTCGAACGTGTACGCTCCTCTGGTCCAGCCTATCCACCCTAGTTTTTCTTTTGTTTCATATTAGTAAAATATGATTAGACATGCTTTCGTTCTGACAGCTATAAGAATGTTGTGGATAGCTATTTGTTCAACAAACTTTGAATGGTTTGTCACTAGAAGTGTCGACATTATTTTTTTTTACATGGTCTGATCGCATATCAAAGTGAATCCTGTGACCCAACAATCCTTCCCATTAACAAACAAACCCTCCCAATAACCTTTGTGGAGATTCAGAGCCAAACACGGTCACCAAATAGCAAAGGTTACACACTAACATTCCTTCCCCCAATCCCACCTAATTGCAAGGTCGTGGCCGGCGCCGTTATTGACCCAGTATAAATAGAGGCACTGAATTATTCACACTGAATAAGATTATGACCAATCCCAGCCGAACTTCTAGTTGATTGTAGTCAGTCTAAGCCAAGCTATACCAGACAAGCGAAGGGAATCGTGAATTGCGACCATATACACTACCCGTCATAAATACGGACTCACTGAAATAAGTATTGCAACACTCAGCTGAATATTGAATCACCCTGAAAAGTTTAGCATCACCTCAAAACAGGTAATTTCACATTGCTATATCTCGAGATCCATACGACTTGCAAAGAAGCGATCTTCAGCAAAGTTGTTCAGGGGATCAAGGACATCCAGGAAGCGATCAGTTTAGTTCGCGATTTTGCCGCTAGGTGGCGCTAGTGAGCATGTAAAATTGAGCATTTCAAACTAGTTCTAGCTTGTGATCCATAAGAGATAGAAAGTTCGGGTCTTCGGCAAAGTTGCTCAGGGGTTCAAGGACATCCGGAAAGCGAACAGTCTAGTTCGCGATTTTGCCGTTAGGTGGCGCTAGTGCGCAAGCAAAATTGAGCATTTTAAACTAGTTCCAGCTTGTGATCCATAAGAGATAGAAAGTTCGGGTCTTCGGCAAAGTTGTTCAGGGGTTCAAGGACATCCGAAAAGGGAACAGTTTAGTTCGCGATTTTGCCGCTAGTGAGCATGCATTCAAAAATGAAGTGTCACATGACATGAATCATTTGGATATGAAGCGAATCATATCTGAATAAATTGAACAAGAATGTAATCGGTCCTGTATTACTTGTGCATGAAGTGAATATTACCTTAAACACTTGACTATGAAGTGAATCAGACATGAATCACATGAAGTGATTCTCGCCTGAAACACTTGAATATGGAGTGAATTGGACATGAGTCTTTTGGATATGGAGCTAGTCAAATCTGAAACACTTGAATATAAAGTGAATGAGACCTGAATGCCTTAAATTTGCTTCAAAAATCAAACATCAATCACTTGGATATTGAACTTATCAAATCTGAAAAACGTACATAAAATGATTCAAATCACTTCAACTTCCAAATGTGGCAAAATTGGGAACCAAAAAAATTTGATGTTTGGATGTACTTTATTTCTGTTCTTTACTTACTGAAGACTCGAATTTTCTATCTCTTGTGGATCGCAAGCTAGAACTAGTTCAAAATGCTCAGTTTTACATGATCACTAGCGCCACCTAGCGGCAAAATCTCGAACCAAACTATCTGTCTTCCGGATGTCCTTGACTTTCTGAACAACTTTGCCGAAGACTCGAACTTCCTATCTCATATGGATCAAAAGTTAAAACTAGTTTGAAATGCTCAATTTTGCATGCTCACTAGCGCCACCTAGCGGCAAAATCTACAACCTAACTGTTTGTCTTCCGGATGTACTTGGCCTTCTTAACAACTTCGCCGAAGACCCAAACTTTCTATCTCTTATGGATCACAAGCTAGAAATAGTTCAAAATGTTCAATTTGACATGCTCACTAGCGCCACCTAGCGGCAAAATCGCGAACTAAACTGATCGCATTTCGGATGTCCTTGAACCCCTGAACAACTTTGCCGAAGACCTGAACTTTCTATCTCTTATGGATCACAAGCTACAACTAGTTCAAAATGCTCAATTTTACATGCTCACTAGCGCCACCTAGCGGCAAAATCGCGAACTAAACTGATCGCTTTCCGGATGTCATTGAACCCCTGAGCAACTTTGCCGAAGACCCGAACTTTCTATCTCTTATGGATCACAAGCTACAACTAGTTCAAAATGCTCAATTTTACATGCTCACTAGCGCCACCTAGCGGCAAAATCTCGAACTAAACTGATCGCTTTCCGGATGTCCTTGAACCCCTGAGCAACTTTGCCGAAGACCCGAACTTTCTATCTCTTATGGATCACAAGCTACAACTAGTTGAAAATGCTCAATTTTACATGCTCACTAGCGCCACCTAGCGGCAAAATCGCGAACTAAACTGTTCGCTTTCCGGATGTCCTTGATCCCCTGAACAACTTTGCTGAAGATCGCTTCTTTGCAAGTCGTAAGGATCTCGAGATATAGCAATGTGAATTAACCTGTTTTGAGGTGATGCTAAACTTTTTGGGGGTGATTCATTATTCAGCTGAGTGTTGCAATACTTATTTCAGTGAGTCCGTATTTATGACGGGTAGTGTACATGATATCACGAATAAACAATCAGTACTTCTACGTCAAATGAAATGTAATATGTTGTTGACAAAATGTTAATATAAACCTTATTTGGTTAAACTAAATTAGAATGATAGTGTTGCACAGAACACCTATATAGGAAATAAATGTAATGTTTAAAATGACACTAATAACATTACGGAACACGTTTCTGTCTCAATTTACCAAAATACCACTACTTATTCGCTCAATTAAGGGTAGCTGAATCCATTGCCGTTTTCTAAATTATCATAGCACGTCTAGTTTTTTAGATATTGGCTGTTGAAAGTGCGAAAATTGACTATTTTGGCCATCTTGTATGCAAGTTTGCCAGCTTGTAAGGCAATTTATTCGCTTAATTTCCTGCAGAATTCAAACATTATGTGTATAACAATACTTATCAATAGAGTTTTTAATACTTTCGATGCAGAAAAGTTGTTTTTTTGATGGCTTTAAAAAGTATTGTATTTCCCCATATAAGAAAAACGAAGAATATTGTATGGAGACAGCAAGCATGATAAAAAATCGGTTCAATCTAAATTTTATCGCAAAATTTCAATCAAATTATATATAAAACGAAAGTTTAAGTCCTATTTTGTATGCTTGGTGGATTAGATCACAATAAAATTTGATAAATTAAACTTTATATTTCAACATCACTAAATCCAGTGTTTACCCAACTTTGGCGACCTGTAGCGAAAAATTGTGACGTGCTGGAACATTTCTGAGAATGGCATCAGATTCGGCATCCCAAAATCTACTAGAGACACATAATTTGATCCTTGAGACACGAAAAAACGTCATTTTTGTAACGCTGTGTAATATAGAGAATTCCACGGCTTACACATGCACAGCATTTGCGTCACTGGTACCAATTGGCGACATCACGTTTTGAAGCACCTGTAGGGATAGTTTATCATCTGGTAGATAAACCGAACTATGAGAAGACTAGCTTACCCAGCGTGGCTAGCCACGTTCCAATGGAATTTTAAAGCGAAAATCAATATATAATCTTTCAAAGATTGATAATGTCTATGTTCAACTGCAAAATGATGACATGGAAAAATAAATCTTCCTGCTTTTAAATATGCAAATCGTGTATGAACAATAGGCTGAGAAGCAGACCCTGTTCCAGTAGAGATGTAATGTTAGAAGTAAAGGATAATGGTTATAATTTCATTAACATGACCCTCAGTCGTCACGCATGATATTAATGAACAAAAAGTCGCCTAAATTTATGCTCCGTCCATACTCCATCGAGCATGTCGATGTAATGCTGTTGTAATGTTCTGATCTTATCTTACATCCTTATATGCTGTTGTAATATTCCTTATGTTGTGAAACATTTCAAAAGTTCCAGAAGCTTTTATGAATGAGAGAGAAGAATCCTGGACAAACATTTCAAAAGGGCACATCGACATTGGTAAACATTGACTTTTCAAGACGCTGTCGAACCCCATTCAACTCGATCACGCTCACCAATACCACTATCAGGAAGAGTTAACACCGATCTTTCTGATATTGGTGTTAGTTTGTGTGGGCGGGCTAAAAAGGGCTCAACAGCAACGTTTCTGAAAAAGGCTCAAGACCTCTTGGGCCCATTTTCAAATGTTTGTTCAGAATCTTACAGAATATTCTGCTAAATAGCTGTTCCAGTGTTCTATAATTTATTGTCATCTTTCGAAATCACAGTTATAATGAAGGGAACATCGACCCATGGAACAGGAATGCTTTGTAAAGCCATTTCAGGGAACCAGCATTGTAAACATTGTTTGTACACGAAATGATGAATGATTCGAAACTATTTTACAAATCAGAAAGAACAATGTTCCAGATAGCTCTAGAATATTCTGTCAAGTAGCTGTTGTAGTGCTCCACAATTTGCAATTGTAATGATCTAACAATAAAATTGACTGTCGTAGTGCTCTTAAATTACTGTTGTAGTGCTCAGTGAAACATTTCAATTAATATTTTCAAAGCGTTACTGACAGACAGACAACTCTGGGATTTTATATATATGATTAATGATAGTCTCAATTGCGGTCTCCGGCGGAAACATCAATTGTGACAGCGCATAGATCTTTAACAGTTAGTTCAGATATGAGTGTAGCAACGATAGCATTACTGTCAAACATGCCTGCACGTGGCATGACACGCGAATTTGCCATTCTTTTGTAGGTTAGAAGCACACTTAACGAAAGCAAAATTCTTGAACTAGCACTACTTGGGCTGTACCTAGAAGCAATGATCGTTACTGTATTTTTTTGCTGAAGATTCAGCTAAGATGTCCTTACCGTAGCCACTAAGCTAAGAAGGTAAAATTCAACTTTTTAGAGAAACATATTGGTATCAATTGAGAGACGCCAAAGGCGAACGAGTGCAGAATACACTGTGTAAATTGCACATCGCAAAATCATGTAAAATACAAAACAAGTTGTCATTGATAATTAACACCCTACGTATCCAATCAGCCGTGAATAATAATTGGATAATATATTAAATGTAGAAAGAGGAAGATTTTCCTTTGAAGACCTAGAAGCGAAAATATTCACAGCTTTTAAGGGAACTAGGCCGATTTCCTGGAGAACAATCACATAGAATTAGAAAGATGATGTAGAATTTAAATGATTTTAATTTAACTTGTGCGAAAGTTTAACCAAATTTGTAACCCGTTGTTAATGGAGTTATCCATAAATATGTAAGAAATGCAATAGTTGCAAATACTCTATTATGTGCCATGGAGAAATATCATCAACCCAATCCATGATTCAAATACAGAGATACTTACTAACAACAACATTTCAATTAAGGCTCATCCTGCACATTCCTCCTATCATATCGTCTCAGCGTTGTTATTGTTTCAAATGTGCTCCTGCTGTATGTATCAATTTACATCTCAGTCACGCGAGTTGTGGAAGTCATGAGAAGTGTCCATGTATACACGCTATGCAGCTTACTACGGAATTTTGTTGCTTACTATTCTACGCAGAACATTCCTGGGTATACCTAATTCCACCTTCGAATCAATTTTCTTTTGGCATTGAGGGACTCTTACATTGGGAAGGTAACTCGCACTCAGCACTCCGCTATGATGGTTCTCAAAAGAGATGTAAGTTTTCTCTGAGTGACGATCACGATTGGATTGCAGAATTGCCTTACTGGAGAGTAAAGTGCGCTGCTTGCATGAGTACATCTCCCTATCGATAAACACTGAAGCGGAACATCTAAATAATGGATCGGGTCGATTGAAAAGGACTGATAAAAATATGAAAACGCGACACGAAAAAATAGATCAGATGGGCAGATTGGGATCTGGATCGAACCTGTTCGATCGTGTAGGGAAGAGTGCTTCAAAACGAATCTGTTAACCACAAATATGTTTGGCTCAATAACTTGTCTTATAAATTAATTTGACAAACATGCACTAATATTTCACTAACAAACAATTAATTAACAACAATCGGTCAATGTAAAGCAGATATACCCTAATGATATCGAAAGCGAGATTTTCTTATCAAATGAATGACGATTCCCGGAACGATATCTGTCTAGTTTGTAGTTAGACAAATGGCAAATAGATATCAAGCTGTTCCAGCCTGTAGCACGCGTCTGTCAATTGCCGTCGCTAGTCGGTAAGTAATATCGGAACCATTTCGAGTTGTTTGTGCTCTCAACTTGTACCTAGGTTATTTTCGAAATTATTTATTGTGACTCAATTTGCGAAATAGCTTGAAGATGAGTTGTGAAGCGATAATGTTTAGTGTTTTGATAGCTGAAGATGAATCGGAACTGAGTACTCTGATAAAATTACCCATGTCATTACCGTTTGTTATTAGATAAATACAATTATTTCGTCACGTTATTATCTGACTAAATCAAAAAGTTAAGCTTTCGAGTGCAATTTTTTCGAAAGCATTTTGTGAATTCATTTTACGTATGGATTCCGGTGAAATTCCAAACTATTTGTGAAAGCTTTAATGATGTATTGAGAGAAATTAGTATCTAACAAATGTTTTGAGATTCCAGTGAAGTTGCTTAGAAAACACTACATTTCTCCTCATTGCATTTGCAATGTTTTTTGCAATGAAACTCTCAGTTAATAGCTGATGAAGTTTTCGCTTTTATCAACACTCATATTATTATTAATCGCTTCTAGTCAATTTTGCGCTCGGTTTCACCACGGTTTTCATTTTGATTATATCACGTCTTTTTTTTTGAAAATTTGTAAGTGAAGTATGAATATTGGTCTCAGCGTGTCAAAAATTCATTTCAAAAACTTTGAAACTTCTTCTTCACAGAGTGTATAACCTATTTCAATGTGGAGATATATGAATACAAACGCAAAAAATTGTTCATTTTTAAAGAAAGTTTTCAGCACACTAATGTTAAATTATCTTGAAATATGACGCTGAGAAGTGGACTATAATCTGATTGAGATGTAACGCCAGAAAGAACAGTCCAGAAATTGTTAGAACTACTTTTCATGACATGATATTTCATCAATTCTGAGTGAAAATCCATGAATTTCGAGCCGTGGAATGGTGTCAGTGCATGGTACACACTTAAATCATTTCACAGGATTCCGTGATTTTCACCCTAATCTCAACAGCTGAAAAGTTCGGTGAAATAAATAAACGAAGTACGGTAAATGTTAACAGTTTTTGGTAAAATTTCACCGGAATCCGTTGAATTTCGACGGAATTACGGTGTTTTATTTTACCGAACTGTTCAGCTGTTGAGATTACGGTGAAATTCACGGATTACGGTGACATAATTTAAGTGTGTAGTGTCTTTAAAGCAACCGATATCCAGTGAGCATATTCCCGATATGGCCACCATAATGACAATTAAAAATCTTATTGAATAATCAATGTCACAACGATGTTAAAAAGCTCTTGTGAGGTATCTTTCATTTTCCCATGATTCCCGTGTCGAAATATCCTAGGTATCCCAACAAATTTGAACCAAAATCCAAAACCATCTCCTAATTCAAAATTTTAAATGCATCAATCGACAAAATCGTTCATTTGAGATTTTTCCTGAAATTTTCATCAAAATTGATCGAACGATGGTGAAACTATAGCATTTTGTAGCTTTGATGGCAGCACCCAGTACCGTACACTGCAAAAAAGTTTGAATATTTGAGTTTTACCACTCCTCCTCCGTAGCACTTATGAGGGTGTTGCTGAGTCGGTGGCCTTTCGTTAAGTAAGTGCTACATCAACATTTCCTTCCCCAATCCCAAGTTATGGTTAAGATGGCCGTAATATTCATGTTATTGGTAATATTGTTCAAGTCAGGGCCAAGGTTTACTCCCCAGCCTTGTTCCAGAAAGCAATTTGGATGAGATTATCAAATGACACGTGGATGTTGCAAGTATCCAATCTACGAAGTATACCGTAACTACGCTAACGCTAACGCTATAAGCTAGTCACTGATATTTCCATATAGAACAGCTATTTTTTTAAGGAACATATCCTGAAGGCATTCACTAAAGTGAATACTGCTATAATGCTAATAAGAAATTTTCCCTTTCTTTAATCTTCTTGTATTAAAACAGACAGGTCTCTCATGGATATGCTCACCTTTTTTCTGCCATCACCCTTTCTTCATTGCCTTGAATAACCGTTTTCTAACCTGTACAAGTGTAATAACGATCCCTTGCTATAGCGAAACGGTTGTCTATCGGGTTGGTCTTTAAGCGGGTTCCATTAGACAACACTTGCGACGACTATCTCAGGGTGATCTTCCATTATCATTGTTCACGAAACAAAATCTTTAAGAAGATCTTAATGCTAGTAGCCCGACACCTACAAAAATGAGAAAAGGAAGTGGGTATCGACGTCAAATAAGAGACTTTACTACTTCCTAATTTTGTGCATATTATAGCTATCCTTATCATAATTAATTCACACTTCTTTTCAAAATAGGCTGATCTTTAGAGTGTTGCAATGTGGTTGTGTCATTCTCACCAAAACTAAAGGACAAATCCAAACAAAACTTGGTATGTAAAAAATATGTGCTGAAAAACCAGCTGCTTTTTTATTTTCAAATATTTATAAAAATACATTGTTTAGCCAAATTCGTTAAATACTCATAAACAATCGTACAATTATCTCCCCACTTTCTAAATAGAATAAGTCTCAAAATGTTATGCATTCGGGGTAATGGCTTTCGGGGTAGTGGCATTCGGGGTAGTGTCATAGAGTCCTTCTCACTTCGCGGGAAACGTCATTGTCACATGTCACAAGTGTTCCAAGGTAAACAAATTCTTCAACAACTTCAAACACATCCCCATCAAACAATACCTCAGCACCTACACCACCAAGCCTGACTCGATCTCTACCTGCAACTATGTACTTCGTTTTGGTAGAATTAATGGTCAGGGTTATCCTCGTTCTCTCCCTCTTCAGAGGCACGAAGACCTCTTCCACTGACCTATGACCGATTCCAAATAGGTCTATATCGTCCGCAAAGCCAAGGAGCATGTGCGACCTTGTGATAATAGTGCCATTTCTCTTCACGCCAGATCTCCTAATAGCACCTTCGAGTGCAATGTTGAACAGTAAATTCGAGGTTGACACTAAGGTTGACACCTCGTCTGCGATCCGAACCCTTGATTTCGAACCATCCAGCGTAGCATATATCAGCCTAATTAGTTTCGCATTTCTTTTCACTGAGTCGTATGCCGCCTTGAAATCAATAAACAGATGATGAGTCAAACATCTGGCCCTCACGAAAACCAGCTTGGTATTCATCGACGAAGGACTCCTTGAGCGGTCTCAGTCTGTTAAACAGGATCCGCGACAGAATTTTGTACGCAGAATTCAGCAGGGTAATTCCTCTGTAACTGGCACACTCCAGTATGTGCCCTTTCTTGTAGAATGGGAGTATGAGGCCATCCAACCAGTCGGTTGGCAATTCCACATCCATCCTAGGAGTATCTGGAGCAATTTTCATATAAATCCCTCTGGAAATAGCTGGAGGTACAGTGAAACCTTCATGAATCGATATTAAAGAGACCATCGACTCATGGAAATATCGAGTCATAGAACAGAAATCCATTGGAGAGTTGTTTCAAGGAAACATCATAGTAGCCAAGAATTTAGTAGATCTACTTATAGGTATTCTACTAAACAGCTCGAAGATTTATTATCATGAATTTAGGTTTCTAGTATGCATGGAACCATGGTTCCATGAGTCGATATCGAGTCATGAAGCAACAACTCATGGAGGTTTCACTGTAGTAGTGTTGGATTGTTCAACGATTTCCTGAAACAATTTCTGGAGGAATTCTTCTAATCATCCCTTATGAAATCACTGGAAAAATTTCTTAGTCAATTGGTGGCATCTTTAAGTGAGATTCTAGAGCAATCCTTGTATGGGTCCCTGAAAGCATTTGAAAACCACTAAGAATTTGAAATAAATAAAAGAAAATCCTGTAGCATCTGTGCAATGATGGACCTTCCTTAGCCGAGTGGTTAGAGTCCGCGGCTACAAAGCAAAGTCATGTGACTGGGTTCGATTCCCGATCGGTCCAGGATCTTTTCGCAATGGAAATTTCCTTGACTTCCCTGGGCATAGGGTATAATCGTACCTGCCACACGATGTACGAATGCGAAAATGGCAACTTTGGCAAAGAAAGCTCTCAGTTAGTAACTGTGGAAGTGCTCATAAGAACACTAAGCTGAGAGGCAGGCTCTGTCCCAGTGAGCACGTAATGCCAAGAAGAAGATCTGTGGAATGATCAAGTGACTTCCTTCAATTTCGCACCAGGATTTGCTTCAAGCAGAACAATGATAAAAAATTCCTGAAATGACTACCCGGTCAGTAATATCATACCTTTCCCTGCAAATTGTACAACTACGATCATCACACAAAACCCATCCCGCTTCCCAGTAACCCAAAAGGCCAGTGTGTAGCTCTCTTTACGTTTGCTCTCCTCCGTAAACGAGCCATAAATCTGCGAGGTAAATATTTGACCACATCCACCTGTTGTTTTGTTATCATTAAACCCCAAACCCTATTATCTGCCTCGCTTCGGTAGGAACTACCTTCACATCGAAGCCGTCGAGCTTTACGTGCATTTCTCGCACGAGTTGTTTCCGTTTGACGAATGCGTTCTGCGACCTTGCGTCAATTGCCCAAGTGCCAATCACTCCGAAGTTGTTTTTAAGGATGCTTGCAACGACAATCCAACGCCAAAAGCTGCTACAGTCTGCTTTATCAGTAGGGTGCGGCTTATGTTTTTGAAAGTTCTCAGAACCGAAATTTCGTGCGCTATTTAAATTTAAATTCACATAAAAAAGAAACTTAAAATTAAAGAAAGTATGTAAATTTTACAGAAGGCATTTTTTGTATCTGGGAAAAGTCACGCTCAACTCACATCTAAATGTTTAAACATTTTTGTCTCAAAATTTGATGATTTTTATGTGATTTGAATCAAGAAGAGCCCACGAACTTACGTGTTTAAGGACTTTTGAAAAATAAGCCGCACCCCATTGATAAGGCATCACACAACATACCGTTGAATCAATTTCTATACGGCCACAAATCGATTGCCGTCTTATGACCGATAGGGAGAAACGATTCAACGCATTATCTTCCCGATCCGATTTTGATTTGTGGCGGATGAGATGATGACAAGTTGAGCCACAGCAATACTGCTTCGAGACGCTTAATCTTTCTAGAAACCGAGGACGATAAATCAAAACGGTTTCGTTGCAGAGGTGGACAATTTTTGGTCAGGTGCCTCTATAATGATAAGGAGCGCGTGCGCAGTATCGCAATGTTGGGTTTCACGAAGAAGCTTTTTAAGAGCTTCATTATCGTGCAGTGGTGATTGTACTAAAAAGTTGGTTACATGAGTATGAAAAGCTGTTGCATATTTGCAGGCAAATACAAATTTGCCTATAACCAGTTGCTGTGTTGGCTTAAAATGCTTTTATAGAATTAAACCTACCAGTTAACTGAAAAGTGAAAAGACAGCTATCATCTATCATATAACCATGGTGCCCCGACAGACCATTATTATGAAAAAAAAAATCCAGCAAATCTGAGCACAGGGCTCGATTCCTGATGTCATTTTGTACCTCTGGGCAAATTTTTAAAAACTCCCTAGGAGAAATCTTGGTTTGAAGTTTTTGTCTTGGAAATTCAATAGAATCCATATTAAGATAACGTAATAGCACTAAGCAACCTACAAAAAAGCTTAAAAAGTTGGCCAAACAGTTATCAACTAGTATATAATTGTTACCGTTGTTATAATTAGAAATATTTACAACTTTTTTTATATAAATGAGTTGTTTTACAAAATTGCTCATAAGAAAAGTTTTGATTTTTAATATTTTAAGAGCATTGATATAAAAATCAGCGTCACCATACGTATGTTTGCTACAATGTACATTTGGATTACGTACGTTCATTGGCGAAGTTAGGATTTTTGATCTGGAGGACCCTTAGGTGAGGCCTGTTATCATGATTTTTTGATATATTTTTGGTCACTGCACCCTTTTGTGGGGATCTACCATTTTGTCACAAATCTATATGTATGAACAGTTCTCACTTATTTAAATATAGGTATATTAAACTTAATATTCTTGGGTCCGTTTAAAAGTTACCTTCGAACAGTCCTTCCAAGTATTTCTTCTGAAAACGTTTTTTATTTGAATGGGATTCCTCTGAGAATTCCTTCAAGGAAAACTTCATGTAATAGCAAAGAAATCTTAACAAAATATTAATGATTTTTTCAGGATTATATTCAGAAACGCCCGTATATTTTTCACGATAGACGTTTCAGAATTCAACACAATAAGTTTAGAGCTTCGTGTAATTAACTAAAAATCTTAGAAAATAACAGTTTACAGAAGTAATCAACGAGTTACATAAGATTCCATTGGCTTCTTCTTCAGTAATTGTACATTTTTTCATCCAAGTTTCTCAAATGATTCATTTAGAATATTTATCAATCGCTATCTCAAAACAAAATATTCTAAAATTTCTTTGGAAATTCATTGGTGAAAAAAATGAATACTTCCTTCCAAACACTATTCTGTGAAACAACTTTAAAAAAGCTGAAAATTTATCACAGATTTCTTCAGAAAAAAACATAATTGTTTAACGTAGGATTTCCTTCTACGATTCTGTAGAAAATTCACCAGAAATGCATCCAAGTATATTTCAGTGATGTTTTTTTTTCGCTGGTGTTATTTCTTCTGAAAACATTTTTAAAGAAATTTTTCGGTTCACTAAAAGATTTTGTAATATATTCTTGAACTACCGTAAAACGGGGTATCTTTGATAATGCGGGTAGCTTTGATAGTGCGTAACCCACCACACACTCAACGAAATATCATAATTTCTGTTAATCGGTTAAGCAAAACTAATGCAAAACTGAAAAATATTAGTATGACACTCCATATAAGAGCTGTTTTCATTTAAATCGAGACCATTTGAGGCTTTTTATACGAATTTTTAAAATTAACACAATTTTAGCATTTTCGAAACGCTTACAAACAATCTTTTGTACGATCACTATTTGATGTACTTTTGAATAGTTGGCCACTTATATTTGACAGCCTAGTTATCAAAGAACTTGAATACGGTCTCAAATTTTTTAGCGAAAAGTACACTGGGACCATTTTTGTAATCTAAGTCAGAAATTTCCATATAACGTTAAACGCCTATAGGTATGCAATGCCCTACAAATGTTCGTAATTCATTCAATTTTGTTCGATGCATACTCCATTATCAAAGTTACCGTAATCCGGGGTAACATTGACCAGTTTTTAGAATATTTCTTAAAAAATGCAAATGTTCTGAGTTTTATATTTTTAAAACAAGTACTGCCACCCATAGCTCGTGACTTTATACTGTGTTTTGTTTTTTGAATGATTTAAGCATGTTTACAAAAATGTTTTAAATGATTTTTTCATTTAGCTGATATGGGGTAACATTGATCATCCATGTAAACAACGTTCGGTAATATTGAAAATGTCGTTACTTAATTAAATCATGGCCCCTGAAGCCGAATATGATGTCCAAACGCTTACATCTCATTTACTTTTTGAGTTATTTCAAAATTAAAAATACTTCGAACAGCGGAATACGCCTAAAGGTAGGCAATTTCCTAAGGGAATTCTTCATTCTAAACAGTAATTCGTTAATGTTGCCTAACTGAACATACTTATAAAAATTTTGACAGCGGAATCGTTTTTGGCGATTCCATTTTTAGTGAGAACCGCATTTTCCTTGCTCATATCTCTTGCAGTACCCTAAAACAGAAAACCAACTTACGATTATATTAAAAAAAAAATTTTTTCATTCCTTGCTTAGCGCTTGTTTGAGTCGGTTGACAGGTTCCCGGTCTCATCGCACGGCACTTTTGCAACGTATTTTTCGGCTTTTTCTCCCACCGCCCGCGTGGGTTTTTGCTCAGTTAGTGCTTCTAAATAGTACCTTCAGTTAGTGCAATTTGAGTGCTTAGGCGATCGCGCTTTGCGAAGGAAGCGAACTAGTTTAACTAGTATCGTTCCACCGCAAAAAAAAAGTCATCACCAAAAGCTATAACGGTGATTGATTTTTTCCCCCCGCACGGAGAGCAACATCGAAGCAGAACCGCCTTCTGCTACCTACGGTGCGTGGACGCTCTGCTGCTATACAACGAACGGATAAGTATCTCCACATCTATTGAATTGCTTTTGCATCTCCGAACAAACATTGTTGAGTTCAAGGTTGTTTTTCGCTTCGCTTCTGTCTCTCTCCCGGTGTTGTGATTCTTTCGACCAAATAGGGGAGTAGTGTACAAAATAGTCCACTGATCGGTTATTTTTTTTTTTTACAAATTTTTTTTTTCGTTTTTTTTTTTCTCTACATTTTTTTTCTATTTTTGTTGATTCGGTTGCGGTCGGATTTTTTTTCCCGCATGGACGAATCGGATGGAGGCGATACGCCTCCTAAAGATCTCGTTGCTCGAACGCGGTTTTATCAACCGTCTTCGGCTGGGCCTTGGGTTGTCTATTTCCGGCGCAAAAATAAGATTTTGAATGTGCTCTCGATCTCTAGAGAGCTGACGCGTAAATATCCTGGGACCGTTATTCACCAAGTGAAGCAATCCAAGCTGCGTGTAACTGCACCTAGTTACAAAGCAGCGAATGAGATTGCTCAGCATGAGGCTTTTACTGTGGAGTATTTTATCTACATACCTGCCAGAGAGGTCGAGGTGGAAGGGAAAATCATCGACGCGAGTCTGACATGCGAAGACATTAAGACTGGCAAAGGCGTTTTTGAGAACCGGTCCATTCCTGATGTGGCTATACTGGATTGTAAACAATTACAATCAGTTTCCATGGAAGGAAATAAAAAAGTGTTTTCGCCGTCAGCCTCGTTTCGTGTAACTTTTCCTGGTTCCGTTCTCCCGAAATTTGTTTGCATTGATAGTGTTTTTTACCCAGTGCGCCTTTACGTGCCGAAGGTATTCAATTGTACCAACTGCAAACAGCTTGGTCACAGTGCTAGCTTTTGCGACAACAAGCCCCGTTGTGGCAAATGCAACCAAGCTCATTCAGAAGATGCTTGCACAAAGGAAGCTGAAAAATGCTGCTACTGTAGCAAGGATCTGCATGACTTGCAGAAATGCCCGGCATACAAAAGGCGCATTCGAAATGAGAGTCGCTCAATTGTGAAGCGCTCCAAGAAGACGTATGCGGAAATGGTGAAAGCTTTAAATCCGCCTGCAAAAGAGTCTTCATCAGCCATCCCAGTTGGTAACTCTTTTCAAGAGTTGTCTTCCGATGAAGCAAACGACGACGAAACCGATGGGGGAGATTCTTCGGAGGTACACGCACCCGGTAAAAGAAAGTCTCCATCTTCTCCGGGACTGCGCCGTAAGGTATTGAAATCTTCCCTCAGAAGTTTGCCTAATTCCAAAGGAGGTGGGGCAAATTTGAAAATCCCGAAGAAACAGGTCTTTGATGCTTCCGTTCCGTGTTGCAGCAAAGATCTGCCGCCCCCGCCTCCACCGACTAAATACACTTCGAAAAGAAGCTCTAGACAAGAAAGCAAAAGAAATGCTGCTGAAGTTCCTCGCTCTTCCTCGAAAACCCCCAGGGCCAAGCGAGGACTGATAACTTTTACGGCCCTTGTGGATCGCACATGTAATGCTCTCGGAGTTTCAGACTCATTCAGAGGCATACTCGACCTTTTTCTCCCCGCAATAGAAGAATATCTCAGGGAATTGACTATCTCGTGGCCCCTCCTTGCTTCGATCATATCTTTCGATGGCTAATTCATCAAGTGAGGTACAAGATATGATCACTGTGTTACAGTGGAACTGTCATAGTCTAAAACCTAAATTAGACACATTTAAATTTTTGCTTCACAATTCCGATTGTGATGTATTTGCACTCTGTGAAACATGGCTTTCTTCTGAAGATGATCTTAACTTCTACGATTTTAACATTATACGCCAGGATCGAGATGATAATTACGGGGGTGTGCTTTTAGGGATCAAAAAGTGCCATTCATTCTACAGAATCCCCATCCCGACTCATTCAGGCATAGAAATCGTTGCTTGCCAAATAAACGTAAAGGGTAAAGACCTTTGCGTAGCTTCTGTTTATATTCCTCCAAGAGTTTCAATAAACCGCCGTCATCTTTGGAATGCAGTCTCCATGCTTTCATCTCCAGTTTTAATACTGGGTGATATGAACTCACATGGTACTGGATGGGGCGAATCTTATGACGATTATAGAGCGGCTATTTTCTATGACTTATGCGATGATTTCAACTTGAACATTTTGAACACAGGTGAATTGACACGTATTTCATCCGACGGCAAAGAAAGCCGTCTTGACCTGTCTTTAGGATCAAGCTCACTATCATTCGATTGCATGTGGAAGGTTATCGATGATCCCCATGGTAGTGATCACTTGCCCATAATAACCTCTATCAGAACTAATTGTGAAAGGTCAGAACAGTCAATTCAGGTTCCTTTTGACCTCACTAGGAATATCGATTGGCAAATATTTGCATCAGCGGTAACTTTTGGTATCGAATCATTCAACACTCTCCCACCGTTGGATGAGTATCGATTCCTAACAGAATTGATTTATAAAAGTGCATTAGAATCCCAAAAGCAACGAGTTCCAAGTGCATCCTTCAAAAGACGACCAGCCACACCTGGTTGGGATGATGAATGCACTCAGTTGTATCGAGAAAAATCTAATGCCTTTAAAGCTTTTCGTAGATATGGTACCTCAGAACTTTATTTAGAGTACTCGAAGCTCGAAAAAAGACTGAAGAATCTTATTAAAGCGAAGAAGCGTAGCTATTGGCGACGTTTCATCGATGGCCTCTCACGAGAAACTTCAATGACGACGCTTTGGAGAGTGGCTCGCAACATGCGAAACCGCTCATCCTCAAATGAGAGTGACGAATACTCCAATCGTTGGATATTCAACTTCGCAAAAAAGGTCTGTCCAGACTCAGTTCCAGCTCATCCGCCTTTTTGGGAAACTCCAAGAGACGATTCTTTGGACAGACCATTCACTATGCTGGAATTTTCTATGGCTCTTCTTTCATCAAACAACTCCTCTCCGGGACGCGATATGATTAAGTTCAATATTCTTAAAAAATCTCCCTGATATCGCTAAAAGACGGTTGCTTGACCTGTTCAACTCATTCATGGAGCACAACATTGTTCCACCTGAATGGAGACAGGTCAAGGTAATAGCTATTCAAAAGCCTGGGAAACCAGCGTCTGATCATAATTCGTACCGCCCGATCGCTATGTTATCATGTTTGAGGAAATTGTTAGAAAAAATGATCCTATCCCGACTCGATCACTGGGTCGAATCAAACAACATGCTTTCCAGTACACAATTTGGCTTTCGCAAGGGCAAAGGGACAAACGATTGTCTAGCGTTGCTTTCATCAGATATTCAACTAGCCTTTGCTGACAAGGAGCAATTGGCTTCGGTTTTCTTGGACATTAAGGGCGCTTTTGATTCAGTTTCCATAGAAATATTGTCAGAAAGCCTGCACAATAGTGGACTACCTGGAATGTTGAATAATTTCTTGTACAATTTGTTGTCAGAAAAACACATGAGCTTCACTCTCGGTCATCTGACAACTTCCAGAATTAGCTATATGGGTCTTCCCCAAGGCTCATGTCTAAGTCCCTTGCTTTATAATTTTTATGTTAAAGATATTGACAACTGTTTGGAAGAACCATGCACGCTTAGACAACTTGCAGATGATGCTGTGGTCTCTATGAAGGGCCCACGAGCAGAAATTCTGCAAAGACCATTGCAAAATTCCCTTGATAATCTATCCACTTGGGCTAGAAACTTAGGGATTGAGTTTGCTCCGCAAAAAACTCAACTAGTTGTATTTTCTAGGAAGCGGAATCCTGCCCAACTAAAGCTTAAGCTGTTGGGAACAGACATCGACCAATCTTTGACTTCAAAATACCTTGGGGTCTGGTTTGATTCAAAATGCACTTGGCGAACTCATATTAGGCATTTAACGGAAAAATTTCAACAAAGGATCAATTTTCTACGAACAATTACCGGAACATGGTGGGGTGCTCACCCGGAAGACCTCATAAAACTCTATAAAACAACTATTTTATCTGTTCTAGAGTATGGCTCTTTCTGTTTTCTCTCAGCAGCAAACTGCCACCTGATCAAATTGGAACGAATTCAATATCGTTGTTTGCGTATCGCCTTAGGGTGTATGCACTCAACACATAATGCGAGCCTAGAGGTTCTGGCAGGGGTTTTACCGCTACAGAACCGATTCTGGGAGCTCTCGCTAAGAATACTTATTAAGTGTGGAGTGAGCAACACACTCGTTATCGAAAATTTCGAAGAATTGCTCAAACTGAATGCTCAGTCAAAATTCATGAGAGTTTATCTCTACTACATGTCATCTGACATTAGCCTTCCATGTTATAACCCCCCACGTGTACGCTTCACCAATGACAGTTCCTCTGTTGAATATGATCTGTCCATGAAACAAGCTATTCATGGAATTCCAGATCAACTTCGATGTATTACTATCCCACGTATTTTTAACGCAAAGTACCAGAATGTCGATTCCTACAGGAGATATTTTACTGACGGGTCCCGTATAAATGGATCCACTGGCTTCGGTGTCTTCAATGAAAACTCTTCCGCCTTCCGAAAACTTCAGGAACCTTGCACGGTTTATGTTGCTGAGCTGGCAGCAATCAACTTCGCTTTGGGGATGATCTCAAACATGCCCGCAGACCACTTCTTCATCTTCTCGGATAGCCTCAGTTCTATTGAGGCACTCCGATCGATGAAACCTGTAAAGCATGCATCTTACTTTCTTACAAAAATAAGAGAGCAGATGTGTGCACTGGTCGAAAGATCATATAAGATTACCTTTGTATGGGTCCCCTCACATTGCTTAATTTATGGCAATGAGAAGGCGGACTCTCTCGCAAAGGTGGGCGCTGAGGAAGGTGAAATTTATGATAGACGAATTTCACACGATGATTTTTTTCATTTAGTACGTCAAAGTTCTCTTCACGGTTGGCAAAGCGATTGGCTAAATGGCCAACTGGGACGGTGGTTATATTCCATAATTCCTAGAGTTTCCTTGCGAGCCTGGTGGAAAGGTTTGGACGTAAGTCGAGATTTCATTCGCGTGATGTCAAGACTTATGTCCAACCATTACTCGCTAGATGCACATCTACACAGGATTAACCTCGCGCTGAGCAATATTTGTAATAGGTGTGGTTCCGGTTATGATGACATCGATCACGTAGTTTGGCAGTGCCCGGATATGGACGCCTCCAGAGCGCAACTTTTGGATACCCTTGCGGCCCGAGGTAGACAACCCTATGTTCCAGTTAGAGATGTGTTGGGCACCCGCGATTTCATTTATATGGTCGCAATTTACGATTACCTTCGCTTGTCTGGTATAAAAGTTTAATTCTTTTGTGTTCTCTTCTCCAGTTTTTTTTTCTCTGTGTTGTCCCTTTTGTGTTGGATTGAGGATCCTGGCCATCCGGCAGACGAATACCGGCAAGAAATTGGTACCAACACCATGTCACGATAATAGAGCTACCACGCTATACCTCCCGGGTGAGCTGCAGAGAACCCTAATCCCAATCCTTACCATGTCCTTCCCTTTCAAAATTGTGACCATTAACCTCGAGTTGCCACGAGTTCCCTGGCTCCATCCCATACTAACTTTGGTAATGAAAAAGTAAATAAATTGTAAATAGTACAAAAATGAACTTCGGCTCCGTAAAGCGTTACACGCATTTGAGCCCCAAATAAACGAACTAGTTAAAAAATAAAAAATATATTAAAAATTTTATAGGGGAACTGTGGGTAAAATGAACAGGGGGGGTTAAAATGAACAGGTTTGTGTTTTACGGTAATTATGCTATAAATCTATGCAAAACATAGCACCATCCTTAATACTCAGATTAAGAAACTATTTCGGCAACTCAAGCACGATCTAGAACTGTCAAAAGCTGGATAAGTAAACAAAAACAAAGTACGCCTCTTGGTTTTCTCATGTGATGTAATTTTTCACTCTTGGAATTTAAGGTTTTTATGACTAAAATCATCAAAAATCTACTGAACTGCGTAGCACATCATATCTTTAAGGTTTTTATGATAAGTAGACGGAAATTGCAAGAATTTTTATCTTTTAAATTCTTAGAACAAATGATTTGAATATGTTGATTATTTGGGGGTAAAATGAAGCACTCGAGATGGGGGTAATATGAACACCATGGCAGGGCGAAAATTACCGGATTTTATTTCAGATGCCGAGAGTTTTCCGGAGAAAATACAAAGACAGATATCGGCAGCCATCGAAATGGTCGCAGCTAAACGTTCCATCGGTTCCAGAATGGCTGTGAGATATGCATTGTTCATGTACCAGATGCCGAGAATCATACCGCAACCTGTTCAAATTAAATGGTGTTCATTTTACCCCCAGCATGTGTCCATATTACCCCCAGTATATGTTCATATTACCCCCATTGTATGTTCATTTTACCCCCAAGTATATGTTCATATTACCCCCGTAACATGTTCATTTTACCCACATGTTTGGAACATTGACTTTATGGAAAGAAATTTTCAAAACTATAATAATGTTGATAAAATTCTATTTCCATCACAATATTTCAACTTGTTACATGGCATAAACATCCTTCTTCAATTCTGAGCTATTGAAAAATAATCTGACAGCTTCATAAGAAAGAAAACATGAGAATTGCTTAGGGTGTTCATTTTACCCCCAGTTCCCAGATCCATTCAAAATAAATCGATTGGCAATCTATCGACTGCAACCGATAGCTAAGATGCCAGTACTTGTTTAAAAAATATAAATCATAATTCTTTGAAACAGCATGCCTAAATATTCAAGTTTTCTTCGAAAAAACTATCAAAGTTACCCCGTTTTACGATACTCCAAAAATGTCTTCAGAAGTTCTATCAGATATTTTTTTCAAATTCTAGAAATTACACCATAAATTTTACCGAATGTTAGTCCTGGGATTCTTATGTTAATAACTTCTGGGAGTCCATCCAGTGTCCATTATTGTTTCAAAATAACTCCAGGCATTCCTCAATGAATTTCTTAGGTATATCATTAGAAAGTACTCCATATATTTCTTATTTATAATAGATTTCTGGAGAATCACACACAAAAAAAATGTTTTGGAATAACTTTGTTCGATATTTGAAATTTGTTTGATAATTTGCTTAATTTGTATCGAAAAAATTGAGAATTAATCATAGAATTTTTGGAAATTCTGAATTCCGTCCAACATGTCTCACAGAAATTCTCATAAGATTTTTGTAGGATTTACTATAGAAAAAAGGGTATTTTCAATGGACAATGATTTAAACAGTGGTGTTAACACAGATGGTTTTATTGCTGAAGGTAACGAACATCTAAAAAAGTTTTCTTCAGAAACGGTTTGTTTTCCTATTTACGAAAGTTACACACGAACTTTTTAGGTGGAACTATTATAATTGAACTGTAGTATAACTTTTAAGGATTCTCAAAGTTAAAGTCCTTAGAGTACCTTAAACTTTTGAGGCGAATATATTTCTACGAAGTTCCTCAACAAAGCGGAGAAACAACGAAATGTTGAAGCACGCAGAAAAAAAAATGATGACCAGCAAAACAACAAAAGATAAGTGATTGTTGATAATATTTTCTCTAAAAATCACCGAATTACCACCAAATTACTCCAAAAATTTCACTGGAATCTTCTTTAGTAATTCTCCAAAAACTCTAGCAGAATTGTCACCTTTGACTTCTGTATTTCTGCAATTCTGCAAGGAAGCCTCTTATTCCACCCTAGAATTTCCCAGAAAAAAACGATTCTGCTAAAGCGATTCCTCCAGAAACGTTTTGAGGATGTTTTCTCTCAAATTTACTTACTATCCCCTCTACCGACAGCTAGGTTTTTTTTTACCGCAATGAAAATATTCAATGCTCGATAACTTTTTCGTTTCTCGATATTTTTGCACCTTTATTTCACGAGTTCGCAAAAAATTGTTTAATAAACGGTGTCGATATTGATCATTCACCAGGATCATCAACTGGATCCTGAGATATTCCAAAATTTCTTGGGGACCGACGCGTAGTTATAGCCCACATAAATATATCAGGCTACAGATTTTTTTTTTATCGTATACGGATTTTTACTCTTCGGAACAATACATTAATGAGAATATGTTATAAAAAAATGAAGCAATTTGGTGCAACCGTCTTTGAGTAATGGGTATTTATGTTTGTGGTACCACGCTGGCCAAAAACAAAGATCTTAAAAACTTCAAAAAACTCCATATCGTAGTTTTAAAAATAAAATTTGGGCTATTCAAAGCTAATTCATAAGAAGGTGCCTTAAAAAATCATACACATCAGTTATGTATTCTACGAGATATCTATCTCGTAGAATACATAACTGATGTGTATGATTTTTTAAGGCACCTTCTTATGAATTAGCTTTGTATAGCCCAAATTTTATTTTTATTTTTTGAAAAATAGACGTAAAAAAAATGGCCGCCAAAGACATTTTATATGGAGAATGTTGGTCCCCCAAGGAACATCGGAATACCTTTAAAACTAGATTACCAATGACAGACATCGACATACATTCTTAAACAAGAAGATATTTTTGAGAACTTGTGAAAAAATGGTGCAAACATTTCGAGAAACAAGAAAGTTATCAAGGTTTGAATATTTTCATTGCGGTAAAAAATGAAGCTGCCGGTAGAGGGGTTAATATCCTAATAAATTCAAGTTAGAATTCCAACAGAAAACTGAATTTCCCAATTTGAATGCGTGAGAAATCGGTCAAACATATGAATTGTTGGAAGGGTTGACATTAACTTAATATTCAAAACGAGCTATTGACACTCAATAGTTTTTTATTATGAAAATTGTTCAATGAGAATTAATTTTCAAAAGCATTCTAAATATGTCGCAATTTTGTCACATGTGATAATTTTCGTAATCGAAGTGTTCCCATAATATATAGAAAAACAAAGACGCTGTTGGAAAAGCCATTCTACTTTACAATCGATGTGAAATTTTGAGCTCTCACCCTGACGGTACTGCAGGAGCGTCCGCAAATTCAGTCTCAATTTGTCGTGTCATCAATTATTCATGACAAATTAAATTTGATATGAAGCTGTGAGATCGAATGAGGAATATACGATGTAATGAATAAAGTCGGAAATTTTTTATCTCTTGAGCAATTCTCGCTGAAACCAGGCCGCCATCGGCACCCATCGTTAGAATTCCAATTTTATGTCACTGATGGCTAGTTTTCGATAAAACTTAAGAGTGGTCCTTTTAGTTTTGTCAAATTGGTGGACCCCTCGTACGCCAGCTAGCTAAACAGTTTGCGAAAAAGTCTATTTTTTGATAAATCTTGGCTATTCCTTGACGTGATATGTCTCATATTTCGCTTGGAACACATAGCAAACTTAGTAGCATCGTTTAGAGAAAGGATATAGCTTTCATTTAAAGTCAAAAAAATTTGGCGGCCATTTTGAATGGCGACAAACATCTTGAATTTTGTTAGAAAAATCGATTTAGCACATGATTTAGAAAATCGTTCATTTCATAGGGTAAATACCATTGCTCACCTAGTTTCTGTAGCCTATCTTACGCAATTTTTCCTCAGCTTTCTGATGGTGATCTCAGAATTCAAAACGAGCGGTGCGCTAATGGTGAAAAATCGATTTTTCTAACAAAATTCAAGATGTTTGTCGCCATTCAAAATGGCCGCCAAAATTTTTTTTGACTTTAAATGAAAGCTATATCCTTTCTCTATACGATGCCACTAAGTTTGCTATGTGTTCCAAGCGATATATGAGACATATCACGTCAAGAAATAGCCAAGATTTATCAAAAAATGGGCTTTTTCGCAAACTGTTTAGCTAGCTGGCGTACGAGGGGTCCACCAATTTGACAAAACAAAAAGGACCACCCTTAAGTTTTATCGAAAACTAGCGTTCAGTGACATAAAATTGGAATTCTAACGATGGGTGCCGATGGCGGCCTGGTTTCAGCGAGAATTGCTCTTTTCCACTAATTTGATGGTCCTGAATCACAGAGCTGAAATCGAAATCTGGAAACGTAGGTTACTCTTGAAATCTTGAGCGATTTCACAAGCTCGACTAGCAGCTCCTCGGATCAGCAACTCAGGAAGCTTCTGGTATTTGGTGCAAACGCAAAGCGAGAATGACTCGCTCAACCATGTTCACAGTCCAACCTCAAAAAAGACTGATACTAAAATAATAATAATTCGTTCATAAACAACTGAGTTATTAACGTTCAAAATCTCCCGTTACATGTCTCATTTCCCGTACTTTTCAGTGCAGTGCAGAAAACAAAGACGTATTCCTACGTCAAAATTTTGCCGTTGGAATTGCTTTGCGAATTATTCCATGAGCGATGTTTTGGAAACTTTGGACTCGAATGTCGAATCACACGCTTATGAATGATGAATGATGATAGCAACTTCCCCAGTCGATCATTACGATCAACAAAAAAATTTGGATCTCTTTTGAGTTTAGATCCAGGTTTCAAATTAGTTTCAGTAATTTATATGTTATTAGCTGTTAGAAAACAACTCCAAATATTTAAACAAAAAAAATATTTTGATGCATTAGAGAAACGTTATTCTATAACAGTTTTATTAATATTTTTACACGAACTTGGACTGCTTCAGCCATAGTGTGGTTTTGAACATTGCATCAATCAGTTGATTCAATAGTTCAGTTAAATGATGATTTTCGGTTAGAATTTTTCTTTGAATAAGAGGCGGATTAGAAGTTACCTGCGGTGGCATAAGCAGGGTTTTTTTCCCATTTGATTTGAAAAAAATTAAAACGGTTACCTGTAAGAAAAAAATTGGTAGGATAGGAGCTGGAATTTGCTCGCGAATTTCCATTCGAACGGATAACCGTACGTAAACGTAAGAAAATTAAGAATTTATTAAGCAAGCAATCCACAGTGCTGCGTCTCTTGGACAAAAATGAAAAAAAATCAACAATTTTATTGCACCACATCAAGTACGCTACATGTTTACTTATATTTGATATGTGTTAAATGAGGAGCAAAACATCGTGAACTCAATTATTTTTTAGACCAGACCAACCCAAGTTGTTAAACAGTTTGATTGAATGGCGTTGATACTGTAAATTTGTGAGATCTAAAGTTTCCATATGTTTTTTAAATAGAACAAAATAACTAGCAAAACTTCAAACAGCTTAAACAAAAAATCACCTCAAAACACCTATCTGCTCTTTGCATCAGTTCTTATTTATGAGGCCTTTTAAACACTGAAAATGATTCCAGCTGCTCCCGTCTGCTCTTTCGATTGTAATCTTTGATTTTGTGGATGATGGTCTTGTGATAAATAACAAGGATTTTTAACGCTTGTGCAATGCTGATCTATTGAAACACAATGAACACCTGCTTAGCTTCCTATGCAGTTTGAACAAGAGCGAAGGAAGCACTTTTTATTATACATGCAGTGAACGTCTTCTTTGGCGTTACGTCCCAACTGGAACAGAGCCTGCTTTTCAACCTAATGTTCTAATAAACACTTCCACTGTTTTTAATTAAGAGCTTTTGAGCCAATTGATCACTTCTGCATTATAAACACTTTTTATTAACAATACTTCTGAAATTCTTACTTTTAGTGTTACGTTCAAATAGGAACAATGCCTGTTTCTCAGCTTAGTGTTCTCTCTCCACTGTAATAAATTGAGAGATTTTTTTTTTGCCAATTGATCATTTTTGCATTTTCTATTATACATTTTTGGAGGAAATTTTCAACTCGGAAAGGTCCTCAACAGATGAGATTAGAACTCACGGCCCTGAGCATGGTATTGCTAAATAGTTTCGTTGAATGGATAAAGTTTTTAATTAGTTTGCAATAACCTGCATTGCTCTGCTTTGAATTTGTGCGGTGAAATTTTTTACTTGTCATTTGGGTTCATTCACATATTTCATAACACCGAACATGGCATCTTTGACACCTACGCATTTCATTGATAGATCAACTGCTTTTATTGTTTGATAAATCTCACAGGTTGGAGAGCTTACTTTTACATTTACAAGAGTTTACATTTTGTTTGATATAGACATAACTATTTGGTTACAACAGTCACTAGGGCAAAATTTGGGCCAATGAACCAAATGATGACTACTTATAATAAACATTACAATTCAATAGACTTAACTTGGTCCAAAGCGAAGCTAAAACAATACTTCCGCACATTATATTAAAAAGGAAATTTAGGTAATTTAATGTATTAGTGTAACTAGCGCATAAGAAACTCTCTGTAACAGTCTACAAACATGATTGACAACAATAAATAAATAAATAAATAGATTTGATGGAATATATGCTGCACACTTTGATTCTATAATTTCTGGAAAACAAAAGAATGTGACGGAATATCTTTAAATGCAATGTCAAGATTATTGCATTGATGTATTCGCTAAAGAATACCGCTTTATAAACTTGATATAAATGATTTTTAACAAAAGTGAAAGAAACCAAATATACAAAATTGGCGCTTACAGTTACCACACAGTTATGGATCAACTAAGGGTCATTTTTCAGAACAAAATATGCTCATAAATCATGGTGACGCTGTACAAAACGAAATTACCTTCCTGGTACTGCAGAATTTAGTTGTCCTTGGGAATACATCTTAAAATGCACGATTTTTTACAAAAAAGTGTCGATTTCGATCGAAATTCCTAACGTTGTCCATCCCACAGATGTGGATCATAGGAACAGGAGGCTCCTTATTATGGATCAGAGCATTATAACAGCAATTTATCTGCGAGATAAACGAATGGCGTGTTAGTGAAAGCATACGTTTTGGCGTTTTTTTCGGAATCGTCTTATCGTTGATTCATAACTGTGGTATGGTTTTCAATACCCCACAATTATGAATCAATGCTTCTAGGAACATGGTTGACAATTTATTTTTCTAAGGACGGCAGTGTGAGTGCTGAGAGTAGAAGCTATCAAGGTGGCTATTAAAGCTCTTAGTTTTTTCCTTAAAACCGCTTGAAAAGTGGTTCCAATCGGGACGAATCTATCGGAAAAGTTGTTCCACAGTTATTTAGTGCGTTGTGAAAGTGGAGTACAGCAGAATATTGCAGTGATTCATGCAAAAACAGCGACGAAAATTGCAGCGCTCGCTGGTTAATATCAAGTGTTGAGGAAAAGCGAACAAAGGGATTATTAGTGGTGGAGCAGAGGGGGGCAAAGATAAACCGAAGTGGTGGCTGACAACGTCAGTTGAGTGCTAGCGATAATCTGTCTCACAAACGGAGAGACCTGGTGGGTTCTATCGAGTGACTATCACTCCGATACGTGAGAAGAGAATCTTAAAATCACTCAGCATAAAGTGCGGTGTGTCAGAAAGGGAAAATTTTAAAAATATTTTGAAAAGAATTGAAAACCAAAAATTTGAAAATAAAATCAGTGTTAGGCAGCACCATGGAGTCCAATGAAGAATCCATGATGAATTCAGCCGCTGAAAACATGGATGTAGATGACAGAAAGGAAGATGATCTACTGCAGAGTGTCTCGATGGATGATGTTGGAGGTGAGGGATCTGTCTCGTCTTCCATACTAAACTCCGACGACGAGGATGATGGGGTTAATGTCACCATCCAGGAGATACGAAATCAAATGCAGGTAAATGATCAAAATCAAAATCAAGAAAGGCAGATCTTAAGGGCAAAATTAAGTGGAGCGAAAAAGAAGCGTTTCAAGAAACTGTTGTTGAGTGGACATGGTCGGGAGGAGGCACTGTCGATGGTTCTAGTGCCACCAAAAGAGTCGACTCCGAAAAGACCTAGGAACATCAACAACAGTAGTAACAGCGACAGCAAACCCATCCCTAAAAAGCAGAAAGGACAGTCGATTCACATTTCTGTCAACAGCCGGATGGAAAATATCAGACAAGATCAACCAACTGTTCTCGAAAATCAACAATCGACCTACAGTGAGGTGGCCAAATGGGTAAGGGTAGGTATTCTGCCGAAGAACTATCCTCAAATCCAGCTGACAGACGAACAACTGTACAGTCTACAAGAGGCCATTTTGCTGAAGGTTACGCTGCAAAGAAGGGAGTCTTTCAAGCCAAAGTTTACGAACTGTTGGCAACGAACAGGACATTTGGTGATAAACTGCCAGGATAGGGAAACGTCGGATTGGCTAAATTCAGTGGTTCCTACGCTTATCCCTTGGAAAGGCGCGGAACTTACGGTAGTCAATGCGGACGATATCCCAAGACTGGACGTAATGGTAGGCTTTTTCCCTCAAAGTGTTAATGATGAAAATGACACTATCAGAGTTTTCATAGAGAGCCAGAATGACGGGTTGAGTATTGACAGGTGGAAAATCATTCAACGTAACATTCTCTATGAGAATCACGTTGAATGGTTTTTCACAGTTGACGAGGCGTCCATGCAACATTTTAAGACATGCAACTTCCTCATCAACTACAAGTTCGGGCAAACAAAGCTACGGAAAAAAGGGATGTACAAACCTGGGGTAGATGGGATGGTAATCTCGAGAGACGAGCCGAAGGAGCTGGAACCGGTAAGTAGCGTGGATCCTGGGACCGAACAAAGCCTTAGTGTCCCGGTGACAAGCGGGACAGACGGTAAAGTGCCGGAAGCAAAGTCCTCGAAAAATCACCACCAAAGCACTCAGAGTACAGGGCTTCCCAAAAACGAAAACAGCCAAGGGAAATTCGATGACCGAATTTATTCTGGGCCGTCTAAGAACTCGAACCATTTTGGGCTCCAAGTGGATGTACAATGCCCTGGGCTCGCGAAAGACCAGCAGTGCTCCACAATACTGATGGACCAAAAATCTTCAGAGCGTTCAAAGGACCGGAATACTTTTGGGCTTCCGAAAGACCAATCTGGCTATCAATAAGATCAAAATAATTCTGGGCGACTAAAAGACCAGAATGCTGCTGGGCCTTCGAAGGACCGGAACTGTTCTGGGTCTCAGAGGGACCGTAACACATCTGGGCTTCCAATGTTTTTTTTTTTTTATTATTTTAGTGTTTTTTAACTTAAAGCTAGTTCAACACTCGTCAGAAGAGGTCACCGAAATGGTGCCTCAAAAAAGAAGGACCCTTAAGGGGTGCCTCTTTCGAGCCCAACCAAGGGGTCTCGACAAACACAGAGTAACGCTATTTTAGCTGACTCACTGGATAGTCGACCTGTCGTTGTTTTACATGTAACACCCATCGACAGTCTTGAATTTAAATATCCTAATTGTGAATGCGCACCGCATAATGCGAAAATTCCTTGTTTTTGAAAAATTTGATAACCTAATTGCGTATAGCCGCCGACTTTGGCGGTGGACATCTGCTTAGCCGGACTAAGCTGGCTTGTAGTGTTGGGTCATATTTGTCCGTACAGGTTGATAGCTTTTAGGAACTCTATTAAAGTTGACACGGTGGCCGCGTCGTTTCCTAGGGAGCTGCGGATACTTCCCGAAATTCCGAAGGATCTCCGGGCTGATTCGTATTGCGGACATGTACATATAAAGTGTTCGACGGAGTTCTGAACGCCGCAGATTGAGCACATCCGTCTGAAAGGACCACATCCATCCATGTTATGAGAAACCCGCGTAGGCCCGGTTCTTAAGCGGGAGATGACTCGTTGATCGTGGAGAAGAGGACAATCAACCCAGTTTTCGGTTGAGAGTTTGATTTTTCGCAGGTGCGGAGAGTAAGACTGAGCCCATTCAGTACCCCATACGTTCTTGAAAGTTTTCGAAATCCATCTTTTGACGTCATCGAAAGGAACCGTTTCTTCGAAACGAGGAGAAGAATGGCCAGTCCCGGCGAGGTTATCGGCAGCTACATTTCCGGGTATCCCACAATGTCCGGGAATCCATGCGTAGGTTGTGTTCGGCAGAGCATTCTCTAGCGTCCCCTGAATCCATGGATGTGTGGGCCTTTCAGATTGCAAGGCAGAAACCACGCTCGCTGAATCTGTAAGGGTTAATACTGGTCGGTCGGATGGTATGGTGGCTGCTATGAAAATAGCAGCGGCTTCCGCGGAAAAAACGGAGCATATAGGAGGAAGACTAAGGCTTAGTGAAATGTCGGAGGCCGAAACTCCCAAACCGACGCCAAGGTTCGAGAGTGACCCATCGGTGTAGCGTTTTTCGTGACTGGGATACTTGTTATGTAGCCAATCGAGGACGGTAGCTCTAAGAAACGATGAATTGTCACCTGCGTGAAACTGATTTGCAATTGCGTTGTCTATGTTTGGTTTCGATGAGTGCCAACAAATATCTCCGTACCAGTGAACCTTGGCCACTGGGGGGAGGTCCACGTTGGCGGCCGACTGGAGGATTCTGCACGCTTCAGATAGGATAAAAATCCTGTCGTCTCCGGATGTTTTTTCGGTAATAGCGGCAGCTTTTCTGCAGACAGCCGTGTAAATGAAAAAACGGAAGGGGAGAAGACCTGCTTCGACGCAGCTTGAGTCCGCCGGAGTTGAAGGAAGCAACCCTGATATTATGCGTATATACCCGTGGTATACGGGAGCGAGAGTGCTAACGAGTCGGTCTAACGCTATACAAGTGAGTTCTAACCCGTATGTTAGCCTGCTATCGATTATGGCTTGCGCAACCCGGAAGCGCACTGCCCGATTGTTCGTTCGGTGGGGGCGTGAGATCGTCCGGATTATATTTAGGCGGGTTTGACAACTCTGCTTCACCGAGTCAAAGTGATGCCGGAAGGTGAGCCCATGGTCCACAGTGACCCAAAGCACCTTGACGGTTTTTTTGTTAGGAATAACTGCCCCATTGACCATAATTGGGACGGGGTTACGATGATTAGATGGACACACATGACATCTAACGCTTTTCGATGCGGACAGCTCGAAGCCGACTGCAGAGGCCCACTTATATACCGCGTTGACAGCTGCTTGGGTTTTAATTCTGACACGAACTGGTGTTTTACCGCTAACGACAAGAAGGATATCGTCAGCGTATACAAATACATATATGCCACTGGGAAGGTAGCTAAACACTCCGTTCATTGCCACCAGAAATAAGGTGACTGCTATCACGGATCCCTGTGGAACGCCGGGCTCTTCCCGATATGAGTCGGATAGGAAGTCACCAACAAGGACTCGGAAGGAACGCTGTTGTAAAAAATTATGCACGAAACGCATGATGTGCCCTGATAGATTCCATTCAACTAGTTGACGGAGAACTAATGGACCCCATGTCCGGTTGAACGCCTTCGATAGATCTAGGGAAACGATCTCGGTATGCAAGCCACTGGAGTAAGCCGTATGTAGGACATCACCGAGTTGGGAAAAATAGGTTGAAGTCCCGTGCCCTGCTCTAAAGGCATGTTGTCTATGGTCCAAGAGGTCATGAGATTCCAGGAACTGTTTCAGTCGACGGTTCACCATCCGCTCCATCACCTTTGACATACAGCACGTGAGTGCAACTGGCCGGAATTTGGATGGGCCACGAGAGTCACTGTTAGTCTTCGGTATGGGGATGATAAGGCTTTCGCTCCATTCTGACGGAAAACTGTCCGTGAGCCATGTATTGTTGATGAGATCCAGGAGTTGTAGTTTGCCGGAAGGAGGAAGATTTTTTATGAGAGGATAACCGATGCCATCTGGACCAGCAGATTTACCGGTACTACATTTGATTGCGAATATTAGTTCACTGAGAGTGAATGGATTGTTGATTGGCGCGTTATCATGATCATCAGGAACGGAAAAATCAGCCACAGAACTGAGAGTTGGTTGAATACGGCGTTTAAAGAAATCGCTGTAGCTATCGATGGCTGCTAGCTTTGCGAAATATTCGCCTAGAGCCATTGCTACTGCTGGAGGTTCCGAAACATCAGAGCCTTGAATTTGAAGTGTAAGTGGTGTTGCTTTACGCTTTCCACTGAGAGCATTTATCTTGCTCCAGAGG
Organism: Aedes aegypti; assembly: GCF_002204515.2. Classification (NCBI taxonomy): domain Eukaryota; kingdom Metazoa; phylum Arthropoda; class Insecta; order Diptera; family Culicidae; genus Aedes; species Aedes aegypti. The sequence goes on from NC_035107.1 coordinate 100,963,993, forward strand.
TCAAAGGAAGTTTGTGTTGGATTGATGCTGTCCAAGAAATTTTCCCAGCTGGCACGCTTGGCGTCCGCGATTATCCTTTTGCATTCCATGTGTCGCCGCCGATATAGGTTGATTGCATTCTCCTTGTTGGGGTGGCCAATGGGAATACGCTTGACCGTGCGTAGTGCTTTCCTCCTAGATTTGACTGCTTTTCTGGTGTCATCCGTTCACCAGTGTAGAGCCTTCCTGCCCGGTCGATTGCTAGTACGAGGTATAGATGATTCCGCGGCATTGTGGATCACTTTGGCCAAATCGGTTAAGTTGGTGGGTGCATGATTTCGGGAAAGATAGCGAAAGCTTTGAGTGTATTCGTTCCAGTCTGCCTTCTCGTACATCCATCTAGGCCGACGGGCCAAAGCCGGCGGGGAGGCACATGAGCCTATTCGAATAGGATGGTGATCGCTACCGTACATATCGGAGTCCACACTCCACTGAAAACGGTTAACGAAGGAGCGACTTACTGCAGCTACGTCGATGGCTGAGGAGGTATGCCCGTTAAAGAAGGTATTTGCACCGTTGTTAAGGACAATAAGGTCATGTTCCTCGAAAATATTTTGTAGGGCGATTCCTCTGGCATCAGAGCGGTGCCCGCCCCAAATAGGGTGATGAGCGTTCATGTCGCCAACGAAAAGGGTGGGTCCGGGTATCACCTCAAGGATTCGATCAATCCGCTCACGCAGGTTGGGTAAGGTTCCGCAGGGGAGATAGACGTTTAAAACCGAAACCCTGATAGGCCCGTTAAGGCGTATTCCGACAACGGGTAGGTCTGAGTCGAGCCTGAGGACCTCAAAAGGGATCGACGTTAATACACCCAGGGCGACTGAGTGTCTCAAGTTACTGCCACGGAGCATAGTCCAACGATATTGGCCACGAAGCGAGCGGTTGAGCTGCTCAACCGATACCCTGTTCACTTCCTGCAGAGCTAAGCACCACGGTGCAGTGTCATGAACTAGAAGTTCGAGGTTTGCGAGGTTATTATAGAAACCAATCATGTTCCATTGAAGGAGAAAGGTAATTGGTTTTGGCAGAGTTGGCGTGGGAAAAGAAGTTCGGGAAATCGATGAGGTTCCGCTGGAGTTCTGAGAAGTTTGCCGTAGAAAGGATCTGCCGCCCAGGTTGATGTGCTGAGAATGAGCTGCCGCTGCAACATTGGTGGTCAAGCTGGCAGTTTCGGAAGGCCTGGTTGTCAAACCGCTAATGACGGAGGGGGACTTATCACACGGGTTGAAGTGCCCGTGGAGCCCAGAGGGGGAGTCTATCCGCTGGGACCGGTTGTCCGAGAAGGATGTTTCGGAAAACCCTGACGATGGTATTGAAGGAGCATTCGGTGACGGTGAAGTTTCGACGGGATTTGGGTAGCGTTGCATGTGATGTCTAACAGGCACTCCAGGTACCATGGAGTTGGGCGAGCTGAGAGTACCGGAAAAGCTATTGACGGGGTGGGACTTACCACCCGGGTTGGGGTGCCCGGGGTGCCCAGGCTGCATCGCGAAAGAGCCGGCAGGGATACTGGAGGGTAATAAGGCTTCAAAATTGCTGGTATTGGTTGATTTGGCATTCGTTTGAGGAAAGAGGGCTTGACTTCCCACGTTGTCCATTGGGGTAGCGGGTAGAGCCCGACGCGTCCCGATTACTTCAAAACCTTCACCTCCCACGTCGTCCAGGAAAAATGGCTCAGAGGCCTGATTTCCCTCTTCCAGATCTTCTCCCAACGCCAGAGGTTGTCCGCCAGTTCCGGAGTGGGAAACGACCGCACCGACGGGGCTCTGGCTACCGGGAGTTTTAGCTGGGCAACGAACAGAAAGCAGAAGCTCTTCGTCCATTTCTCCGCCGAGGTCGACCCAACGATTCCGGTTGGGGTAGAGCGTCCGGTACATTGGCGCCCCGACTGTCAAGAGAGGTGAGAGGACTGATACGTTGGGCATGATGCCGGAGTCGATCCGGCGATGCTGGTTGGGGCAAGACTTCCAGTTCGCCGGCGCTCCGACGATCAGAAGCCATGACATCGGTGTTGGGCTGTATGCTGCTATTTACGGTACCATTGAGGAAGGCTCTTTCGCGGGTGTCAGGTGGCGGTGATAAAATAGAGAAAAAGGTTGATGGACTTACCGCTTCTTGGGAATGGTCCCAAGACCTTCGGAGGCCTTCTTTTTCGTCTTTTTCTGTAGTTGGAATAACGATTCCGTTCGGGAGACGGCACTGATTGGACGTTTCACTGAAGGTGTGACTTGGTCGCTGGTTATTTCACTTTCACTCGGGAGAGAGGTTCTGGTACGTGTCAGTTTTGGTGTTTTCGGTGAAACCATGGTTTTCATCGGATTGGGTGAATAAAATTCAGCATTAACGCTGCGGTCAGAGGAGGCTGATTCGGAATCTGAGAGTACATTTTGGCCCAAGTCAGTTTCAGTGCCCGTGATTCTATCGTTTGTATGGTGATTTTTTGATGGAGTGTTGATCGAACCGTCCGAGGTGGTCGATAGCATCGAGGTAGTGGTGTTTATTTTGCTAGAAACGGGTAATACGACTGTGGAAGTAGCTGACGGGATGCTGGTCGCAGTGGGTTCTGATGGACATGACAAGTTAGCGGCTGGCATCACAGCCTTCAGGAAGACCGAGATTTGCACTGTGAGTGCCTCAATTTGCTTAGCCTGCTCTGCAACGAAGGCTTTTAGCTGTTCAACTTCTTGGTTAGCGGCGGCCGGAGGGGCTGAACGGGCGGCAAGTGCCGCTCGAAGTTCAGCCATTTCGGCGTCTTTTGCTGCCAGAATTGTTGCCTGCTCTTCTGATCTCACGTTAGTTTGCTGAACAATAGCAGTGGTAGCGGGCCCAGTCACCGAGGCGAAAGATCTACCACTTCGGTTCTGCTCCACTATTTTGCGGGCGGAAGGGTAGGAAAGGCCCTGATCGATCTTGATCCTTTGGACTGCGTTTTCGAACTGCCATAGAGGGCAGTCTCGGCTTGAAATTTTGTGATCTTTGGCGTTGCATGATTTGCAAAAGCTTTCGTGGCTACACTCTCTGTTCTCGGCGATCGGGTGATCCCCTGAACAGGTCCCACTGGTAGCGTTCTTGGCCTGGCACCTCAATTTAGTGTGACCGAAAAGCCAACAGTTGAAACACTGCATTGGACTCGGATAGTAAGGTCGAGTCCTGCAGCGAATATAGCCGAAGTCAATAGCATCAGGCCGAATAGTCCCACGGCAGGTGAGGACCAAGGCCGGAGTATTTTCCCTCGTTTGACCATTTCGTCGTGTGATCCTGCGGACTTCTTTGACACCCTGCTCCTTAAGTTCCTCTAATAGTTCATCCTCTGACCGTTCGATAACGTTCCGGCAGCTTACCACACAACGGACAGAGTTGAGGGTAGGGTGCTCGGTAACGCAAATTGCTGTACCGTCAATAAGCTGGCTCATTGTTAACAGCTTACTGTATTGTTTCTGACTCCTAACTTTCAGCGCGTAAGAAGAGGTCCTTCCTTCAGGAAAAGCCCCTTCGATTTTTCCACCGATAAATTTTTCCACCGACCGTCGGATTACGAATGGTCGATTGGGGAGAGGTCCATTTGCCCCCGACATCCTCATTAGGTGTAACTCTCCATGGAAGCCTTCCGGGTCCATAAACGGTGGAAGCGTAGGACCAGAAAACGTGCCATCAACCCTATTTCCTCCGAAATCGTTTTCGGGGCCGTCCCACCAAGGAGTTGGGGGAGGTCCGGACGAACTAGCCGCCATGGCGGCCCCTTACTCTAAAGACACCACCACCACCAACTCACCTGAATTACGGTCTTGATGCAGATAGCGCCCAGAAACACCAAAACAGGAAGCAACGGTTGAACAACTTTGCACTCGCGCACTACAGAAAACTTTTTCCCAATACGTAGGGATAATTATAAATCGCGCACTAATTAAAGGTTCTACTGGTTTTACAAAACCTTCTCAAGGGTCTATTTCGGCCCCAGCACCCCAAGACTTGGGGGAGAAACCGTGTTCTTTGCTAAAACGCACTGACGTATGCGAGGGAAATCACATTCAGGGGTCTATTTTGTCCCCGAATCCCCAGACTTGATCTTCTCTGCAACCTCAAGTTTTTTTCACCACCGTTCACTATACGTCCGAATCCGTAAGCGGGAGAACGAAAGCGGCAAACAATGCTCTGCTTTAGGTCACCGACGGTCAGAAGTGTGCCTTTCCACCGATATGCACTGGCTGAGCGACGTTGAGTTTGGCAAAGTCAAAACTTTGCGAATAGTGGCGCACTCGCGGATGACCTTTTACAACAGAAAAGGTTCTGGATAAAGGATGTTCCATGCCCCGAAGGGCTGGAAATAGGAACAACTTCTCTTTGGAGTGTCAAGTAACACTGGTCGTGCACTAAAATAGTCACGAAAAAGTGACACGGCCGCGCGAAACCGTGATAAAAACGCGTTTTGCACTTCCCTCACCCGGGTGAAAAAAACTCGCACCGGCAAGAGGGGGACAGCCACCTGTGGCTATTAAAACTGTTAACACCAATCACTACAATCACGCACGTACCCCGTGAAAATAGTGAAAATAGTACGGTAATAACACTGATCACAGAAGAGACGAACGGTAATAAAAACGATGAAAACAGACGCAATTAAAAACCGTGTGCTCTCAAGGCCAGCTCGAAGCAAACTGACAATGGACCGGAACACATCTGGGCTTCCAAAGGCCCGAAGTCGTTCTGGACATACAAAAGACCGGAGTTCATTCGAACCTTCGAAGGAACAAATGCCTTCTGGGCCTGAAAAAGACCAGCACAGCAGAAAATATAAATAACAATCGAAACATGAAGAGTGAATTACTAGTCCTCTAATGAACATTTTTAAAAATGAATACTGATATTAAATTTATTCAAATAAATCTTCACCATGCCAAAGGTGCAACAGGAATACTTTGTCGAAGATTTTTGAAAGAAAATTTTAGTGTCGCGTTTATTCAAGAACCTTGGGTTAACAAGAACCGATTTCTTGAAATCGCTGGGCAAATAGGAAAACTAATTTATGATGAAGGAAACTCAAATCCTCGGACAGCAATCTTAATAAAAGGGGGAATAAAATTCGTACCTATAACACAGTTTATTGCAAAAGATATAGTCGTGATTCGCATGGAAATACCCACAACTAGGGTCAAAACTGAAGCTATTGTAGTTTCAGCTTATTTCCCTGGAGACGTGGAGGCGGTACCTCCACCCGAATTGACAGCTTTCATTAATTATTGTAAAACTAATAATAAACACTTTATCATTGATTGCGATGCAAATTCCCATCATACAATCTGGGGAAGCACCAACATCAATAAAAGAGGGGAAGACCTTTTTGAATACATATCTTCGAACAACATCGATTTATGTAACAAAGGAAATCAACCTACATTTATAACTAAAGCTAGGGAAGAAGTATTGGACATAACCATGTGCAGTCCTTTATTTTCGACGCGTATAAAAAACTGGCATGTTTCAGATGAACAATCTTTATCTGATCACAAGCACATAGTGTTTCAATACAATGCTGCAATGCAAATAGTTAAAATAGCGTATAAAAATCCCAGGAACACTAACTGGGAGAGATATGCTTCAACAATGCAATCTGAATGTTTATTGCTAAATATTACAATTCAATCAACAATGCAATTGGATAGAGTTGCAAAAAATATTACTGAACAAATAATACAAGCATACAATGTTAATTGTCCTGTCAAGAAAGAAATCTCAAATCGAGAGGTTCCTTGGTGGAATAAAACATTAAATAATTTAAGGAAAAAATCGCGAAAACTTTTCAATAAAGCGAAAATTTCTGGGCAATGGGAGCAATATAAAAAGGCCCTTACAATGTACAACAAAGAAATTAGAAAATCAAAACGACGAACCTGGAGATCCTATTGTGAAAACATAGAGAAAACTCCAGATATAGCTAAACTGCAAAAAGTGCTTTCCAAAGACCATTCAAATGGTCTGGGAAATTTAAAGAAAACAAATGGTGATTTTACTGTTAACTCACAAGAAACCCTTGAAATGTTGATGGAGACTCATTTCCCAGGATCAAACTTAGTGGTAAGTGATAATGAAGAAAGTATAAACGTTAAAGATAATTATGGGCCGACCGGGACTATAAGATATAATTCGCTTATACCTGATACCATTTTCACAAAATCTAAAGTTGAATGGGCGATGAACTCTTTCGAACCATTTAAATCTCCGGGAATGGACGGTATATTTCCTGCACTGCTTCAGAAGGGTGGGGAAATACTGCTGGATTCTATAACAAATATTTTCAAAGCAAGTTTAATGTTAGGCCATGTACCAAAAATATGGACCCAAGTACGAGTTGTCTTCATTCCTAAAGTAGGAAAAAGAGACAAAACAAATTCAAAATCTTTTTGGCCAATAAGTCTAACATCTACTAAGTTGGTTTGACCACATTTAATCTGAACACTTTTTAATCTGTACCCCGCTAATTTGCACATAGAGTGCTTTGTGAAGCCCAAGCAGGACAGTTCGGTTTTGCGTCGTCCGATTGATTTTGCTGACGGATTCGCGCGTTTTCGTTGCCGGAGAATTTTTGTTTTTCCCCTGTTTTGGAGCGTCTTGCTGGGTAGAGTTCTGTTTGATCTTTCGACCTTGACGGTTGCTTTTGCCGGAGCGAGCGACGAGGGCAGGGTCAAACATGTCGCGCGTCGATCTCGTAAGTGAAAAAGTGGCGTGATCGGGGAGTTCGGTTGGAGTAAGTTAAAAAGTGCCGCGATCGGTTCGTTCTTTTTGATCTTTCGACGACCTTGACGCTTGCTCCTGGGCAGTGCGTGAAGAAAGCCCGAGCTGTCGTCCATGTTTTTTTTTCGGGTCGCGCGCCTATTTTTTTTTTCTGAGTGCTAGCCGAGCAAACGAGTGAAGCTGAAAGTGGATTGTGGCTGCTCAGTCAAGGATAACGGATCAATTGGTGAGCTCGTTTCATGCTACTATTTCTAATCTATAAAATATGTATGACTGCACATTTAATCGTTACAATGGTGGGATGTAAATATGATGTTTCAACAAACTATGGATGGTTCGTCACTGTGAGTGTCGACACAAACTCTGATTCATGATTTATTTATGTTTAACATTTTTTTTTTCAGAACACCCCTTTTATACCTTTATTTTTGTAATTAAAAAAACTTTGAATGATTCGACACTACAAGTGTAGACTTGCGAAATGTTCACTTTATTCAACAAACTTTGGATGGTTCGCCACTGTTTTTTTTTTATAGTAGGGTACAAACAAGCTTCAAAAGCCAGGCCTGTTGTGTGTTGGCACGGTGTGGGACTCACGTTAGGCGTGCTTAACCACTAAAAAACTTTCCCTACTGCTCCTGTGCCTCGATCCCCCCCCGGAACTACATCAGGCAACTTCATCGGGGGAGGGCTGTGCTCATGCACTTCTGTGCTCATGCACTTCTTCAATCTCAGCCTCTAACTGTTCTGCTAGTTCGCTGTTGGAGCGTTTTGCCCAATTGGCGGTTGAACATCTCGCCGGGACTTTGGGCAGCTTTCTGTGCGACGACGCATACTTCCCTTGAGCTGGCCTCGCGTCAGAGCTCTGTTGATCTTCTACTGGACGCTCATGTGCACTTCGTTGCTCTACGACGACTCGTTGTTCTCCGCTGCTGCTGTTCGAGCTCTCCTTGTTGACCAGTTGGATGCCGAGGTCGGTCCAGCGATTCCGGTTGGAGGATGACTTCCGGTTCACTGGCGCCCAGACGACCCAAAACTGTCGATGCTACTCGGCTTAGTCCCCGACGGTGGAGCTAGCCTACTCCGGCTACGCGCTTCTTCATGATTCGATACTGGCCGGTGGAGTGCCGAAGTCGGTCCAGCGATTCCGGTTGGTGGATGGCTTCCGGTGCACTGGCGCTCCGACGACTCAAGCCGGTGATACGCTACGTACTACTCAGAGTAGTCCCCGGCGGTGGATCTATCTTACTCCGACGAAGATTTCCCCGGCGGCGGAAGATCTCCCGAACCGATGCTATCCGGGCAGATGCCGAGGTCGGTCCTGCGATTCCGGTGGAGGGAAACTTCCGGTTCACAGGCGCCCCGACGACCATTTGCCGGTGCTATTTCGCGAATTACTCAGCTGGACCCCGGCGGTGGACTCAGCCTACTCCGACTCGACGTTGGTTGGCCAAGTGCCAGGGTCGGTTCTGCAATTCCGGTTGGAGGATGGCTTCCGGTTTGCAGGCGCCCGAACGACTATTAACCGATACTACGCTACGCCCGCTCTACTCGGTCTAGTCCCCGACGGAGGATCTAGCCTACTCCGATCGCGACCCGGAGCTCTCTGGTCTTCACGCCATCTTCTTTGCAGCAACGACATAATCGCCGTTATTCCCCTGTTAACCGCATTCCAGGTGCTTTCATGCTGGCACATGTTCTGCACGATGTTGTCCGGATTTAGGACGTTTGCGGTTTCTGGCATCAACTCGCTTCGTATATCCGTGAATCGAGGGCAGTCGAATATAACGTGCTCCGGTGTCTCCTCGATATTTGGACAGGCCGGACAATGTGGAGATTCTGCGTGTCCGAATCTGTGCAGATATTTCCGGAAGCATCCATGGCCTGACAGAAACTGGGTCAGGAAGAAGTTAACTTCTCCATGTTTTCTGGTCGTCCACACCGACACGTTAGGAATGAGCCTGTGGGTCCACCTTCCTAAGAAAGGTTCGCCACTGTAAGTGTCGGCATAAGAATAAGAGTGTTCTATGATGTCCCAATAGAGTGATGCAAATTTTGAAATTTTGGCTCCCCTATGCTTAAACGATTTTTATTATGGTAAATAGCATCCTCCCAAAGTTTGAAGTGATTCGGAAGAGGTTTGATTGTGCACACGCCGTTTGAAGTTTATATGAAGATTACTATGGAAAATGCCAACCTTTTGTGTTCAGCCCTTTATCTTTTCGTTATAATATTTTATGGAAAGGTGAACAAACTCTACTCATGTGAAAGCCTTTCAGCTACAACTTTGCCGAAGACCACATTTCGATTGGACGTGAGAAAAAAATGCTATTCATAATCATAAAGTGGGTTTGCATTTTGCATGCTTAACCAGCTGCTCGGCAGGCAACAGTGGTGCTCCTGGCGGGTAGAATAGATCAAAGTAATCCAGGCTACTATGTTCTACAGCAAAAAAGCAGTGTTGCTCTGAAAGTCATTAAATGATCATCTCAGCATGGTTTAGACTTTGTTATCAATAATAGCAAATTATCCTTACGTCCAATCGAAATGTGGTCTTCGACAAAGTTGTAGCTGGAAGGATTTCACATGAGAAGAGTATATTAACTTTTCCAGAATTTATTATTACCAGCAGCTAGAGGATTGAACACAAAAGGTTTGACTATTCCATAGTAATTTCCATATAAACTTCAAATGGCGTGTGTACATCCAGATTTCTTCCAAATTACTTCAAATTTTGGGTGAATGATTTTTATCATGATTGACATCGTTTAAGCATAGGGGAGCAGAAACTTAAAAATTTGCATCAGTCTAATGTCCCAACCAATTGAGTCTTTTGTTTCTTTTCAAATGAGTAAAATATAATAACACATGCTTTCGTACTGACAGCTGTAGGAATGTTACATTTAGGTATTTGTTCAACAAACTTTAAATGGTTCGTCACCTCAAGTGTCGGCATAATTTTCCTCTACATAGAAATTATATGAACAATTATATTTACGTATAAGCATGTATATATCTCACAAATCATTAGGGGTATTCACTTAAAGCTGCGTAAACTGAGTATTTGCGTAATAGATTGATGAATTATTTCAAATGAAATATTGCTGTTCTGACCCAGAGCATTGACAGATCAGAGGCTTATAATCTAGTTACCCATCACAGCCTATCACAAACATCAGACATTTCGTAGATTGTTTTTGTAAGAACTCACTATATTTTTGAATATTGGTTGGTCTAGTTTAAAGACTGTATAACAACGTGCCTCGTTCCTTGACCATTACCGAAAATCAAAAACTTTGTTTAATATTAGATAAATGAAGAGTATCAGGAATAAATTGTGTGGGTTGGTTAGGAGTCATGCACAAATTATATCACACTCCAAGTGGAGGAGGAGGAGGTCAAGTCATGTGTGACGAAAATTTCGGAGGACTCATACGTGACGAGGGAATTAGAAAAAATAAAATTTAGCATGCCATACATTGTGTAAAATTCTTTATAACCCACTGAAACCACCTGATGTGAAACGATCTTCCAACTGGGTTAGGAATTTACCATTGGACTTTATTACCGCGCATACAGAAACTTAGGCACGGCATATTGGTATCATTTATATTGGATGGTAGCTTGATAGGTAATTCAAAATGAGCAGTACATCTTGCCTGTAATGGAAAAATGGATGAAACTTCTCACTACTTATTCTTGGTAGAGCTCCCACCGGCATCAGTTCAAGCGCTGATCGCTCTCTGGTAATTTCCTGCGAAACTATTGGATAAACCAACAACAATTATAGGTCCAGGCGTCTCATATGCCTCGACATACAATATAGTCAAGATATTGACATAAACAAATATGACTATTTGTTAACTTTTCTTGAATTCCCGTTTTCGTAAATGGAACGGTGATTGTTTTTTCAATGATGACAAACGACAATAACAAACGCATTCTTGGATTGTTAGACTGTCAAACTCCAACAAGTTGAAATGTTTCATGCACAATTAACACATTTCTGTGAAAGATTTAAATATTCAGTTTAGCACGAAATACGCAAAGAATTACGCAGTTAAGTGAATCCCCCTATTGTCTATCATGGTCTAATCGCTTATCAAAGTGAATCCTTTGACCCAACGATCCTCCCCATTAACAAACATCCCTCCCAGTAACCTTTGTGGAGATGCAGAGGCAAACACGGTCTCCAAATAGCAAAGGTTACACACTAACATTCCTTCCCTCAATCCCACCTGACTGCAAGGACGTGGCCGGCGCTGTTATTGACCTTGTATAAATAGAGGCACTGAATTATGCACACTGAAGAAGATTATGGCCAATCCAAGCTGAACTTCTAGTTGATTCTTTGAGCATTTTCACTGACTTCGGTCAATCACGGAATAGCAACCATTGATATGTGTAGTCAGTCTAAGCTAAGCTAAGCTAAGCTAAGCTAATAAGTCTAACATCTACTATGCTTAAAATCATGGAAAAGATAATAGATGAATATATTTAAACAGAATACCTACAAAAGATTCCTCTTAACAGGTATCAGTATGCATATCAAACTAACAAATCTACAGTCACTGCTCTACATAATTTGGTTACAAAAATAGAAAGTACTCTCGATAGAAAAGAAATAGCTCTTGTAGCATTTCTTGATGTAGAAGGTGCTTTTGATAATGCGACATTCAGTTCAATAAAAAAGTCAATGGAAAACTGGCATTTCGATCCTGGCATTATAGCTTGGATTATGGAAATGCTGAAAAATAGAGAAGTATCTGCTGAATGGGGCCCAGATAGCCGTAGCGGTAAACGCGCAGCTATTCAGCAAGACCAAGCTGAGGGTCGTGGGTTCGAATCCCACCGGTCGAGGATCTTTTCGGGTTGGAAATTTTCTCGACTTCCCAGGGCATAGAGTATCTTCGTACCTGCCACACGATATACGCATGCAAAAATGGTCATTGGCACAGTAAGCTCTCAGTTAATAACTGTGGAAGTGCTCATAAGAACACTAAGCTGAGAAGCAGGCTCTGTCCCAGTGGGGACGTAACGCCAGAAAGAAGAAGAATCTGCTGAATTTGGAGTATCATCTATAACAATAAAGACCACTAAGGGATGTCCTCAAGGAGGTGTATTGTCGCCTTTATTATGGTCGCTTGTTGTTGATGATATTCTTAATCAATTGACAGAACAAGGCTTCGAAGTTATCGGTTTTGCTGATGATGTGGCCATAATAGTTCGTGGAAAGTTTGAACATACCATCACAGATTTAATGCAGTCTGCACTAAACTGCATTTAGCGGTGGTGTCAAAACGAAGGGTTGAATATAAACCCATCGAAAACCGTTTTGGTACCGTTCACTCGCAGACGGAAAGTAACTTTTAAAAATATAACAATTGAGGGATGTATTGTCCAATATGCATCCAGTGTAAAATATCTAGGAGTTATTCTAGATGATAAACTTAATTGGAACTTGCACTTAGAGCAGGTAATAAGCAAAGCCACTATTGCCCTGTGGGTGAGTAAGAATACTTTTGGTAAAAAATGGGGTCTCAAACCTAAAATGATTCATTGGATCTATACGGTTATTGTAAGGCCCAGGGTAGTTTATGCCGTACTAGTATGGTGGCCTAAAACAAAGCAAAGCACAGCCCAAAAAAAGCTAGAAAAATTGCAACGTTTGGCCTGCATGGCTATGACAGGAGCAATGCGTAGTACGCCATCAAAGGCCTTAGAGGCAGTTCTGTATAAGCTTCCACTACATCAACACGTGCAAATGGAAGCTGAAAAGAATGCACTAAGACTGCGAAGAACGAATATCTTTCTTGAAGGAAATCTTTCCGGACATCTAAGTATACTGAAAGATTTTCAAATTAATCCATTAGTAGTCATGAACGAAGACTGGATGGAAAGAACCCTAAACCTAGATATACCATATAAGGTGGTTGAAACAGACCGCCAAATGTGGGAATCGGGTGTGCCTAGTATTTTGTAGGAACTTGATTATATAATCATAAGAATAGGTAGATGTTTTGTTCCAGTGTAATTACGCTCTCGACCGTTGCTAGGGGCAACGTGAAGAAAATAGCATAGTAGGCTGTTAAATGTGTAAGAGGGATTCGAGAAAAAACCGTTGTGTAATAAAGACGTGTTTGAGTGCAGTGAAGGTGGTGATTCAATTTATTTGACCAATTCGTCGGCCGATTCTGTTTCTCCGTATTTCTGCTGTTCCGCTCCGGATACGACCCTACAACCTGGCGACGAGGATGAACTCCGGTAAGATTTCATTACCACAATAACGAAAAAACGTGAGCTTACATAGTAAAAAAAAAAAAAAAAAAAAAAACTGAAAATAATGCCAGAACTGGGAGAGTTCACTTTGAGAAGATGCTTAAATGCGGAGTTTTATGTGAAAGAACCAGTAAAACTCGGATCGGGAGGGTCCACTGAAGTTTATAAAAAAAAAAAAACTGTCTTCTGGCAGTTCCCGGGCTGGGAGAGTCCACTATCAGGTTACTGTAAGTAAAAAAAAAAAAAAAAAACGGGCCGGGAGGGTCCACTGAAGTTGACAAATTTGCTGCTAGTTGGCAATTCCTGGACTGGGAGAGTCCACTAAATGATTATGAATATCTTGAAATTTTCTGAATTTGACGAATATACAGGACGATCGTTTTTGAAATAGTGAAAAAAAAAATCTTACTCAACATTGTAAGTGTCATCCAGAATGTTCGAAAAAAAAAAGAGTTGCTATGGAGACAAGCACAAGTGCACACGAGTCGATGACTACTTTGATTTTTTTTAAGAATGGATGACGTTTTTAAAAATTACAAATTAATTGAACTCTATGTAAGCTCATGTCAACGTTAAGCGAATAATATAATAAAAAAAATAATAAATAATAATAATAAACATATATTGCAGCGATGGAATTTGAAATGAGACCATTGCCCCCGTTCCGTTGTGAACAAATAGAGAGATCGAAGCTAAGCCGAGAGTGGAGGTCGTGGAGAAACGCGCTTGAATGTTATTTCGAAGCGCATTCCATTTTTGACCAAAGAATAAAACGAGCAAAACTTTTATTTCTTGGTGGACCACAACTCCAGAGGGTGTTTGAGCATCTTGCTGACACGGATAAAATTCCGTTGGTAGCCGTAAAGGAAACGTGGTACGACGTTGCGATTGAAAAATTGAACGAGTATTTTCAACCAGCTCGTCAACATACTTTAGAAAGACATCGTCTTCGTGAGATGAAACAAATGAAAGATGAACGTTTCGCTCAATTTGTAATGCGCTTGAAGCAGCAGTCTGCGGATTGTGGCTTTGACAAGTACTCAACAGAAATCTCCAAGATTCTGACCGAGATTACTTTGATAGATGTAATAGTCCAAGGATGTACGTCGAATGAGTTACGTCGTCGTATATTGAAAGAAGACCATTCTTTGGCTGAGATCGAAGCCCTTGGGGCGATGTTTGAATGCGTAGATGAGCAGGTGAAGAGTCTGAGTAACGTTACCGCAAATACGCAAGAAAAGATTTTTAAAGTGACCGAAAGCAAAAAGGTTGAGGATAAACCCGATACAAATGGCCAACTGTCGTGTTATCGGTGTGGAAACACAGGGCATTTTTCGAAATCTCATAATTGCCCTGCCCGGAATAAAACATGCAGACGATGTAAACGTATTGGCCATTTCGAATCAGTATGCCGTGGATTCTCGAAACGACCAGCACAGAAACTGAATGACAATATAACAGCGAAAAAGGTTCGAGCCATTGAGACCGTTGACAGCGAGACTGAGTTGATGTTACCAGGTAAAGATTCCAAGAAGGATGAACAGACTCCATCGAAAACATACTATGCTTTTTACACGGGTAACGAAACGAACATGATTGAGTGCCACATTGGAGGAATTAAATGGAAAGTGATCATTGATTCTGGGTCAGAATGCAATTTGATCACTAAGAATGCGTGGGAAAAAATGAAGACTTGCAACATCGCGGTACAGTCATCTACGAAGGGTTGCGATCGGGTATTGAAAGCATATGGTAGTAATGTACCATTAAAGGTAAACTTCAAAATTAGGATTAGATATGATTGTACTATTTCTATAATCAATACATTTATGTTTTATATAGGTTGTTGGTTCATTCACGGCTGAAGTGCGAATTAACGAACGACATGTGGTTGCTGAATTCATTGTTGTGGATGGTGGCCAGCAGTGCTTGCTAGGTGATACAACTTCAAAAGAGCTTGGTGTTCTAAAGGTAGGCCTGGACATCAACAATGTTGAAGAGTTGAAGCCGTTCAACAAGATTATCGGATTACAAGTACAAATTCATATGGATACATCGATCAAACCGGTATTTCAACCACTGCGCAAAGTACCTGTTCCTCTTGAAGCTGCTGTGAACAAAAAGCTGGAGCAACTACTTCAAAGGGACATAATTGAGGTAAAGACTGGAACAACGCAGTGGGTGTCACCCATGGTAGTAGTTGGCAAAGCAAATGGCGAACCGAGACTTTGTTTGGATTTACGTAGAGTAAATGAAGCCGTATTACGCGAACGGTATCCCATGCCTGTCGTGGATGATTACTTGGCTAGAATGGGCAAGAATATGATTCGTAGCAAGCTTGACATTCGCGAAGCATTCCTTCAAGTTGAGCTAGAGCCAAACTCACGAGACATCACCACATTCATCACCAGTAAAGGATTGTTCCGGTTTAAGAGGATGCCTTTTGGTTTGGTTTCCGCTCCTGAAACATTCCAAAGAGTGATGGACGAGATATTGACTGGCTGTGAAGGAGTATACTGGTATCTTGATGATGTCATGGTCGAAGGTGCAACCGTCGAAGAGCATGATGCACGACTCAATGAGGTATAACTTGATGGAATTTTATTAAATGCGATTCTATTTGCATTGCATTTGAATATAAGTTTGCTGAAATAGAAAACAATAATACATTATTTTTTTTAATAATAGGTTTTAAATCGTTTCAAGAATCGCGGTGTTCAATTAAATTGGGAAAAATGCGTTTTTAGGGAACAAGAACTTGAATTCCTGGGACATGTAGTCTCACCTGAAGGAATTTTTCCAGTAAAATCTAAAACAGATGCCATTCAGACCTTCCGAATTCCAAAGAACGAAACTGAAGTTAAGAGTTTTCTTGGACTAGCTAATTATATGAACAAGTTTATTTATAATTTGGCTACCATTGATGAACCGTTGCGTAGGTTGACTTTGAAGAAGGTGCCTTTTGAGTGGACTGAAGAACATACTAATGCTTTTGAAAAAATTAAGCAAGAAATGAGAATAGCTGGGAAATTAGGGTATTTCAACCTAAACGACCGCACGGTGGTGACAACTGATGCAAGCCCGGTTGGACTTGGGGCTATTCTTGCGCAATATGATGACAACGATCAAATACGTGTCATAAGCTACGCGTCCAAATCTCTGACTGACACAGAGGCAAGATATTGCCAAACTGAGAAAGAAGCGCTTGCGCTAGTATGGGCTGTAGAGAAATTTCAAAGATACCTTATAGGGAGATCTTTTGAATTGGTAACCGACTGTAAAGCATTGCAATATCTATTTACTACCAGATCCCGTCCTTGTGCACGCATCGAGCGATGGGTTTTGCGCCTACAAGCGTTTGACTATAAAGTTATTCATGTTGCTGGTGAATGTAACGTTGCAGATGCACTGTCGCGTTTGGCCACTTTAAACCCACTTCCTTTCGATCAAAACGAAGAACTTATGATTCGAGAAGTAGCAGTATCTGCAGCAAATGCAATGGCTTTAGATTGGCAGCAAATAGAAGATGCCTCTAAAGAAGATGAAGAAATTGGCCTAGAAACAAGAAATACGTAAATTGAAAGTGGTTCCGAATAGTCATGTACCAACGACGATTTAAACATAGGACAGTTAACGTTAGACCAAACACTAGACAAAAAACGACAAATTAATCTCCCCTGAGGAAGACACAATCCCCGTGTCGAAACGTTGGGTTGAAACAAAACTCGTTTTAATCATTCCAAGACTGCTTAGACGTAAATTCCACAAATAAATAATTAATTATGTGCCAAATGCACGTTTTATTGAGACGTTTGGTTCTTTCGTAGTTTTGAGAATCGAAGTTTTGGAATTCGACGTTCTGGTTTAAATTACATCGTAAACTCTGATGTTGCTACCGTTTCAATGTCACTAATTCTCGTACAATTAATATTGTTCACATCGAAATGTTATGTTCCACCGTAATGTGCATGGAAACATAAAATAAGTTTACATAGAATTTCAGAAACCAAGAATAAATGTTTTAAGATTTCTCAACTAGATAATTATCAATTTTGTGATATTTTCAATAGTTTACAGCAAACTTCAGCAAATTTATGCTGCGCTGAAAAAAAATTTGCTGCTAATCATTAAAAAACACCGAACTTCCAGTATTTGTTATAAAATTCTCTGAACAAATATTTCAAATTTCTTTTTTGGCTCAAGTTAGTGAATACTCTTGAAGTTTGACACAGAAATGTAGTTAGTAAATTTCGACATCCATTAAAACCAGGGCTGGGAATGGTAATAAAAGTAGGCTTAAATTTCACGAAACTCAAGTGGCGTTGCTGACTACAGTAGTTTGAAATTTCAAACCCCATCAAGTAGCCTTTATTGGGTGCATGATTTTTCAAAATTAGTATGGTTATCGAAGGCTACAAATGCAGTAAATGCAGCGGGAAATAGAACATTTTTCAACTATAAATTTGAATTGCCATTACCAACTGGAGTTTGACTACTTTCAAGGTATTTTGCCGACGGCAGCGATTGGCGTGAGTTTCACTGGCTTTGCTGACTGTGATTTGGAACTGCAGTGTGAATCCCAGAACTTTTCACAACTGTGATCAAAACTCCATGTACAATAGCGTTGATGTGAAAAAATCCCCATATTTACGAAAGTGTCGTAAATACACAACCAAACAAAACAAACCATATTTACGCAAAACTTTTCTTATATGCAAAATAAGGATCGTTTTAACAAAATATTTTCACAACTTCAATTTTGTAACATCTTTTCAAGAAAATTTTGAATACCACATCAAGTGTCTTGATCATCAGTACCTAATGACTGTCAGGCACTCCAGATGAAATGCTGAAAAATATAAATGATAACAGTTTCTAACCATTTGCTTCAATTCGAGGAGAATTTGGAAATGTAGAGACAAAAAATAGGAAGACGAAAATTGAGATTTTTTGCGACCCACCAGAGAGCAGCTCACGACCCCCCTGGGGGTCGCGTCCCACAGTTTGGGAAACTATGAATTAGGTCAATTATGTCAATTGTAGCCCTAATAATTCCTGACAACATTTCTATAAACACCATTGAGCTAAAACGCCTATAATGGAAGCTGTGATTTTTGTCCCGAAGTCCCATACATTCGAAGCACTGTGCGATCGTTCAATGAAATATGAGAATTGTTGGAGATTCTGCTTGGGGAATTCATGCTACAAAAAAGTTGCCGTTCATCTGCCTGGTACGAGCCTCACCGATTCGTTTACGGGAAAGGCAATCCAAAAAGTTTGACTTATGGTTGCCCCCGCAATTTGCGCATACAAACTAATTGGTATCTTCCTTCACAGGGCATACCGTAAAACGGGGTAACTTTGATAGTTTTTTCGAAGAAAACTTGAATATTTATGCATGCTGTTTCAAAGAATTTTAATTCATATTTTTAAAACAAGTACTGGTATCCTAACTATCGATTCCAGTTGATAGATTTCCAAAAGCTTTATTATTAATGGATACATAATTTTTCATATAATCGATAGACGGTTTTCTGTTTTGGGGTAACTTTGATAATGGAGCATCACTCGAACAAAATTGAATGAATTACAGAACATTTGTAGGGCGTTGCATATCTTTAGGCGTTTAACGCTATATGGAAATTTCTGACTTAGATTACAAAAATGGTCCCAGTTTGTAAAAATAGTATTCGCTAAGAGTTTTGAGACCGAATTCAAGTTATACTATAACTAGGCTATCAAGTATAAGTGACAAATTCATTATGACTTCATCAAATAGTGATCGTAGAACCGATTGTTTGAGAGCATTTTAAAATTGCTAAAATCTTATAAATTTTCCATATGTGCATATAAATCCTCAAATGTACTTGATTCCAACGGCAATAGCTTTAACACGAAGTGTCATACTAATACTCTTTACTTTTGCATTCGTTTTGCTTAACAGATTAACAGGAACTTTGTTATTTCGTTTAGTATGTTGAGAGTCTCGCATTATCAAAGTTACCCGCATTATCAAAGTTACCCCGTTTTACGGTACGTCCTTAGCGTGTGAAAAACCTCCGCAAAACAAACAAACATACTAAGTTAGCGTTGAAAACATAGAGCTTGAGCATTAGGGTGCAGCTTATTTTTCATAAGTTTTCATAACCAAAAATCTTGTGCTCTTATGAATTCAAATCACAAGAAGGGAAACCTCAAAGTTTGAGCTAAAAATATTAAGATTTAGAGGTGGCACAAGCGTCTTGAAGATAAATTATCAAGTTATAAAAAAAATACCTTCAGTGAAGTCACCATAACTTATTTATTTTCTAACCAATTCTAAAAATCTCTTCAAAATTAAATTTTTGAAGACTATGTAGAACACCAAATTTGTCTAAAATGTGTGGAGTATGTGTTAAAAGTTGTTTGACCATAACTTCATAAATACCCAACCGATTCCATACCTTTTTCACATACTATTGAAGCTAATTTAGTTGTTTTGAAAATGTGTATTCAACACATTTTGCTAAAAAAAGGTTCTGACTTAGTTATTCAACAAAAACTCCTCAAAAACATGGTTCTCTAATGAAAAAAATCAAATTTATTTCGTTTATTTAAATATTTTTTGCCGGAAATAACAATTTTCTATAGAATCAATCTGCTCATAACTGCATATTTGTAACATTCGACAAAAGAAGGCATTGAGTAAATGGAATACCAAGTGTGCATTTCATGGCAGTATGGGAAGAAACTAAAATTTCTAAAAATTACCAGGAACTCAAAAGTGCTTATTTGAGGCTAATATTTTGTACAACTCATATCGCATACTAGGTGATTAGTCAGAAAATAATTCTGATATTTTTTTTTTTTTTTTTAAACTTTATTTGAGTGTATTTTAACGCACGAGGGCTAGTTCTACACTTAATAATTCTGATAGAAATTTCGTTGCTATTACATTACAAGGCTCATTTATAATCTCATTGTGACTGTTATGCGGTTATAATAACCAATGTGACAAAACAACTTGGTATTTTTTCGAATTTTCTAGAACTAATCTCACAGATTTCAGTAAGTTGATCGAAAGTATTTATAATTTGTTGACTCTCCCCGGTATTTACTCCAATTTGTCAATAATGTCAAATGTGACGGTTATGCAGTTGTTTTGATTTAGAGTTGAATAGTGCACATGTTTTTAAACACATGCCGAATATTGTAACAAAATTATTAAAAAATGTTGCAGAGACATTTCTTACGGCTAAAAACTGAGAAAAATTTCAGCTTCAGGGATAATGCTTACTTGGTAGAAATTGACAAAAAAAACTGGCACTTTTTGTTAGAAAAATCATGTTTTTGTGCAGTTTTTGTTAAATAACAAGGTTATTTTTTTAGTATAATGTGTTGTACACACAGTTTTGAAACAACTAAATTAACCTCAAAAGCATGTAAAAAGATTCGGAATCAGTTTAGTATTCATGAAGTTATGATCAAACATAATTGATATTTTTTAGTAAAAATTTGGAGTAAACTACTTTTAACTAAGACTAGTTTTGATTTTAGACAAATTTGCCATTCTACAAAATTTTCATAAATTAAATTTTGAAGAGAATGATGCTAAAAGTTTAAAAATTAATTAAAAAATAACAAAGTTCTGTATACTTCACTGAAGGACATTTTTTATAACTTGAAGATTCATCTTAAATTTACTCGTGCCACCTCTAAATATTTTTGGCTAAAATTTTGAAGTTTATCTTTTTATGTAATTTGAATACAGCAGAGCACATGAGTTTTTGGTCTTGAGAACTTTTGAAAAATGAGGCGCAACATGATGAGCATGAAAATGACTGACCACCCGCAGTTGTTTGTTGCTACTCCGTTATTACAAGAGCAGCTGTACTTACACAGGGAACAGATGCCAGTCGAGACCAGTTGCATCTTCACGGCTGCTCTTATCATTATAACAAACAAAAACGGCGCCGAATGTGTTCGAATGCAGGTCAATTTTGGGAACGGGAAGGAAGTGTCGACGTGTTACTGCACTTCCACAAGAAAACACTGGAAGGTTGGATATGGGAAAGGATTGTATAAGCAAATAGTTTTGGTAAACGATAAAGATAAAATTTGGTCACAAAACAAACGTATGTAATACAATCAAAAAACCAAAGTAAATTTCGTAATAAAATAAACAAAAAGTCCAATAATCATTTCTTACAATTTATTCAAACACAAACACCCGCTTCAAGCCTTTACAAAACACCCGGCGTCCAATTTGGCGGCAATCCCTCGGTGCGATTGAACTGCTGATCAATCCAGCGGCTAAAGTAACGAACCTGAGTAAATACCGGTGGATTGTTCGCAACCCCACAGTTCACTCCAAACGACAAGATTCCCACCAGCTGCCGATTGCAGAAAAGGCCGGTTCCCAGATTACCATTGCAAGGAGCAGCATTGTTGGAAGCAGCTGTGTTACCCGCACAGATCATAGATTCCAGCACGCGGCCCGCATGCATACCGGCTCCGTTGCAGAGCTCACGGTCGTTGATGTTCATCGGCAGGAATCGTTGCAGCACGTTAACCGGAGCAGTAGCAGCATTCGTGGATGCTCCCCAGCCGGCAAACTGGCACGCTTCGGCATTCGGAGTTACTTGCATTCGTCGGCGGGCAATGTCTACCGTATTCGAGGGAAGGTCATACGGGCGATCCAGACGCAGGACAGCAACGTCATTTTCCCGAGTGAACACGTTGAACTCCGGATGGACGTAAATTCGGGTAACCTTACGAGTCTGACGACGAGATCCAACCGGGGACAGGGCAACATCTCCAGCCACAACCGTCAACCAGTAGGGATCGATCAGCCGGTTCTGGGGATTCAATACACACTGAGCTGAGGTGAGGACATGTTGACGATCTACAATCACGCCTCCGCAGTGAAGATGGAAGGGGAAGTTATTGATCGATACGGCCGAGGGAAATTGGCCCCACGCAGCGTTGGTACCGCCAATCAACCGAGCTTCCGGCTCAAGCTCTTCTGCCACCGCAAGACCTGCAAAATGTTTGTTAAGAGTCAGTGACGTATACTACACAAACAATCCTTAAACTTACTGATCACAGCTAATATCACCACGAGCAGCTTCATGTTTGCGCTACTTTTCGAATGCGACTGATGCAAAGCTAGACGAGTGGTCCAAACCTTCATTCAATGTCCCATCGGCAGGAGATATCGAATCAGTAGCCACAGGCCTCGGGCACTGATTATTTATCGCAGGATTTAGGAAGCTTACTGATAAGCACGACCAATCGATGCCATTTCCAGGAATCTTGCCACGCCACGAAAGATTGTGCTAAGACGGGAAGCTTTGGTCGCCAAAAATCCCCCAAAAATGCATTCCATTCACACAGGAAGCGTTTCGCAATTTGTAATTAAGATGGGACGGTTTGATTGATTGGATCAAACAAATTGCGAAATTGTGATTTTGGTAAATAATCTATCTTAAGTGTTAAAGTTCACGGTAATAAAGACTAAATAATATCATTTATGGCTTAAGACATGAGATTGCAACTCAGCTTGTGCGTCAAACAACTTGAGAGAAATCAGATAAGTACAATTATTGCAAAACAAATTACATTAGACATTATGCTTTTTGATCTAAGATTATGTCACAGTTCGTTCTTAGATAAGAAAGGATTAATCTAACAAGACGTAACGTGTCTTATCTATAAAGTTATGTCACTGACCTACATACATTCAAATCTTTCAAGTAGGCCGCCTCATAATCTCACGTTCAATGTGCTATGCACTCAAATCTACAATGGCATTGAAAGTTGATTCCAAAATCCCTTTATTATTTTCCTTTTTCCGGTTGTCGTATGACTAGGCCGGCGTTTGTTTGATTTTCCGTGAACCTGTACAAGTAAGGTTTATCCAATGGAAATATCCACTACACACTCAATCTGTTCGGTAAAAATAACTGGGTTTTGGAACTACCGAAAAAGTCAGTAAACTAAAAAAATAAGTCAGAAATCGGAAAACAGAGATTTTTTACTGAAATTTTGCAGAGAGCTTTCTTTTTATATCATATATCGATAAAACATAAAACATGGTGAAATTTTTTACCTTGTTGCCACCTTGTCAGCAACCCGGCCATCCAACGTTGCACGTAACAACGTAAATAGCTTCGTTGGAAAACCATGCTCAGACGTAATCGGCCATATCTGCATATTTCTGTTCTCTGAATTGTATGCTGTCTTCAAATCAATAAACTGACGGTAAGTCTGCAAGTCATACTTCAGAAATGTACATGAAATAATTTGCAAGGTGAACATCCGGTCAGTTGTTGATCGGATCTCACGATAATAAGCCTTGTGTATGTCGACTGAGGACTCCTCAAGTGGTCTCAGTCTGTTATTGGGCGTTTGAGGTCATCCAATCAAGAGGTGAGCATTCATTCGTCCTCTTACACCTCCTAAAGAAAATGGATCGGCCTCTAAAACTACGCAATACGTCCATGAGAAGCTCGCTCTCTATCTTGCTACATTCGAAATTCTCACCTTTTTTACTGCTGCAGGAATAGCGCGTTTCAGTTGGCCTACATCGCCGTTCTGATGGTCAGAAAGTTCCCCAAAATTCCCCCCATCATTGCACACGTTTTGCACCGGCACAGCATTATGTCACGAAAAAATCCGCAACTCTGAATCAACAATTTCACGCCACAATACTCGGTTCGTGGCCGCATCTCTTCATCCTCGGTTCTGCCCCTCGCTCGCCAAATCGGTGTGCCCTTGATCCATCCACCTAGCTCGCTGCGCACCACGCCCTCTTGTATCAACCGGATTCGAAGCGACCACCATCTTTTCAGGGTTTCTGTCCAGCATTCTTGTAATATGCCCTGCCCATCGTATCTTTCCAGCTTTAGCCACCTTCTCGTAACACTGCGGCCCTACCAGCTAGCATGTACTTTGTCTTGGTCGCATTCACCACCAGTCCAACTTTTGCTGCCTCGCGTTTCAGGCGGGTGTACAGGTCTGCCACCTTTTCAAATGTTCGGTTGACAATATCCTTATCATCCGCGAAGCAAACAAATTGACTGGATCTCGTAAAAATCGTACCGGCTGTTAAGCTTGGCTCTCCGCATAACACCTTCTAGCGCAATATTAAACAACAGGCACGAAAGTCCATCACCTTGTCGTAGTCCCCGGCGGGAACCAAACGAACTCGAGTATAAACCTGAAACCTTCACACAATTTTGCACATCTTCCATCGTCGCTCTTATCAGTCTCGTGAGCTTCCCGGGAAAGCTGTTCTCGTCCATGATTTTCCATAGCTCTACGCGGTCGATACTGTCGTATGCCGCCTTGAAATCGATGAAAAGGTGATGTGTTGGGACCTTGTATTCACGACATTTTTGGAGGATTTGCCGTACAGTGAAGATCTGGTCCAAGGTATATTGAAGAAAGGTACAGCAATCTAAGCAGTCAGTGGATGCGGGGAGTGGTAAACAGTGGAGGGTAGAAAATGATAGCTGGCGAGTCGGCGAGCTGGCTGATTCGTTAATGTGATTTTCCCCTCTAGTAGTTGCTATCGTTTCCATAGGATTGTTTTTATTGATCGTAGTGCTTTGATAATGAGAAGCAAAACTCAAAGCATTTGCAAGTAAGTTCATTGATACTATGTATTATCTCAAATATAATTTTGATTTTGCTATTTTCAGACTAACAATAAACTCTATAGAGTAGAAAGACTCAGTTTAGAGTTGCTTCCTTCCAGGGGACCGGCCAGGACAACTGCATTAAATACAGGCTGTTACCCGTAGGCGATGGGCTACGACAGAAAGAGGGAGTTCGCCAAAATTTCGCGGTATGTCGTACCATCGACTGATGAACGGAATCCCATGGATGAGGAGAGTTATGATATTATTTACACCATCTTCTGCTAACCATTATCTTTATTTTTAGCAAACAAAACTGAACGTAACAGATAGATGGCATTGACTTAACCGATGAAACTGTCGAGTGCGCTGGTTCTCTTTTTAAACGGGTGTCGATAATACATGGAAGCCCGTTTACTGTAAATGGAATGAAAGCTTTTGTAATCTTGAGTATTTTTTACTGTTCAGAAATTTTGGTTGATTAAAAATTCTTTGACCAGTGATACATATGAAACTAAATAAAATGCAATTGAATATTGTATGGAGTTTGTTAGATTTTTTTAATGCATTCCGGTTGTTTATTTATTTCAACTTCGATGGGGCTCATTC
This sequence comes from Aedes aegypti, assembly GCF_002204515.2. NCBI lineage: Eukaryota > Metazoa > Arthropoda > Insecta > Diptera > Culicidae > Aedes > Aedes aegypti. The sequence continues at coordinate 100,989,270 of NC_035107.1, forward strand.
GCACATTCCATAACGCTGAAAATGAACGTTTTCAACACCTATCCACCTCCTTGTAACGCTTTTTGTATGATAATTCTACAGTTTTTGTATAAGCCGTAACAACTTGAGCACGTCCAACCACCTCCTTCTGCGTTATGAAATTTGTCAATGGGCCCTTGTATTTTGTTCAACACTTTTTCCCGCACACACCTCGGTGGTGAAAATCCACTTTCAATCGCAGTTATTTTGTTGCAGTTATTGGCATGATGCGTGTGTACTGTGAAATTGTTCCAGAAAATTTGAATCAACTGACGTTTTCCAAAACAAAATGAATTGAGGGGAAAAGCTTGTTTTAGTATCATGGCTTGCTGACTTATTCAAGCATAACAGACCTGCCAGCTGTTATCTTTTTCTCCAATATGGCGGAATGTTCTATTTGACACATCAATCTACCTCCCTTCTACTACCTTGATCTGGTCCGTTGTCGATCGGCCGACAACGAAGCTGGCTTGATAACTTCCCACGAACTCGTTTATTAAAGGGTGACAGACGACGGAAGATGATCTTAGATAACACTAAGGCCGCGTTTAGGATGATGATCGCTCGGAAGTTCACACAATCTAACTTGCCGCCTTTCTTGTAGATAGGGCATATAACCCCTTCCTTTCACTCCTCCGGTAGCTGTTCTGTTTCCCAGATTGTGCCTATCAGCCGGTGCAGACAAATGGCCAGCTTGTCCGGGCCCATCTTTATGAGTTCAACTCCGATACCATCATTACCAGCTGCTTTATTGTACTTGAGCTGTTGAATGGCATCCTTGACCATCCTCAAAGTGGGGGCTGATTGATTTCCACTGACGAAGGCATTTCCTCCGTTGTCCCGACCTTCATTGCCTCTGCTCTCAGTGCTCACCTGAATGTTCGTCTAAGTGCTGCTTTCGATCACCTCATGCTCGCCCGCAAAATGCACCCATCCTTATCCCTACACATCTCGGCACGCGGCACAAAGCCGTTGCGGGATGCGTTGAGCTTCTGATAGAGCTTACGTGTTTCTTGAGACCTGCACAGCTGTTCCATCTCCTCGCACTCCGTCTCCTCCAGGTGGCATTTTTTCACCCAAAAGAGGCGGGTCTGCTGTTGCCGGTTCCGTCTATAACGCTCCACGTTCTGTCGGGTCCCATGCTGCAGCATGACCGCCCGCGCTGCATTCTTCTCCTCCAGAATCTGCCTACATTCCTCGTCGAACCAATCGTTCCGTCGACTCCGTCCCACGTACCCGACGTTGCTCTCTGCTGCATTGTTGATGGCTGCCATCTCTGTTCTCCAGCAGTCCTCACGATCATCGGATAGGTCCGAGACGGACATGGGAGGGTGGAGTTCCAACTCGGTTTCGAGCGATGTTTGGAAATCCGGGTGCCGAAGTGTTTTCCTTAACCCTGGTGATCGGTGCGTGATCGCTCCCTCGGAGATCACTCTCCACCGACCAGAGGAAGTGGTTGGTGATTTGAGTTGATACTAGTGAGACGTCAATCGCGGTGTTGACTCGTCCTCGGGAGAAGGTTGGGGAACCGTCGTTAAGAATAGTTAAGTTGAGCTGGTTTGCAACATTGACAATGATGGAGCTACGTTCACAGTTGCGGCGGCTTCCCCAGGCTCGCTGGTGGCCATTGATGTCGCCTAGGATCATCATTGGCTCTGGAATTTGCTTAAGAGCGTCCTTGAGTCGGGATTCTAAATTGGGCTGCTTGCCGTTCGGTAAGTAAATGGAAGCCACCGAGACGGGGGAGGGCCACGGGAGGCGGATCGCAACAATCGGTAGATCAGTGTCTATCTTAATCTCGCTAGCGGTGAGTTCGGCGGCTACTCCGATGGCAACCGATTAGTAGATGTTGCCGTAATTCTTGGAATACCATAGGTATTTTTTGTCTAGTGTATTGTTCATCATTGCGGGTGTTGCTCTGTGGATCTCTTGTAGAGTCAGAACCACAGGCTGCTGATCCCGCATTAACATTTCCACATCCTGGAGGTTGTGAAAAAAGTCATTCACATTCCACTGCGCGGCGAGGGTGATTCGGCCACCGGGAACCATACACGGGCGGGTTCTATTGGAGACGTTGTTCTGGGAGCGGCTTGGGCTCGTGCTCAGCGAGTGGGGGTCGGAAGTCGAATGAGACAGAGCTCTACTAATCAAAGGTGGTAATGAGCTGCTTGCCGAGGGCAGAGTAGTCTCGTTGGTGGTATTTTGGGTTGGATCAACAAAAGATCCGTCACCATGGGTTGGGTTTTTGAGCAGACCGAGGTCTTTGTTGTGTGCACCTAGGGGCTGTGTCATGTCGTTAGCACAGGGGTAGGAAACGACATTTGGGGAACCAATATTCAGGGCACAGTAGCACAATCCTTTTAGTGAATGATTATTAAGATATAAAAGCATGTGCCTACCAGTGTTGTGAAAAACCCAATTTCTTACAACTCATCCAGCTCACGCTCTTCCGGAAATGCAGCCTCGAGGTGCTGCGCGTACGTCTTGGCGACATCCGGTTGCTTAAGCCGCTTTAGGTAATACCGAGGCGGCGGCCGTCAGTACCGTACGTTGTTAACGACGGAGAATTTTGGGCGCATTTTAACCATCACCAGATAGTTGTCAGGTGGATGCTAGCGCCACGATAGGTCCTGATGACGATAATGTCGGCCAAGTGCCGTCCATCAGTCAGAACGGTTTATCGGTATGGAAGGCTGTGCTAGAAATAGGTGCTCCGAATGGCCATATTCTTGGAGGCGGCGAAATCAATTAGTCGTGAGCCGTTTTCGTTCGTCAGCGGGTGGGCGCTGAACTTTCCAATAGTCGGTCTAAATTCCTCTTCCTGGTCAACCTGAGCGTTTAGATCTCCTATGATGATTTTGATGTCATGGCTTATGCAGCTGCCGTACTCGCGTTTGAGCTGCGCTTAAAAAGCGTCCTTATCATCATCAGTGCTTCCGGAGTGAGGTCTGTGCACGTTTATTATGCTGAAGTTGAAGATCCGGCCTTTGAGCCTCAACTTGCATATTCTTTAGCTGATCGGTCACCACCCGATCACGCGCCATTCCATATCACCCATCACTATCAAAGCTGTTCTCAGCTCGTGTTATGCCAAAGCGGTCCTTCAGCACGTCGGCGAGTATGCGTGAAGTTGAGAGATTTGCAGTTCCACGTACCGAGCTTCCAATCGCCAGTCTCTTTACGTCACTGTGGTATTCGCCGACTGTCCCGGTTCGTATTCTCTCGCTGATTATTCGTTGCTTGATGTTTTACGGCTGGCTTGCAGGGCCTGACACCAACTCCCTAGATTTCCGGAGGACCATTCCCCCTAAATGTTTGGAGGACAATAGTGCACAGTTTAGCTTAGAGTCCTTCTCTGGCACTCGGACGATGATCAGCCGCCCCTGACATGGGGAACAGACACTGTTGTGAGCCGTTCCTAACATGAAGTACAGACGCTCCAGGTTTGCAGAAGCAAGAGCAAAAGCAAACCCCCTCCTCCCTGTCATCATACGACCAAAGTTCCCACCGGATACGGATGCTAACGTCCAATGTAGCGATGTCCGACCTGGTCTGGCGCTGCTGTGCGCGCTCCTTCAAACAACCCAGACAACCAGAAATCGCATGAATGTTCACGTTATAACTCGTTTATTCATACAAATTACATCAAACTCGCAAAACACCGTGAATAAACTCGTCGGATTGATGAGTTACCTCGCAGATAATACTTTTTTCTGAGTTTATTTGTACATTTTGCTTCTTCCCGTACACTCGTACAAAGTAAGTCGAATCAATCCGTAGCAGCTGTCAAATCAACATTTATTATCATAAGTTAAGTCGCATTAGATCACAAGTTAGTTCGGTAGAATATTTATACACTCGCAATGTATGTCATTATTCGTCACATAATATATGCACGCATATCGCCTCCACTTTTGTACGTAGAAGGCCTTTTCGCGACATCTTATAAGTGAAATTTTGCACATACAAAGCCTCCAGGTGATTTCGTTATGCGTACATTTTGGTTGTCTGGGAATGCAGATAACGACTGTAGAATGCCACTACTCGGCGTAACTTGTTGTAGCGGGAGTATCGATGAAGTTGATTTTCAACGATGCTTCAACCTTCTTGAAGAGTTGCGTTGCCAGATGCGCGGCACAGAGTTCTAGTCTGGCGATGGAATGGTGTGTAGACAGTGAAGCTACCTTTGACTTTGACGTGAACAGGCGAACTTGAATTTCATCCGCCGAAACTGTGCGGCCAAAGCAACAGACTCCGTACGCAACGGATGACGCGTCGGCGAAGAAATGAAGCTGAATACTGTCACTGCCGGGAGAGAGCACCATCTGAGGAACTCGAACTTCAGCGAGCATGGGTAATGTAGTATGGAATTGCTTCCACTCGTGTTGAAGTTTCTCTGGCAATGGCGAATCCCACTCGCAGGAAACACCGTTCTGCTTCAACGCCCACAGGCGCTGCATAAACAACTTTGCCTTTGCAATAACTGGACCTAGCAAGTCCAGTGGGTCGAAAATCTGAGCGATGTATGACATTACTTTCCGCTTGGTAAGAATAGCAGCAGGGAGAGGTATTTCTACCTTAAATCGGAGATATCGGCCGCCGGATCCCATAGCAGACCGAGCGTAGAGATTGTCTGCTCATCCTGTAAATCGTGGAGAGGCTGGATGGCCAGATCTTCCGGCGGTGTATCCTGCAACACTTCCTGGACGTTGGACGCCCATTTTTTTAGTGTAAACCCGGCGATGCCAAGCATAGCGGTGACTTGCTGCCGGAGAGTTACAGCAGAGTCGACATCCGGTGCGCCGGACAGTAGATCGTTGACGTAGAAATCATCTACAGCTGGTTCGACAGCAGCAGGATACAATTCTGCTTGATCATTGGCGATTTGCTGGAAGGTTGTCGTGGCTAAGTACGACGCACTCGCTGATCCGTATGTGACGGTCTGTAGCTCGTACGTAGTGATGGGATCGGGCGGACTGCTACGATGACGAATACGGAGGAATGGAAGATCATCGGAATGGTGCAACACTTGCCTGTACATCTTTTCGACGTCTGCTACAACAGCGACGATTTGCATCCGGAACCTCAGGTAGATGGAGTAGAGATCTTGCTGGACGATAGGTCCAACGAGAAGCGTGTCGTTCAACGAATAGCCGGACGAGGTCTTGCATGACGCGTCAAAGACTTTTGCATAGAGCGGATTCCGGTCAATCATCGGCAGTAGAAAGATAGCAGAAACGTGGAATTCAGGTAGCCGAGCGAGAAGCGGGATCAGATACCGTACAACCAAATGGTGTTTTGACTACCCACGGAAGACTTTTACCCAAAGAAATCTTCCGTCCTGTATGTAATTCCCAGCATATTTCACTACCGATAACAAGGTCAACACATCCGGGAACACTGAACTGGGGATCTGCTAACCATTGGCTGGAGGGGGCCTAGGGGGGCCTAGCAAATACTTGTTTTACAGAAGTAATGTCGGTCGCAGTAATCACGATTTTCACAAATTTCATAGTTTTTACAGATTTGTATCGATTTCATTTATTTCTTATTTTGTCTCATTTCGCGGCATATCAGTGATATTTGTAAATTTCAATTATCGCTACGAAAAAGATTCATTCTTGTTGTATCCAGTCAAAACTCTTTAAAGAATTCTAGCAAAAAGTTCACAAGGATTGTCTTCTGTGTTTCTTCTTTGATCTTTTCAGGTATTAAATCATGTGGTTTGAAGAGTTTTTTCTGAGAATTCCTACAGGAATTTATTCATGAATTATGTTCGTACTTTTCAGCGCTTTTTTCAAGAACTCCTTACTTGGTTTCATTAAGTTCGTCCTGGGATTCCCCAAGAGAATTATTCTCAGACTTTTTGATCTCATCAGAAAATTTCTCGAAGAATCTCTATCGAACCGCTTAAAAAATCGGATTCCTAGTAATATTCCACAAAAATTTTATGAGCACTTTAAAAAAAAATATTGGAAAATGTTATTCAAGATTGCTCAGAGAAGCTTTACGCAATAAATCTGTATTTTTTTTTTAAAGATAATTATTTTTTAATTTATCTAAAATCAAGGTGCAGCATCTCGCATTCCTTTAAAAGTCTCTTGAAAATTTTTATTTGTTATTTATCTTTTCAAAATTTCCTAACTAAGCAATACTTCCAAAAACTTTTCCGTGAAAATAATCAAAAATCCACGAGTAATTTGTTCAGAGATTTCTTAGAGAATTATTCTCGTAGATTCATCTGAAAAAAAGTACCAAAGATTCATCTTAGCATTTTCTTTTTTTCTTAAAACCGCACTAACGATTCTTTTGGGATTTCATTAGAAGAAATTTTTCATCAGATTCACTTAGCACTTGCAATTCATTCATAAACTTCTAAAAAAATCTCCAGAAGTTCCATCAAGTATTCTTTCAGGTTCTCGAAATAATTCACTTTTTTTGCGAATATAAATCTCAGGACTCTTCCATAATAAAAACATATAAAAATTTAAACACTCTCCATTTTTTGGTTCAAAAACTACTCCTGGAATTACTTAATATTTTTAAGGGATTGCTTTATGAATTCCTCTATGAAGCACTCCACATCAGATTTCTAAAGAAACGAAAGGTTTGAAATAACTTTGTTGGTAAGTTTTGAAATAATTGCAGCTTAAATATAATTCGGAAAAAATCATTCAATTCCTGCCATAAATTTAAGAATTTCTGAAACATGTTAACAATGTACCTTACAGAAAAGTTTAAGTGGTTCGTATAGGAATTTACTACATAAAATCGTGTTCTTTTTCGACGTGTTTTAAAATAGAAAATGATTCGTATTAAAACGTATGGAATTTTACTGAAAGTATTTGTAACTAAAATTTTATATAATATTTAGTATGAACTTTAAAGATTCATGATGTAGAAACCATTTTTTCCTACCTATATAATTTCCAAACAAACTATTTTGAAGGTTTTACTATCGACTATTTTTTAGTACTGTAGAAGTTCAATGCGAAAATGTGAGATTCTTATTTCAATCTAAGTGGAAACTTTTGCATTGCTTTTAAAATTTGTTGAGGAATTCCTAATGGATTTTTAGGAATCAGAAACCATATGCAACAATGAAAGATAGTTTCTAATATTTTTTCTACAGGTAAATTACAGGATAGTAAAAAGTTATATAATGAATTAACAAATAAAACAAATTTCTAAAGGTCCATCACAATCTTCTTTAGAAATAATCCTTAAAAGCTATCCTTCCTTGATTTCTGGTTTTCTAGAATTCTGCCAGAAAGCCTTTAGAAATTCAGCTTTCTTATCGCACAAAAAATCAAACCAAGAACCAATTTCTAAAGAAGTGGTTTAAGGAAAATCAATAAAAATTTGTTTATGAATATCTTCATAAATTTTCCCCTTCCCAGTTATTTTGCTACAGACTCTTCTACCGCTATGCTAATTTCGAAAGCAAAATTTTCCTGGGGGTTTTCAACAAATTTCCTCAAAATATTCGAGGGCAAGACAATTTTATTTCCAATTCTTGAATTATCCGGGAATTTGAACCAACATTTCTAAAAAAGAAAACAAAGAAGAAATTTTGACGCAATATGTGCAATATTTTGGAAATATTTCTTAAGGACTTTTGATGAAATTTGCGGAAAAATTTGTAATAAAAATTTTCGGAAAACTATTTAAAGCAATTCAAAGAAGAATTTGTAATAGAACTTTCAGTGAAATATCTATGAGTTAGATTTGACAGAATTAATGATTTTTTAAGGGAATTGCGAGCGAAAACTGTATTTTTGAAAGATTAAGTAACATTTTCAAGGTAAATCCGGGAACATTTTCCGAAATCAATTTGATAATAAAAAGTAGACATAGAAGTGGATGTCCACCAGGATGAATGCTTTTAAAGTATGAACAAATCCCACAATATTGACTAATTTCGAAAAGATTTGCAATAGTTCTGAAGCCACCCTTAAATATTCCTCGAGGTGTTTGATTATACTAAAATTTTATAAGGTACACCGGAGCAAGTTGAAATGGCTGGTGTAGGATCAAATGGAAAGGTATCATTAACATTAACATTAACACAAAAACATTAAGTTAATATATGGTCCAAACGTTAAGAGTAGAAAAATCTGCCGTTATTTATTAGCATCATATTCAAAACTTGGCATTTCATATTACCCCACCCGTTTCAACTTGCCTCGGTGTACCTTAATGCATATCGAAAGCTTTTTGAAAAATTGTGCCATCTATTGAATCTATTGAATATTATTAAAATAATTTTTGAAATAATAATATTTTTTGAAAAAATATAATTTAAGCAATAAATTTATTCATGCAAAACTACTTAAAAAATTGAATCAAAATCAAAGAAAGCTATGGTCGATTTTGTAACATTTTTTTCACGTCATGTTAAATTTCTACCATTTATTTCAAGAAAACTTGGCCATGCCGAAATTCCTTGAAAGTAAAGCCTTATTTTTCGACAAGAATTCCCGCTATGTATAGCCTGAGAAATTCCTATAGTAACTTTGTCTATTTTTTTAATTATTTTTTTCGGACATTATACGAGTTGAAGTTAATGTATGGATTTATTTAGTGGATTCTCATAAGAGTAATCATCATCACCACACACCTCCAAAAACATGAGAAATCAGAATGCGGTGCTGCTCTGCTGAAACAGAATTATTTGGATTATTCTTTTGGAGTTATTGGAATCAAACTTCCATTTTTTTTATACCACGGTATTTTTTACAATGGATATGTCGAAAAATTGCGCTTACCACATACAACAAGAAGCTAGTTCTAACAGTAACCAATCGATCGACAGCCGGACAGATAAGCTCTCGTTTATCGCGTGATTCACCAAAGTCAGAACCACCACGCTGATGCTGTATATGACAAGCGAGGTTTTCTCGCTATAGTGTTCTACAACATAAAATAATGTAGCTATTGAAGAAATGTTTGTCTATAACAAGAATCTTGTACATTGGATTCCGAAGATTTTGCTGCATGTTAAATTGTTTGTTTGTTTTTTTTTTTTTTTTTAAATTTTATTATCATCAAAAATTCTGGAGGGGGCCAGGTCACCCTGCCCCCCCCCCCCTGTTCCTACGCCAATGACTGCTAACTTGACGTTGGAAAATTTGTACGCCGAAATGTCTATCGGAGTTGGTGGCAGCTCCGACGATTGCTGCTTCAGTACGATATTTTATTTATGTATTAAGTTGGTGTTACATCAAATAATTTGATAAAATCTCGTTAACGGTGTTACGCCAATTTACTCGGTCCATGGCTGTGTCTCTCCAACTTCGATTTTGGCCCACGTTCTCCAGATCTTGTTGCACCTGATCAAGCCACCTAGCTCGCTGTGCTCCCCGCCTTCTTGATCCAACCGGATTCGATGCGAACACCATCTTTGCAGGATTGTTGTCCGGTAGTCATGCAACATGTCCTGCCCAGCGCACCCTTCCGGCTTTCGCAACCTTCTGGATACTGGGTTCGCCGTAGAGCCTAGCGAGCTCGTGGTTCATTCTCTGCCGCCACACACCGTTCTCCTGCACTCCGCCAAAGATCGTCCTAAGCACCCTTCATTCGAACACTCCAAGTGCTTGCAGGTCCTCTTCCAGCATGGTCCATGCTTCAGGTCCATAGAGGACCACCGGTCTTATGAACGTTTTGTACATGATACATTTGGTGCGGGGGTGAATCTTTCTCGACCGCAGCTTTTTCTGGAGCCCATAGTAGGCGCGACCTCCACTGATGATGCGTCTCCGTATTTCACGACTAACGTTGTTATCAGCCGTTAATAAGGATCTGAGGTAGAAGAACTCATCAACCACCTCAAAAGTATCCCCGTCTATCGTAACACTGCTTCCCAGGCGGGCTCTGTCGCGCTCGGTTCCGCCTATCAGCATGTACTTTGTTTTTGACGCATTCATCACCAGGCCGACTTTTGTCGCTTCACGTTTCAAGCGGGTGTACAGGTCTGTTACCGTTCCAAATGTTCTGCCGACAATATACATATCATCCGCGAAGCAAACAAATTGGCTGCATCTTGTGAAAATCGTACCTCGGTTATTGAACCCGGCTCTCCGCATGACACCTTCTAGCGCGATGTTGAACAGCAGGCACGAAAGTCCATCACCCTGTCGAAGTCCGCGGCGAGATTCGAACGAACTGGAATGTTCGCCCGAAATCTTCACGCTATTCTGCACACCGTCCATCGTTGCTCTTATTAGTCTTGTGAGGTTCTCGGGAAAGCTGTACTCGTCCAGTACGATATACGAAAGAGAAAATTACAATTTTGACAAAGAAAGCTCTCAGTTAAAAACTGTGGAAGTGCTCATAAGAACACTAAACTGAGTAGCAGGCTCTTATCCAGTGAGGACATAATGTCAAGAAGAAAAAGAAGTAGTTGAGAACTCGGAGGATTTCTGAGCACCTATAACAAAGATGTTTTTCTTATTTGTATATTCACAGACAACCGTATCTCTGGAAAAAAAAACAAAAACAAATATTGTTCAGAATACTTGTAAAATTTCTGATGCCATTTTAGAAAACACAAGTAGCTGTCAAGATCTTTTTAGAGAATATTTGTGTGAGGAGAAGTATTTCAGGGTAACATAAAATTTGAAGAAGTTTTGTAGACTACTCGTGAATGTAATTTTTTAGGAAAACATTTATGGCTTATGGAAATATTACAGGATTTTTGGAAATATCAAAAACATATCTGAACATTGATGAATGCCTTAAATATCTGTCAAAATATTTATGCAAAATGGAAATGATTAAGTATTGTAAGAAGCTTCAGAATCGCGTTTGTTGATATTAGTTCAAAATTTGAAAAATATTTGCGGCTTGATTTATTCTTATTCTACCGATTAAACAGTGCTGACTTCTTAATGCGAAAATTAATTTAGATAAAATAATTGCAAACCTAAGTAGCTTTTTATTGGTAATATGTATTCAAAATAAAGAGAACATGCCTAATAAAAATTATGGAAGACTTTGCACAATTCTGGAATGGATGTCTTACAAGGTTTCCATGCATCCTTGGTGAAATATTTAACGTTTCTTTCGACGGCCGAGAGAATCTTCATTTAAATTCTGTGAACATATTTAACAAATTGCTGGCGGTTTGAAAATCGTCCCAACTTTTTTTTTGTTGAATTTGTTTTGTAAAACACTTTTATGAAGGTTTCTTATCGGATTCTTGGAGACATTTTTTATGGGCTCTTAGCTAGATCCTTAGTGAAAATTAAGGAGGTTTTCAAAAACTCATATCACAGTTCTTGCATTATCTTAGTTAGATTACATACGTGACCTTCGTGTATGATTGTATTTGTTGATTTATCATGAGATCTTTCCATAAACTTCAATTTGTGAACATCAATTTTAGGGCTTTGCGGGATGTTTGTAGAACTTTAAAGGTGGTCGCAGCATTAACAAGTTTGGGTACCACTTCCGAAGACAATTTTACCTGGTACTTAGTAGAAAAAACGTAGAATGCTGGAAGAAACGAACTCATCGTATAACTCCATCTGAAACTTCTCCAGTTGTCCCAAACGCTTCTAAGGGGAAGTGGTGGCATAACGAACACCGTGCCTTTAACTGAGAAAAAATCGATAAATGTTTAACACTCACAGACGATTTAAAGCATAAACCGAAGTATTTGAGTTGATACGGAGGTCAATAGAAGTGAATAGATCAACGAAAACTGAGATTTTAGAAAACCACGTTTGAAAATACGAGCTGACGTAACTTTTAGCACGGAGGTTTTGATGTTTTTCAGTGAGGTGCATATCGTTATGATATGATGTTAAATATAATACCTTTAGAATTCTTTTTGAATGAGTTGCTATCACTTATGGGTACCGTTTTGATTCATATTACGGACAGCTTCAAATTCCGGACATTCTACTTTGTATGGGAAACATTTCACACGCAATGTTTCAATTTTTGCCGGTCAATAGTTCTCACTTTCGAGGCTCGTTTTAATAAGCATTTTCCATAAATATCTGTTAATATTTATAATGCCCAACTACCTATGCGTCTCTCTAGTGGTTTGACGATTTCATTTGATGATTTGACTTTTCTCTTCATGATTTGTTTGACCTGTCAGGAATTTGAATCGAAGTGTCCGGAATATGAAGCAAAAGTAAGGCAGCGTCCGGAATAAGAATCATGAAAAGTCCACACATTTCTATTTCTATTTCTATTCGATAACGCGGAGGAATCATACGGAGTGATTTATTTTACATGCTTTTTGGTGAGTTATACTTCACTGAGGCCTTAAGTGTCCGTAATATGAATCAAAACGGTATATTCTCGGAAATGCAACGAAAATTTTCGAAAATTTTTGTTTTGCTTACGTATTTTGAATGATGTTAATTTTACCCACATAGTGCAGGTAAAATGAATATTTGCATCGTGTTTTGCTAGCGATAAAAATATGTGAAAATTAAGCTATTTTAGCCTGAATTCATGTCGCTATCTGTGATCCCTATTTTTGATGTTGTGCGATAGAACTATTCAAATTCCTTTTTTTTTCTATCAGAAACTAGATGATTTCCTTAAGGTGTTCATTTTACCACCCTTTCCCCTAGTGATCTAGTGATAACAGGCCGTCCTCCACTGTATGTAATTAGCCCACTGAATTCTGCCGTATTTTACACACTCAACAATATTCGCTTGATTATAACCATGCATTTGAACAACACACCACTTTCTAATTTCCGTTAAGAGTCGCCGGCTACTCGTACTTACGATTCTTCACCTCTATTCATAATAAATCAATTTGAATAGCATATCAATAGACCCCCATATCTAACACACGTTTCAAACTTTCGGACAAACATAAAATACTTTTGCTTCGAATAAATCCAACTTTTTTATTTTACTTATTTATCCCCTCAACTCTTACCAAATCGGAATCGGCGACGAGCCCCCCAGAGGAATATCCTGTCGGTCAAACTGCTGCCTAATCCACGCTGAGAAATAACGAATCTGCGTGTAAACTCCGGGATTGTTGGCCTGACCGCAGCCGAATCCGGTGGACAAAAGCCCAGCCAATCGACCGTCGCAGAACAGACCGGTTCCCATGTTGCTCGCGCAGACTCCCGGTCCAGTTCCGGTAACGCCAGCGCAAACCATCGACTCGTCGATGCGGCCCAAGTTCAGTGCCAGCGCGTTGCAAGTGTCTCTGTTCAGGATCGGAGCGTTGATGAACTGCTGAAGAGGATTGGTGGTGGCGTTGTTCCATCCGGCCGCCTGACATGCCATTCCGTCGAAGGGAACCTCATCGCCCAACAGAGCAAAGCCGATATTCGGAGTGGCAACCATCGGTGGCAGGAAGCTAGACGTAGTACGAAGCACGGCCAAATTGTTGGCGAAGGTGAACGGATTGTACTGCGGGTGCACGTACACTGCGGAGACTCCAATACGGGGTGCGGCCAAGTTCAGCTGAAGCGCCCCGGACATAACGGTGACCTGATTCGGGAAGAGCAGAGTATTTTGGGCCGTAAGGACGCACCGTGCTGCCGTCAGGACATGGTTTTCGTTGAGAATGACGCCACCACAGAAGGCATTGTTAGGCGTGGGAACGCCAACAGCGACTACGGAAGGGAATTGTCCCAGGACGGCATTGGTCCCGCCGCTGATGAACGGTTCGAAGGGATCGTACTCCTCGTCGGTCAGCTGGTAACCATTTGCGAGGGAAAACGCTTAAAAGAAGTAATGTTAGGAATGGATAGTTCGCTTAAGGTGAACAGAACTTACCAAGCAGCAAAATTGCAATCGTGGACTTCATTCTGGTGGACTGCGAAGCATACTGAGTGGCTGGATGCAACGATACTACCGAGGCAAGCGTGCTATCTCAGAGCCGGGATTAAGAGCCATTCATTTTCGGGGATTTTGATCAGATTTCCTAGCAATGTGTCAACGGGCCTGTGGTGAAATCAAAAGCAAATCAGTGCAAGCGATTAGATAAGGGCACCGAATTCGGAAGCAAAGTCGCGCTGCTCACCTGTCAATAATGGCAGTATCTGATTGCTTGCCGTGTCGATAGGGTTGAGAAAATGAAGTTGTTACTTGTTTTGTCGGTGGTGGCCGCTGGTAAGATTTGATGTGAAATGGAACAAAGGGGGAGACAGTTTGAACAAATATTTTTCAGTTGCCTTTGCTAGCGAGGATGCGTCATCTCGTTTGACTGGCGGTACCGTAACTCTGCCTGGACAGTTTCCCGCAGCGGTCAGCATCGATTCTCCGTACAACCTGCACTGTGGTGGAACCATCCTCAACCGTCAACATGTACTGACTGCGGCCTGGTGCGTCATGCACCCAACCTCGTTCTCCCTCGTCAATCCATTCTGGTTACGCGTCATCGCTGGTGATGTTAACATAGTGCCAGCTTCTTCTCGACGCGAAGTTCGCAATGTGACGCACCTCTTCGTGCATCCGAACTACAACAGATTGACCGGAAACAACGATCTGGCTGTGCTTCGTGTCAATACCATGTTCCCGGAAATCCACAATACCATTGACTCAGCAGTGATCAACACCAGGATTTGGGCGGACAATACTCAGTGCCAGTACGCAGGATGGGGTGCCAATACCAATGCTGTCAACGCTCCGCTAAATCCTGTCCAGCGAATGGTTGTCGCTCCCATCCTTCCAACGGCCCAGTGTAACGCAGCTAATGTCCACGGAAACCGTGTCCTGTCCACGATGTTGTGCGCCGGGTCCATCACTGCCGTTGCCAACACCGTCTGTCAAGGAAACATCGGAGGCGCGCTCTTCTGCAATGGCCAGCTGACCGGAGTGCTCACATTTGGACTTACTTGCGGAGCTGCCAACAACCCCGGAGTCTACATCGACGTTAGACAGTACCGAGCATGGATCGACAGCCAGTTCACCCGCACTGATAATCCAGCCCCAGGATGGGTCCCGAACCCTTTGTAAGTTAAGCATGATGGTTGTTTTTCTGAATAAAGTTTGTTAACGTTAAAATTGTTGTTTTTCTTGGGACACAATGACATCACAAAGGCAAAAAAAAACTATCTATTCATTTATTTATTTGTTATTTATTTATTATTTTAGTCATCTGACAGTAGTCTCCATGAAGTTCTTATAGACTAAAACCTTAATGCTATCAGCATTCTAGATCTTTCCAGCCTTCTTCTGAAAGAACTAGGCTTCTCTCCAAAGTCAAACAAATTATCCACTAAAGAGAATGTTCGGACACATGAGGTGAGCGGTTCATGAAAACTATACGATGTTCGGTGAAATCTGGCCATCAATAAAGAAGAGGACCGCAGCAGTCTACCAATGGCTCGAAATTCAATGCGGGACAGAAGTGCTGAAGCGTCAATCTCACCAGTCATAATCTTAGCAACAAATGTGGCTTGCTGGAGCTGTCGAAGTCGTTGCAGTGTATCGAGTCCTAGGAGCGACCGGGCATAAATCTTTGTTGATTGGGTAAAATGTAGCTCTTGGTAGCATTAAGGATGACATTGCTCACAATTATTTCGAAAAGCTTCGATCCTGCAGATAGACTTGTAATGCCTCTATAGTTCCTCACATTTCTTATATCTCCTTTCTTATGCACAGGAAACATTAGCGATTACTTCCACACAGCAGGAAACTTCTTTTGCTCGAAAGATTTATTGAAAATATGAGAAAGCGGGGAAGCCAAAGATCCAGCGCAACGACGATGGCTGGTACTACAGTTGTAGTAAATTAATCGATTATTCCGATTAATCAACTCACTAATCGATACATGTCTCGCTGAAATTTTCGAAATTATCGATTAGCTGACATCGATTATTTGTCGATTATAGCATGAAAATAACAAATTCAATCTACTGTTATGTATGCCATCAAAACATTGTGTTTTGTGCGCAAAAATAACGTGCTGGCAATCTTAAAAACACGAATTATGATTAAAGATCTCTGTAGTTACTTGTTTTGATAATCTCTGTGGGTTTATCCAAACAGGTTTTTCAAGATCATCAGCGCGTTTTTTTTGCGCTGTATATAGTTCTACTGTCGATAGATCTGTGTTCATGAGCTGTGTAAATACATATATGATTTCAAGGGTTGTAATATTCGTATTACCGTAATAATCACGGTTTTCACGAATTTCATCGAAAGCAGAGTTTCATAGTGATTGTATATTCGTGGATTCACCATTGACAACCTTTAACAATAATTTATTTATCTTTTTATCTTTATTACCGAGATTTTAGCCATGGGCTGACAAAAATTTTATTTCATATGGAATAATTGAAAGCAGTATTTCTCAACCCCAATTTCCAAGGGTTGTTTTAAGGAATCCCAGGTAAAATTCCGGGAGAAATCTTCAAGAAAAAACTTAAAGGAACACGGGAGAACATTCTAGAAGAATTCCTGGAAAAATATCTGGCACAAATCTTTGGGTACTTACTTGATACTTAATGGGCTACAATCCGCTACCTTGAATCTACGCCAAATGGATAATTCTTCTCCACTGGGCTCGGTCCTGAGCCAATCGCTTCCAGCCACCCTGAACGTTAAGTGCCCTTAAGTCCTCTTCAACTGCAAAAGGCCAACGTGTGCTCGGCCTACCACGAAGCCGACGGCCTCGTCCGGGTTCTCTACTGAATATTATTTTAGCTTGTCGTTCTTCCGGCATTCGTACCACGTGACCAGCCCAACGCAGCCTGCCGTGTTTTACACTTAAAAACTCCAAACGCTTTCCGGTTGACTTCTTTTAACGTCCAGGATTCATGGCCGTATAGAGCAACCGGAAGGATAAGTGTCCTATATAGCGCGACTTTTGTTTTCGTCTGCAGGCTACGGGACTTAAGTTGGTTATGGAGCCCGTAAAAAGCCCTATTCGCAGCTGCAAGACGCCTTTTCTCCTAGCGGGTGACATCATTATCGCGCGTCACTAAAGTACCAAGATACACAAATTCTTCCACTACTTCAAAATTTTCACCACCCAGCACCACTTCACTACCAACGTCACGATTGGAACCACGCTGTCTACCAGCGATCATGTACTTAGTTTTGCTGGTGTTGACGGTAAGTCCAATCCTCGCTGTCTCCTTTTTAAAAGGCACGAATGCCTCTTATACGGCTCGACGATCAATTCCGATTATATCGATATCGTCCGCAAAACCCAGGAGCATATGCGACCGGGTGACGATGGTACCGCTTCTTTGCACGCCCGCTCTCCTCATAGCTCCTTTGAGAGAAATGTTGAACAAAAGGTTCGAAAGCGCATTTCCTTGCTTCAATCCATCTAAGGTTACGAAGGAGGTTGAAGTCTCATCCGCAACCCGCACACTTGATTTCGATCCATCCAACATTGCACGAATCAGTCTGATTAGTTTCGACGGAAAACCGTGTTCTACCATGATTACCATAACTCATTTCTATTTACTGAATCGTACGCCGCCTTGAAATCAATGAACAGATGGTGAGTCTGCAAGTTGTATTCCCGGAACTTATCAAGGATTTGTCGCAAGGTAAACATTTGATCCGTCGTTGATCGGCCCTCATGAAAATCAGCCTGGTATTCGCCGACAAAGAACTCCTCCAGTGGTCTTTGAACAGAACACGCGACATTATTTTGTACGCCGAATTGAGGAGCGTTATTCCTCGGTAATTGGTGCACTCCAATCTGTGGCCCTTCTTATACAGAGGGCAGATGAGCCCCTCCAGCCAGCTAGCAGGCAATTCTTCTTCCTCCCATATCCTTGACAGAGTACGGTGCAGTATTTCATACAGCTGCTCACTACCGTGCTTGAAAAGTTCGGCCGGGAGCTCGTCTTTTCCAGCAGCCTTACAGTTCTTCAACTCCTTAATCGCTCTTCTAACCTCATCTAGCGTCGGGGGCTCCACAGCTTGTCCATCGTTGCTGATGATTAATCTGTTCTCAGACGCGCTCGTGTTCTCTCCATTCAACAATTGCTCGAAGTGTTCCTTCGCGGTCATTGCACATGACGGGAGACGGCGCAGTTTTTCTCCGTACCCCATTGACAGTTTCGTAAAATCTCCGCATATAATTTTGTTCCATGCTGTTTTGCGCCTCAGTAATGATGTCTTCTTCATACTGCCTTTTCTTTCTGCGATGAATTCGTTTCTCGGCTGCTCTAGCTTCCTTGTACCGCTCTCTATTATGCAGGGTACCAGACACTAACATCCGGCTTCTGGCAACATTCTTCTCATCCGTTACATTCTGGCACTCCTCATCAAACCATCCGTTTCTGGGTCGTCTCTGAGCAGTACCTATCACCTCTCGCGCTGCTGTGCTCATCGCACCGTGGCACATTGGGGAATTCCGAACCCAAAGGTGGAAAAAATTGATAAATTTCACAATAGAAAGATAAAAAATAAGTTTTATACGTTATTCGAAAGGAAATTTTCTCAGGAATCGATTGGTGATGGTTTCATGAATGTGGGGCCACTCTGGGATAAGTTATGGTGCCCGTTTTGCCCCAATTCCTTGAAAATTTTAGATTTTCATGTTGTTTTGAGTAAAACTATTTTATTGTGGAGATTATTTCCCATGAAATCCATCATTTCTTGTCCATTCAACAATGTTTCACAGAGAACGTTATAAAAAGATGGAAATTTAGGGGATTATGGGGCCAAATGTACAATGAAATATTTTTGAAGAGGAATTTTTGTTTTAAATTTTTTCAACGTGTTTTTTTATTGAAATAAATTTTAAAATAGTCTAATAATCATGAATATAGCTTGCAGAAATAAGTTTTAGTAAAATGTGTAGAATATGTATGATAATTATGTATGCTCTATGCAACATATTGTGAATAATTTACCTTCTTATATCACAAATTCCAAACATTTCCAAAAGATGTGCGATAGTTTGGGTAAACGATATTGATCTAAATGATCGATTGCCGTTAGCCTCATTGATAGGAGATAGTGGGAGCATATAGTTTTTTGGCTATTTTTGCCCCAATTCCCCTGAACACGATTTCTTTCGTAATTAATTCAACTTTTTTCCCAAATCAAATTTATTGTGTACTGAATTGTTTATTCTGTATCTGATTCAATATTTAAATCATAAAACATAGGAGAGTTTTGGGATCTTTTACACATAAACAAAATAATAATAAAATAAAAAAATCAAAAACGAATCTATCAAGAAATCATCAGCCGTTTTTTCTGATTGCAACAAATTACTCAGGATCAGGTTAGTTATTCAATTATTACTGAAGCAATTTCGTGAGAATCAAATTGCATTTTACAAGAAATAATTCGGGAAATAATTTTGTCTTTTTATGGATATTTGGTATTCAATATTCCAATTGCCATCATATGCTACAGAAAAAGTTATCATAAAAGTGATAATGCAGCTGATAATTATGCTCAATTCTAAATTTTTCCAAAATCAATCATTCATTTCGTTAGTATAATTAATAGTTACTATGTTTGTTATGTTGCCTCTACATTTGCTGTTAACAGATTGCTTGTTAGTTGACATCAATGTTCCTCATGGTGAACCATACTTTGTTAATATTGTAAACAGTAATTATGGTTACATCTGTTTGACTGAATTGGGTCCAAAAATGTTTAATGAATTCTTGTTTTTATTTAATAATACGAAAGAGCATGTTATTGCAACTACTTTAGCAAGTTTTCCAGCTCAAATAACGGCTATAACATTTTTAAACTTCAATTTTAAAAATGGTTCCAAATATGAACCTTGACACTTGTGATCTTGTTTGACATTCACTTTTTCGACAAAAATGCCACAGGGCATATAGTTTTAACACAGGGGTTGTTCCTTTCTGACATTTCGGAAGGGTCACGGAAAACAAAATATACCCAACATTTGAGTTTAACCCAAATGGTGTGACAAAATCTCAAAAATCATAAAAAAATGTTTTTTGTACTTAAACTAATGAAAATCATTTAAAAATTGAGTAAACATGTGTTTCTGCCCTAAACTTAAGCGTTTGGTACTAAAATTGAGACAGGGCTTTAGGACCCTATTTCAAGCATGTTCAAGAGCCTTCTAAAATGCATAACATGAAGAAATTTAAATTAATTTACTCATTACGCGTGGTAAAGATGGACAAATTATGGGTGAAAATATGAAAAAAATCCACGTGCTCGCTGGGATTTGGACC